>NC_136427.1:164516217-165236217 GCF_052849685.1 Lactuca virosa | reverse complement strand
ATACGGAGGAAGAAAGCACCGACAATACCAGATCTTTTTCCACTACTGGAGGAGCCAATGCGAAGACTGGGTTTTCACCTTCCCAAAGTCTCGCATCAACTTCTTCTGGTAAAATCCCAACCGTCCCCCTTTTAGTAGGTTCTCATCCAGATTCCTACAAGCCAGCTTGGAGGCTAACTTCCCAAGACCTTGTCTCTGATCACGACACTGCTCTTGAGTGGTATCGGCACGCTTTTCCTCCTGCTACCACTAAGGCCTTAAATATCCTAGCGGATGAGTACATGGCCGACGGCTTGTGCTATGCCGCCGCCCAAGTGTCATCTTACTTGGTCGCAACTGCTGAACACATCTCCGATATGGAGACCCTCCAGTATGACTCTGACAGGAAGAGCATTGAATGCGAAGAGCTGAAAGCCCAGGTGGCAAGGATAGAAGCCGACAAGCGTAGCTGGGATGCCAAGCAGGAGGTGGCGCTGCTCAAGAAGGCAAGCTTAAAAGAGTAAGTGGAAAAGTTGGAGGAAGAGGTGAGGCGCCTGAATGATCGCATGGGGGCCTTTAGTTTGGAGAATGCCGGTCTAAGCGAGCGGACGGCAGAACTGGAGGTCGATCTGGATTCTGATAACGCTGCAAAAGGGGCGCTGAACAACGATATTATGTGGATCCTTAGCGATGGGCTCAGCCAGGTGGTCGGCAGGGTGATCGAGAGCCCTCAATTTCTTCAAGGCTTGGTTTATGTGCGGGCGGCTTATGTGGCGGCAGGGGTGGAGCAGGTAAAGAGAGCTGAAAAAGTGCTGGTGACTGCCGGGGAGTTTAATCCAGAGGCTGAGGTGGACGTGGCCACTAAGACCCAAGAGATGGAAGATGCCATGGCGACTTTCACTGAAACAAATTTTGCTGGCTATCTCCGCCTGGGCAGTCTGGACATGGTCGGGCTCCACGATCTTTTTCAAGACGCTCAGAGCGATGGGTCTGGCCCTGGACTAAGCTCTTCACCCGGTGATGGCAACACCTCTGCCCATAAGTAGCGCTGTTTATTTGGTTTGTTTTGATGTAACTGTTGGATTTGGTGTCTAAGCCCATAACTATAACTGGTATGTACTTGACCCGATTGTAGCATAGTCCTTTTGGGTTTCCTTTACCAGTGCAATTTGATAGGATGGATTTTGAGAATAAGGTTATTTATGGATTATTAATATATTACAAGTATAATATATTAATACGAAATTATTTAATTAGTATTGATCAAGAATTAATTTGGAATTAATTTTGTGGCCAAAAGAGACTAATTAAATATATGGGGATTGATTATGTAAATAAATAATTCTTGTAGTGTGGGCTAATGATCCATGATTATGGGCTAAACCAATAAGTTAATCCATGGATAGTCCATGGAGGTTAAACCCATGGAGCTTAAGAATGTGGAAATTCATGGAGCATTATGGTTTACCAAGTGTAACCCTAGCATGTGCAACACTATAAATAGAACCCTCCATGAGCCAAAATCGGTTGCACCTTCTCTTTGAGATAAGTAACTTATTCTCTTAGGTCATCCTTTTGCATATCGGTGTTTGTGAACCATTAGAGGCATCACACTTGAGGTGCTCAAGCTTTCAAAGGTCAAGAACTACAAGTCATTCTAAAAGGTATGCCATTTATCTAGATGTATTATTCATTTGGAAATTTGTATGCTAGTTAGGACAATGCTTTGGAAAAACTGAAAATATACATGTATAATAGAGCATAGATCCAAAGCATTTAGGGTTGCATGTGCACCATAGGAGTGTTATAGTGCTCAACTCCCAACAGTGGTATCAGAGCCTAGGATTGTTTTCTGTTATATTTGATGCTTACTAGTTTTTCAAAGCTGAAAAAATTGAAATTTTGGCCTCTGACTGGTGAAATCGCCGAGTACATGAACAGACTTGTCGAGTCCACTCCGTAACAGTGCAACTCGCTGAGTCCAGTTCATGTACTCGACAAGTTGAAGGCTCTGTGTGCAGAATTTCGAGTTTCTTGGCCTGGTTTGGATTAGGAACAGTACCACAAACTGTTTTGGATCATTGGAAATGTTTTTTATGATATGGTAGTGCTTGTACTCATCCAACCACAAGATAATTATCAAAGTTTAAAATAATTGTTGTTTTTATATGATAAACAAAATTGCTTTCAAATTGTTGACTAGAAATTATCTTGAATATGAGTTTAGTTAGATCATAGATTATGTGATAATTTTAGTTGTTAGAGAAATGATCTAAATGAATCTTAATGACCTCCATAACTTGTCCTCAAGTTATGGAAAATGAAAGGTCTCATACATTAAAATCCAATTAAACTCATAAGTTATGAATGTGAAGAGTTTTGACAAGTTTCAAAACTTGCCCTCAAGTTTTGGAATTTGTAAAGTCACACTAATGAAACTTTAATTCCCAACCCTAGAGTTTTAAAAGTTAAAATTCAACCCTTATACTTTATAATATTATAACTTTAATAATATATATATATGTATAAGACAAATCGGTCTCACCGTTAGTAGGCCTCATTCACGAAGCCGGTCTATAAGGGGGGGTATAAGGTTACTGCCTATAAAATGGTAGTTTAATGGGTGTCCACTCTCACCCACCGCTTCATTGACTGGTGGAGGGTCGTTAGCCGAACGGGTAGGATAGGACATTAATTCTCCCTCATTATAAGTATAATGATAAAATATAAAGTAACTAAAATTTTATTAAAATTCTCAATCTTAGTTACTTTAGGAAAAATATGAAATGATGGTAATCCATGAAATTACACTTTGCACCTTGTTAAGTCGTTACTGGAGCATGTGTGGTTAACCGACACACTAATCTGGGACTGACAATGTGTGGCAAAGGGTAACTTGATGTTAGTCATAGATCAATGGAGCGTGTGTGGTTAACCGGCACATTGATTAGGTGATTTGTAACATTGGGTGTACCAAGCTAATTTGCATGGTTATTCACTCCTTGTTTGTGATCCTCGGTATCCCAGTCATAAACTTGAAGGGCACAATCAAGATTTAAACATGCCATTGAAAAGGTTCAATGAATCTCAAAGGATCTAGGAATTTCAATCCAATTAAAACTTAATAATATATTTTGTTTTTCATGATGGAAATTGGTAAATCGTCATTTACCTACCTTCAAATATTTTACAATTGGAGTACGACATCCCTTTTCGCAATTGTAGAATATTGTGTTGGGTCCTAGCCTTAATACTTCATTTGGGTGTAATATTAAGGATTATCAACTAATCTAAACTTTGCTCCTCTTCTTTTACAGATGCCTATCCCAAACAATGCTTCCAACCCAATCCCTTCAGGCTCTTTCTCCCTCATGAACCTAAGTGGGAGGGTCATTTTCGATGGATCGAACTTCAATGATTGGATTCGAAACATCAGAATCGCTCTTCGCTATGAGGACAAAGAATATGTCCTAGATAAATAGCTCAAGGAGATTGATGTCACCACTTCTACTCCTAAACAAATCGCTGAACATACTACTCATGAGAGGGATGCGACAAAGGTATCGTGTCTAATGATTGCAACCATGACTGCTGAGCTGCAGAAGTCCTATGAGGACTACTACCCCTATGAAATGTATCATGATTTGATGGAAAGATACCATCAAAGTGCTCGGAAGGAGAGGTATGAGATCATTGACTCCATGATCGCAACCAAGATGAAGGATGGTGAACCCATCACGACCCACTTGCAAAAGATGCAGAGATTTGTGGACCGCTTGCTTAAATTGAATGTCAATTTTGATGAAGAGTTGGCCATAAATATTATTCTACAATCTTTACCTTCTTGTTATGATCAGTTTCGTATGACGTATCATATGAACAAGGAGGAGGTCACTCTTAGCAAGCTTCAAGGCCTTCTTAGGACTGCAGAAAGCAACCTGAAAGGCAAGTCGGTTGTTTCTACTCCTACTACTACTTCTGCCCCTATTCTGGCAATCGGACATGGGAAGGGAAAGAAGAGGAAGGCTCCCTCCAAGAGCCGTAAGGGAAAGTCTCTTGATAGATCCTCTTCAAGTGGCACCAAAGTTGGTTCTGTTAATCCCTCTTCCAATCCGAAGGAAGCAGAGTGCTTCCACTGTCATGATAAAGGGCACTGGAAACGAAGCTGCCCCAAGTACTTGCATGTCATAAATGATGGGAAGATCAAACCCTCCTTTGCAGGTATTTACACTATTCAGTCTAATAACTCATCACATGCTAATTCTTGGGTCCTTAATATAGGTTTTGGTATTCACATTTGTTCTGATTTGTAGGGACTAAAAAGAAGTAGGGATGTGGAGTACGGGAAGATAAACTTAATCATGGGAAATAGGAAAGTGTCGCCTGTGACCAAGATTGGAGGTTATTCTTTATCACTTAGTAATGGTATAAATTTGGATTTGAATAATTGTTGTTACTCGGCCGATATGGAGAGAAATGTTATTTCCTTTCACAGTTTGTATAAACAAGGTTTTACCTTTTCTTTTAATAATGAAAATGGTAGTATTTATGCTTATTGTAATGGTGTATTTTATTTTGAAGCATTACCTTCCAATGGTATATATGAAACTGTGATGGTTATAGATAACTTAGAAAATAATGTGTTGAATATTGATTCTTCCAATGATTTGGATAAGACATGCTTGTGGCATTGTCGTCTTGGACATGTCAACAAGAAGCGCATAGCCCAACTCCAAAAGGATGGAGTTTTGGAGTCATTCGACTTAAAGTTGGATGACACTTGCGAATCTTGTTTACTTGGAAAGATGACCAAGTCACCCTTCACTAGTATTTGTGAAAGGGGTGAAGGTCTGTTAGATCTCATACACACTGATGTGTGTGGACCATTCAGAACCGACATAAGGGATGCTAACTGCTTCTATGTAAGTTTTATTGATGATTATAGTAGATATGAGTATATTTACTTAATCAAGCATAAGTCAGAAACTTTTGAAAAGTTCAAAGAGTTTAAGTAAGAAGTGGAGAATCAATTGGGCAGGAAGATAAAGATGCTATGATCCGATCGTGGAGGAGAGTGATGGGTTTTGAGCATTCTAACACTCCTATGGTGTACATGCAACCCTAGAAACCTTGGATCTATGTTTGACTATGATACATGCAAATAATTATTTTTCCAAGGTTCTTATCCTATCTAGCATGGCATGGGGAACTTGAATCAAATAAAACTAGTAGAATTACTTACCTTGTAGTAGTAGTTGATTGCTTGGAGTTTGAGAGCCTAGCACCAATAATGTGGATGTCTCAAATGGAAGTCACAAATCACCACAAACTTGGAAACTTGAGAGAATAGTCACAAACTTCTTGAAATCGGCCCTCTTAGTTTACACACATCAACTAGTGCAATTTCAAGAACCAAAGCCTCCTTTATATAGTGTGGTGGATTAGGGTTACATCCATGTAAACCCTAATACCCATGTCTTTTCATTTCCATGAGATCCATGGGTTAAAGCTCCATGGAGTATCCATGGACTTTCCATGCAAGCCTAGCCCATTCCAAATAAGCATTAGCCCACACTATATAAATACAAGAGCCCATATTTAATTAGTCATACTTTTGATCTCTAAATTAATTCTAAATTAATTATAGATCAATACTAATTAAATAATATGATTTTATATTAATATATTAGGACTTATAATATATTAATAAATCATAACTTATACTATTCTCAAACGATTATCCATAAATTGTTCGGGTGAAGTGCAACCCAAATGGACCATGCCGGGTCGGGTCAAGTACATACCAAATATAGTTATGGACTTAGACACTATATCCAACAGTCTCCCACTTGGATAAGTCTAATAACTATAGTTGCAAGTATGACTTCAGGAACCGATCAGCAATCGTAGCTCTTTAAACTCTGTTGAACTATGAAGCGCCATTTTAGATAAGTGATCATATAATCCTCTGTTCTAGATATCAGCCGGACAAATACATGGAACATGGTCTTGCTTATTGTCCAACATTTGTTTCCTGATTTCCGATTTGTTTGACATAGAACTTAACTGAACACATCAATTTAGTTCTGACCGGGCCCGGTACATAGGTCAAAACAAAATCATCGAGGGGCCCAGATATCGCTTCTAATCCTAGAAGGAACAGATAAACTTCGACTCATATGTTTGCTCTACTACTTGTTGGATTACACACAAAAGCACGGTTTATAACATCGAGTTACCAATGCGTTTTCGTGCAATCAATGCATAACCAACTCATAGGCAACAAATCATATCTCTAGGTTTGAAGACTTATATGATATTACCGTCTCACGATCACTCGAGATAAATTCCATGAAGTGATACAAGTGACCGTGGGTTGAATCCAATACTCAGAACTTATGAGCACTCATGAGTGCTGTAGCCCCGCTTTGTCTAACATCTTAGACCTCTACAAGCCAACCCATGACAGTATTGATTCATATCTACTTCCAACATATGACCGACTATGGAGAGTTTGAATAATATGATATAAACCATAACATAATTATTCTAGAAGTCAAAACATGCAAAAAGAAATAATAGTAAAAGATTGACAAGAGATAGCAACACTTTACTCATAAATAACAGCTTTTATTTATCATCAAATGTCAATTACATTTTACAAATTTCAAGATTATCTAACTACTAAAACTAATATCATCCTTCAGCCCTATGCTCCGAGCATGCTGGAGATGCTTAGCCCGAGTCAGTCCCTTCGTGAGGGGATCTGCTGGGTTCTCATCCGATGATACCCTCTTTGCCACGAGGATTCCTTCTTCTATTCGATGTCTGATGAAGTGATATTTTCTGTCAATGTGTCTGGATCTCCCATGATCTCTTGGTTCCTTGGCTAAGGCAACCGCACTATTGCTGTCACAGAAAATCTCCATTGGCTCCTTTATAGCTGGTACAACTCCAATGTCTCCGATGAAGTTCTTTAGCCATATAGCCTCCTTTGCTGCCTCGCTTGCTGCTATATACTCTGATTCACAAGTGGAATCAGCCACTGTCTCCTGCTTGGAACTTTTCCAAGTAATTGCCCCTCCGTTTAGAGTAAAGACCCAGCCCGACTGAGAGCGGAAATTATCCCTGTCAGTCTGAAAGCTAGCATCACTGTACCCTACAACTCTCAAGTCCTCACTGCCACCGAGGGTAAGGACCCAGTCCTTAGTCCTCCGTAGGTACTTGAGGATATTCTTTACCGCAGTCCAGTGTGCCTTGCCAGGGTTCCCCTGATACCTGCTAACCATGCTCAAAGCAAAGGCTACATCAGGTCGAGTACACGTCATAGCATACATGATCGATCCTACAGCTGAAGCATAAGGTATTCGACTCATTTCTGCTATCTCAGCCTCAGTACTAGGGCTTTGTGTCTTACTCAATCTGGCGTTACTCTGGATGGGTAACTCTCCTTTCTTGGAGTTATGCATGTTGAACCTTTTCAACACTTTGTCCACATAGGTGCTTTGACTAAGTCCAATTAGTCTTTTACTCCTGTTTCTCAAAATCCTTATCCCTAGGATATAGGCAGCTTCTCCAAGGTCCTTCATAGCGAAACACTTCCCAAGCCAGGACTTTACTTCCTGCAGGGTTGGGATGTCATTTCCGATGAGTAGTATGTCATCCACATACAGTACCAAAAAGCTGACTATACTCCCACTAGCCTTGATATAGACACAAGATTCATCTTCACTCCTTGAAAAGCCAAATTCTTTGACTTTCTCATCAAAGCAAAGATTCCATCTGCGAGGTGCCTGTTTTAATCCATAAATGGATTTCTCGAGCTTACACACTCTACTGGGGTACTCTGTACTGACAAAACCCTCTGGCTGAACCATGTAAACATCTTCAGCCAACTTTCCATTAAGGAAAGTGGTTTTGACATCCATTTGCCATATTTCATAATCATGAAATGCAGCAATGGCTAACAGAACCCTAATAGACTTAATCTTGGCCACTGGTGAAAAGGTCTCATCATAATCAGCTCCCGGAGTTTGAGAATAACCCTTTGCAACCAGTCGTGCGTTATAAGTGTGTACATTACCATCCATGTCGGTCTTCTTCTTGAAGATCCATTTGCACCCAACTATCTTACGATCAGGTACATTGTCAACCAAGTTCCAAACTTGATTGTCATACATGGAATGTATCTCGCTATCCATAGCCTCTTTCCATTTAGCAGCCTCAGGGCCTGCCATGGCTTCCGTGTAGCTGTTAGGCTCATCCAGATTTACCAGTGTGTTATCACTGATAAGTGTCTCACCTTCTGCAGTAATATGAAAACCATAATAATGCTCAGGTGCATTCCTAACTCTGGTGGAACGCCTCAGAGGTATAGATTCTTCAGTCGGCTCAACAGGAGTTTCCTCCTCAGGTTGAGGGCTAGGGTTTGAGGTTCCTTCACCACTTGACTCTTGAATTTCCTCAAGGTCAATTTGCCTCCCACTGTCTCCTTGGCTCATGAATTCTCTCTCTCGAAAGAATCCTCTTCTTGCTACAAAGACCACATTATCACTGGGTCTGTAGAAGATGTAACCAAAGGATTTCTGTGGGTAGCCGATGAAAATACACCTTTCGCTTTGGGGTTCGAGCTTATCGTGAGTCTCGCGTCTCACGAAAGCCTCGCAACCCCAAATCTTGATGTGGTCTAGATTGGGAACTTTTCCAGTCCACACCTCATGAGGTGTTTTGGCAACCTTCTTTGTAGGGACTAGATTAAGGATATGGGCGGCAGTCTCTAAGGCATACCCCCAAAATGAGATTGGTAGCGAAGCTCGACTCATCATGGAACGAACCATGTCCAACAAGGTCCGATTGCGCCTCTCAGCTACACCATTCAACTGTGGTGTCCTAGGAGGTGTCAATTGTGAGACAATCCCACATTCCTTAAGATAGTCAAGGAACTCAGTACTAAGATACTCACCACCACGATCGGATCGAAGCATCTTAATGTTCCTGCCCAACTGATTCTCCACTTCTTGCTTAAACTCTTTGAATTTCTCAAAGGTTTCTGACTTATGCTTGATTAGGTAGACATATCCATATCTACTAAAATCATCAGTAAAAGTAACATAGAACCGATTAGCATCTCTTGTGGCGGTTCTGAAGGGTCCACACACATCCGTGTGTTTAAGGTCGAACAAACCTTCACCCCTAGCACAAGTGCCAGTAAAAGGTGACTTTGTCATTTTACCAAGCAAACAAGATACACAACTATCATCTGACTTTAGGTCAAATGACTCCAAAACTCCATCCTTTTGGAGTTGGCCTATGCATTTCTTGCTTACATGTCCAAGACGACAATTCCATAAGGATGCTTTATCTAAGCTATTGGAAGAGTTAATACACAATACATTATTTCCTAGATTATCTACAACAGATACAGTTTCATACACGCCATCACAAGGTAATGCATTAAAATAAAGAACATTATTAAAGAAAACATCAATACTACCATTATTATTATCAAAATAAAAGGTAAAACCTTGTTTATACAATGCATGAAAGGAAATAACATTTCTTGCCATTTCTGGCGAATAATAACATTTATTCAAATCTAATGTAAACCCACTATTTAGCACTAAGGAATAAACTCCTATCTTGGTGACAGGTGAAGCTTTCCTGTTTCCCATGATCAAGTTTATCTTTCCCTGCTCCACATTCTCACTTCTTTTTAGTCCCTGCAAATCACAACATATGTGAATACCACAACCTGTATCAAGGACCCAAGACTTAGAATGAGGTGAGTTATTAGACAATATAATGTATATACCTGCATGGTTGGGTTTTACTTTCCCATCCTTCAAATCTTGCTGGTACTTTGGGCAGTTTCGCTTCCAGTGCGACTTTTCATGGCAATAGAAGCATTCAGCCTCATTAGGGTTAGCAGAAGGAGTGACAAAACCTTTATTGGTTTTGCTTGAAGAGGAGCCTTCAAGGGTCTTACCCTTGGTACCCTTAGAAGGGTTCTTTCTCTTCTTCCCTTTGCCATGCCTGATTGCCAAGATATTGGCCACAATTGGAGTAGGAGTAGGAGTAATAACAACCGACTTACCCTTTAGACCACTTTCGGCGGTCTTCAAGAGTCCTTGAAGTTTGCCGAGGGTGACTTCTTCCTTGTTCATGTGATATGTCATGCGGAACTGATCATAACACGATGGCAAGGAGTGCAAAATGATGTCTATTGCTAACTCCTCAGGGAAGTTCACATTCAGCTTCAGTAAACGGTCCACATACCTTTGCATTTTCTGCATGTGGCCCGTGATGGGTTCACCATCCTTCATTCGGGTTGTTATCATGGAGGAGATTATTTCATATCGCTCTTGACGAGCACTTTGATGGTAGCGGTCCATCAAGTCCTGGTGCATCTCAAAAGGATAATAGTCCTCATAGGACTTTTGGAGCTCGGCTGTCATGGTGGCCATCATGATGCATGCCACTTTTGTAGCATCTCTTTCATGTACCTCATATTCAGCAAGCTCTTCAGGAGTAGCAGTTGGCTCGGGTACCTTCAGCTCCTTGTCGAGAACATATTCTTTGTTCTCATACCGAGTGACCATCCTGATGTTTCTGATCCAATCTGTAAAGTTGGACCCATCAAAGATGACTCTCCCACAAAGATTCATGAGAGAGAAGGAGCTAGTAGGGTTTGAGCCAGAAGCATTGTTATTGGAAGACATCTGAAAAGAAGAGGGAATAGATTAGATTAGATATAGAGATAGTCCTTAACAAAACACCCAAATGTAATATTAAGGCTAGGACCCAACACAATATTTTATAACTTAGAAGAGGGATGCCGTAATCTAAGCTATAAGATATTTGAAGGTAGGTGAATGACGATTCACCAATTTCCACCATGAAAAATGAAATATTTAATTAGGTTTTAATTGGTTTAGAAACTCCTAGATTCTTTGAGATTCATTGAACTTTCTTCAATGGCATGTTTCAATCTCGAGTGTGCCCTTCAAGTTTTGTGACTGGGATGCCGAGGATCAGAAAATAAGGTGTGAAGTAACCATGCAAATTACTTGGTACCCTTAATGTATTACCCCTCAATCGATGTGCCGGTTAACCACACACGCTCCATCGATACTATGATAAACATTAAGTCACCCTTTACCTACCTTGTTAAGTTCAAGTTAGTGTGCCGGTTAACCACACACGCTCCCCTAACGACTTAAACAAAGTGTAAAGTGTAATTTCATGGATTAGCACCTTATTCACATTTTCCTAAAATAACTAAGATTGGGAATTCAATAAAGTTTAGTTACTTTAGAATTATCATTATACTTTTAATGAGAATTTATAAGTCCTTGTCCTACCCGTTCGGCTAACGATCCTCCACCGATCAAGGAAGCGGTGGGTGAGAGTGGACACCCATTAAGTTGCCATTTTATAGGCAACAACCTTATACCCCCCTTATAGACCGGCTTCGTGAATGAGGCGTACTAGCGGTAAGACGACTTGATCTTATACATATATAAATATTATTAAACTTATAATATTATAAAGTATAAGGGTTGAATTTTAACTTTTAAAATTCTAGGGGTTGGAACTAAAGTTTTTAATATGACTTTACATGTTCCAAAACTTGAGGGCAAGTTTTGTAAACTTTCAAAACTTTTCATTTCTCATAACTTATGAGTTAATGGTTATTAAAAATGAAGACTCTTCATTTTTTTTTGTAACCTATGTGTTCTTTTAATGGTTATTTATAAATGTGACTTTTGGTTATCCATAACTTAAGAACTAGTTATGGACTCCATTAAAACACATAAAGATCAAGAATTAATCTAATCAATTATTAGTACATAATTTCTATGATCTTCTAAACTCATATGTTTATGAATGTTCATATCAAAAATTTCAAGAATCGTAAGTACATATACAAAACTTGAAATTTTGATACGAGCTTTTGAACAAAACTTCGATTTTCATGTTTTTTTTTTTTTTTTTTTTTTTTTTTTTTTGCATCAAGTATCAAATAAACAAACCGGGCTCTGATACCACGGATGGGTTTTGAGCATTCTAACACTCCTATGGTGTACATGCAACCCTAGAAACCTTGGATCTATGTTTGACTATGATACATGCAAATAGTTATTTTTCCAAGGTTCTTATCATATCTAGCATGACATGGGGAACTTGAATCAAATAAAACTAGTAGAATTACTTACCTTGTAGTAGTAGTTGATTGCTTGGAGTTTGAGAGCCTAGCACCAATAATGTGGATGCCTTAAATGGAAGTCACAAATCACCACAAACTTGAAAACTTGAGAGAATAGTCACAAACTTCTTGAAATCGGCCCTCTTAGTTTACACACATCAACTAGTGCAATTTCAAGAACCAAAGCCTCCTTTATATAGTGTGGTGGATTAGGGTTACATCCATGTAAACCCTAATACCCATGTCTTTTCATTTCCATGAGATCCATGGGTTAAAGCTCCATGGAGTATCCATGGACTTTCCATGCAAGCCTAGCCCATTCCAAATAAGCATTAGCCCACACGATCTAAATACAAGAGCCCATATTTAATTAGTCATACTTTTGATCTCTAAATTAATTCTAAATTAATTATAGATCAATACTAATTAAATAATATGATTTTATATTAATATATTAGGACTTATAATATATTAATAAATCATAACTTATACTATTCTCAAACGATTATCCATAAATTGTTCGGGTGAAGTGCAACCCAAATGGACCATGCCGGGTCGGGTCAAGTACATACCAAATATAGTTATAGACTTAGACACTATATCCAACAGAGAGTATATTAGTATCGAGTTCCTTGACTATCTTAAGGAATGTGGAATTGTTTCATAATTGACGCCACCTAGGACACCACAGTTTAATGGTGTGGCTGAGAGGCACAATAGAACCTTGCTATACATGGTTCGTTCCATGATGAGTCGAGCTTCATTACCTATCTCATTCTGTGGGAATGCCTTAGACACTGCCGCCTATATCCTTAATCTAGTCCCTACCAAAAGGGTTTCCAAAACACCTCACGAGATATGGACAAGGAAAGTTCCCACATTAGATTACATCAAAGTTTGGGGTTGCGAGGCTTTTGTGAGAAAAGAAACTCACGACAAGCTCGAACCTCGGAGTGAGCGATGTATTTTCATCGGCTACCCACATAAATCCTTTGGATATCTCTTCTACAGACCGAGTGACAATGTTGTCTTCGTTGCCAGGAGAGGATTCTTTCGCGAGAGAGAACTCATAGGGTAAGGAAACAGTGGGAGGAAAATTGACCTTGAAGAGCTTCAAGAGTCAAGCGGTGAAGGAACCTTAAACACTATCAATCAACCTGAGGAGGAAACTCCAGTTGATCCAATTGACGAGTCCTTACCTATGAGGCGTTCCAGTAGAGTTAGATATACACCTGAGTTTTATGGTTTCCATATTACTAATGAAGGTGATAAATTTATCAGTGATATGACACTGGTAAATTTGGATGAACCTAACAACTACAAGGAAGCCATGGCAGGGCCCGAGTCTGCAAAATGGAAAGAGGCTATGGACAGCGAGATTCAGTCCATGTATGACAATCAAGTTTGGAACTTGGTTGATAATGTACCGGGTCGTAAGATAGTCGGGTGCAAATGGATCTTCAAGAAGAAGACCAGCATGGATGGGAAAGTACACAAATATAAAGCGTGACTCGTTGCGAATTGCTTTACTCAAACTCCGAGAGTTGACTATGATGAGACCTTCTCACCAGTAGCGAAGATTAAATCTATAAGGGTTATGTTGGCCATAGCTGCATTTTTTGACTATGAAATATGGCAAATGGATGTCAAAACCGCTTTCCTTAATGGAAAGTTGGCTGAAGATGTTTACATGAGTCAGCTAGAGGGTTTTGTCAATGCAAAGTACCCTAATAGAGTGTGTAAGCTTGAGAAATCAATTTATGGATTGAAGCAAGCATCTCGCAGATGGAATCTTTGTTTCGATGAGAAAGTCAAAGAATTTGGATTTTCGAGAAGCGAGGATGAGTCCTGTGTATATGTCAAAGCTAGTGGGAGTAAAGTAAGCTTTCTGGTATTGTGTATACATGACATACTACTCATAGGAAACGACATCCCAAACTTGTAGGAGGTTAAGTCCTGGCTTGGGAAGTGTTTCACTATGAAGGACCTCGGAGAAGCTGCTTATATCCTAGGGATAAGGATATTGAGAAACAGAAGTAAAAGACTAATAGGACTTAGTTAAAGTACATACTTGGACAAGGTGTTGAAACGTTTCAGCATGGAGAACTCCAAGAAAGGTGACTTACCTATCTAAGGCAATGCCAAACTGAGTAAGACTCAGAGTCCGAGTACAGAGGCTGAAATAGCATAAATGAGTCATATACCATATGCTTCCGCAGTTGGTTCGATCATGTATGCTATGACTTGTACTCGCCCTGATGTGGCCTTTGTTTTGAGCATGGTCAGCAGATTTCAAGGGAATCCTGGTAAAGCTCATTGGACTGCAGTTAAGAACATTTTTAAGTACATGCGGAGGACTAAGGACTGGGTCCTTACCCTCGCTGGGAGTGATGACTTGAAAGTGACAGGGTATAGTGACACCAGCTTCCAAACCGATAGAGATAATTTCCGCTCTCAGTCGGGCTGGGTGTTTACCCTGAATGGACGAGAAGTAACATGGAAAAGTTCCAAGCAGGAGACTGTAGTTGATTGAATGTGCGAATCAGAGTACATAGCAGCAAGCGAAGCATCAAAGGAGGCGATATGGTTGAAAAACTTCATCGGAGACGTTGGAGTAATTCCATCCATAAAGGAGCCTGTGGAGATTTTCTGCGATAATGAAGGGGCGGTTGCCTTAACCAAGGAACCGAGAGATCATGGTAGATCTAGACATTTCGATTGAAAATACCACTTCAAAAGGCATCAAGTAGAAGAAGGACACCTCGTGGTAAAGGGGATATCGTCATAGGGCAACCCGTCATACCCCCTTACAAAGGGACTGACTAGGGTTAAGCACTTGCAGTATGCGAGGGGCATTGGGCTAACAGACGATATTAGTTTTAGTAATTAGATAAATCAAAACTTGTAATAGCTAAATTGTATTTGACATTTGATGATTGAATAAAAGGAGTTTTATTTATAAGTAAAGTTACTGTCTTGTGTCAATTATTTACTATTGTTTCACTTTGCATGTTTTGACTTCCAGAATAATAAAATTATAATTATTATTATTATTCAAACTATCCACAGTCGATCATACATTGGTAGTAAGTATGAAATAAGACTGTCAGGAGTTGGCTTGTAGATTGTCTAAGGAGTTAGACATAGCAAAAGTGTGCTACACCATTCATGAGTGCTCCTGAAATAAGATTTGAGTATTGGATCCAACCCGCGCTCACCTGAATTACTTCATGGAATTTATCACGAGTAATTGTGAGATGATAATATCATATAGTCTTCAAACCAAGATATATGAGTTGTTGACTACGAGTTGGTTGTGCATTGATGGAATGAATACGCATCAGTGACTTGATGTTATAAAACATGTCGTTGTGCATGATTTGATGAGTAGTTAGTACAAGCATATAATGTTGAAGTTCATCTGTTCCTTTTATCCTAAGAGGATTAAAAGCGATATCTTGGGCCCCTTGATGATTCTGTTTTGACTTATGTGTCGGGCCCGGTCAGAACTAAATTGATGTGTTCAGTTATGTTCTATGTCAGACGAATCGGAAATCGAGAAAAAAATTGCAGGAAAATAAGTACGACTATGTTCCATGTATTTGTCCGCATAGATATCTTGAAAACAGAGGAGTATATGATCCCTTATCTGAAGGACGTGTCACTGACTAGGTCAGAGTTCGACAACGGCTTTTGAAAGCTTACAATTGCTAAGTCGGTTCCTGAAGTGCATTAGCAGTAATAGTTATTAGACTTATCCAAGTGGGAGACTGTTGGATTTGGTGTCTAAGCCCATAACTATAACTGGTATGTACTTGACCCGATTGTAGCATGGTCCTTTTGGGTTTCCTTCACCAGTGCAATTTGATAGGATGGATTTTGAGAATAAGGTTATTTATGGATTATTAATATATTACAAGTATAATATATTAATATGAAATTATTTAATTAGTATTGATCATGAATTAATTTGGAATTAATTTGGAAGTCAAAAGAGACTAATTAAATATATGGGGATTGATTATGTAAATCAACAATTCTTGTAGTGTGGGCTAATGATCCATGATTATGGGCTAAACCAATAAGTTAATCCATGGATAGTCAATGGAGGTTAAACCCATGGAGCATAAGAATGTGGAAAGTCATGGAGCATTAGGGTTTACAAAGTGTAACCCTAGCATGTGCAACACTATAAATAGAACCCTCCATGAGCCAAAATCGGTTGCACCTTCTCGTTGAGATAAGTAGCTTATTCTTTTAAGTCATCCTTTTGCATATTGGTGTTTGGAACCATTAGAGGCATCACACTTTTGGTGCTCAAGGTTTCAAATGTCAAGAACTACAAGTCCTTCTAAAAGGTATGTCATCTATCTAGATGTATTATTCATTTGGAAATTTGTATGCTAGTTAGGACAATGCTTTGGAAAAATTGAAAATATGCATGTATAATAGAGAAAACATAGATCCAAAGCATTTAGGGTTGCATGTGCACCATAGGAGTGTTATAGTGCTCAAAACCCAACAGTAAGACCTGTGAACAATGTTTTCTATTTCTTTCTTTGTTTTTTGTCTTTGCTGCCATTAGTGGTAGTCTTAAAGTCCGGGAGTCCGACGCCTTTGACAATGTTCACTTTTAACTTGTGGGTATTAATGTTTCTTGTTACCGCACATATTCGTTTGTTTGGTTGCTACATGTACGGTTTATATTAGCCATCACATGGTATTTACGCAAGGTTTGCTTATACTATTGGTTTGATTTCTTTTATTGGTGTAGTCTTTATGCTTTACTAATTCTGTATTGGATTTGGTGTCTAAGCCCATAACTATATCTCGTATGTACTTGACCCGATTGTAGCATGGTCCTTTTGGGGTTGCCTTATCCAGTGCAATTTGATAGGAAGAACTTTTGAGAATAAGATTATTGGTGATTTATTAATATATTATAAGTATTATATATTAATTGAGAAATCATATTATTTAATTAGTATTGGTCAAGAATTAATTTGGAATTAATTTTGTGATCAAAAGTGACTAATTAAATCTAAGGGGTTGATTTTGTAAATCATCCATTCTTATAGTGTGGGCCAAAGATCCATTAGGGTGGGCTAAGTGGTTCATGGATAGTCCATGGAGCTTTAACCCATGGATCCTAAGGGATATGGAAGGTCATGGTGCATTAGGGTTTCATGGATGAAACCCTAGCTTTGAGAAACACTATAAAAGAGTTCCCTTAGTGATGAAATCGGCTAACACTCATACAGAAGAGCATAAAATCGATTTTGAAGCTACAAGTCTTATTCTCTTAAGCCTCCTTTGCATATTGGTGTTTGTGACACATTAGAGGCACAACACTTGAGGTGCTCAAGCTTCCAAGGCCAAGAACTACACAAGAGGTAAGTTATCTAACTACTTGTTACTTTGAATTGTATGTTAGTTAAGTTATATGCTTTGGAAATTGAAAAATGCATGTATAGCTAGAGAAAACATAGTTCCAAAGCATTTAGGGTTGCATGTGCAGCATAGGAGTGATATAGCACTTAAAACCCAACAGTGGTATCAAAGCCTAGGATTGCTTTCTGTTATACTTGATGCACATTTGTTTTCAAAGATGGAAAATCGACTTTTCTGCATTCTGACAGATGAATTCGCTGAGTACATGAACAGACTCGACGAGTCCACCCAGTAAGGCATCAACTCGGCGAGTCCATTTTATGTACTCGACGAGTTGGTGCTCCTGTGTGCAGAAACTTCAAGTTCTTGGCCAGAAATGGATAAAGTCATTACCACAAACTGTTTTGTAATCATAAAAATTGTATTTTCTAAATTGGTAATGGTTGTCTTTATCCATTTAAAAGGCAATTGTCAAATGTTTAGATAATAAAGTAATTATATGTAGTATTTGATATGAATTGTCTTGTTATGAGTTTGCTTAGATCAATAGGAAAAATTATGTCATGATTGTGTTTGATCCAAAAAAATTGATCTAATTGTTCATGAAATGTGTTATTGTAACTTGTCCTCAAGTTATATGAAAAGCCACATTCATGGATATTAAAACTCATAATGGTTCATAGGTTATGAATATCAAAGGTCTTGAAAAGTTTTAAAACTTGTCCTCAAGTTTTGGAATTTCTAAAGTCACATTAATAAGACATTTAATTCCAAAACCCTAGAGTTTTAAAAGGATTAAAATTCTAAACTTATACTATTATATATTAAATGTTAATACTTATATATATATATATATATATATATATATATATATATATATATATATATATGTATATATATATCTATATATATATATATATATATATACATATATATATATATATATGTATAAGAATAGTCAGTTTTACCGTTAGTAGGCCTCATTCACGAAGCCGATCTATAAGGGGGGTATAAGGTTACTGCCTTTAAAATGGCAGTTTAATGGGTGTCCATTCTCACCCACCGCTTCCTTAACTGGTGGAGGGTCGTTAGCCGAACGGGTATGACAAGACATTAATTCTCGTTAAAAGTATAATTAAATTATAAAGTAACTAAACCTATTATTAAATTCCCAATCTTAATTACTTTACGAAAAATGTAAATAGGCGCTAATCCATGAAATTACACTTTGCACTTTATTAAGTCGTTAGTGGAGCGTGTGTGGTTAACCGGCACACTAATTTGGGACTAATAAAGAGTGGAAAAGGGTAGCTTAATGTTAATCATAGATCGATGGAGCGTGTGTGGTTAACCGACACATTGGATAGGTGATTTGTAACATTAAGAGTACCAAGTATATTTGCATGGTTATTGACACCTTGTTTGTGATCCTCGGCATCCCAGTCACAAACTTGAGAGGGCACAATCGAGATTGAAACATGCCATTGAAAGTTCAATGAATCTCTAAAGAATCTAGGAATTTCAAATCCAATTAAAACCTAACAAGTAATTTCATTTTTCATGGTGGAAATTGGTAAATCGTCATTTACCTACCTTCAAATATTTTACAATTGGATTACGGCATCCCTCTTCGCAATTGTAGAATATTGTGTTGGATCCTAGCCTTAATATTTCATTTGGGTGATTTATTAAGGATTCTCATCTAATCTAAACTTTGTTCCTTTTCTTTTACAAATGTCTATCCCAAACAATGCTTCAGGCTCAAACCCTTCAGGCTCTTTCTCCCTAATGAACTTAGTAGGGAGAACCATCTTTAATGGATCCAACTTCAATGATTGGATCAGAAACATTCGCATGACCCTTCGATACGAGGTCAAAGAATGTGTCCTAGACAAGGAGCTGAAGGAAATTGATGAGCAAACTGCTACTCCCGAACAAGTTGAGGAGTACTGGGTTCATGATAGGGACGCGACAAAAGTGTCGTGTATAATGATAGCTACCATGTCTGCTGAGCTACAAAAGTCCTATGAGGACTTCTGGCCCTATGAAATGCACCAAGATTTGATGGAAAGGTACCATCAATCTGCTCGGTAGGAGAGGTATGAGATCATAGCCTCCATGATCACCACTAAAATGAAGGATGGAGAGTCCATCACGGGCCACTTGTAGGAAATGCAGAGATATGTGGACCGCTTGCTAAAATTGAATGCCAACTTTGATGAAGAATTAGCTATTGATATTATTCTTCATTCCCTACCTCCTTGTTATGATTAGTTTCGTATGACCTATCATATGAAGAAGGAGGAGGTCACTCTTAGTAAGCTTTAGGGACTCCTCAGAACTGCTGAAAGCAACATGAAAGGCAAATTTGTTGCTACTACTCCTACTCCTACTGCTACCGCCCCTGTCCTGACAATTGGACATGGTAAGGGTAAAAAGAGGAAGGCTCCTTCCAAGGGAAAATCCCGGGATGGATCTTCTTCTAGCGGAACCAAAGTTGGTTCTGTTGTGCTCTCTACCAATCCAAAGGAAGCAGAGTGCTTCCATTGCCATGAAAAGGGGCACTGGAAGCGAAGCTGCCCAAAGTACTTGCACGATATTAAGGATGGGAAAATCAAGCCCTCCTTTGCAGGTATTTACACTATTCATTCTAATTATACATCACATGCTAATTCTTGGGTCCTTGATACAGGTTGTGGTATTCACATTTGTTCTGATTTGCAGGGACCAAAAAGAAGTAGGGATGTGGAGCACATGAAGATAAACTTAATCATGGGAAATAGCAAAGTGTTGCCTGTGACCAAGATTAGAGTTTATTCTTTATTGCTTAGTAATGGTTTAAATTTAGATTTGAATAATTGTTGTTTCTGGCCGATATGGCGAGAAATATTATTTCCTTTCACAGTTTGTATAAACAAGGTTTTACCTTTGCTTTTAATAATAATAATGGTGGTATTTATGCTTATTATAATGGTGTCTTTTATTTTGAAGGTTTACCTTGCAATGGTGTGTATGAAACTGTGAATGTTGTAGATAACCTAGGAAATAATGTGTTACACATTGATTCATCCAATGATTTGGATAAAACATGCTTATGGCATTGTCGTCTTGGACATGTCAACAAGAAGCACATAGGCCAACTCCAAAAGGCTGGAGTCTTGGAATCATTCGACTTGAAATCAGATGAAACTTGTGAATCTTATTTACTTGGAAAGATGACTAAGTCACCCTTTCCTGGTACTTGTGAAAGGGGTGAGGGTTTGTTGGATCTCATACACACTAATATGTGTGGGCCCTTCAGATCTGTCACCAGAGATGCTAGCCGTTTCTATGTGACTTTTACTGATGATTATTGTAGGTATGGCTATATCTACTTAATCAAGCATAAGTCAAAAACCTTTGAAAAGTTCAAAGAGTTTAAGGTAGAAGTGGAGAATCAATTGGGCAGGAAGATAAAGGTACTCCAATCCGATCGAGGAGGAGAGTATCTTAGTATGGAGTTCCACGACTATCTTAAGGACTGTGGAATTGTTTCACAATTGATACCTCCTAGGACACCACAACTGAATGGTATGGCTGAGAGGCGCAATCGAACCTTGTTGGACATGCTTCGTTCTATGATGAGTCAAGCTTCGTTACCAATCTCATTTTGGGGGTATGCCTTAGAGACTGCCGCCCATATTCTTAATTTGGTCCCTACCAAAAAGGTTGCCAAAACACCTCATAAGATGTGGACTGGGAAGGTTCCCACTTTAGACCACATCAAAGTTTGGGGTTGCGAGGCTTTTGTGAGGCACGAGACTCACGACAAGCTCGAACCTCGGAGTGGGTGATGTATTTTCATCGGCTACCCACATAAATCCTTTGGATATCTCTTCTATCGACCAAGTGACAATGTTGTCTTCGTCGCGAGAAGAGGGGTCTTTCGTGAGAGAGAGCTTATATGCCAAGGGGACAGTGGGAGGCAAATTGACCTAGAAGAACTTCAAGAGTCAAGCGGTGAAGGAACCTCAAACACTAGCAATCAAACCGAGGAGGAAACTCCTGTTGAACCTATTGACGAATCTGTACCTCTGAGGCGTTCCACTAGAGTTGGGATTGCACCTGAGTTTTATTATGGTTTCCATATTACTATAGAAGGTGATAAATTTATCAGTGATATTACATTGGTAAATTTGGATGAGCCTAACAACTACAAGGAAGCCATGGCAGGCCCTGAGTCTGCTAAATGGAAAGAAGCTATAGATAACAAGATTCAGTCCATGTATGACAATCAAGTTTGGAACTTGGTTGATAACGAACCGGGTCATAAGACAGTCGGGTGCAAATGGATCTTCAAGAAGAAGACTGACATGGATGGAAAAATACACACATATAAGGCGCGACTGGTTGCAAAGCGCTTTACTCAAACTCAGGGAGTTGACTATGATGAGACCTTTTCACCAGTAGCGAAGATTAAATATATAAGGGTTATGTTGGCCATAGTTGTATTTCATGACTATAAAATATGGCAGATGGATGTCAAAACCGCTTTCCTTAATGGAAAGTTGGCTGAAGATGTTTACATGAGTCAGCCAGAGGGTTTTGTCAATGCAAGATACCCTAATAGAGTGTGTAAGCTTGAGAAATCCATATATGGGTTGAAACAAGTATCTCGCAGTTGGAATCTTTGTTTCAATGAGAAAGTCAAAGAGTTTGGATTTTCAAGAAGCGAGGATGAGTCATGTGTGTATGTCAAGGCTAGTGGGAGCATAGTTAGCTTTCTCGTATTGTATGTGGATGGCATACTACTCATAGGAAATGACATCCCGACCCTGCAGGAGGTTAAGTCCTGGCTTGGGAAGTGTTTTGCTATGAAGGACCTTGGTTAAGCTACCTATATCCTAGGGATAAGGATTTTGAAAGACAAGAGTAAGAGACTAATAGGTCTTAGTCAAAGTATCTACTTGGACAAGGTGTTGAAACGTTTCAGGATGGCAAACTCCAAGAAAGGTGACTTGTCTATCCAGTGCAATACCAAACTGAGTAAGACTCAGAGTCCAAGTACAGAAGCTGAGATAGCAGAGTTGAGTCGGATACCATATGCTTCCACAGTTGGCTCAATCATGTATGCTATGACTTGTACTCGCCCTGATGTGGCCTTTACCTTGAGCATGGTCAGTAGATATCAAGGGAATCCCGGTAGAGCTCACTGGACTGCAGGTAAGAACATTCTTAGGTACCTACGGAGGACTAAGAATTGGGTCCTTACCCTCGGTGGGAGTGATGACTTGAGAATTTTAGGGTATTGTGACGCTGGGTTTCAGATTGACAGATACAATATGCGTTCTCAGTCGGGCTGGGTGTTTACCCTAAATGGAGGAGCAATAACTTGGAAAAGTTACAAGCAGGAGACCGTGGTTGATTCAACGTGCGAATCAGAGTACATTGCAGCAATCGAAGCATCAAAAGAGGCGATATGGTTGAGGAACTTCATCGGAGACCTTGGAGTTATGCCATCCATAAAGGAGCCCATAGAAGTTTTCTGCGATAATGAAGGGGCAGTTGCCTTAACCAAGGAACCGAGAGATCATGGTAGATCAAGGCATATAGACAGAAAGTACCACTTCATAAGACATCAAGTAGAAGAAGGACACCTCATGGTGAAGAGGATACCGTCACAAGACAACCCAACCGATCCCCTTACAATGGGACTGAATAGGGTTAAGCGCTTGCAGCATGCAAGAGGCATTGGGCTAAAAGACGATATTAGTTTTAGTAATTAGATAAACTAGAAACTTGTAATAGCTAAATTGTAATTGACATTTTGATGATTGAATAAAAGGAGTTTTATTTATAAGTAAAGTTACTGTCTTGTGTCAATTATTTACTATTGTTTCATTTTGCATGTTCTGACTTCCTGAATAATATAATTATTCAAACTATCCACAGTCGATCATACATTGGAAGTAGGTATGAGGCTAGACTGTCATGAGTTGGCTGTAGATGTCTAAGGAGTTAGACATGGCAAGAGTCTGCTGCACCATTCATGAGTGCTTGTGAAATGAGAATTTGAGCATTGGATAAACCCGCACTCATCAGAATCACTTCATGGAATTTATCACGAGTGATTGTGAGATGATAATATCATATAATCTTCAAACCAAGATATATGAGTTGTTGACTACAAATTGGTTGTGCATTGATGATGCGTAAATGCATCAGTAACTTGATGTCATAAAACGTATTGTTGTGCATGATTCAACGAGTAGTTAGTTCAAGCATATAGATTCGAAGTTTATCTGTTCCTTTTATCCTAAGAAGGATCAAAAGCGATATCTGGGCCCCTCGATGATTTGTTTTGACCTATGTACCGGACCCGGTTAGAACGAAATTGATGTGTTTAATTATGTTCTATGTGAAACTAATCGAAAATAGGGAAACTAATTGCAGGACAATAAGTACGACTATGTTCCATGTATTTTTCCGCTGATATCTTGTAGAACAGAGGAGTATATGATCACTTATCTAAGGACAGTCACTGACTGGGTCAGAGTTCGACAACGGCTTTTGGAAGCTACGATTGCTAATCGGATCTTGAAGTTACATTGGCAGTTATAGCTATTAGACTTATTCAAGTGGGAGACTGTTGGATTTGGTGTCTAAGCCCATAACTATATCTGGTATGTACTTAACCCAATTGTAGCATGGTCCTTTTGGGGTTGCCTTCACCAGTGTAATTTGATAGGATGAACTTTTGAGAATAAGATTATTGGTGATTTATTAATATATTATAAGTATTATATATTAATTGAGAAATCATATTATTGAATTAGTATTGGTCAAGAATTAATTTGGAATTAATTTTGTGATCAAAAGTGACTAATTAAATCTAAGGGGTTGATTATGTAAATCATCCATTCTTATAGTGTGGGCCAAAGATCCATTAGGGTGGGCTAAGTGGTTCATGGATAGTCCATGGGGCTTTAACCCATGGAGCCTATGGGATATGGAAGGTCATGGTGCATTAGGGTTTCATGGATGAAATCCTAGCTTTGAGAAACACTATAAAAGAGTTCCCTCAGTGATGAAATCGGCTAACACTCATACACAAGAGCATAGAACCGATTTTGAAGCTACAAGTCTTATTCTCTTAAGCCTCCTTTGGATATTGGTGTTTGTGACACATTAGAGGCACAACACTTGAGGTGCTCAAGCTTCCAAGACCAAGAACTACACAAGAGGTAAGTTATCTAACTAGTTGTTACTTTGAATTGTATGCTAGTTGAGTTATATGCTTTGGAAATTTAAAAAATGCATGTATAGTTAGAGAAAACATAGTTCCAAAGCATTTAGGGTTGCATGTGCACCATAGGAGTGTTATAGTGCTCAAAACCCAACATGCTGGTCTTTGAGAAATTTGTTCTAATTTGCTGCTTAGAGACCCTAGGTGTAGCCAAGATCGTCATCTTGAGGCTCAATCGGTTTTGTTTTTCTCATTAGTGGAAGGTTATGACTCTTCTACACTTATGTCACATGTTCTTTCGTATGTTTACTATAATGTAATTGATGAACATGTTTTAGGAGAAAGATTATGAGCCTTTTTTATACAAACTCCCTGGCTGCCTCCTTGTAACGATTTCGCCCGTGTAACGTTAGATGATCAGTCCTTGTGGTCACAAGCTAAATGTACACAACCTCTTTGTTTTACATTTCAAGCTTGAAAATAAGAATCATCTGAATTGCTTTCTCTCTTTTTTCTAGTTTTAATGTTGGAGCGTTATAAGACTGAAAATGGTAATGTAATTTTTGGTTGTTACATTTACATGTCAAAACTAATATAAAATGCCTTTGCTAGCATCAAATCTATCTTTAACACTCGTTTTAAGAATAAAAATGACGCAGGCTCTGCGCATTCCACGTTCTTCGAATGACATGCCCGTCCTGAGCTTCTAGGACATAAGCACCATTCTTATGGGCTTCCACGATTTTGTACGGTCCTTCCCAAGTGACACTGAGTTTCGCCAATGGTTCAACATGGCTAGACTCGTTCTTTCTTAGCACCCATTCTCCAACTTTGAAGTTCTTGACCCGGACTTGGCGGTTGTAATAGTTCTCAGGTCGTGATTTGTACAGTGTTTGGTGCATCTGTGCCGCCTCACGTTTTTCATCGAGCATGTACAGGTCCTAGCCTCGCCCTTCTTCGTTGGATGCTTCCTCGAAACTCTCTGTTCGTAGGGAGTCGACCACTATTTCCAATGGGAGGACTGCTTTCGACCCATAGGTTAGACTAAATGGCGTTTCTCCCGTGCTTGACCTTGTTGTGGTACGATATGAGCACAACACAGTCGGGAGCTCATCCACCCAGGCGGACTTTGATCTGAGTAACCTTTTCTTCAAACCATTAACTATGGTTTTGTTTGATATCTCAGTTTGTCCGTTGGCCTGAGGGTGCGCCACTGACGTGAACTGGCAGTGAATTTTCTTGTCTTCGCACCACTCCTTGAAAGGACTTCCTTCAAATTGCATGCTGTTATCGCTTATGAGGATTCTGGGAGTGCCAAAGTGAGCCAATATATTTTTGGTCATGAAATTTATCATTTGCTTGCAAGTGACGGTGGCCAGCGGTACTGCTTCTATCCATTTAGTGAAATAGTCCACGACCACTAGCAAAAATTTCACACCCCTTGGCGCTGGCGGGAAAGGTCCCACTATGTCAATTCCCCATTGATGGAAAGGCCAGGGGATAATAATGCTTGTCAATGGCATGACCGGTTGATTTTGGAAAGGAGCGAAGGCCTAGCATTCTTTGCATTTCTTGGTTAGGGCTGTGGCGTCTGTGTATACGTCTGGCCAATATACTCCTAGGCAGAGTATTTTGCCTGTGAGCGCTCGAGCGCCTTCATGTGCCGATGCGTCCCCGGATTGGCTTTCCTCCAAGAACGTCTGCCTCTCTGCCTTAGAGATGCACTTTATCCATGGGCTTAGATACTCTCTCCTATACAGCTGGTCGTCTTTGTTGTATTAGGTGTCTAAGTCCATAACTATAATTGGTATGTACTTGACCCGAGAGTAGCATGGTCCTTTTGGGTTGCCTTCACCAATGCAATTTGATAGGATGGACTTTTGAGAATAAGGTTATTTGTGATTTGTTAATATATTACAAGTATAATATATTGATATGAAATCATAGTATTTAATTAGTATTGATCAAGAATTAATTTGGAATTAATTTATTGATCAAAAGAGACTAATTAAATATACGGGGACTGATTTGGTAAATCAATGATTTTTATAGTGTGGGCCAATGTTCCATGGTTATTTAGGATGGGCTAAACCAACATGGATAGTCCATGGAGGTTTAATCCATGGAGCCTAAGTAATATGAAGAGTCATGGCACATTAGGGTTTGCATGGATGTAACCCTAGCACTTGTCACACTATAAAAGGAACTCCCTCGAGCTAAAATCGGTTGCAACATACATTCTTGGAGAGTGTAAACCGATTTTGTGCTAAGCAACTTATTCTCTCAAGCCTCCTTTTGCACTTGGTGTTTGTGACACATTAGAGGCATCACACTTGAGGTGCTAAAGCTTTTGAAGGCCAAGAACTACAAATCCTACTAAGAGGTACGATATCTAACTAGTTATATTGTTCAATTGTCAAATTGTATGCTGGTTAGGATGTGTGCTTTGGAAAATCAAATTTGCATGTATAATTAGAGAAAACATAGATCCAAAGCATCTAGGGTTGCATGTGCACCATAACGTTGTTAGAGTGCTCAAAATCCTTCAGTAGTATCAGAGCCTAGGATTGTTTTCTGTTATACTTGATGCTTATTAGTTTTCAAAGTTGAAAAAATCGATTTTCTGGACTCTGACTGATGAACTCGCCGAGTCCACTGGCTGACTCGACGAGTCCACTCAGTAAAAGGCCAACTCGACGAGTCAGGTTCATGCACTCGTCGAGTTGATGGTTTTGTTTGTAGAATTTTGAGTTTTTGGCCAAAATTGGATTAGGATCATTACCACAAATTGTTTTTTGAAACAAAAAATCTGTTTTTTGATATGGTAGTGATCATGTTCATCCAATCAAAAGATATTTGTCAAAAATTTCAAGATTTATATTAGTTTATATGATTAGGCTAATTTCTTGCAAATTGTTGATATGAACTATCTTGACTTATGAGTTTAACTAGATCATAGAAAAATTATTTGATTATTTTGTTAACTAAAATATTGATCTAAATTCCTTTAATGAACTCCATAACTTGTCCTCAAGTTATGGAAATTGAAAAGTCTTTAAAAGTCATTAAACTCATAAGTTATGGAAATGAAAAGTTTTGAAGAGTTTCAAAACTTGCCCTCAAGTTTTGGAATTTGTAAAGTCACACTTACGAATACTTTAATTCCAAACCCTAGAATTTTAAAAGTTTAAAATTCAACCCTTATACTATTATAATATTAAAAGTTTAATAATTATATATATGTATAAGACAAGTCAGTCTTACCGTTAGTAGGCCTCATTCACGAAACCGGTCTATAAGGGGGTATAAGGTTACTACCTATAAAATGGAAGTTTAATGGGTGTCCACTCTCACCCACCGCTTCCTTGACTGGTGGAGGGTCGTTAGTCGAACGGGTAGGATAAGACATTAATTCTCGTTAAAAGTATAATGAGAATTATAAAGTAACTAAACTTTTATTAAATTCCTAATCATAGTTACTTTAGGAAAAATGTGAATTTGATGCTAATCCATGAAATTGCACTTTGCACCTTGCCAAGTCGTTAATGGAGCATGTGTGGTTAACCGGCACATTAACTTGGACTAGTAAGGGTGGCAAAGGGTACCTTGATGTTTGTCATAGATCAATGGAGCGTGTGTGGTTAACCGGCACATTGATTAGGTGATAAATCACATCGAGTGTACCAAGCACATTTGCATGTTATTCACACCTTGTTTGTGATCCTCGGCATCCCAGTCACAAACTTGAAGGGAATCATCGAGATTTAAACATGCCATTGAAAAGTTCAATGAATCTCAATAGAATCTAGGAGTTTCAATCCAATTAAAACTTAATAATCAATTTCGTTTTTCATGGTGGAAATTCGTAAATCGTCATTTACCTACCTTCAAATATTTTGCAATTGGATTACGGCACCCCTCTTCCAAATTGTAAAATATTGTGTTGGGTCCTAGCCATAATATTTCATTTGGGTGTTATATTAAGGACTCTTATCTAATCTAAACTTTGTCTTTCTTTTTCAGATGTCTTCCAAAAATGCTTCTGGCTTAAACCTTACTGGCTCTTTCTCCCTAATGAACTTGTGTAGGAGAGTTATCTTTGATGGTTCCAACTTTAATGATTGGATCAGGAACATCAGGATGGTTACTCGTTACGAGCACAAGGAGTATGTCCTCGACAAAGAGCTTAAGGAAATTGATGAGTCTTCTACTACTCCTTAGGAGATCGCTGAGTTTAGGACTCATAAGAAGGATGCCAGCAAGGTGTCTTGTATCATGTTGGCCACTACGACAGCTGAACTCCAAAAGTCCTATGAGGACTTCTACCCTTTTGAGATGCACCAATACCTGATGGAAAGATACCATCAGAGTGCTCGTCAAGAGAGGTATGAAATCATCGCCTCCATGATAACAACAAAGATGAAGGATGGAGAATCCATCACGACCCACTTGCAGAAAATGCAAAGCTTTGTGGATCGCTTGCTGAAGTTGAATGTGAACTTTGATGAGGAGTTGGCCATATATATCATTCTACACTATTTACCTCAGTGTTATGATCAGTTCTGTATTACCTATCATATGAATAAGGAGGAGGTCACTCTTAGGATGCTTCAAGGCCTTTTGAGGACTGCTGAAAGTAGTCTCAAAGGTAAATCTGTTGTTTCTACTCCTACTGATACTGCCCATGTCTTGGAAATTGGGCATGGGAAAGGAAAGAAGAGGAAGGCTCCCTCGAAGAGCCGCAAGGGAAAATTTCTTGATGGATCCTATTCCAGTGGGACCAAAGTTGGTTCTGCCAATCCCTCTACCAACCCGAAAGAAGCAGAGTGTTTCTACTGTCATGATAAAGGGCACTGGAAGCGAAGCTGCCCCAAATACTTGCAGGATGTCAAGGATGGGAAGGTTAAACCCACCCATGTAGGTATTTATACTATTCTATCTAATAACTCATCACATTCTTATTCTTGGGCCCTTGATGCAGGTTGTGGAATTCACATTTTTTCTGATTTGCAGGGACTAAAAAGAAGTAAGGATGTGGTGCACGGGAAGATGAACTTGAGCATGGGGAATAGGAAAATGTCGCCTGTCACCAAGATTGGAGTTTATTCTTTATTGCTTGGTAGTGGGTTTGTAATAGATTTGAATAATTGTTGCTACTTGTATGATATGGCAAGAAATATTATTTGCTTTCATGGTTTGTACAAACAAGGTTTTAGTTTTTCATTTGATAATGAAATTAGTGCTACTAATGCTTTTTATAATGGTGTTTTTTTTTATTTTAAAGCATTGCCTTGTAATGGTGTATATGAAACTGTGATGGTTGTAGACAACTTAGGAAATAATGTGTTGCACATTGATTCTTCCAATAGTTTGGATAAGGCATGCTTGTGGCATTGTCGTCTTGGACATGTCAACAAGAAGCGCATAGGCTAACTCCAAAAGGCTGGAGTCTTGGAGCCATTCGACTTAAGGTCGGATGACACTTGCGAATCTTGTTTACTTGGAAAGATGACTAAATCACCCTTCACTGGCACTTGTGAAAGGGGTGAAGGTTTGTTGGATCTCATACACATCGATGTGTGTGGACCCTTCAGAACCGCCACAAGGGATGCTAACCGCTTCTATGTGACTTTTACTGATGATTACAGTAGATATGGCTATATCTACTTAATCAAGCATAAATCAGAAACCTTTGAAAAATTCAAAGAGTTTAAACAAGAAGTGGAGAATCAGCTGGGCAGGAAGATAAAGATGCTCTGATCCGATCGGGGTGGTGAGTATCTTAGTATCGAGTTCATAGACTATCTTAAGGAATGTGGAATTGTTTCACAATTGATGCCACCTAAAACACCACAGCTTAATAGTGTGGCTGAGAGGCGCAATCGAACCTTATTGGACATGGTTCGTTCCATGATGAGTCGAGCTTCGTTACCTATCTCATTCTGGGGGTATGCCTTAGATACTGTCACCCATATCCTTAATCTAGGCCCAACTAAGAAGGTTGCCAAAACAACTCACGAGATGTGGAAAGGGAAGGTTCCCTCGTTAGCACACATCAAGGTTTGGGGTTGCGACGCTTTCGTAAGACGCGAGACTCACGACAAGCTCGAACCTCGTAGTGAGCGGTGTATTTTCATCGGCTACCCACAGAAATCCTTTGGATATCTCTTCTATAGACCGAGTGAGAATGTTGACTTCGTTGCGAGGAGAGGAGTCTTTCGCGAGACAGATTTCATAGGCCAAGGGGACAGTGGGAGGCAAATTGACAGTGAAGACCTTCAAGAGTCAAGCGGTGAAGGAACCTCAAACACTAGCGATCAACCTGAGGGGGAAACTCCTGTTGAACCAGTTGACGAGTCCGTACCTCTGAGGCGCTTTAGTAGAGTTAGTGTTCCACCTGTGTTATATGGTTTCCATATAACATCTGAGGGTGATACATTTATCAGTGATAGCACACTGGTAAATTTGGATGAACCTAACAATTACAAGGAAGCCATGGCAGGCCCCGAGTCTGCAAAGTGGAAAGAGGCTATGGACAATGAGATTCAGTCCATGTATGACAATTAAGTTTGGAACTTGGTTGACAATGTACCAGGTCATAAGACAGTCGGGTGCAAATGGATCTTCAAGAAGAAGACCGGCATGGATGGAAAAGTACACACATATAAGGCACGACTGGTTGCGAAGGGATTTACTTAAACTCATGGAGTTGACTATGATGAGACATTCTCACCAGTAGCGAAGATTAAATCTATTAGGGTTATGTTAGCCATAGCTGCATTTCATGAATATGAAATATGGCAAATGGATGTCAAAACCGCTTTCCTTAATGGGAAGTTGGCTGAAGATGTTTACATGAGTCAGCCAGAGGGTTTTCTCAATGCAAAGTACCCTAATAGAGTGTGTAAGCTTGAGAAATCCATTTATGGATTAAAACAAGCATCTCGCAGATGGAATCTTTGTTTCGATGAGAAAGTCAAAGAGTTTGGATTTTCGAGAAGCGAGGATGAGTCCTGTGTGTATGTCAAGGCTAGTGGGAATACAATTAGCTTTCTGGTGTTGTATGTGGATGGAATACTACTCATAGGAAATGACATTTCAACCTTGCAGGAGGTTAAGTCCTAGCTTGGGAATTGCTTCGCTATGAAGGACCTTGGAGAAGCTGCTTACATCCTAGGGATAAGGATATTGAGAGACAGGAGTAAAAGACTAATTGGACTTAGTCAAATTACCTACTTGGGCAAGGTGTTGAAATGATTCAGCATGGAGAATTCCAAGAAAGGTGACTTACCCATCCAAGGCAATACCAAACTGACTAAGACTCAGAGTCCGAGTACAGAGGCTGAGATAGCTGAGATGAGTCGAGTACCATATGGTTCCGCAGTTGGCTCGATAATGTATGTTATGACTTGTACTCGCCCTGATGTGGCCTTCGCTTTGATCATGGTCGGCAGATATCAAGGGAATCATGGTAAAGCTCACTGGACTGCGGTAAAGAATATTCTTAAGTACCTATGCAGGACTAAGGATTGGGTCCTTACTCTTGGTGGGAGTGATGACTTAAGAGTCACAGGGTATAGTGACGCCAGCTTTCAGACCGACAGAGATAATTTCCGCTCTCAGTTGGGCTGGGTTTTTACCCTGAATGGAGGAGTAATAACTTGGAAAAGTTCCAAACAGGCGACTGTAGATGATTCAACGTGCGAATCAGAGTACATAGCAGCAAGCGAAGCATCGAAGGAGGCAATATGGCTGAAGAACTTCATCGGAGACCTTGGAGTTGTACCAGCTATAAAGGAGCTTATGGAGATTTTCTGTGACAATGAGAGTGCGGTTGCCTTAACCTAGGAACCAAAGGATCATGGCAGATCCAGGCACATCGACATGATATATCACTTCATAAGACATCGGGTGGAAGAAGGACTCCTCGTGGTAAAGAGTGTATCATCAGATGAGAACCCAGACGATCCCCTCACGAAGGGACTGAGTAGGGTTAAGCATTTGTAGCATGCGAGAAGCATTGGGCTGAAGGATGATATTAGTGTTAATGATTAGATAGCTATTTTGAAACTTGTAATAGATAAAATGTAATTGACATTTCATGATTAAATAAAAGGTGTTTTATTTATGAGTAAAGTTACTATCTTGTGTCAATTGTTTACTATTGTTTCATTTTGCATGTTTTGACTTCTAGAATAATTATATTATTCAAACTGTCCACAGTCGATCATACTTTGGAAGTAGGTATTGAGGCAAGACTGTCATGAATTTGGCTTGTAGATTGTCTGAAGTGTTTTAGACATAGAAAATTTTTGCTACAACATTCATGAGTGCTCATAAGGTCTGAGTATTGGATTAAGCCCACGCTCACTTGAATCACTTCATGGAATTTATCACGAGTGATCGTGAGATGATAATATCATATAAGTCTTCAAACCAAGATATATGAGTTGTTGACTATGAGTTGGTTGTACATTAATAGTGCGAAAACGCATTAGTAACTTGGTGTTATAAAACGCACTGTTGTGTATGATTTAACGAATAGTTACTACAAGCATATAATGTCGAAGTTTTATCTTCCTTTTAATTCTTGGAGGATTAAAAGCGATATCTTGGGTCCCTCGATGATTTTTTTTGACATATGTGTCGGGCCCGGTTGGGACTAAATTGATGTATTCAATTAAGTTCTCTGTCAAACAAATCGGAAATCGAGAAACAAACTGTTGGACAATAAGTATGATATTGTTCCATGTATTTGTATGACTGATATCTTGAAGAACAGAGGATTATATGATTCCTTATCTAGAGGACGCGTCACTGACTGGGTCAGAGTTTGACAGCGGCTTTTAAGAGCTATGATTGGTAGTTGGTTGTTTAAGTCGTACTTGCAGTTATATTTATTAGACTTATCCAAGTGGGAGACTGTTGGATTAGGTGTCTAAGCCCATAACTATAATTGGTATGTACTTGACCAGAGAGTAGCATGGTCCTTTTGGGTTGCCTTCACCAATGCAATTTGATAGGACGGACTTTTGAGAATAAGGTTATTTTTGATTTGTTAATATATTACAAGTATAATATAATAATATGAAATCATAATATTTAATTAGCATTGATCAAGAATTAATTTGGAATTAATTTAGTGATCAAAAGAGACTAATTAAATATACGGGGACTGATTTGGTAAATCAATGATTCTTATAGTGTGGGCTAATGATCCATGGTTATTTAGAATGGGCTAAACCAACATGGATAGTCCATGGAGGTTTAACCCATGGAGCCTAAGTAATATGAAGAGTCATGGCACATTAGGGTTTGCATGGATGTAACTCTAGCACTTGTCACACTATAAAAGGAACTCCCTGGAGCTAAAATCGGTTCCAACATACATTCTTGGAGAGTGTAAACCGATTTTGTGCTAAGCAACTTTTCTCTCAAGCCTCCTTTTTCACTTGGTGTTTCTGACACATTAGAGGCATCACACTTGAGGTGCTAAAGCTTTTGAAGGCCAAGAACTACAAGTCCTACTAAGAGGTAAGATATCTAACTAGTTATATTTTTCAATCGTCAAATTGTATGCTAGTTAGGATGTGTGCTTCGGAAAATCAAATTTTCATGTATAATTAGAGAAAACATAGATCCAAAGCATCTAGGGTTGCATGTGCACCATAAGGTTGTTAGAGTGCTCAAAACCCTTTAGTCTCTAATTGCATAATGCGATGCCCTGATCTTGATTTTTCTTGCCTCCTTAGGGTCATCCGGTAGTACGCCATGGCGCAAGTAATCGACATATGGTTTAGTCCATTATGGTTTAGTCGATATTGTATTAACCCTTTGGTTATCAATACTTCTCTCCGGGAGCACTTCAATTAGCACTTTCTTTGTTAAGTGATCATAAGAAGTTGAGGCTAGCTTGTTAAGAGCATCCGCCTTTGCTTTCTTTCCCCGGGAGATTTGTTTTATGGAAAAACTTTTGAACGTGATGGTTAGACTTCGGACTGCATCTAGGTATTTCTGCATCCTTGAGTCTTTAGCCTCGTATGTTCCATTTATCTGGTTTGTGATATGTAGCGAATCACTGAGAGCTGGTAGTTGGTTTGCACCAACCTCTTTGGGTAGCCTCAGACCTGCTAGGAGTGCCTCGTACTTTGCCTCGTTAATGGATACTTGGAAGTCGAATCGCAGCAGGTAAGTGATCTCTTCGCCTTTGGGGATTTGAAGGATCAGGCCTGCGCCTGAGCCTTCTTACTTGCCGCGCCATCTGTGTATAACTTCCAAAGTTCCTTGCCGGCTTCAGGCGTTAATGGATCGTCTGAGATTATTGTCGGTACTCCCTTGATAGTATTTGAGATTTTGACCAGGAAGTCTGCAAGGGCCCGAGCCTCGATTCTAGTCCGGGGTGATAATGGATATCATGTTCACCTAACTCAATGGCCCACTTGGCCAGGCGCCCCGACTTTTCCGGCCTTAGTAGAACTTGATTTATTAGGTAACTAGTGAGAACATCCACCTTGTGAGCTTGAAAATATCTCCATAGCCGTCTGGCAGCATACACCAGGGCTAGGACCAGCTTCTCTAGGGCCGGGTAATTGACCTCTGGCCCTTGTAGGGCTCTACTAACAAAATGGATGGGTACCTTCTTGCCTTCCCTTTCCACCACCAACACAGAGGAGATAGCTTCTTCGGAAGCTGCTAAATACATCTGTAGTGTCTACCCTGGTAGCGGGCAGGCGAGAGCTGCTAGTTGGTGTAAGGCATATTTTAGTTGTTACAATGCCGCATCTACTTTTTCTGTCCATTTGAACTGCTTTTTGTCTAGGCATCCTTTGAGTGTTTGGTATGGAGGAAGCGTCTTTTCTGCAGATTTGGCAATGAATCTTCCCAATGTCGTCAACCTACCATTGATCTCCTGTACACCCTTGAGGTTTTCGGGAGTTGTCGACTCAAGGAACTCCTGTATTTTGGTGGGATTGGGCAGAATCCCTTCCTTGGATATCTGATACCCAAGGACTTCCCCCCCCCTCTACTCCAAAAGTACACTTAGTTGGGTTTAACTTCATCTATGCTTTAGATAGCGCTTTGAAAGTTTCCTCCACATCGTGGAGCAGTGTTTCTTCATTGCGGCTTTTAATTACCACGTCGTTGACGTAGACTTCGATATTCATAACAATTTGATCGGCGAATATCTTGTCCATTAGCCTTTAGTATGTAGCACCCGCATTTTTGAGTCCAAATGACATTTTCTGGTAGCAGAAAGTGCCCTTTCTCGGTGTGGAAGGCAATTTTCGCCTCATCCTTTCGTTTCATCTGTACCTGATGATAACCCTTGTACACGTCGAGGAAACATTTGAGCTGAAAACCTTCAAGTGATTGGACTTTCTGATCGATCTCTGGGAGAGGATAGCAATCCTTTGGACAGGCGTTATTAGGATCTGAGTAATCAATGCACATTCTCCATGATCCATTGGATTTCTTTACCATGAAAGGATTTGCTATCCATGATGGGAACATTAGTTCCCTGAGTATGCCGGCTTTCACCAGGTCGACCACTTCTGCGTTAATAGTTCTTTTCTGGTCCATCGCGTGACCCTTCTTCTGGTTAACATGGTTACTTCCAGGAGCGACATTGAGGATGTGCTCAATAACCTGTCGATCCACGCCTGTCAGATCTGTTGGTTTCCAGGTGAAAACGGTGGAATATTGCTTCAACAGTGCTATCAGTTGTTCCCTGGTCTCGTCTGATAAGTGAGTGCCAATTCGCACGCCTTGTTCTGGATATTCCATGTTTATTTGATGTTGTTCGGTGGAACCTCCCTCCTTTGACTTCTTTGGGGCTCGCACCAATTCGGGAGCGGCTATGATCTGGTGGCAATGTTGTGCCCTGGTGTTTGTGGCAAGGATCGTCGATGATCCCTGGCGCGTGCTGAATTTAACTATGCCATGAATCGTCGATGGCATGAGGTGTAGTAAGGAGATTGTCGACCTTACAAGTAGAATATTGTGTTCTGCTGGAAACCGGATCACAGAGAATTCGATTGTTCTTGTGATTCGGTCCCCCTCGTCGTGACTAACCAATGTTAAGGGCAACCGAATAGTGCCTAATGGCCACAGACTGTGACCGGTGAACCCTGCTAATGGTCCTCCGTTTGGGGGCCGTAGCCCCTCCTTCCACGCATCTGGTATTTGCCTAAAACAGTGCTCATAGAGTATATCAGAGCAACTACCATTGTCGATGTATATTCGATGGATTTTCATGTTACGAATGAATCCAAGTATGAGAAGTGGGTCTTGAGGGTCCCAGTTCAATGGTCTGAGATCTCTACTCCAAAAACTAATATTGAGTAGATTTGTCGAGAGTACCTCTATCTCGTCCTCCGCTTGATGAGTTATGTTTCTATTACGAGAACTAGAGATAGTAAGTACCTCCATGCCGTCATGCGGAGGTTCCTGCAGCATATCGGGATGCGATATCGCCGTATGAGGCGATGAACCATCCGATGACAGTTGTCGGAAACTGCTCTAGAGTACTGGCCTCGTAATCGGTGTGATCTGTGCCATGAGAACCTGGATTGGGGTCTTTGTTTTATACTTGCAGTGGTGTTCATTGGTTACCACTACCGCTATTTGAAACAGATCTTCTACTGCATACATAGATGTTGTTGGGCTTAGATCGCCATTTTGCGAAGAACCAATATCATTTATTGGCTGTATCACTCTGAGGATACGTCCGGATGGCACCAAATATTGTGGCATGCTCTACAGGGGTTAGGATGTCGGATGATGGGTCTATCCTAGAAGCTTTCCTAAGAACACAACACAGAAGAATCGTTAAAGGACATCCGGGTGTTCTCCCGAGATATCACTCCGACGATCAAGTTAGTTTTCTGAGAGGGGGAATTTAGGGTAAAATTCGTAAGGGAGAAGATGGATTCCTTCCTTGAGGCGGAAGAGATCCTTTTATACTTGTTACTAACAGATCGTGGGGACCTCGTCCAATGATTGTGAGACGTGGCCTCCTCTGACTGGGAGAATCACACACACGTTAACTAACTGCCTGGTGACGTCAGTTCTGGGCGTCACCTAAGCTTCTTGTCACGTCCTGATTGGTCGTGAGTGAATGAGAAGATCACGGGGAATATTATTTCCTCGTGGAGGGAAACAAACTGTCACCCTGGTGCTGGATTACTTAGGCCAAGGCCGGGCCTTGGCCAAGGTTCTGACGAGATAACGTCTCATTTGTAGGTTCCGTTACATTTAACGTGACCGTTCATGGTAACGTTAACAATATATATATATATATATATATATATATATATATATATATATATATATATATATATATATATATATATATATATATATATATATATATATATATATAGTAGGTGTGAGACCCATGTATTACATGGGTTAATTTATAAAAAAAAAGTCCACTCTAATAAATGAAGTTTTTTTTGCCACATGTCACACTCTCATTCAATTTGCCAAATGTCATTTTGTGGTTATTTTGAATTAATTTCTTTTTTCCACATGTCATTTTATGGGTTTTTCTATTTTAATAAATTCCACATAATACTTTAATGTAATAATTACAATAAATGTAGTAATGAATGAATATCAATTTCATTAATATACTTACCTTCTTATTTCAAAATTCCTAAATTAAAGCTCATTAGTTTATTTTGTTTATTTATTTAAATTTAAAAGATTAAAAAAATACATTTTAATAATTCATTATTTTTTTTATTTTCTTATAAATCCAAAGTTCTTAAATATTTAGACCTTCATATATATATATATATATATATATATATATATATATATATATATATATATATATATATATATATATATATATATATATATATATATATATATATATATTAAATTAACCCATGTAATACATGGATCTTACACCTAGTTAAATATAAAGGCTAAAATATTTAAGAATTTTGGATTTATAAGAAAATAAGAAAAATAATGATTTATTAAAATGGAAATGTTTTTTATCTTTTAAATTTAAACAAATAATTAAATAAAGAAAAGAAAGTAATGAGCTTTAATTTTGAGAATTTTGAAATGAAAAATTAAGTTTATTAGTGAAATTAATATCCATTTATTACTACATTTATTGCAATTATTACATTAAAATATTATGTGGAATTTAATACAATAGACAAACTCATAAAATAACATGTCGAAAAAAAATTAATTCAAAATAACCATAAAATGACATTTGGCAAATTGAATGAGAGTGTGACAAGTGGCAAAAAAAACATTCATTTATTAGCGAGTATATATATATATATATATATATATATATATATATATATATATATATATATATATATATATACTCGCTAATAAATGAATGTTTTTTTTGCCACTTGTCACACTCTCATTCAATTTGCCAAATGTCATTTTATGGTTATTTTGAATTAATTTTTTTTCGACATGTTATATATATATATATATATATATATATATATATATATATATATATATATATATATATATATATATATATATATATCAGTTGTAATCAGTTGGTGTCATAAGAACCATTAAGTATCAAAAGTTAAAAGACTATTGAGTGGTAGTTGTTAATTAGATGCTATTGAAAAGCTATGTAGGTTTAAATAGGTATTATGGAATCATTATTATAAAGAAATATGAAAAGACATGGAAGTTTCAAATGATTGTGGTGATAAAAAAAATGTCACATTTATAAGTATAATATGATATGTTAAACTGTCTACACGAACTAGTTATAGAACACTTAGTAACTTGTGTGTTCCTCTTACCAAACCTCAGACTTTGCTTTGCTTTTTTACTTTTTAATTAGACAAAACTGTAAAAATGGTCCTTGTGGTATTTTTTTTTTAAGTTTTGTCCAAACCTCAGACTTTTTTGGATTGGTGGTCCTTTTGGTCTAGTTTCGATGCGTATTTGGTCCCTCGGTAAACTGAAATGACTGTAAACTTCGAGAAAAATACATATCATAAGGACCATTTTTGCAATTTTGTCTTTTAATTAGGTTGGTTGTATTGGAATGAATGAGATCATGTTATCTCGTTTAAAATCACAATTTACATATTTTGCCCATTGAATTTCCATCTTGCACATTATTTACCCCCGTTTCTATTTTCTTCATTTATGTGATACTTTTTCAAAATCTACATTTATCCCTTCCAATTTCCTACTTTGAATTTATTGGGATTTTCTTTATTCCATTTTCATTTCAATATTTTCAACGATACGACAATAAAGTCCCAATATTTTCAACGATATGACAATAAAGTCCTAAACTTTATTTTTTTGATAGTAAAGTCCTAATTACCGGCAGTTTTTGACATACTTACCTTTTTTTGCCGGTTAGCCAGTAATTATGACTTTATTGTCAAAAAAATAAAGTTTAGGAGTTTCTTGTCAAATCATGAATTAAGACTATACTGTCAAAAAATAAAGGTTAAGACTTTCTTGTCAAATCGTTGAAAATATTGGGACTTTAGTGTATATATCCCTTTTTTGTTAGAAATTTAATGGTACGATAGTGTTTAAGCATAAGAGTTACTAGAACCTGCTCTGGTAAGCTAGATCCTATTGAAATCATTAACGTTTGCCTCTTGTTAAATAGCTTTTTTTAATCTCAACAAACCAACATCGAAAAAATAGAGATAATCAAGAAAGAAAGAAAGAACCAGTGTTGTGTTGACTTTTTATAGTAATAAAAATGGAGAACTAAGAAACTGGAAAAGATAAACCGACATTATTACCCCTTCACCACAGTCACACCCTTTTTACTAGGTGTGTGTTGTTTGTGTTTGTACAATCTGTCCCATATTTTCAATTCAAGATTTGACGGCGAACCAAGAAGAAAACTTTACAAGTTTTCTCACCCTCTTTTCTCTCTCTCTCTCTCTCTCTCACACACACACACATTTGCATATGTTTCCCCTGATCGTGATTGTAGCATGGTAAAGATGATGATGATAAGAAAAACAGTGGCGTTGTCGTGAAAGTCACAATTAAAAGTTCTTGGGCAACAAATTGGGTCTCATGAGGCTGATAAGTTTATTTGTTTCTATGGAAACCAAGAATATAAACTAAATCCCAATATTTTCAACGATTTGACAAGAAAGTCAAATTTTTTTTTTACAGAGAAGTCCTAATTACCGGCTAACCGGAAAAAGGGTAAGTGTGTCAAAAACTGCCGATAGTTAGGACTTTACTATAAAAAAAATTGTCAAACCATTGAAAATATTGGGGCTCTAGTATATATATCCCTTTTAAATGAATTTAAATGTCAAATAAATTCCTGTAATACATCATTTTTTCATAATGATCACAGTTGAGGAATTTTAACTATTATACTTATATATAACATTTAATAGTTCATTTGTAACATCGTGATGTCAAGTTAATTTCAATATCAACCCTATGTTTGAATATTTTTGCATTTTGACCCTTGGGTTTGAGGAAGGTTGCTAGATTAGCCCATAGCGGCAATATAGTAATTTTAAGCAGGATTCATACGCTGAGCGTATGTTGTGTACGCTAGTCGTACTTAGGCATGCCCTAGCACGTTGGGCGTACACCTTGTATGCGGGGCATAAGTGAAGAAAGTGCAAACCCTAATTTTTTGGGTTTGTTCCATATATAAACACCATTATAGCCTCATTTCTCATTACTTCATCAGCTTTCCTCTATGATAAACGATCCCAAGCAAACCCTAAGTAAGAAGAGTGCATTTTGAGACATTGGAGTGTTTTGGAGGTATTCTTGAAGGAGAAGAAGGTGGTGAGAAGATCTTGGAGCTTGGAAGCATCTTGGATCTGAGATTATCTTCTTGTTAGCAACCTCCAGGAGGTATAAAGTTCACAACTTGATCACTCCATTTTGTAGATCTAGACATTTCTTTCTTTAAAACACTTTTTGTCCCAAATATGGTGATTCTTGAGCATGGCATGTTCTTGACCCAATAAGTCGTCCTTTCAGACCTTAGGAGGGGTCTTAAGTCATAAAAATGTGGTCTTGTTGGTTAGTTTTGCTCCATGTATGCTATAAAAGATCTTAAGGCATTAAGATGTTGACATTTTGTGTATTAAGCACTTAATGGGCATGCAAAGTCATAAAGTTGGAAACTTTATGACTCTTGAGGGTATTTTGGCTTTGGATCAGAATTTAGACGTGAAAATTTGAAGTATTAAGCTGTTAATGTGGAAAGGGCTGAAAAGGGCGCGTACGTTGGGCGTACCAAGTGGTACGCTGCGCATACGTGGTCAGCGTCCCATAGTCTGGTTAACCATCGAATATGCCCCAGGTACAGAGGAGTTCACCCAATGTTCTCGGCTACGTCGACTCGGTCGGGTTGGCTCGGCTATGTGTTGAACTGACTTCTGACCGTTGACCAAGTTTGACCAAGGGCATTTTGGGGAATATATTATTAATGGATAATGTTTTTGTTGGGTTTAAGTATACTACAACATCCTATGGTGCATATACAACCCAAAATGATTTGGATCTATGTTTTCTATAACTATAATTACAATATTGTTTCCAAAGCATTAAGCCTACAACTAGCAAACATTTGACATAAACAACATAAAATACTAGTTAGGAGTTTACCTCTTTATGTAGCTTGTAGAACTTGTTGTATTTGGCCTTTAAGAACTTGGCACCCCAAGTGTGATGCCTCAAACAGTTCACAACACACTTAGGACAAAGGATGACTTTTGAGAGAGAATGTCTTGCACAAAATCGGCTCAATGAACTCTTAGAACACTAGGGTGCCGATTTGGTGATTTAGGGACTCCTTTTATAGTGTGACACAACTAGGGTTACAACCAAGCAAACCCTAATGCTCCATCACCTTTCATATTACTTAGGCTCCATGGGTTAAACCTTCATGGACTATCCATGGACCACCATATTGGTTTAGCCCATCCTAAATAATAATTGGCCCACACTATAAGAATCATTGATTTACCAAATCAACCTCCATAAATTTAATTAGTCTCTTTTGATCACTAATTAATTCCAAATTAATTCTTGATCAATACTAATTAAATAATATGATTTAATATTAATATATTAGAACTTATAATATATTAATAAATCATAAATAACCTCTTCTCAAAAGTCCATCCTATCAAATTGTCCTGGTGATATGCAACCCGAAATGGACCATGCTACACTCGGGTCAAGTACATACTAATTATAGTTATGAGCTTAGACACCTAATCCAACAGTCTCCCACTTGGATAAGTCTAATAACTATATTGCAAGTACGACTCCAAAACCCGACTAGCAATCGTAGCTCTCAAAAGCCGTTGTCGAACTCTGAACAAATCAAATGACGCGTCCATTAGATAAGGGATCATAAATTCCTCCATTCGAGATATCGTATGAACTGAGACATGGATTATAATCATTCTCTCTGTTCATGTGTTGTTTCCGGATTTCCGATTTATGACGACCGACTAATTGAACAAATCAAATCAGTCCAGCCTTGGTCAAGCACTTAGGGTTATCATCACTAAATCATCGAGGGGCCCACATATATCGTTTTTATCCCTCCAAGGGTAAAAGGAATGGATAAACTTCGACTCAAACGCTTGCTTTTAATTACTCATCAAATCACACACAACGATATGTTTTATGACACCAAGTTACTGGTGTGTGTAGATATGTCAATGTGCAACCGACTTGTAAATTACAACTCACATGTCTTGGTTTCAAGAATATAAGATATTATCGTATGATGATCACTCGTGATAAAATCCATGAAGTGATACAAATGAGCGTGGGTTGAATCCAATACTCAAATCTTATTACAGTAGTACTCATGAGTACTGAAGAAAACTTGTACTATGTCTAACACCTTAGACAATCCTACAGACCCATTCATGATAGTGTTGCCGCAATACCTACTTCCAAAGTATGATCGACTGTGAATGGTTTGAATAACCTAGTTATTCGGGAAGTCAAAACATGCAAAGTGAAACAAAAGAATAATATTAATCCTATATGGCCCCAAAACTTTTGAGTGTAAATAAAATACATTTTATCTAATCGACATATTTATTACTCATTATTCATTGTATAATGTTTCGAATAATCAACTTAATACTTGAATTAAAACAATAGTTATCACATGCTCCAAGCATGCACATTATGTTTGCCTATGGTCCTTTCTTTGTGAAATAGATCAATTGACAACATTTCAATGATGCTCATTTCACAATTCCAAATCCTTATGATAAATGTAAAAATACCAAATTATTTCCATTTACTGAAATCTGTTAGATTCTAAACTTGTATGCAAAGATCATCTTGTAATGACTATGCACAAAAGTCATAGAGACTTGGAAACAGACATTACAAAGTATTCCAATGGAGAGCAATTCCATGGAAACGAAGTCTCAAATTCAAAGTACATTCCTTTGAACATCCTTCTTGCATTAAATTTTCTAATCTTACACAGATTTAAAGAATAACTTCCACTTATGGAAATATTTCCATATTCCTATTTTGACTATTACTTCTGAACAAGAGTTACCTCTTCTCAGACTATGTCAATATGGTCCTTCCATAATTCAGAATACACTTCCAACTGTCCATAAGTAACCAATCTTTGGTAAACCTCATATTGTCCTCGACAATTGCTTAACCATTTTAGTCATATCTTGTTCTAGTCCCTTTTTGCCTCTTAATACCCTTGGCATTTGGAAAATTAGAACAGATTAATATTATAGCATATGTAATCAATCCTATACCTGAAGCATATGGGATACGATAGATAATGTTTCACATAAAGACATGATACTTTACCAGTCTCTTGCTATAACATTTCCATATATATAATTTCCTTATGTTGAATCATTTCAACATAACATTCACATATGTCCATGACTAAATTCCATTAAAATCTCAATCTAAGCTTTTAGATTCGAAATGAAGTATGTATTCCTCTCCCTTAATTATAGCAAAACAACTTTTCAAACCCTGCAACTTTGCGAATTGAAACTTTTGTTTTCTATAATTAGCATTGCTAACTCGCAACTCTTAACATAATAACTGTGCTCCCACTAGCATAATAAGTACATTCTTATTAGCATAACACTTATGCACCCACTAGCTTTGACATGTACCCATAAATCAGCTGGACTTCTAGAAATCAATACTTATTGACTACCTTACCAAAGTTCAGATTTTTGACACGAGATGCTTTGATAACACTTTATCTAGGCTTCTCAAACTCATACACCTTTCCTTAGATAGCTCACATGTGTGTCTAAACAATTTTAGAACTTACAACAATAAATCTCAACTGTTTAGATCTTTTGCCATTTCTCACAATTCGAACTATGAAGAGGGATGCCGTAATCATAATCGAATTTGAGAATGCAAATATCACAATTGCTAACTATTTAAAATCTACTTAGTGAAAGCATTTCTTCACAATCATTTTCATGAATTGGATATAAACCTTATGACACTTAGATTTTATGGTGTATGTGTTCCTATCCATGTGAATTTGTCATAACCATAATCACAAGACAAGGTTAGTGACAAATCCAAACTCATATGGACTGAAACTGTTAAATCTGAATTTCTTGCCACCTAGCAGCACAAGGGCCTACCATTGCTTCCAAGTTGTTATGTAAGCAACTAAGAACTCATAGTGATGAGTCTAATTGTGTTGCGTCTTGGGCTTTATGTTTTGTATCCGGATTGGGCCTGTCCATCCGTGATTATCTGATAGGGTTATACTATAAATATGCATGCATGTATGTGTTAGAGTTTGTTGATTATTACGTTCATTATTTTGTAACCCTAAACACCTCTATAGTGGAAGTTCTTAATCGAGCTCTTCTAAGGTGTTGAAGTTTTAATCATTCGACATATTCAAAGCCATTCTTGTGTTCTTGATTACGTTCTTAATTGTTTGCTTGCATAGAATCTAACGATCCTAAAAGAACTTTGTTCTAACAATTGGTATCAGAGCAGGAGACTGTGTGATCGATACACATTCCTTCTGTATTCAAAACTCCTTAGGGTTTCTGCTTTTATCGTACAAATAGAAGCCGTCTTCTTCATATCGACGAAAACTCTGTTTCAGATAAAACCCTAATCCCAAGTTTACAGGTTTGATTCTAGCAGCTCACCATGTCTCACGAAGATTCGCAAAGAAATCCCATCAACATCTCAAACAACATTGGATCAACAACCAGGATACCCATACTCTACACTCAAGACTATGAAGTATGGGCGCATCACTTTGAAGACTACGTGGTTGGATCTGAAGATAATGGCTATCTCATATGGGAAGCTATCACACTTGGGCCGTTTGTTCATTCAGGAATGAACACGACAGTTAAGTCCCAAAAGGAATATAACAAGCTGGTGGCGGATGTAGAGAAGATGCCACAGGATGAGAAAGACAAGTTGCTGTGTAACGTGAAGGCCATGAGAATGATCAGATTCGCCTTGCAATCTGACACTTTTCGATTGGTTGGATCATGCACGATGGCCAAAGAAATCCGGGATAGGTTGAAAGAACTTTATTCAACTGATGAAGATCTGGAACACTCCATTCAAACCTTGCTGCTGTCAGAATTTGGAGTTTTCGAACAGAAACTAGAAGAAAAACTCATACAAACTTTCGATCGGTTCAGTCATCTCCTAAGTAAGATGATCGAGCATGAAATAGAAAGAAAGTTGATCGAGCAGAAGGTGGCCTTCATGAACGGCCTGAGACCAGAATGGATGGCTGTGGTTTCAACCGTGAAAGCGCATGAACAGTTTAAATCTTACTCGCTAGCGAAACTTATGGGAATACTTAAGTCCCATGAGAGTGTAGTAACCAAAGAAGCGAAGGTAGTTTCAGGTGTGGGATCGTTAGCGCTTGTCTCAAAAGGAAAAAGCATTGCAGAAGAAGAAGAAGAGTCTGATATGTCTGAGTGTGATCTTACAAGCGAAGAGTATGCTATGATGGTCACCAATCCAAAGAAGTTTGCACGAAGAAAATTTCCTGTCAACAAGAACCGAAACTGGCAAGGAAGTTACAGTTCTGAGAAGGTGAAGGACGAAGCGAAGGTCTCTTCTCAAAAGGATGAAGACAAGAAGGAGAGCAAACTTGCAGGAGACTCTGGGTTCGACTGCAACTACTGTCACGGCAAGAACCACTTTGCCAAAGATTGTATGCTAAGGAAAATGGTTGAGAAAGAGATGGTGAAGATGATGAAGCGTACTATATGCGCAAGTTGGAAGAGATCAAGAAAATGAAGGCTACTAATAGTTCTATGAATGCCTTAATTGTGCAGGAAAATGCAGATAAAGATGAGTTCGGTGGCGTTGAAGTTTGGTCAACCGACTCTGAAGATAAAGAGGTGAGAAAGCCCATTCATGGAAAGGCTTATGTGGCAAAGGAAGTAGGTTCGGCTGGAAGGTGTTTAATTGTCACAGCTGGTTCATCAACCGAAAGCGCAAGTGAGGAACCGAACCTGACTGAGGACAAGTGTTTTGCGGCCAAGCCTGTGAGTGAGAAGATCAACGACTGCGATCGGTTGATCAAAAAGGTACAATCCATCCTTGAATCACTTAAAGTTCCAATAACAGATTACGAAGAAGAATTAAATGAATTAAAATTTAAATTTTCTAACTTAAGTGGTAGTCTCATGCAAACTCGCTTAGCGAATTCTAACCTAACTGAACAACTCAGCAGGGTGTCTTCAAAAAGTGAGGAGAGAAGGATGTGGATTGAGCTGAAGGAGGCGGAGTTAATTAGGGCTAGGGATGAAAGTATTTATTTGCAAAGAGACAATTTAAAGTTTTTAAAACAAAGGAATGTTTTTTGTTTAATTGCTAAGCGTTTATACTTTAATATTGCTCAATTGCATTTAAGTTGTGAGATAGGAAAGAAGATTCATAAGATGATGTTACCCTTCCTTGAATTTAAGGAGGATGAGGTCATAGCAGAATGTGAATCAGTAGTATCATCAGAAGAGACATCCATGTCTTACAAAATAGGACTGGACAAGATAGAAACCTTCATTGATTCTAAGGAACACAAATGTATGCTCAAAAATATTTTAGATGAAAATGATAGGTTAAAAATTAAGTCTGAAACTATTCAATCCTTTGACTCGTCAAATGCCAAATTAACTTCAGAAAATAAAATGAACTTAGATAATACGTCTGAATTTGATGAGGAAAGTGAGATGAGTGAAATCTCAGTAGAAGACGAAGTTGATTGCTCTGAGTTCATGAAGAGTGAAACCGAGAAAGAGAAACCCCTCATTTCTGAAAATTCGGTTGAATTCGCTCGCTTGTCGAAAGAAAAGCCACAGAAACTCAAGGAAAAAGCTATGGTCTATCAAAAGGTTCAAACTGTGTCGAATCAGGTATATGCAGTTACAGGGGTCACTGCTAAACAAACGGCAGAATTAAAGATCTTGGTCGACATAGACAATGCTGAAGGATATGATGATTATTTCTGGTCTGCCCCTATTGACAACGCAGACGAAACTGTAGGCTTATCTGAGCAAACTTCATGGAGGGTTAAAGGAAGATATGTTGCTAAACCCATCAACAAACCCTCAAGTTTCGACAAACCAAGCACAAGCGGAACTAAAGAAATCCCTGAAGAACCTATGACAGAACCAACTGTTCCAACAAATACAACCGAAATTAAAAAGGAGAAGCCAAAGGCTAGCTTCAATATCCACAAATCACAGAAGGAGTTAGCTGAACATAAACGCTTAAGAAATCAAAGATACGCAAAGAATCTGAATGAGCAAAAACGTCACTGGAAATCTCAAAATACCAACTACGTACCTCCTAAGAAAGAATCAACAGATAAAGGAAAGGAAAAACTGAAAGGAAAAGAAAACTTCAGCCCAAATTCCTACCATTCCAAATCTCAGAACCGAATGTCTAATTTCGGTTCCCAAACTAGCGTACCGAACCGAAAGTCAAGTTTCGGTCCCCACATGGGCTCACCGAACCAAAAGACAAGTTTCGGTCCAAACGCCAAGGCTAACAACCAAAAGCCTACTTTCGGTCCCAACAACAGCACTCAGAACCGAAAGTCGAGTCTCGGTCCTAAGTCTAGTTTCGGTCCTTCTAACTCCCAAAGAAAATTAACTTCAATGAAGGATATCAAAGGCAAGGGAAAGCTTTATTCTGAGTTCAATGATAAGAAAAAGTCAACTAACCCTAGGATTAAAAAGAATATTCCTAACGCATCTAACAACACACAAACTTATACACCAAAAATTAAACAAGATGAAACTAAAGTCAAGGTGTATACCATTAAAAGAAAAGATCAAACCACTCTGGTAAAAGGAACATATTTGGTTGATATTTCTACTATAATTCCTTTTTCTGTGAAAAACTCACCAGGACCCAAGAAACTTTGGGTTCCTAAATCTTCTTGAATTTGCAGGTAATAAGTGACGAGCAGTTCGATGATGAATGGTATATAGACAGTGGCTACTCGCGTCACATGACAGGAAGGAAGGAAGAGCTGAGGGAGTTTCGGTCCCTAAAAGATGGTGGGTCTGTAAAGTATGGAAATAACTCCTATGGAACAATCAAGGGATATGGTATGATAACCAATGGAGATTTCTCAATTCGAAAAGTGGCGTATGTGGAAGGATTGCAGCATAACCTCATTAGTGTGTCACAATTAGTTGTGGGAAGAAGTCTGAAAGTATCATTTGATGATGAGGGCTCTGAAATAATAGAAAAGCAATCGAAAAAGGTTCTGCTAAAGTCTGAACGCAAAGGAGAAATGTATCCTTTAATTCTCAACCCAATACGAGGAAAACCAGCAATATGTCTGCTATCAAAGGCGAACACTGATGAAAGCTGGTTGTGGCATCGACGTCTATCGCACCTGAACTTCAAAGACATTAATAAGTTGGTGCTTGGTGATCACGTTCGAGGCCTCCCTCTTCTCAAGTTTGACAAGGAACATCTGTGTGTAGCATGTGAGATGGGCAAACAAAGCAGAAAAAGCCACCCTACACGAATTAATACAAAGATTGTTGAAGCTCTTGAACTATTACACATTGACTTATGTGGACCTTCGGCTATCGAGAGCATCGGTGGTAGTAAGTACATTCTTGTTATTGTAGATGATTTTTCTCGCTTCACCTGGGTTTTCTTTCTTAAGCAGAAATCAGATGCAACTCCCAAGTTGAAGACATTTATCAAGCAAGTGGAAGTGCAGCTGAGAAAGATGGTGAGGAATATCAGAAGTGACAACGGTCTGGAATTCAAGAATAACGATTTTGAGGACTTTCTGGCTGACAAGGGGATAACTCACAATTTTTCGGCCCCTTATACACCAGAACAGAATGGGATTGTTGAAAGATGAAACCGTTCTTTGTGTGAGGCAGCCAGAACCATGCTCAGTTTCGCTTCTCTTCTGTTATACTTTTGGGCTGATGCAGTTGCAGCCGCGTGCTACACTCAGAACCGATATTTGCTCAACAAGAGATTCTCAATCACTCCATACGAGATAATAAACAATCGAAAGCCCAACGTCAAATTTTTCCATGTGTTCGGTTCAAGGTGCTTCATCTTTAATTCAAAGGAGAACCGAAACAAGTTTGACGTCAAAGCAGATGAAGGAATTTTTCTTGGTTATTCACTCACTTCAAAAGCCTACAGAGTGTTGAACAAACGCTTCAAACGAATTGAAGAAACATATTATGTCACCTTTGACGATAACTACATGAAGAAAGTGCAAAGGAGTGAAAGTGACTTAGATGAAATATTTCCGGAATCTGGACAGCTCTCGGTTCCAATATCCAACTTGTTTGAAGAGTACATTCGGTTATTCGATGAACCAGAGAAAGCGGCACACTCAGAGGCGAAAGCAGCAGATAACAAAATTGATAATCTCAAAAAGATCATAGATGAAGCTGCCAAAGAAATGGAAAGTGAACCTCCTAAAACTATAGGTGTTCAATCCTCAACTGACTCTCCCATCAACGGCTCAATATTCAAGGGGGAGAGTTCTTCAGCACCAAAGACAACCGAAATGTCTTTCAAGGGGGAGAGTCCTATTCTATCCCCAACTCCTAAAGGTCCAAGCGAGTGTAAACATACTGCTCCAAACCCACCCAATAGTATTCCAATCGAGGGAGAGAATCCAACTCCCACAAAGGATGCAAATTCTGATGCTGCCACAGGTTACACTTCGCCAGTTGAGGGGGAGAAAGAGAATGCAACTAACGAAGGCGAAGGTGATCAATCAGAACTTGAAGAGGAAGTGAATGCTGAATTGGATCCAGCATATGACCCAAATTATCCTCCGTTAGTCAATTGGACCAAGGACCATCCCAAAGCTCAAATTATTGGAGAATCATCTGAAAAAGTACTCACTCGCTCACAATTGAAAGCGAAACAAACTGCATTATTCTCTAAAGTTGAATTCTGTATGTTTAATTCGTTCATATCTAAGATCGAGCCGAAAACAGTTAATGCTGTACTTGATCATTCTGATTGGGTTCAAGCAATGCAAGATGAGCTCCATGAGTTTAAACGCAACCGAGTTTGGAGGCTGATTCCTACACCAAAGGATGCTTCAGTAGTCGGCTTAAAATGGGTCTTCAGAAATAAATTAGATAAAGAGGGGAATGTTATTCGCAACAAGGCTCGGTTGGTGGTGAAAGGTTATTGCCAAGAGGAAGGGATAGATTATGAGGAAACCTTCGCTCCAGTAGCTAGGTTGGAGTCAGTTAGAATCTTCCTGGCATATGCTGCTTATAAAAACTTCGAAGTTTTCCAAATGGATGTCAAATGCGCTTTCTTGAATGGGGAACTAGAAGAAACAGTGTATGTTGAGCAACCTCCCGGGTTCGTGAATGAGAAATTCCCTGATCATTGCTATGTGCTGGATAAATCGGTATATGGTTTGAAGCAAGCACCGAGAGCCTGGTATGAAACTTTAACTCGCTTTCTGAAAATGTCGAAATTTAAGCAAGGTTCGGTTGACCAAACCTTCTTCCGAAAGAAAGAAGGCGAACATCTAATGATAGTTCAAATTTATGTCGATGACATCATCTTCGGCTCCACGAATCCTAGCTTAACAGTTGAATTCAGGAAGTTGATGGAGACTAAATTTGAAATGAGCGCAATGGGTCCGATTAATTTTTTCCTTGGTTTGAATATTAGACAGGGACCAGAAGGTATTTTTATTAACCAGGAGGCGTATACAAAGACCCTGCTAACAAAATTTGGCATGACAGGAGACTCAAAAGTGAAGGTTCCTATGGCATTTGGCACCAAGTTAACACCTTTTCTGGAAAAACCTGCTGTTGACATAACACTATATCGACAAATGATAGGGTCCCTTATGTATCTAACAGCTAGTAGACCGGACATTATGTTTTATGTTTGTTATTGTGCTAGGTTTCAAGCTAATCCAAGAGAACCTCACATGGTGGCGGTGAAAAATATTTTTCATTACCTGAAGCGAACCTCATCTCTCGGTCTCTAGTATCCTGCTAGATCTGGATTCTTCATTCAAGCCTTTTCTGATGCTGATCTTGGAGGATGTGTTCTGGACCGAAAGAGAACTATAGGTGGATGCCAATTTCTTGACGGAAAACTGGTTAGCTGGCAGTCCAAGAAGCAAACCTGTGTGTCACTTTCAATAGCCGAAGCTGAGTATATAGCTGCAGCATCTTGTACTTCTCAAGTCATATGGATTCAAAGTCAACTAAGAGATTACGGGTTAAGTATGAAGAAGATTCCTCTCTATTGTGACTCAGAAAGTGCAATAAGGATATGTCACAATCCAGTACAACACTCAAAGACTAAGCACATTGCACTTAGATATCATTTCATCAAGGATCACGTAGAAGATGGGAACGTGGAAGTGCATTTTGTTCGATCCTCTGATCAATTGGTTGACATATTCACTAAAGCCTTACCTGAAGCGAGTTTCAATAAAATTCTGCAAGGCTTGGGAATGATGGAAGCAGAGTCGGTACCGAATCCTTAATTCAACACCTAAAAAATTAGACAAGCGAAATGGAGCGAAGGCTCGGTCTATTTCGGCTCCATAATTTTCGGGAACCGAAATGAACCGACTGCTCGGTCTATTTCGGCTCTGGAATTTTGAGGAACCGAAATGAACCGACCGCTCGGTCTATTTCGGCTCCATAATTTTTGAGAACCGAAATGAACCGACCGCTCGGTCTATTTCGGCTCTGGAATTTTAAGGAACCGAAATGAACCGACCGCTCGGTCTATTTCGCTTCATTCCTTTAAGATAAGGTTTCAGTTGTACATTTTGTTCAAAGAGTGTTTTATGCAACTTTATTTTCTTTTTCTGTTTTTATTATTTTTCAGAAAAATTCAAAAATCCAAAAATATTTTCTCTTTCTGTTTTTATTATTTTTCAGAAAAACTCAAAACATAAATTTTTTTTTGTTTGTTTTTGTTTGTTTGTTTTGTTTTTGTGGTGTGTTTGTTTGCTTGTTCTTTTACATAGGTCCCAAGTATACCAGTATAACAGAGTTTGGAGCTAAGGCAGGTATAATCATTTACATAAGAACTAGTTAAGGGTCCCTAGAAGCATGCTGCTGCATGTTGACCAAAGCCTCTACGGCTTAGAGCAAGGCCTTAATGATTCGATCACTACCTATCGTTTCTTCCCAATCAGGCTGTTAAAATCAACTCAGTCTAGAGCTACCTTACTCTTCTCATATGAGTTCAGAGTTTTCCTGCTTAGTCACGTCTATATAGCAGCAGGTACTTTCGGTTCTTTAGCCACCCTCCTTATATTCTCCATCTACTTTCGGTTCACCAACTGTAACCCTTGAGACTCTCGGTTTTTACCACTGAGGTTTATGGTTGCACAACATCTGTGTTTATGATCTTAGATATGTATACCACGTACTGAGTGAAACCCACAATCCAACACCAACAACGAATTGACGGTGAATTGTCATATTCAAGATGTTACTGGTTACCGAATGAAATCTCATTTTTATTTTTGAGTGATCTTTTATGAATTTGTCTAACACCAAGGCTTTTTCTTCCCATAAAGATCCAGTTTCTTTTTGTTTTTGAGATTTCTATATCTTCTTTAGTCACTATAAAATATATCCCACCTACTTGTTCAACAGACCACATCGGTCTCACAAGTACTTCTTCCAATGTTCGGTCTTATGTTAAGCATCGACGTTCGGTTGAAGATAAGCCACCTTAAGCCTATGACTTAAAAAGAAGCCTTTCAATGTTTCTCTACAAACATTTGATCGTTATTTCACGGGAACCCACACAAGCACTTCAAGTCTCTCTTGACTTTGAAGGAAGCGATTCTTGCCCGGAATCCCCTGCTTTCTGTCTTATAATGAGACATCACTCACATCCAATACACATTTGCTTTATTTCTTTATCTTTTGTCACTCTATTGCACGAAAATTTTAATTTTCCAACATTCTTGGTGCTCATGATCCTATCCTCACTTTGACCATTCGGAATCATCTTACAACAACACTTCTTCTTGCCCTTGCATTGTTACACGAGATGAAGGGTGTTTCGGAGAAATTATTTGCTCCAAAACAAGGGGGAGAGGGTGCTCATCAACCAAAGGTTAAGACTGAAACCGAAACTGCTCAACCGAAGGTAAAAGTTACAACCGAACTGAAGGATAATGTAGCTTCAGGTTCTGGTCGACAAGAAAAGCAAAAGGAGATTGATGATGATAGCAGTAACGAATCTGGTGAAACTATTGCTGAGGCTCTTAAGCGAAAGAAGAGAGATAAAGAGCTTGATGAAATCTTGAAGATTGCAAGGGAAGCAGAGGAGAGGGAGAGGAGAAACAAGGAAGAAGAAGAAGCCTTGAACTGCAAGAAGGCCTTGTTTCCCCTATGGACTAAAGAGGCACTTATCAATCAAGCTATAGAGTTTCCAAGTGTTTATTGGTTGGAACCTGTTGCTTCGTTTGACTGTGATAATTCTAAGGACTCGCAGTTCGACATGCCGATAACAAGAAAGGCGTTCACGTTTCACTGTTTCGATTCGAATGCTGAGGTTCCTTTTCCTCATCCAAAGGTTGACCGAGAGCTTATTGATTTCTATCTGAAGTATGGACAACCGCAGTACTTGACATGGAGCGCACAGAAGATAATCACTGTCAAGGTACTGAAACCTATGTCTGCTGGGAGGTTTATAAATGTCAATTTTAAAATCACACGAGGCTCTGAAAACTCGGTGTCGATTATTTCCCTAGCAGACCTTCCAAATCTAAATCCTCATGATTGGATTTTATTATTCAATATTCTGCTCACAAATCCGAGGGAATATGAACCGATTTTGGAGCACTTGAAGAGGATGTTGGCTTCTTACATCCATGAGTTTGCAACTATGGATCAAGAGATAGCGAGAGTAATGAACAAGAAACCGACCATCAAGCCAACACCGAAACCAGGAGATGTGAATAAGATGAAGATGGGCCAAATAGATTCAAAACATCTCACTGTGATGTTTACAAAAGGCGAAGCTCACATATTTTTATTCTCTCTTGTTGATAAACATTTATTCTCAACTGACTTCTTGGAGCACATCATCAACATTGTTCATCGGTGCAAGCAGAACTCAGAAACTGACAAGAAGAACTTTACTGACATGCTTCGGTGGTACATAACGTTTCGTCATCATTTGCTGGCTATCATTCCGAAGGTGTTCAAAACAATAAAGAAGTCTTCTGCAGCTCAGCCGAAGTGAGCTTTCGGTCCCATTGACGCAAAGGGGGAGATTGTTGAGTCTAATTGTGTTGCGTCTTGGGCTTTATGTTTTGTATCCGGATTAGGCCTGTCCATCCGTGATTATCTGATAGGGTTATACTATAAATATGGATGCATGTATGCGTTAGAGTTTGTTGATTATTACGTTCATTATTTTGTAACCCTAAACACCTCTACAGTCGAAGTTCTTAATCGAGCTCTTCTGAGGTGTTGAAGTTTTAATCATTCGACATATTCAAAGCCATTCTTGTGTTCTTGATTACGTTCTTAATTGTTTGCTTGCATAGAATCTAACGATCCTAAAAGAACTTTGTTCTAACACATAGAACTCACATATATATTCAACTTTAACTGGAATGGGCACATAAACAAGAATATGTCAACGCAATAGGTTATAAACCTCAAGTCGTGTTCTAGTGATAAACAATAGTTTTACTCTTGATTAGTTCTTGAAGCTATTCAAGATCTTTAAGACTCTCACTGACCTCTTGACATATAAGATTCACTTTGTCAAGGAACATTACTTGAAAAACAAATAGTCAAGAGTTAGTGTGGTTTCTTATCAAGATAAACACTTCACACAATTGGTCTTAGTTGGTCTTTGTGTTATCCAAAACATCACAACTACCAATTTCAAATTTACAAGAGTAACAAACATTTTACTCCACATTTGATGAGTGTTATAAACCTTTCTTAAGATTATGTCACTCAAGGCTTAGTCTTGGAGTGTGACTCTAAGATTTGATTTTGGAAGTATGATTCACCTTTTGACTTAACCATTTCAACAATTCACGATTCCTATTCTTAGCCATACAAATGCAATAAGATGTACTTAGAGGATCAATTGTGATATGGTTTCATAATCACTAAGATAATCATAAAACACGATACTCAAGTAGTCTCCCTTCTTTTCAGATTGGAGAAACTTTTATCTTTCTGCCTAATTTGATTCTTCTTATTCGTTCTGATATACATTGAATCTTTTCCAATGGTTCAGAATTACACTTAATCCTGTAAGTATAACCATATTTACTAAACTTTAGTAAATCATAACGAATAGTCTTATCGTTCTTTGTGGTGGACCAGACCAGCGCACAACCAAGTGTACCCAATCCCTAGTCCTTCACTTGACTCACATATACATGTGGACAAGGAATTAGTCTTATTTCCCAAAGATGAAAATTCTCATTCATCACACAATACAACTTGCATGATTCCAAGTTTCTATCCAACTGAAACTTGGGTGATGAGAATCTTTTCCTTATTTGGTAAATTTTGACACTACCACAAACGAAAGAATCAAATCTATTTTCCAATATTGCTATCAATGGAAACATATAAACAACAATTTTCGCAAATGCCATTGTAAGGAAACTTAAAATAAGATAAAATAAAAATAAAACTTTTCTTTATTTATAAAATTGCGGAAAAACTTTTCCTTACAATGCAATTACAAATGAAAACTATGTTGTTATCTATTCCTAAGCAATCTATCACAACTCTTAAGCAACAGCTCAAAATTCTGATTACCAAACCATGCGATCAAAATCCATCTCTTCACGATCAGAATCAACTTATTCTTCCTTTAAGTTTCCTTTCATTTCTTTGATTCTACAAAACATCAAAATGCAATTACATTACATCATGTGTTAAGAATCTCCAAATAGGAACTTAATAGAGTTAGATATTGGACTTACCTGAAGTAGAGTCAAACTTTTTGACTTTACCATCCTTATTATCTTTCAGGTAAATAGAGCAGCTTCGCAACCAATGCCCCTTCTCTTGGCAATAGGAACATATGGACCTTTTGGGAATAGTATACTGGACTATCTCAAACTTAGTATTTCTCTTTACCATTTGGTCAATTGACTTAACCATGGCCGATCTCTTTCCATTGGGAAGAGAAAGCTTTTCTGGACTTCCAATGTTACCATTGTCAATGTGCATGGAAGTTTGGGAAATTGATCTTCAATCCAAATTTGCTTTACCAGTGCACCAAATCATTTCTGATTCAGCAGCAATTAGCAAACAGGTAAGATCGATAAGGGTCATGTCGTGATCTGTCACATAGTAGTCTTTAACAAACTCACTATATGACTTGGGAAGTGAATGAAGAACCAAGTCAACAGCCAACTTCCTTGGGAACACGACACCCAACATTTCCAGCCTGTCAATATGCAGCTTCGTGTCCAAGACATGAGCACATACAGACTTTCCATCTTCATGTTTTCTTGCCAATAGGGCTTGGATGACCTTGAACTTTTCAAGTCTTTGAACATGTGGGTTAGGGAGAATAATTGGAGGAGGTGGAGGAAGTAAAGTATGATTTCCAGTCCCACTAATTCACGACAAAGGGATTAATATTTCACCTTGATCACCGTGTGGGATATCATCTTTATTAGGAAAGCTTTTTCCAAAAGAATAAGGAAGACCATAGTTGTCAGAATTAGACATCTATTTGGGAGAAATTCAAGTTAATTGATTTAAGTCCTTAATATAACACCCAAAATGAATTTATCAAGGCTAGGACCCAACACAATATTTTACAATTCGGAAGAGGGATGTCGTAATCCAATTGCAAAATATTTGAAGGTACGTAAATGACGATTTACCAATTTCCACCATGAAAAACGAAAATGAACTTTAGGTATTAAATGAATTGAAATTCCTAGATTCTTTGAGATTCATTGAACTTTTCAATGGCATGTTTAATCTCGATTATGCCCTTCAAGTTTGTGACTGGGATGCCGAGGATCACAAACAAGGTGTGAATAACCATTCAAATTATCTTGGTACTCTTGATGTCATTTATCACCTAATCAATGTGCCGGTTAACCACATACGCTCCATTGATCTATGACAAACATCAAGCTACCATTTGCTACACACTGTCAGTCCAAGATTAGTGTGCCGGTTAACCAGGCATGCTGCACTAACGACTTAACAAGGTGCAAAGTGCAATTTCATGGGTTAGCACCAAATTCACATTTTTCCTAAGTAACTAAGATTGGGAATTTATAAGTGTTTAGTTACTTGGTATTTTCATTATACTTTTAATGAGAATTAATGTCGTATCCTACCCGTTCGGCTAACGACCATCCACCAGTCAAGGAAGCGGTGAGTGAGAATTCATGCCCATTAAACTGCCATTTTATAAGTAGTAACCTTATACCCCGCTTATAGACCGGCTTCGTGAATGAGGCCTACTAATAGTAAGACTGACTTGTCTTATACATATATATATATATATATATATATATATATATATATATATATATATATGTATATGTATATATATATATATATATATATATAATTATTAAACTTATAATAATATAATAGTATAAGGGTTGAATTTTAACTTTTAAAAATCTAGGGTTTGGAATTAAAGTATTCAAAAGTGAGACTTTAAGAATTCCAAAACTTGAGGGCAAGTTTTGAAACTTGTCAAAACTTTTGGTTTCCATAACTTATGAGTTTAATGTGGTTTTTATGAAAAAAATTTCAAGTTCCATAACTTGATGACAAGTTATGGAAGACTTTAAAACCATTTAAGATGACTTTTAAAAATGAGACTTTTCATTTTCCATAACTTGAGGACAAGTTATGGATTTCATTAAAATAATTTAGATCATTATTTTAATTAACACAATAATCAAATAATACATACATGATCTAGTTAAACTCGTAAGAACAAGATAATTCATATAATCAATCTTCAAGAAATGAGCCTAATCATATAAACTAATACGAATCTTGAAATTATGACAATTATCTTTTAATTGGACAAGCATCAAATATAATAGAAAACAACCCATGGCTCTGATACCACTATTGGGTTTAAGTATACTACAACATCCTATGGTGCACATACAACCCTAAATGCTTTGGATCTATGTTTTCTCTAATTATACATGCAATATTGTTTCAAAAGCATTAAGCCTACAACTAGCAAACAATTGACATAAACAACATAAAATACTAGTTAGGAGTTTACCTCTTTATGTAGTTTGTAGAACTTGTTGTATTTGGCCTTTATGAACTAAGCACCCTAAGTGTGATGCCTCAAACGGTTCACAACACACTTACGACAAAGGATGACTTTTGAGAGAGAATGTCTTGCACAAAATCGGCTCAATGAACTCTTAGAACACTAGGGTGCTGATTTGGTGATTTAGGGACTCCTTTTATAGTGTGGCACAACTAGGGTTACAACCATGCAAACCCTAATGCTCCATGACCTTTCATATTACTTAGGCTCCATGGGTTTAACCTCCATCGACTTTCCATGGACCACCATATTGGTTTAGCCCATCCTAAATAACAATTGGCCCACACTATAAGAATCATTGATTTACCAAATCAATCCCCATATATTTAATTAGTCTCTTTTGATCACTAAATTAATTCCAAATTAAATCTTTATCAATACTAATTAAATAATATGATTTCATATTAATATATTAGAACTTATAATATATTAATAAATAAAAAATAACCTCTTCTCAAAAGTCCATCCTATCAAATTCTCCTAGTGATATGCACCCCGAAATGGACCATGCTACTCTCGGGTCAAGTACATACCAATTATAGTTATGGGCTTAGACACATAATCCAATAGTCTCCCACTTGGATAAATCTAATAACTATTATTGCAAGTACGAATCCAAAACCCGACTAGCAATCGTAGCTCTCAAAAGCAGCTGTCGAACTCTGAACAAATCAAATGACGCGTCCATTAGATAAGGGATCATATATTCCTCCATTCTAGATATTGTATGAACTGAGACATGAATTATAATAATTCTCTCTGTTCATGTGTTGTTTCCCAATTTCCGATTTATGATGACCGACTAATTGAACAAATCAAACCAGTCCAGGCTTGGCCAAGCACTTAGGGTTGTCATCACTAAATCATCGAGGGGCCCACATTTATCGCTTTTATCCCTCTAAGGGTAAAAGGAATGGATAAACTTCGACTCAAATGCTAGCTTGTACTTACTCATCAAATCACACACAACGATATGTTTTATGACACCAAGTTACTGGTGCGTTTACATATGTCAAAGTGCAACCGACATGTAAATTACAACTCACATGTCTTGGTTTCAAGAATATAAGATATTATCGTCTCATGATCACTCGTCATAAAATCCATGAAGTGATACAAATGAGTGTGGGTTGAATCTAATACTCAAATCTTATTACAGGAGTACTCATGAATACTGCAGCAAACTTGTGCTATGTCTAACACCTTAGACAATCCTACAGACCCATTCATGATAGTCTTGCCTCAATACCTACTTCCATAGTATGATCGACTGTGGATGGTTTGAATAACCTAGTTGTTCGGGAAGTCAAAACATGAAAAGTGAAACACAAGAATAATACTAATCCTATATGGCCCCAAAACTTTTGAGTGTAAATAAAACACCTTTTATCTAATCGTCATATTGATTACTCATTATTCATTGTATAATGTTTCGAATGATCAACTTATACTTGAATTAAAACAATAGTTATCCCATGCTCCAAGCATGCACACCATGTTTGCATATGGTCCTTTCTTTGTGAAATAGATCAATTGACAACATTTCAATGATGCTCATTTCACAATTCCAAATCCTTATAATAAATGTAAGAATACCAAATTCTTGCCATTTACTGAAATCTGTTCGATTCTAAACCTGTATGCAATGATCCTCTTGTAATGACTATGCACAAAAGTCTCAGAGACTTGGAAAACAGACATTACAAAGTATTCTAATGGAGAGCAATTCCATGGAAACGAAATCTCACATTTAAAGTACATTCCTTTGAACATCATTCTTGCATTAAGTTTTCTAATCTTATACAGATTTAAAGAATAACTTCCACTTATGGAAACATTTCCATATTCCTATTCTGACTATCACTTCTGAACAAGAGTTACCTCTTCTCAGAGTATGTCAATATGGTCCTTCCAAAATTCAGAATATACTTCCAACTGTCCATAAACAACCAATCTTTGGTAAACCTCCGATTGTCCTCGACAATTGCTTAACCATTTTAGTCATAACTCGTTCTAGTCCTTTTTCCCTTTGAATTCCCTAGGCGTTTGGAAAATTAGAACAAATTAATATTATAGCATATGTAATAAATCCTATACCCGAAGCATATGGGATACGATACATAATGTTTCACATAAAGACATGATACTTTACCAATCTCTTGCTATAACATTTCCATATATATAATTTCCTTATGTTGAATCATTTCAACATAACATTCACATATGTCCATGACTAAATTCGATTAAAATCTCAATCTAAGCTTTTAGATTCGAAATGAAGTATGTATTCCTCTCCCTTAATTATAGCAAAACAACTTTTCAAACCCTGCAACTTTGCGAATTGAAACTTTTGTTTTCTATAATTAACATTGCTAACTCCCAAGTCTTAACATAATAATTGTGCTCCCACTAGCATAATAATTACATTCTTATTAGCATAACACTTATTCTCCCACTAGCTTTGACATGTATCCAGATATCAGCTGGACTTCTAGAAATCAATACTTATTGACTTCCTTACCAAAGTTCATATTTCTGACACGAGATGCTTCGATAACACTTTATCTAGGCTTCTCAAACTCATACACCTTTCCTTAGATAGCTCACATGTGTGTCTAAACGATTTTAGAACTTACAACAATAAATCTCAACTGTTTTGACCTTTTGCCATTTCTCACAATTCGAACTATGAAAAGGGATGCCGTAATCATAATCGAATTTGAGAATGCAAATATCACAATTGCTAACTATTTAAAATCTACTTAGTGAAAGCGTTTCTTCACAATCATTTTCATGAATTGGAGAGAAACCTTATGACACTTAGATTTTATGGTGTATGTGTTCCTACCCTTGTGAATTTGTCATAACCATAATCACAAGAAAAGGTTAGTGAGAAATCCAAACTCATATGTACTGAAACTGTTCAATCTTAATTTCTATTGTAAGGGGGCAGATACCAGAGTTGTTTGGGTCTATCAAGAACATCATGATGGAGTTCTTTGGTGACCGATACGGTGCACTTTCAGAGGATGTTGCTGCTGCAGCCACTGTGGCCGTTGCTGTTGTAGGGATTGGAGGGGGGAGAGCCTTCCAGTACCGGGACTTCGACAATACGAAACCCCTAGTGTTTGACGGGGTTCAGGATCAGATCATTTCCATGAGGTGGCTATCAAATGTTGAGGGATGTTTCTTTACTTTCTCCTGTACAGCTGACCAGAGGGTCAAGTGCGCTATGAACCTTCTTAGGAGGTGAGCGAAGGATTGGTGGATACTGATAACTAGTTCTTACACTCCAGAGCAGAGATATGCAGTATCAAGGGAGCAGTTCTCTAAGATGTTCTGCTCGAGGTATGTTCCATTGGTGGAGCGGGAGAGGCTGGCTCGGGAGTATTTGGATTTTAGGCAGGGGACCGAGTCGGTGACGGAGATCACCAAGATGATTACAGAGAGAGCTATGTTTTTCCCTGAGTTTGCTGCCTCTGAGCAAGCTCAGATGACCCGGTACTTGAGCATGCTTAAGACGGACATTCTCCATTTTGTGTCCACACAACATTATGGTACACTAATGGAGTTGCAGGAGGCCGTAAGGCAGCGGGAGATCGGGATGGAGCTCCAGACGAGGGAGCAGAGGCAGGCCTCGGTGCAGTCGCAGCCTACAGCGAAGCGGTTTAAGGTCGCTGATGTGAGATGTGGGAATCAGAGGGGCCTCACTTGTGGCAAGTGCGGCAAGGTTCATGATGGTGCTTTTCGGTCTTCTTTATGGAAGAAAAAAATGTGGCAGGCAGGGCCACAATGCGAGGGAATGCCATCAGCAGGCTCCAGCATGCAACGCGAGGATTTGCTATCACTATGACAGCTGGGCCATGTGAAGGCCATCTGTCCCTTGCTTGCTGCTAGACCGGCACAGGCTCCAGCGCCGGCTACTCTAAGGATTACTGATGGGATCCAGGGAAAGGCGGAGCCTGCGAGGGCTCGAGGTCATGCTTTTCAGCTCACGGCACAGGAGGTCAGGGCAGCGCCAGACGTCGTCACTAGTATATTTCTATTTATACCGTGTTGAGTTATTTATGATATGCTTATGGTTATGATTCTATTAGGTACCTTCCTAGTGAAGTCTTTGCCTGCTCTTGTGCTTTTTGACTCGGGTGCGAGTCGGTCTCTTGTATACTAGATGTTCAGTAGGGAGTTTTATATACCTATTGGGGAGTTAGAGTGTCAGTTGCGGGTTTCTATCGCCAATGAACATGGGGTTTCTGCATCCATAGTGTATCAGGGTTGTGTATTGGAGATCTTCGGTGTGCCTTATCTGATAGATTTGATCCCTATCCCCATGGGGGATGTATGCGTGATAGTAGGGATGGATTGGCTGAGCAAGTTTGGTACCATGATCGATTGCAAGGGCAGCGAGTGATAGTTCGAAACCCAAGTGGGGGAGAACTGGTTATCTATGGAGAGGGTACCAGGGTTGGACCAGGGTTTTGTCTGGCAGCCAGGGCCTGACAGTATATTCACCATGGGTGCGCGGGTTATGTTGTCTATGTGGTTGATACTCAGGTGGGCGAGTAGGTCTTGGTTTCAGATGTGCCAGTTGTTAGGGAGTTTGTCGATGTATTCCCGAAGGAGTTACCTGATGGGTTTTAAGCACTATAACATTCCTAGGGTGCACATACAACCCTAGATGCTTTGGATCTAAGTTTTCTCAAGTTATACATGCACTTTCATTTCATCCAAAGCATACACCCTAGCTAGCATGCAATTGGAGATATACAACATAAAAACTAGTTAGATGAATACCTCTTTGTTGTAGCTTGTAGTTCTTGGCCTTTGAGAAGCTTAGTACCTCAAATGTGATACCTCTAATAAGTCACAAACACCAAATGCAAAAGGAGGATTATGAGAGAGAGGTTAGGAAGAACAAATCGACTAGGGTTTCACCTTGGAATACATGTGTCCGATTTTAGGGTGCTAGGGGTTACTTTTATAGCTTGGATTTCCTAGGGTTTCTTACATGTAAACCCTAATTCACCATGACTCTTCACATTTTGATGGCCCTTTGGACTAAACCCTAATGGACTCTCATATAGGTAGTCCATGCCTAATCAACATGGATCATTAACCCAAACTATAAGTATCATTGATTTACCTAATCAGTCCCTGTAAGTTTAATCAGTCTCTTTTGATCACTAAATTAATTCCAAATTAATTCTTGATCAATACCAACTAAAGAATATGATTTCTCAATTAATATATTATTCTTATAATATATTAATAAATAACAAATAATCTCTTTCTCAAATATCCATCCTATCAAATTGCTCCGGTGAAGGCAACCCAAAAGGACCATGCTACTATCGGGTCAAGTGCATACCAATTATAGTTAGGGGCTTAGACACATAATCCAACAGTCTCCCACTTGGATAAGTCTAATAACTATAATTGTCAATGCAACTTCAAAATCCGATTAGCAATCGTAGCTCTCAAAAACCGCTTTCCAACTCTGATCTAGTCAATGACACGTCCTTTAGATAAGTGATCATATAAACCTCTGTCGTTCAAGAGATCGTGTGAACAAAGACATGGAATAAAGTCATACTCATTGTCCAACAGTTTTTTTCCCGATTTTTGATTTGTTTGACATAGAACTTAATTGAACACATCAATTGAGTCCTTATCGGGCTCGACACATAAGTCAAAACAAAAACATCGAGGGGCCCAAGATATCGCTTTTAATCCTCTTAGGATAAAAGGAACAAATAAACTTCGACTTATATGCTTGTACTAATTACTGGTTAAATTATACACAACAATACGTTTTATAACATCAAGTTACTGATGTGTTTTCGTACTATCATTGCATAAAGAACTTGCAATCAACAACTCATATACAATATTATCGTCTCACAATCACTCGTGATAAATTCCATGAAGTGATTCATGTGAGCGTGGGTTTAATCCAATACTCAAATTCTTATTTCAGGAGCACTCATGAACGTTGTAGCAAACTTTTGCTATGTCTAAACACCTTAGACAATCTACAAGCCAATTCATGACAGTCTAATTTCATAACCTACTTCCAAAGTATGATCGACTGTGGATAGTTCGAATAATCATATTATTCTGGAAGTCAAAACATGCAAAAGTGAAACACAAAATAACCAATTGACAAAAGACAGTAAACTTTACTTACAAATAAAATTGTTATTATTTAATCATCAAATGCCAATTACATTTATTTATTACAAGTTTCTAACTGTCTATCTAATCACTAAAACTAATATCTTCCCTCAGGATAATGCTCCTAGCATTCAGAAAATGCTTAACCCTACTCAGTCCCTTCGTAAGGGGATCTGCTGGGTTATCCTCTGACGATACCCTCATCACTACGAGGAGTCCCTCTTCTACTCCATGTCTTATGAAGTGTTATTTTCTGTCAATGTGCCTGGATCTGCCATGATCCGTTGGTTCCTTGGTTAAGGCGACTGCACCCTTGTTGTCACATAAAATTTCCATAGGCTCCTTTACAACTAGTACAACTCCAAGGTCTCCGATAAAGTTCTTTATCCATATTGCCTCCTTCGACGCTTCGCTTGCTGCTATGTACTCTGATTCGCACGTTGAATCAGCTACAGTCTCCTGTTTGGAACTTTTCCATGTTACTACTCCTCTATTAAGGGTAAATACCCAGCCCGATTGAGAGCGGAAATTATCTCTGTCGGTATGAAAGCTGGTGTCACTATACCTTGTCACTCTCAAGTCATCACTCCCACCGAGGGTAAGGACCCAGTCCTTAGTCCTTCGTAGGTACATAAGAATGTTCTTTACCTCTATCCAGTGAGCTCTACCAGGATTCCCTTGATATCGACTAACCATGCTCAAAGCAAAATCCACATCATGACGAGTACATGTCATAACATACATGATCGAGCCAACGGTGGAGGCATATGGTACTCGACTCATTTCTGATATTTCGGCATCGATACTCGGACTCTGAGTCTTACTCAGTTTGGTATTGCTCTGGATAGGCAATTCTCCTTTCTTGGAATTCTCCATGTTTAAACGTTTCAACACCTTGTCCAAGTAGGTACTTTGACTAAGTCCTATTAGTCTTTTACTCCTATTTCTCAATATCCTTATCCCTATAATGTAAGCAGCTTCCCCGAGGTCCTTCATAGAGAAACACTTCCTAAGACAGGACTTAACTTCCTGCAAGGTTGGAACGTCGTTTCCTATGAGTAGTATGTCATCCACATACAATACTAGAAAGCTAACTATACTCCCACTAGCCTTGACATATACGCATGACTCATCCTCGCTTCTCGAAAAACCAAACTCTTTGACTTTCTCATCGAAACAAATATTCCATCTGCTAGATGCTTGCTTTAATCCATAAAAGGATTTCTCAAGCTTACACACTCTATCAGGTTACTTCGCATCTATAAACCCTATGGCTGACTCATGTAAACATCTTTAGCCAACTTCCCATTAAGGAAAGCGGTTTTGACATCCAATTGCCATATTTCATAATCATGAAATGCATCTATGGCTAGCATAACCCTTATAGATTTGATCTTCGCTACTGGTGAGAAGGTCTCGTCATAGTCAACTACAAGAGTTTGAGTAAAGCCCTTCGCAACCAATCGCGCCTTATATGTGTGTACTTTCCCATCCATGTCGGTCTTCTTCTTGAAGATCCACTCGCACCCGATTGTCTTACGATCTGGTACATTGTCAACCAAGTTCCAAACTTGATTGTCATACATAGAATGAATCTCGCTGTCCACCGCCTCTCTCCACTTTGCAGACTCTTGGCCCGCCATGGCTTCCTTGTAGTTGTTAGGTTCATCCAAATTTACCAGTGTGCTATCACTGATAAACATATCACCTTCACTTGTTATATGAAAACCATATAACACAGGTGGAACACTAACTCTATTGGAACATCTCAGAGGTAAGGACTGGTCAACTGGATCAACAGGAGTCTCATCCTTAGGTTGATTGCTAGTGTTAGAGGTTCCTTCATCGCTTAACTCTTGAAGCTCTTCAAGGTCAATTTGCCTCCCACTATCCTCTTTGCATATGATTTATCTTTAACGAAAGACACCCCTTCGTGCTACGAAGACCACGTTCTCACTAGGTCTATAGAACAAATATCCAAAGGATTTCTATGGGTAGTCGATGAAAATACAACGCTCACTACGAGGTTCGAGCTTATCGTGAGTCTCTCGTTTTATAAAAGCCTCGCAACCCCAAACCTTGATATACGCTAATGAGGGAACCTTCCCTGTCCACATTTCGTGAGGTGTTTTGGCAACCTTATTAGTTGGGACTAGATTAAGGATATGGGCGGCAGTCTCTAAGGCATACCCCCAGAATGAGATATGTAACGAAGCTCGACTCATCATGGAACGAGCCATATCCAAGAAGGTTCGATTTCGCCTCTTAGCCACACCATTTAGCTGCGGTGTCCTAGGTGGCGTCAATTGTGAAACAATTCCACATTCCTTAAGATAGTCGTGGAACTCAATACTAAGATACTCACCACCTCGATCGGATTGGAGCATCTTTATCTTCCTGCCCAATTGATTCTCGACTTCTTGCTTAAACTCTTTGAACTTTTCAAAGGTTTCCGACTTGTGCTTGATTAAGTAGATATATCCATATCTGCTATAATCGTCGGTAAAAGTTACATAGAAGGTTAGCATCCCTTGTGGCAGATCTGAAGGGTCCACACACATCTATGTGTATGAGATCCAACAAACCCTCACCTCTTTCACAAGAACCAGTGAAAGGTGACTTGGACATCTTTCCAAGAAAACAAGATTCGCACGTGTCATTTGACTTTTAGTCAAATGACTCCAACACTCCATCCTTTTGGAGTTGGGATATACGCTTCTTGTTGACATGTCCAAGACGAAAATGCCATAAGCATGCATTGTCCAAACCATTGGACGAATCAATATGCAATACATTATTTCCTAAGTTGTCTACAACCATCACAGTTTCATATATACCATTACAAGGCAATGCTTCAAAAAAATTTATCATTATAAAAAGCATTAATAGAACCAATTTCATTGTTAAATGAAAATCTAAGACCTTGTTTATACAAACCATGAACAGAAATAATGTTTCTCACCATATCTGACGAGTAGAAACAGTTATTCAAATCTAGCCCTAACCCATTACTAAGCAATAAAGAATACACTCCAATCTTGCTGACAGGAGACACTTTCCTTTTCCCCATGATCAAGTTCATCTTCCCATGCTCCACATCCTTACTTCTTTTTAGACCCTGCAAATCAGAACAAATGTGAAAACCACATCCTGTATCAAGGACCCAAGAATTAGCATGTGATGAGTTGTTAGATTGAATAGTGTAAATACCTGCGAAGGTGTGCTGTATCTTCCAATCCTTAATGTCCTACAAGTATTTAGGGAAACTTCGTTTCTAATGCCCTTTTTCATGACAATGGAAGCACTTTGCTTCCTTTGGATTGGATGGGGGAGTAGCAGAACAACCTTTGGACCCACTAGAAGAGGATCCATCACGAGACTTTGCCTTGTGATTCTTCGTAGGAGCTTTCCTTTTCTTCCCTTTACCATGTCCAACTGCCAGGACTGGGGCAGCAGCAGTAGGAGTGGGTACAACAGACTTGCCTTTTAAACTAATTTCAGCAGTTCTCAGAAGGCCTTGAAGCTTGCTAAGAGTGACTTACTCCTTGTTCATATGATAAGTCATTCGGAAGTGATCATAACAAGAAGGTAAAGAGTGTAGGATAATGTCAATAGCCAACTCTTCGTCGAAATTGACATTCAACTTTAGCAAGCGGTCCACATATCTTTTCATCTTTTGCAAGTGGGTCGTGATGGACTCTCCATCCTTCATTTTTGTTGTTATCATGGAGGAAATGATTTCATACCTTTCCTGTCGAGCACTCTGATGGTACCTTTCCATCAAATCTTGGTGCATCTCCAAAGGCCAGAAGTCCTCGTACGACTTCTGAAACTCAGAAGTCATAGTGGCTAGCATGATGCACAACACCTTTGTCGCGTCCTTCTCATGAACCCTATACTCAGCCAATTGTTCAGGAGTAGCAGTTTCTTCATCAATCTCATTTAGCTCTTTATCGAGAACATATTCCTTTTCCTAGTATCGAATGGCCATGCGAATGTTTCGAATCCAGTCATTGAAATTCGACCCATCAAAAATGACCCTCCCACATAAGTTCATGAGGGAGAAAGAGCTATAAGCATTTGAAGCGTTGTTTGAGGTAGACATCTGAAAAAAAAAAGACAAGTTTATTAGATAGAAAATCCTTAATATAACACCCAAATGAAATATTAAGGCTAGGACCCAAACACAATAATTCACAACTTAGACAATGGATGCCGTAAGCTAATTGCAAATTATTTGAAGGGAGGTAAATGACGATTTACCAAATTTCACCACCATAAACTAAAATTTAAAAGAATTAAGTTTTATGAAACTCCTATATCTTTGAGATTCATTGAACCTTTCAATGGCATGTTTTAATCTCGATTATTCCCTTCAAGTTTGTGACTGGAATACTGAGGATCACAAACAAGGTGTGAATAACCATGCAAATATGCTTGGTACTCTCGATGTCATTTATCATGTAATCAATGTGCCGGTTAACCACACACGCTCCATTGATCTATGACAAACATCGAGCTACCCTTCGCCACCCTTGTTAGTCAAAATTACTGTGACGGTAAACCACACACGTTCCACTAACGACTTGGCAAGGTGCAAAGTGCAATTTCATGGAATAGCACCATTTTCACATTTTTCCTAAAGTAACTAAGATTGGGAATTTATGAAAAACATTTAGTTACTTTTATAATTATCATTATACTTTTTAATGTAAATTAATGTCCTATCCTACCCGTTCGGCTAACGACCCTCCACTAGTCAAGGGAGCGGTGGGCGAGAGTGGACACCCATTCAATCGCTATTTTATAGCCAATTTCCTTATTCCCCCTTATAGACCAGCTTCGTGAATGGGGCCTACTAACGGTAAGACTGACTGTCTTATACATATATATATATATATATATATATATATATATATATATATATATATTAAGCTTTTAATGTTATAATAGTAGAAGGGTTGAATTTTACACTTTTAAAACTCTAGGGTTTAGAATTTAAATATTTCAAAAATTAAAACCTTTTAATTAACTTTTAAATTCCAAAATTTGAGGACAAGTTTTGAAACTTTTCAAAACTCTCCTGGGTCAATTTGAAAATAATTAAATAATCATATAATTAACTATATCACAAAATTGACCTAACCTAATTTCATATAGCAAGATGATTCAAGAGAGTTCTACAAATAATTAGTTTTTCACAAAATCAAGTAACTATCTTAAAATTTGACAATCATCATTGAATTGGATGAGGATAATCATTACCTTATAAGAAAAATCGAATTTTAACAGTCAAAACAGTTTGTGGTAATGATTCTAATCCAAAACATGCCAAAAAACTCGAAAATTTGCAAGCAGACGATCCTACTCGTCGAGGTCATGGCATGGACTCGACGAGTTCATCACATATGATCCAACTTGTCGAGTTCCCTTATGGGACTCGACGAGTCCAACAGTCAGTGGCCAAAAATGACATTTTTTCAGCTTTGAAAATAAAACAATTGCATCAATATAACAGAAAACACCCTAGCCTCTGATACCACTGATGGGTTTTAAGCACTACGACATTCCTATGGCGCACATACAACCCTAGATGCTTTGGATCTAAGTTTTCTCAAGTTATACATGCAATTTCATTTCATCCAAAGCATACACCCTAGCTAGCATGAAATTAGAGATATACAACACAAAAACCTGTTAGATGAATACCTCTTTGTTGTAGCTTGTAGTTCTTGGCCTTTGAGAAGCTTAGTACCTCAAATGTGATACCTCTAATAAGTCACAAACACCAAATGCAAAATGAGGCTTATGAGAGAGAGTTTAGGAAGCACAAATCGGTTAGGGTTTCACCTTGGAATACATGTGTCCGATTTTAGGGTGCTAGGGGTTACTTTTATAGCTTGGAATTCCTAGGGTTTCTTACATGTAAACCCTAATTCACCATGACTCTTCACATTTTGATGGCCCTTTGGACTAAACCCTAATGGACTCTCATATAGGTTTAGTCCATGCCTAATCAACATGGATCATTAGCCCAAACTATAAGTATCACTGATTTACCTAATCAGTCCCCGTAAGTTTAATCAGTCTCTTTTGATCACTAAATTACTTCCAAATTAAATCCTGATCAATACCAGCTAAATAATATGATTTCTCAATTAATATATTATTCTTATAATATATTAGTAAATCACAAATAACCTCTTTCTAAAGTATCCATCCTATCAAATTGCTCCGGTGAAGGCAACCCAAAAGGACCATGCTACTATCGGGGCAAGTATATACCAATTATAGTTATGGGCTTAGACACATAATCCAACATTACCTGGTGTGCCTCCTGAAAGGCAGGTTGTGTTCAGGATTGATCTAGTGCCAGGTGCGGCTCCGATTACCAATGTGTCGTACCACTTGGCACCACCCAAGATGCAAGAGTTGTACTCTCAGCTTTAGGAGTTGTTAGGCAAGCAGTTCATCAGACCGAGCAGATTGCCGTGGGGAGCGCCAATAATGTTTGTCAAGAAGAAGGATGGTTCACACTGGATGTGCATTGATTACCGGGAATTGAACAAGTTAACGGTGAAGAACTGTTATCCCCTTCCGCAGATTGATGACCTTTTTGATCAGTTGCAGGGTGCATCTTGGTTCTCCAAGATCGATCTGAGGTTCGGATATCATCAGGTGAGAGTGAGAGAGGAGGATGTGGAGAAGACAACATTTCAGACTCGTTATGGGCATTACGAGTTCGTGGAGGTGCCATTTGGGCTCACCAATGCGCCTGCGGTGTTTATGGACTTGATGAATTGGGTGTGCAGGCTGATGCACGACCGATCTGTTATTGTGTTCATTGATGATATCTTGGTGTATTCCAAGACCAGAGAGCAGCACAAGGAGCACTTTTGAGAGCTTTTGGGAGTATTAAGGCGGGAACAGTTGTATGCCAAGTTCTCGAAGTGTGAGTTTTTGTTACGAGAGGTCTAGTTCAAGGGACATCTCGTTAACCAAGACAGGATTTTGGTCGATACGGCCAAGATTGAGTCTGTGATGCAGTGGGAGGTTCCGAAATCTCCCCGAGAGATCAAGCGTTTCTTGGGTTTGGCGGAATATTATCATAGATTTATTCAGGACTTCTCCAAGATCACAGTACCCTAACTCGTCTGATGAGGAAGGGAGTGGAGTTCTTATGGGGCCCTGAGCAGCAGGTTTCTTTTGAGACTCTGCGACAGAGGTTGTGTGAGGCCCCGGTATTAACCCTTCCATAAGGTGTGGAGGATTTAATGGTATTTTGTGATGCATCCATAACTGGTTTGGGGGTGGTCCTTATGCAGAGGGGACGAGTGATTGCTTATGCTTCTCGGCAGCTGAAGTTGCATGAGGCATGATATCCAACTCATGACTTGTAGTTGGGGGCAATGGTGTTTGCCCTCAAGATTTGGAGACATTATCTTTATGGTGTTGTTAGGCTATTTACACGGATTACAAGAGTTTGTGATATCTTATGGACCAGCCGAACCTGAACATGAGGAAGCGCAGGTGGCTGGATGTGGTCAAGGATTATGACTGCGAGATCAGTTACCATTCGGGTAAAGAAAATGTGGTAGCAGAGGCCTTGAGCCACAAGTCGGGTGGATCTTCATCTGGAGAGATGTGTATGAGGATATCTGTTGATTCTCCACTTTTGTGTTTGATCAGAGAGGCACAGACAAGGGTTTCGATGCTATATGGGTCATCGTGGATCGATTGACCAAGAGTGCCCACTTTTTGGCCATCCGGGAGAGCTCTTCGGCTGAAAAGTTGGCCGATGTGTATGTTCGTGAGATTGTTGCTCGTCATGGGGTTCCGGTCTCCATTGTTTCAGACCGAGATGTTCTGTTCACTTCCATATTTTGGCAGAAGTTCCACGGGGAACTAAGCACGAGGCTAGATTTCAACGCTACTTATCACCAGCAGACCGATGGTCAGGGTGAGCGGACCATCCAGACACTTGAGGATATTGTGCGGGCTTGTGTTATAGAATTTGGTGGGATTTGGCATTCCTACCTACCTCTTGCGGAGTTTTTCTACAACAACAGCTATCACTCCAGCATTAGTGCCCCGCCTTTTGAGCTCTTGTATGGTCGGAGATGTCGTACCCCGGTATGTTGGGGAGAGGTTGGTCACAGGGTCATGGGAAGGACAAAGGTAGTATTACTGAAGGTCTCACTCTGGAAAGGTTGCTATATTAGCCCAGCAGATTAGGTAAAGATTGTAGATAGGGCAGAGTCGGTAGAAGAGTTATGCCGACTGGCGCCGATCGGAGTTGGAATTTCAGGTCGGCGATGTGGTATTACTGAAGGTCTCACTCTGGAAGGGTATGATAGTCTTCGGGAAAAGGGGAAATTGGGTCCCCGGTATATTGGACTGTTTTGTGTAATTGCTAGGGTAGGCAGGGTGGCCTACCTGTTGGATTTTTCGAGTGAGTTTAGTTAGATCCACAACACTTTCCATGTGTCTCAGTTGCGGAAGTGTGTGTTGGACGGTGAGGCAATGATCCCTTTGTAAGATATTCAGGTCGCTGAGTTCCTGAATTATATTGATAGGTCGGTGGCTATATTGAAGAGAAAGATTAAGGTCCTACGCAACAAGGGGATACCTTTGGTAAAGGTTCGGTGGCAACATCGGAGAGGCTGTGAGTGGACATGGGAGCCGGAGGCTGAGATGCGGGAGCTTATCCAGAGTTATTCGCCGCAACCGACTTCGAAGACAAATTCTAGTTCAAGTGGGGGAGAATTGTAACATCCCGATGTCAAGGTAATTTCAATTTCAACCCTATGTTTGAATAATATTTAATTTTGACCCTTAGGTTTGTGGAAGGTTGCTATATTAGCCCATAGTGGTAATATAGTAATTTTGACCAGGATTCGTACACCGAGCGCACGTTGTGTATGCTAGGCGTACTAGCGTGCGCCCTAGTACGTTGGGCGTACACCTCGTATCCGGGGCGTACGTTAAGAAAGTGCAAACCTTAATTTTTAGAGTTTGGTCTATATATAAACACCATTATAGCCACATGTCTCATTACTTCATCAGCCTCCCTCTGTGAAAAACGACCCCAAGCAAACCCTAAGTGGGAAGAGTGCATTTTGAGCCATTGGAGTGTTTTAGAGGTGTTCTTGAAGAAGAAGCCTCCCTCTGTGAAAAACGACCCCAAGCAAACCCTAAGTGGGAAGAGTGCATTTTGAGCCATTGGAGTGTTTTAGAGGTGATGAAGAAGAAGAAGAAGAAGAAGAAGAAGAAGAAGAAGAAGAAGAAGAAGAAGAAGAAGAAGAAGAAGAAGAAGAAGAAGAAGAAGAAGAAGAAGAAGAAGAAGAAGAAGAAGAAGAAGAAGAAGAAGAAGAAGAAGAAGAAGAAGAAGAAGAAGAAGAAGAAGAAGAAGAAGAAGAAGAAGAAGAAGAAGAAGAAGAAGAAGAAGAAGAAGATCTTGGAGCTTGGAAGCATCTTGGATCTGAGATTATCTTCTTGTTAGCAACCTCCAGAAGGTATAAAGTTCACAAATTTATGACTCCATCTTGTAGATCTAGACATCTATTCCTTTAAGACACGTTTTGTCCCAAATATGGTGATTCTTGAGCATGGCATGTTCTTGACCTAATAAGTCGTCCTTTCAGACCTTAGGATGGGTGTTAAGTCATAAAAAGGTGGTATTGATGGTTAGTTTTTCTTCATGCACGCTATAGAAGGTCTTAAGGCATTAAGATGTTGAGATTTTGTGTATTAAGCACTTAATGGGCATGCAAAGTCATAAATTTCGAAACTTTATGACTATTGAGGGTATTTTGGCTTTGGATCAGACTTTGGACGTAAAGATTTGAAGTATTAAGCTCTTAATAGGGAAAGGGTTGAACAACGCGCATACGTTGGGCAAACTAAGTGGTACGTTGCGCATATGCGGTCAGCTTCCTGAAGTCTGGTCAACCACCGAGTACGCCCCACATACAGAGGAGTACGCCCAACGTACTCGGGTGGGTCGACTCGGTCAGGTTGGCTCGGCTGGGTGACTCGGCTAGGTGTTAACTTGACTTCTAACCGTTGACCAAATTTGACCAAGGGCATTTTGGGGAAAATATTATTAATGGATAATGTTTTGACATTTAGGATTTAGGTTGAGCCGTTATTTGGGAGCAAAGTATTGATCATCTATTTGTTAGATTGTGAGGTGAGTTTTCCTCATTGTACTTACGGGTCGAAGGCACCAAGGCAGGCCCATTGGATTGATATCCTGTTATACATTGACTTATGATATGCTGAGTATGGGATGTATCTGTATGATTATATGATAGTTACCGATATACGTAGACCAATAGATCTGTAGGACTACTTGTGATTTATGGTAGTATGATTGTCTTCTTGTTGAATATGTTTCTTATCTGTTATATGTCGACATATTGTGTTAGGTTGAGACTTTACTGCTATGTGTGTGAGTCAACAGACCGGGGGTATTCCAATCCGATGACTAAGTGGACTCGAGGGTATTCTAGTCCGATGACTGAGTGAGCCTATTGTATATTGGTATTTCTAGTTTGATGATTAAGTGGACCTTTTGTATGTTGGCATTCCAGTCCGATGACGAATTGGGCTAGGGGTAATCTAGCCCGATGGATGTGGACCCGTGGGTATTCCAGTGCGATAACTTATTGGACCCATCATGCTTGTTTATATATGATATGTGTATTGTGTGGTGGTACTTTAGGGGAACTCATTAAGCTTTCACTTATAGTTTTTTGTTATGGTTTCAAGTACTTTAGAGGACCATGACAAGGCGAAGGCGTGACCGTACACATCCTGATTTTATGTTGTTGATCTTTGGAGACTCTGATTTTAAATAATATTTTAGAAACTATGGTTTTGCAAACACTTTTATTAGTAAATAGGTTGTTTTGAAAAGTTTAAATTGGTTGTGATTTTTGAGATGTTACACCATTCAACTCTCTTTAGTATCTTTAATATTCACACATGTTACTTAAATTTATAAATGTTACAATTCCATTTAGAATGATTCAGTCATTTACATAAGTATATCACTCTTCTGTATTATATCTTCCATACATACCTCTTTTTTATTTGTAAACATAAAGACCTTTATAATAACACTTAAGATTGTGCAAATTCTTTCCTATTAATTTATTTTATTTTTTTATATAAGAATATATTTAAATAAATACACTATACAACACATATTATCTAGTTTAAATGGATAGATATTTTAATTCATTAAATTGTTTGAGTCTAAGTTTATCACTGCCATTTGTTTTTCAAAACTAATTTAAATTTATGGGAATTAGTTTATATATAATTCTTTTCACATAACCATAACAAATTTGTAGTAACCTTGTTTAAAGAACTTAGGTATTTGGTTCATATCTTAGTAGCAAATTCTTCATCAAATCCAAATTAAATTTAATGGTCATACAAAATTTATAGTAATGGAAGGGCCTCTATTTTAATTTTGCCCCAGGCTCCAAACATGCTTGGATCGACCCTGGTTGTAACAATTTTGGTTCCTAGGACGGGATGATATTGGAGTACCGATGGGTGTTGTTATTGGCATCTAACACCGCACTTCAACGGGAACACCGTACCGTCATACACAAATAGTGCGGTGTTGGTTGCTGCAGCAGATGAGTTAACGCGTGAGAAGATTGTCGTTGGTCATATTTATTTATTTATTTATTGTTTTTCAAACGTGATAAATACCAATTATATTTATTAATTTTATTCACCACAACTCATATACTCACAACTATATTCACTTTAGAAATTTCAAAATGTGATCATCATCTTGTACTTCGTGTAGTACGTTGGAATTACATGAGTGAATGTTTATTGAAAACGTTATGGAAAAAGGAATGACGTATTATCAAGAAAAAGAAGCTCCAAGTTCACGTTTTATAATGAGAGAATATATTTTAAAGAGAAATCATGAATTAGGACGCTAACGTCTCATAGAAGACTACTTTGTCGGTGACATTGTGTATGTTGAAAAGTTTAGATGATGGTTCCAGACAATGAAAGAATTATTTCTTTGTATTATTGATAACTTGAAGGGTCGGTTTTTCATATTTTCATTAGAAATAGGATGTGCGAGGTAGAAAAAGTTTTTCTCTGATACAAACATACACAACTACAATTCGCCAGTTAACATACGACATGAGAGCAGAGTCATTAGATTAGTATTTGAGGTTGTTTAAGCTGACCACACTTGATAGTGTTTACAAGTTTTCTAAAGTTGGGGTTTTGGTTTACGAAAAAAGTTTTTTAAGAAAACCTACTATTAATAACATCCACTGATTATACACGACACATGAAAAAAGTACATGTTCCTTGGAATGTTAGGTAGCATAGATTATATGCATTGGGCTTGGGCATTGTGCCCTAATGGATGATGTGATCAATACATGCGGGGTGACCAGAAAGATTGGCAATATTTCTAGAAGCAATCACTTCCTTCAATCTTTGGATATAGCATGCATTATTAGGTCTTGCGGTTTCAAATAACGACATTAATAGTCTTGGCCAGTCGTCAATATTTAAAGACATCGATCTTGGAAAGGCACAATGTGTCGTTTGAAGCAAATGGAGTACCATATAAGTGTGGGTACTTATCTTACTAATGTGTGTATCTTGAGTTATCTATAATTTTCAAATTGTTGACATGTCCAAACAACAAAAATAATTAAAGTTTAAGATGACTCAAGAAGCAGTTAGGAAACATGTGGAACGAGCATTTAGTGTCCTTATCATATACACGTTATGTGAACAAATATTAAGATTATAATATTTGTAGAAAATCTTATTATAAAATTTATCGTTGAAGCAATAAAATAAAGTGTAAACATAAAAGATTATTTAAGACACAATCTAAACGAAAGTCGTAGAGACCATAACCACAAGCACGTGGAAATAACGAACACTTAAATCTGACTTCGTATGAGGAAACTATGATTTTTCGAAGTTTCGCATTCAACCTTACTGATAGATGACTTTTATGCATCTTTTATGATATATTTTACTAGCATTTTGTATCATATTTTATGTTTTTCATGTTCATTAGTTTAAATAATGTTCAGCTCATGTTTTTCGTCAGAGGTCTCGTACAACTCATGTTTTTATGTCTTTTTCAGATATTTTGAGTGGGGCTTGAAAGATCTAGTATGCTCAAGAGTCATATTAAAGTGATATTGTTAAATAACATATGATACTAATGGGTCACACTAACAACAACTTAATACAATTGATTATTTATTAGAAATTGATTTTAATAAATATTCAATAAAACTCCTATAATTAAATTGGAAATTATTTATTTCATGGAAATAATAAATTCCATTAGCAAGTAACTTAATATATATCATATGGTATGATTTATAAGTCATGTAAAAACTTTTGGACTAGTTGAATCCTTTTATATTTTTCCTAAAAGAAAAGGTTTATATTTTATAAAAGAGTTTATAAAACTTTGACTTTCTTTCTTCTTCTTTATGCAATTTTCGATATATGCATAAAAAAAAAGAAGTGTATGACTTGTCTAATCATGCTTTAAAGGCATGGGAGACATGCTTATGACAATGGGGACAAGTTTGCTTAAAGTGCTAAGGACTAATGGTTAATAACTTCACTTTATGCATATAAATAAGAGGGATTGCATTTGGCAAGTGTGCTCAATCCTTCACTTCTTGCAAGTAGCCAAACCTCCTTCCTCTCTCCCATTCTATCTAGTTTTGGTTAGAAAACTTGAAGAACACTTGCATCTTCCTGCTCTCTTTAAGTTCATAGTGGTTATGAACTTAAAGCTTAAGGGTTTAAGAGTTTTGGACTAGCATCTACATCAAGTTGAGTCACTGTTGGTGTCTCAAATGTTCCACATTCTTCATCAACTTCCAAGCCTCCCAAGAGGACCCAAAGAACTAAAACTGTTGTTATTTCTTCACTTCTTCTTTGGTTGGTGTTTTAATCTTTCTATAACTTATAAGAAGATCCTTGGTGTGTATAAAATGTTTATGTTACTTCAAAAATTAAAGTCTTCCGTTGCCATATTTTTCTAGTTTATGAAACTACTTTTGAACTAAAACCCAACAGGGTCGTACTTTGGGAGCAGCTTTGGATGCATATTGGAGCTTAATGGAGCTAAAATACTTGAGGAAGCTGGAAGCTGGGTTTAATTTGCTGAAAATGAAGATTTTGCGTCCGAATCAGGCGTTTTATGAAAAATACGATCGTGTTTGTGCCTGCATGATCGTTGTTTTGATCGCTTTTTACCTTTGCAACTTTTACAGGCCAAAAATAAGAGTTTTGGGACTTCGAAGCAAAAATGAGATCGCGCTTTTCAACAAAAACGATCGTGTTTTCCATATTTTGTTAGATATAGCAACATACTTCATTAATCGGGACATTTAGAGTTTGTGAAGCAAAAATGCGATCGTATTTTACAAAAAAACATGATCGTATTTTTCAGTTTCTTGATACGGAAGTTGTTGGCTTACATATAAATTTGACCTCTCTAATCCTTTTATGCCCTAGACGTTCGTAGACAAAGAAAAACCCTTTTCAGACGATTTTGAGGACGATTTCTGCACTTTTACATCGATTCTGAAGATCTGAAGGTTATGGATCATCTAAATCATTTAGTTTAGAAAGATTTATCTATTTAATGTCTCTTTTTACTGTTCTAGACTTATTTTTAGCCATGTATGGCTAACCGTAGATTTCAGTTCTGCATAGACTAGTACTTTTTATGTAATCAACCATTTGATCTGATTTTTTATTTGTGATTCTATCTAGATTTTTCAGATTTGTGCTTAATGAATGCTTGATTTTAGTTCTTTTTAGTATGATCACCTAATTTAGGATTAAATTAGTCTAGTTAATCGATTAATGGAATCTGTAATTGTTCTAATCAACTGGTAATAAGTAACAAGTATCAAAATTGTTCTGTGTTGGGATTTAATTCTGTTATAAACTGAAATTTCATATTTTTACGCTCCTGGGCTTGTGAGAAGTATTGAATATTGTTGGGAATTTTACACATATCATAATGCTACTTTTCTGATCTGATTAAGAGCTTGTTTAATCGAATTAGTAAAAAAGTTAGGATTAACTTAAGAGCCTGTTTTGGTTAATTAACTAGGTAAAAGAGAACATACTAGAGCTTGTTAGTTGTTCTCAGTACCAACGTAGATGGAACACATTTTTAATAACCATGTTTGTGTTGATTGCATGATTTGGAAAATCACAGCATATTTGAATTCGCTTTTTATTATTGAGTTTTATTTACTTTATTTCATTTCTATTTTAGTTTTAATTAATAATCAAAATCCCCTTTTTCATATTTTCTGCATTTGACTAGTATGTGCCTTACATAAAGAGACATTGACTATTAGACTGTGTCCCTAAGGATTCGACCTTGCTTCCATGTGCTACCCATTAGTGCAACCAAGTAATGAATTTATTATTTGTTTAAAACGTCCATGTCAACATCTTAACAAATTGGCACCATTGTCGATGACACGATGCTGCTAACTGTTTTATGACATGATCTTTTGTACAGGTACACCTCTAGTCTTCGATCCATAAATTGAGAAAATCGCGAGGAAGCTGAATTAGCAAACAAAACTTCAGAAGAAACAAACAGGTTCCTCAAATCCATCATCCTCCCTACCGCCAAAAATCACCATACCACAAAGCAGTCCCTTGTGGAACGGACCTGAAACCACCTTTTCATTATTCCCATAAACACCACCATCTCAGCTTCTCACAGCCCATTTAAAAATATCTCCCACCACCTTCAGAAAAATCAGAAACACCCGAACCTCAAGAATTTGACTCCCTAAAATCAGCCATGGAGGATGCAGACAATGAAGAGAAAAATCTCAGACAGTGGGCCACCCAAGAGGTTACTCAACAACCTCTCTTCATTGCCTTTCCAGAAGCCCATAATTTTGGGTTGGAATATGAGCGGATTCAACTCCTTCCTAGTTTTAGAAGACTAGAAAATGAACACCCACATAAATTCCTCAAGGAATTTCATGTGGTATGTTCTATAGCGAAGCCACACACTATCATGGAGGATCTGATAAAACTGAACTCACTAAGTTGTTCTTAGAAAAATATTTTCCTGAAACACGAGTTTCGAGCCATCGTAGTGAGATCCTTGGTATCAAACACGGAAGACGAGAAGCCTCACACACATAGTGGGAGCGATTTAAAAAGATACTCATTTTGTGCCCATGACATGGATTCAGCGATTATCAGCTATATCATTGGTTCTGCGAGGGTCTGAACCTATGGAAAGACGAATGATAAATGCCTCAAGTGGATCTTTAAGCGACATGTCCCCAACCGAAATCCGGGAGCTGATAAAAAACTTGCTATTGAGTTGAAACATTCCAGTAACAAAGAAGAGTGGTATCCTGACCAGCCAAACAGTGTAAAAGATGTTAGTTCACATCATCTGGAAGCCTAAATTTCTGAACTGACAAAAGCAATTGTGCTACTGACAAAAGAAAACAGAGTTGCAAAAAACAGTCTGGAATTTACCTAAAGATTGGCCGTCCCACTTATATGTGCCCATTATTACAAGAGGATGTTGCTATAGTAAAAGCTATCAGAGATTACTAATAGAAAATTTTTAATTAGCATAATAGTTAAGGTTGGAATGGTAATTTTCAGCAAAGATAACAATTTCAGCACCCACTTGGATTTCAACAGTCTAGTTATCAACAACAGTAGAATTTTTAGAATTAGTAGCAGTTTCAAAAAAAATTTGGTAGAATTTGCATCAACAATCTAGCAGCTCCACTATGGCCTTTGTTTTTTGAGTTTATCCTGAGTTCCAAGCCTACCTCATTTCTTGCATATTCCATTCTCGAGTTTATCTCTCTAGAAACTCCTTTCTCTCTTTAGAATTCTAACTTTTTAATCCCCCAAGTATTTATGACGAAGTGTTGCAATGATGGAAATCCGACAGAAAGAAATGTTCGGTGTCAAAGTTTTGTCCACGACTTTCCAAGTTTTTCGCTAAACAACTTGTAAGTTGAGTTATGCTTACCGTACCTTAAGTATAACTTATATTTATGTTCATAAACATATTATGAACTTATAAATATGATTTATCAGTAATACATGTCATTATAATGATCAATCTATTTCTGGGAGTGATGTCTATGCTAAATTTGTGAGGTGTTTAAAGTGGATTTTCCAAACAATGTATCTCTATATACCAAGTGGATCTTACCTCTGATATGATCTTACCTAGTTGTTTCTTATAAGCTATAAGTTAGTATTCTTTTGGGATTATTGATCTTACCTAGTTGTTTCTTAAACTTTATAAATACGATCAAATTCTACGTCTTAGTAATATTCATATTTAGGTCGTTTTAAAGGGAAATCTGAAGTGTCAGACAAAGAGTTGACTTTCCCGCGAGTTTTCTACCAATATCAAGTGAGTGCATAGTTACTTTTATGAGCACGATTTAATGTAAGTATGAAAATACTGAAAAGATTAAATTTATGCTAAAATCTTGTTATTTGTATGCTATGTTACTAATATATTTTATACAATGTTGTAGAACTCGTTACTCGATACCTGTTCGGCCGACTACCGAGTAGCGAGTACTCAGGAGTACTCAGGATTACTCGGGGAGTACTCGGATTTGGTAATTCATGTAGAAATATTTTAGGGAAAATATATATGTCAAAATCATAAGTTAAAATCATAAGTTGATTGAAATGTATAACAAAATTAGATACAAGTGAATACAGAAAAACTAAAAAAACACACAATGATCTCACTTCATGAATAATTACTGAGAATTTAAGATATATATGTAGTAACAATCGCACCTGTGTGTGTGTTAAATAATAAATTATTAAGTATATTATACATTTTAATCACCGAGTTGACCGAGTTTTACAACACTGCTCAGTTCAGTAAGGGGCCGATCAGGGAGTATTCGAGATTCTGTAACTCACCTCGGTTAGGGGCCGAGTAGCAAGTACTCAGAGGAGTAATCGGCCAACTTGACGAGTTTTACAACACTAATTCTATATGTGAATTAAATGCTTTCTATCAGGAATACGTGTTAAATGTATATTTGAAAATTTTACATAATATACATTCTACGATTCAGTTGAGATTATATATTGTAACGCCCGTGTTTTTGGGCTAAGCATTAAATACGAGGTAATAGTCTAGGTCAACTATTGTAACGTGTTTTGAAGTAATAAGAATGAATTATGTGAATTTATGTGCCTTATATTTAATTATGATGATATAATAAATTAAGGATAAAAATAAGTGTCGAAAGTAAAATGTTAGATATAGCTGATATCTATGAAGAAATTTGTAGTGGTTGAAACAAGGATTCCATAGAAATAAAGAATACCGAAATCCGAGTTATAACGAAGAAGTTATGACCTGTCGAAGTTTTACGACAGAATCGGCACGACGCTGTGTGACGTAAAAAAATGAATTTACGATAAAGTGCTTTTTAGCATTAGTGATCTAAATGAAAGTCGTAGTACACGTTAAACCGAAAGCGTGCATAAAAAGAGCCCCCAAATCCGACTTCGTGTGAGGAAGTTATGATTTTTCTAAGTTCCGACTTAGCAGTATGCAGCCCGAAACTCGAATTTTAGATCGAGTGATTTTTAGCTGAAACAACCTAAACAAGAATCGAAGATCTTGTTGATAGTAGTTCAACGGTAAAAAGACAGATGAAAACGGACGTCGGATGAAGAAGTTATGAAGTTTTAACAGACTTTTCCTGTCCTGGCGTGTTAAAAATATAACTTGAAAAATAAAATCAAAATTAGCTGACGGAGTCTAAACAAAAGTTGTAGAGAACGGTCTCACCTACGCATTGATATAAAGAACGTCAAAAACGGAGTTCGTATGCGAAAGTTACAAATTTTTTAAGTTTGAAAAATCGGAGTACGCCCAGCGTACTCGTGTTCACGGCCCGAAGTTTGCCACGCCGCCCTTACCCTTGCATGCAACACGTAGCTCGCACAGTTGACACGTCCATAGCCACGTATCACGGTACGCCCAACGTATCGAAGTACGCCCAGCGTACTGGTTGAAGAAGTTGTACGCCCCGCATACGATATAGTTACGCCCAACGTAACTCAAGTGTCCAGCCACTATCAATAGTGATCGATGCCATCCGATTTTAGGTTACAATTTTACTCCTCTCTCCCTAATACTTTTTTCAACTTGCACTAAATACCCCTAAGCCTATTATATCATCCTAGCATCATAAGCAAGTCCCGGAAAGCCCGAAGATCCCGAGAAAAAGAGTTTTCGAACCGAAACTATGCCCGCGTGAAGCCCGGTTTTTGGGAAAACATCCTGGTTTCATCGGAAAAGATTGTTTTAAGGAATGAAGTGCTGTCTAATCGCCGTCTTACAAAGTGAGTATATAGTCACTTTCATCTTACACATAGATATGAAATATTTTATATAAAATACGTGTTATGTGTATATATATTGTTTGTTTATTGGAAAAGGATGTTGAATAGATGTTTTATACAAGTTTTAAACTGTATATGTATTTTTATCTACAAATATGTTGGGTAAAACATGGGTAGATGAAATAGTTGATGTGTGATAAAATGATGAGAGGCCTCGATATTGTTATTGTTTCAGTCATCTAGCAGAGTATAGATGACGACCACAGACTTTTCTAGACAGTCCAGTGGAATGTTAACAGGCTCGTAAACTGTAGATGTTTTTCGAAAGTACGGATTAAACTTAGTCAATTGTCCTTAATCCGGGAGTATGGTTTAAGACATAGTTATTTGTTATTAATCATGGAGTATGGATTAAGACATGGTAATTTCTTATTAATCCGGGAGTATGGATTAAGACGTAGTTATTTGTTATTAATACGGGAGTATGGATTAAGACGTGGTAATTTGTTATTAATCTGGGAGTATGGATTAAGACATAGTTATTTGTTATTAATCTGTGAGTATGGATTAAGACTTGGTTATTTGTTATTAATCCGGAAGTGTGAATTAAGACAATAGTTATTTATTATTAATCTGGGAGTATCGATTAAGACATAGTTAATTGTCCCTAGTCCGAGAGTATGGAATGGGCACAGTTATTGATCCGGGAGTATGGATTAGGTAAAGAGGTTGATTTATATCTGAGAGTATAGATCGTGTCGTTGTGAGGATTCTTAGGGTGGAACCTTAAGAAACTATAGAAGTATCCCTTAAGCAGTGTTGTTACCGTATTGATGATCCTTAGGCTAGGTCCCTTATGATAGGTGTTTAGGGACGTAAAATGAGGATTACGGGAACGGGTAATCAGGGTTATTGTTGATTGATGAAATTAATAAATTTAATGTTGATTAATGAAAATTAATAAATTTATTTATTGTGGGTTGAAAACCATATATGCTCACCAGGCTCCCAAGCCTGACCCACTCAGCTTTTTATATTACAGGTAGTGGAACAAGAGCATAGTTGGACAATGATGAGGGATTTTGGATTATTGGCCAGTAGATATAAATATTTGTTGTAAGACCTATATTGTACTGTTTATGCTTTTGGTCTGTATCGATGTGGACATCCCGAGTTTTGTGATGAAATGAAAAATACATTTCTTTAAGAAATACTTTGATAAATTTTTATCATGTTTTGTTTTGGGGAAAAATTCCGCAACACCTTTTGAAGGATTACTCTGATTTTATTTTAAAAAGCATAAACGAAATCGGTCTTTTCTGGCTGAGAAAAATGGGGATGTCACGGTTGGTATCAGAGCATTAGTTTAAGCGAACTAGGAAATTTATAGGATTTCTAGACTTAAACTTAGAATGCTAAGCGATGATTGTGAGATGAGTGTCTACCATATTTTAGACACGAGCACTAGTATTTTTTAGGAAACATGCCTAAAATGCTTTTTTGTGCTAAATGCTATATGTTTGTCATATATGATATTATTTGTTCGGATCTATGGTCTGTTGACGACTGGATCTAGAAACCTTATGTGTTCAGGATTCTAAGCGTACGACTACGATATTAGAACTAGCATGTAACGTTTCAGAGTGATAACGAAGATTTAAACGTCTATCAAAAAAATAAAGATCTAAATTCACCTACTTTGGTATATAGATCGAAATGGCAAGCACTCAAAGTGGATTAGGAATCGATAAACCGCAGCCCAAGCCAATTTCAATGGCAGGGGTACCAGCAATGGTACGAACGATGTTGGATTAACAGATGGAAGAGACAAAACGTCTACTTCAACAAAGTAAGGACGAACTTACTGTGCCAGTGCGTCAGGCATCTACTCTTGAGGCAACTATCTGAGTTGCTAAGTCTATTGAGGAAATGATCAACGACAGGACCACCAACAATGTTGAAGTTGGCAATAAGAGGAAATTTGAGGGGTCTTCAAGGTCCAACAAGAGCAACATGTTCTCAAAGTCTGGTAAAAGAGGAGGTAAAGGAAAATGGTGTGGGGAGTGCAAAGCAGGAAGGTGAATTGTTTTAAGTGTGGAGAGACTGGGCATTACGCCGATGAGTATACGTTTCCCAAGAGGGTGTGTTACGGATATAGGGAAGAAGGACATATTTCTAGGGACTGCCCGAAGAAAAATGAAGTAGCAAGGCCAAGCACACCGCCAACGCCAATGGAATTTCAGAATATCCTCGATGAAGCAAATAACAACGCTAGGAATTAGAAGTTAAGACTTAATACCCGAAGACAAGTTATGAAGTAGAAATGTAAATAGTAACACGTGGTGTAGCCTATTAGAGGCATAATATAGGGTAAACTTGAACCCCTGTGTAATCGTTTCAAGAAATAATATAAACCCTGGTTTTGTTATCTGATGTATTAAAGGATTACGTGAAATTTTGAATGGTGACTTGGAGAACTGCGAGACAATACCTGAGACGAGTATGAGTAGGTGTGAAAGTAGTAGAGGCCTATACTACTGGAAGAACAGGACTCGCACTTGGATCAGGGAAAGTCACGAGGTTACCAAGGAGCTAGTAAATGATTATGTTTTGTTCTAGTCTGTCGTTATCATCTTTTCGGTAATGACTAAGAAGATGATTGTTATTCCAACCCAAGAGGTTTTATCGAATCGAGTCTGACCAAGATGCGTTAGTCATGTGGTTCAGCGAACCAAGTCCAATGTAATATCTCACTCAAACGAGAAGATTAAAGTATCCCAATCATTATTAAAGTAATAAGCTTGTAGCTAGAAGTACTACATGTTAGAATGTGATCACATTGGAACACGAAGGAATGTATATTACGTTCAGAAACTCGACTCTAAAAGACTTGAGTCTAAGTAGTACATAATACGATGACAGGTCATTTGAACATGACCCATCAGTCTACTATGGTAGAATTTTCCTACAATAATAGTTTCCACTCGAGCATCAAAATGGCACCTTATCACGCTTTGTATGGACAAAAGTGTCGAACGCCGTCATGTTGGCTTGAAGCTGGGGAAAAGAAGTTTATGGGACCCGAGATAGTTCATCAGACTGCTGAAAAGCTGAAAGTGATTAGGGAAAGAATGTTAGCAGCTCAGGATCGTCAAAAGAGCTATGCTGACAAGAAAAGACAACCGATAACATTCGAAGTTGGAGATTCGGTTTTACTTAAAGTCTCGCCATGGAAGGGGCTTATAAGATTTGGTAAAAGGGGAAAGTTGAGTCCAAGGTTTATTGGACCGTTTAATGTTCTTCAGAGGATTGGGAACCAAGCTTACAATATAGAACTACCAGAAGAACTAGATGGTATTCATAACACTTTCCACATGTGTTATTTGAGAAAGTTCATGGGAGAAATTCCCAACATAATTCCAATTTCTGAGTTAAGGATGGATGAAAGCAAGAGGATAATTGAAGAACCGGAGGCAATTGTTGACCGTAAGACTAAGAAGTTGCGACGCAAGATGGTCGATTTAGTGCTTGTACGATGGAAACATACGAATGGGTCAAATCTCACCTGGGAAACAAAGAGTGACATGATGAGTCGCTATCCACATTTGTTTGTTGATGTATGATTCCGGGGAAGGAATCATTCTAAGGGGGAGAGAATTGTAACGCCCGTGTTTCTAGGCTAAGCATTAAATATAAGGTAATAGTCTGGGTCGACTATTGTAACGTGTTTTGAAGTAATAAGAATGAATTATGTGAATTTATGTGCCTTATATTTAATTATGATGATATAATAAATTAAGGATAAAAATAAGCGTCGAAAGTAAAATGTTAGATATAGCTGATATCTATGAAGAAAGTTGTAGTGGTTGAAACAAGGATTCCAGAGATATAAAGAATACCGAAATCCGAGTTATAATGAAGAAGTTATGACATGTCGAAGTTTTGCGACAGAACCGACACGACGCTGTGTGACGTAAAAAAATGAATTTAGGATAAAGTGATTTTTAGCATTAGTGATCTGAATGAAAGTTGTAGTATACATTAAACCGAGAGTGTGCATAAAAAGAACGCCCAAATCTGACTTCGTGTCAGGAAGTTAGGATTTTTCTAAGTTTCGGCTTAGCAGTATGCAGCCCGAAACTTGAATTTTAGATCGAGTGATTTTTAGCCAAAACAACCTAAACGAGAATCGAAAATCTTGTTGATAGTAGTTCAACGGTAAAAAGACAGATGAAAACGGACGTCGGATGAAGAAGTTATGAATTTTTAACGGACTTTTCCTGTCCTGGCATGTTAAAAATATAACTTTAAAAATAAAGTCAAAGTTAGCCGACGGAGTCTAAACGAAAGTTGTAGATCACGGTCTCACCTACGCATGGATATAAAGAACGTAAAAAACGGAGTTCGTATGCGAAAGTTACAAAATTTTGAAGTTTGAAAACTCGGAGTACGCCCAGCGTACTCGTGTTCACGGTCCGAAGTTTGCCACATCGCCCTTACCCTTGCATGAAACACGTAGCTCGCACAGTTGACACGTCCAGAGCCACGTACCACAGTACGCCCAGCATACCAAAGTACACCCAGCGTACTGGTTGAAGAAGTTGTACGCCCCGCGTACGATATAGTTACGCTCAGCGTAACTCAAGTGTCCAGCCGCTATAAGTAGTGATCGATGCCATCCGATTTTAGGTTACAATTTTACTCCTCTCTCCCTTATACTTTCTTTCAACTTGCACTAAATACCCCCAAGCCTATTATATCATCCTAGCATCATAAGAAAGTCCCGGAGAGCCCGAAGATCCCGAGAAAAAGAGTTTTTGAGCCGAAACTTTGCCCGCGTAAAGCCCGGTTTTTGGGAAAACATCTCGGTTTCATCGAAAAAGATTGTTTTAAGGGACGAAGTGCTGTCCAACCACTGTCTTATCAAGTGAGTGTATAGTCACTTTCATCTTACACATAGATATGAAATATTTTATATAAAATACGTGCTATGTGTATATATATATATTGTTTTTTTATTTGAAATGGATGTTGAATACATGTTTTATACAAGTTTTAAACTGTATATGTATTTTTATCTACAAATATGTTGGGTAAAACATGGGTAGATGAAATAGTTGATGTGTGATAAAATGATGAGAGGCCTCGATATTGTTATTGTTTCAGTCATCTAGCGGAGTATAGATGACGACCACAGACTTTTCTAGACAGTCCAGTGGAATGTTAACATGCTCGTAAACTGTAGATGTTTTTCGAAAGTACGGATTAGACTTAGTCAATTGTCCTTAATTCGGGAGTATGGTTTAAGATTTGGTTATTTATTATTAATCCGGAAGTATGGATTAAGACATAGTAATTGTTATTAATCTTGGAGTATAGATTAAGACATAGTTATTTGTTATTAATCCGGGAGTATGGATTAAGACATAGTTATTTATTATTAATCCGGGAGTATGGATTAAGACATGGTAATTTGTTAGTAATCTGGGAGTATGGATTAAGACATAGTTATTTGTTATTAATTCGGGAGTATGGATTAAAACTTGGTTATTTGTTATTAATCAGGAAGTATGAATTAAGACAATAGTTATTTATTATTAATCTGGGAGTATGGATTAAGACATAGTTAATTTTCCCTAGTCCGAGAGTTTGGAATGGGCACAATTATTGATCCGGGAGTGTAGATTAGGTAAAGAGGTTGATTTTAGATCTGAGAGTATAGATCGTGTCGTTGTGAGGATCCTTCTGGTGGAACCTTAAGAAACTGCAGAAGTATCCCTTAAGCAGTGTTGTTACCTATTGATGATCCTTAGGCTAGGTCCCTTATGATAGGTGTTCAGGGTAGTAAAATGAGGATAACGGGAACGGGTAATCAGGGTTATTGTTATTGATGAAATTAATAAATTTAATGTTGATTAATGAAAATTAATAAATTTATTTATTGTGGGTTGAAAACGCTATATGCTCACCAGGCTCCCAAGCCTGACCCACTCAACTTTTTATATTACAGGTAGTGGAACAAGAGCATAGTTGGACAACGACGAAGGATTTTGGATTATAGGCCAGTAGATATAAATATCTGTTGTAAGACCTATATTGTACTGTTTATGCTTTTGGTTTGTATCGATGTGGACATCCCGAGTTTTGTGATGAAATGAAAAATACATTTCTTTAATAAATGCTTTGATAAATTTTTATCATATTTTGTTTTGGGGACAAATTCCGCAACACCTTTTGAAGGATTACTCTGATTTTATTTTAAAAAGCATAAACGAAATCGGTGTTTTCTGGCCGAGAAAAATGGGGATGTCACATATATATACTAAAAAAATACTTTTGGTAATATTACCTGACAATCTTGATAGAATTAACATCACTAAAAAAGATTAAAAATATGTTGAAATACTCGGCGTTTGAATTTTGTGCCATATATATATATATATATATATATATATATATATATATATATATATATATATATATATATATAGACACACATATACACACCTGTAATATGATAAGTATTTGATAAACAGGACAAAGGTCTTTAGCATTTATTTATATGCAACATAATCTTGTCGTAAGACTTATAAAGAATGATTAGTACGAAGTAAGTTGGATAAGTACTTAGTCATACCTTGTGTTATAATAATATTGCTTTAACAGGGAATACATATTGAAACTTGACTATTTATATTATAGTCTAGTCTAATTTTAAACTAATATGTATAAAGCATGATTAGTTCTAGTTAAATTGGATAAAAGTATAGTCGTATACTATGTTGCGATGATATGGTATAAATAGGAAATTGGTTTTTTAAGATTGATTAAAAGTATTATAGTCTTGCCTAATAATGAAATAAGGATTATAAATGATGCTTAGTTCAATTAGGTTTGGATATTGGGTAGAATCATACTAAGGAGATGTGCGATAGGAACAAAGAGTAAAACTCTATTCTATTACACTATTAGGTGTCGGTGTACAAATTACGTACTGGAGTCCATATTATATTCCTTTGGATAGCCAGATATGGTGGGACCGTTCATGAAACTCAAAACGGAATGTATGGTTATATCCTAGAGTAAGATGACACCACTTGATTATTCTAGACGATCTTGTGAGTTACGTTGCTAGTTTGGACTTATAAGCCACATACGTAGATGAAATGGGATAGCATATTCGTAAAATACTCTAATGCCTCGTATTATCTTTATGACTTACATCGGCCAAGGAAGCCCATGGTTATGTTATTGTGTAGTTAAATCATTTATCTAAACAATTCACCATGTGAGTTGATTCTTCATAATAATCGTGGACTACAATTTATAAGAATCGGTTGGGATGGGTATGTTTGGGTGTAATGTTTTATATATATCTAAGTTATGAGATATATTTATATTATTTGGTAATAGTTGGTTTTGCAAGTTTGATTATTATAAATTATTATCATAATAATATTATGGGATTGAAAATCCTATATGTCTCACCACATTTTCCAAACAGACTCACTTAAATTATATGCATCACATGTAACAGGGTTAAAGCTGCTAGAACTTGATTAGGATGCCGATTGATTAAAAGACAACCTTCAATAGTTTTTAGGACCTTTAGCTCTCTACGTTGTAAAATAAGTTGTGTATTGATTATGACATCCTTAGGGTTTTGTATTTTGAAACAACATCTTTACTTGAGATATTTTAATAAAACGAGACAATTTCCGCAAAATGTTTTATTTTACTAGGAATTTCCGCAAACAAAGATATTGTGATTTCTAAAGCATAAAGAAAAGTTTTTTTTGGCTCTTAAAAATAGGGGATGTTACATTTGGTATCACAACATTAGTTTAAGCATATTAGGAATAATGATTATTTCCGAAATTAAACTTAGAGACTAAGAGATGATGGTAAGAGATGTGTCTAATATATTTTAGGTTGTATACGTAAATTAATATTACCTCTGTCTCATATATATATCATTCATTTTTGACTTTTGAAGTCTTTATTTTTCAACTTTGACCTTAAATAGTTTTGTTTTTTTATATCTAATACCTGATGCAAATTATATGAATGGATTGTGCTTTAAATGTTTTTCATTGTTATAAGTTTCATCAAGTAACGTATAACACAAGTAAAAAATTTTAAGGTCAACGTTGAAAAACAATACTCCAAAAGTCAAAAGTGGATAATAAATATGGGACGGAGGAGTATTATATAGACACAAGCACTAGAATATTTTAGGGTATATGCCTTAATTAATATTATATGCTAATAAAGTTATTTTATAGCATGCGTTAGGTTGTATACCTTACTTGTTATTAGGTGCACTAGCATACTTTAGGTGTAATACCTTATGAGCTAATATGCGCTAAATAATGTGTTATATCATGCTTTAGGTTAACTACCTAGAATACTAATAATTGAAAGGATTAAGGTCTATTTTCGACCTTGATTTGGAAAAAGGAAATATTATGTGTACATTCTAAACGTTTATTTACTGTATTGGAACTGGCATGTAACTTTTCGAGGAGAGAATGAGAATTACGATAGTTAACATCTCTAACTTTGTAAATAGTGTATTAATACGTATAGAGTTATGTCGTACTTTAGATTACGTTTGGTAAAATAATAGTACCTTCGAATGAGTATTGTACTTGAAAAGAACATCTTCAATTTACCGGATGATAGAACTTTGGTGTGATCCATGAAGTCATCCTACAACCTGGCGATTCCGCCGCCGAACAGATTGAAGCAGTAATTGCTTACGGAGTTAGAACTACTAAAGATGGTGATAATACTTCAACGGTATTGAAGTTGGAGTTGTATGACATACTATGTGTAATGTCCCAAAAATAATAAATAAACTTATTTTTTTGTTATTTCAAACCACCAAAACCATTTATTCAAAAGCAAACAATGGATATAAAATTCTCAAAACATCAGAGTGTATCAAATAGATAGTGCGAAATAAATCTCATGGGGATGTAGTACGATCAAGCCAGACCCTTCCTTTTAAACCAGAAGTACTTTAAACATTTTAAACATGAAACCGTAAGCACAAAGCTTAGTGAGTTCCTCAAAATACCATATATCATACATAACATGACGGGTCTTTTTAAACCCCAGGTGAATGCTATGGGCCAAATCAGAGTCTTACAATCACATCCAACCATGAGCAAAATCATGTTCTTTACTTGTACCATTCCTAGGGGCCAAATTCTAGTCTTCCATGCAAATTCCAGGGGCCAACTTCTAGTCTTTGATACAAATGTCAGGTGCCAAACCCTGGTATTCCATGTAAGAGTCACAAAGACAACTAGCATCATACATAGTATTGTGAGAAGACTCACCTCACAAACCAGTCGACAGCTAGCAGGCTCACACAATCGAAAAGAGGGTGCTACACACCTCCTTCGAATCATACAAGGTAAACTCTCAATCTACCTTCTAATACTAGCCCTTTGAGTAAAATTCAAACCAGTTAAAAGTCAACTCCAGCTACCCTCCACGTCGTGGCCATCCAAATTGATATGATCACAATCCACTACCACGTCATGGCAGGCATGCCACCACGTTGAGGCAGAGTCCGACCAAAACAATCGCGGAATTCCATATTGCCACGTCGTGGCACCCATCTCGCCACATTGTGGCTTCCGTATTGGGATAACTCAATGCATTAAGCTCTAAATACTTCAAGCTACTCATTCATACTTTCCAGAAGGCTTTCTTATACCCAATACATCATAAAAATTATTGCTTTATAGACATGCATGTCTTGAGCTCAAGATAGGTTAAAATGGTGATATAATGACCTAAAACTGATGCAAGACTCTCCAAAACACATACAACTTCAAGATCGAGAAGATATTGTGATCTAGGGACCAAGGTGAGTTATAAAGTCTCAAATTTTATCTCATCTAACCAACACAAACCCAAAAATGAGCCAAAGCATGAAGCATAACCCATATCTAAGAAGAGAGAGTCAAAAAGGTGGAAACTTGAGGACTTACAATGAGTCTATAAGATGCACATGGGCTGAAGAAACTAATTGCATGAAGATCTATGCACAAAAAGTCCTTATTCTTCCTTCCAACATCACAAAGGCACCAAAAGTGATCCAAAAACGTCAAAGGGAGGCTAGGGTTTATCAAGGATGCTTTGGGAGGTGATGGAGGCTGATAGTGGAAGAAACCATAGCCATTATTTATAACACCCGCAACTTTGGGCTAAGATATAATAATAATATAAATCCTCGATTAGGATTCTCATTAGTCGTGTGAATTGCAGACTATGTATTATAAAGACATTTTAGTGATTTATCGATAATCAATGCAATTGAAATCTTAATAAAAGATTATGTAGGGAAAATAATCTTGATGGAAAATGTAGGAGTTGCGATATGAACCCCTTACACATAAAGCACACTCATATTCGACTTCGTATACAGAAGTTATAGACTTCTGAACTTTCACGATCAGTCATCATATCGTAAATGGTAAATTGGAGATAGGTTTCTTATTAGCCTAAGTAATAGAAACAAAAGTCTTAGTAGTTGTAAAACTGTGAGCGTACATACAAAGAACGCCCAAATCTGACTTCGTAAGAGGAAGTTATGATTTTTCTAATATCAGCGCAACAGTGTACAACAATGATATCGAATTTTAGATTGGTTGATTTTTAGCCGAAATAATCTAAACGAGAATGGAAGATCTCGTTAATAGGAACCCAACAACATAACGACAATTGAGAACGGATATCATATGAGAAATTTATGATTTTTACACGGACTTTAAAGTCTAAGCCTGTTAAAAATATAACCATAAAAATAAATTCAAAATTAGCCGACAGAATCTAAATGAAAGTTGTAGATGTATTTGATAACTATGCGTGGATATAAAACCCATCGAAAATAGAGCTCTGTGATCAATTTACGAATTTTCTAAGAAAATAGAAAAAATTGTGTGCAGCCGCGCACACAGACAGCATGCACGGTACGCACTGCCACACCACCCAGAATGCGACACGTGGCACCATGGAGAGAACGACACGTCACCCTTATCCGACCAGATGTGCGGAGCGCACCTAATATATGCACGACACCCACACTTTTCAAGCCTATATAAACCCTCGGAAATCAACTCATTTCTCATCCCAACTCCACCCGAATCCTTTGGAGCTCTTTCCACTCCTTAGTCCCGATACTCCTGATTTCCCGACCCCTTTAGCGAAGCCCTACGGTGTTAGATAGCTGGTGAAAAGAAGCTCCCGGATCATAGTTATGCACGCATAAGTTCTTGGTTTTCGCTAGATTACTTTGTAAGTTGTTATTATGAACCAATAATTAAAATTTATCAGTGATTCTAAGTCATTATACTGATTGATCTACTCACGGGAGTAATGTACAAGCTGGATTTAGTGAGGTGTTTAAAGTGGGATTTCCAAACAATATACTCTATATACCAAACAGACCCTACCTCCGAGATGATCCTACCTAGTTATTCCTTACTTGATATATCTTAATGTAGACATTGATATTATTGAGTAATCTGGACTATAATTATTATAGTTTCTAGGATTATGAAACTAGACTAAGGCTTAGTGATTTATACGTTTAGGTCTCTTTGGAAGTACGAATCGAAGCGCTGCCAAAATCATCAGTCGCCCATTTCATCAAGTGAGTGCATAGTTCCTTTCACGAACATAATTTTAATACAAGTATTTATTGAATTTATTAAATATCTGTGAACTATATGATCATTTCCTGGAATATATGGTAGGAATATATATATATATATATATATATATATATATATATATATATATATATATATATATATATATATATATATATGTTTATATACAAGGTGGGGACCAGATATGGTTCTACATGTGTTATAATATATAGATAATATGATTACATGACAATAAATAATCGAAGTATGATTAGTAAGAAAGATAAAGAAAATCTTAATACGTAATACTCTATGTTAATATTAGGATAGGATTGCCTAAAATAGAGTTAGTATTCCGAGAAAAGTTCATAAGCCCGGTAGTTATATTATAAAGGGTGCTCAGTTTAATTAAGTTTGATAATGGGTAGTATCATTCGGGGAATGTGTGTAAGTTAGGAAATGGTGGGTCCGTAACGGAGTACATATCAGTATTCCATCTTGGGATGACCAGAAATGGTGGGTCCTAATCAAACAACTATTAATGGTATATTTGGTCATACCCCAAAGTAGGATGACAACACTTGACCATTCTAGGCGGTCTAGTGAATTACGTTGCTAGTGTAGGATCATAACCTACAGACGTAGATCAAAGGTAATATCATATTCATCAAAATACTCTAAAGGCTCATGTGCCTTTCTGAATTACACTGACCAAGGAAGCCCCTAGTTGTGTAGTCAAACCCTTTAAACGGTTCATCGTGTAAGCTAAAACTTCATGATAATCGTGGACTAGGATTTGTGAGGATCAATTAGGATGGGCAGAGGCGTCTATAGATATTTAAACCATATTTATACTACTTGGTAAGCGTTGGTTTTGCAGGTTTGATAAATAAGGAGGATTATCATGAAAATCTTATTAGATTGAAATCCTATGTATGTCACCAGGTTTCCTAACCTGACCCACTCAGTTTATATGCATCACATGTATCAAGACTTAAGCTACTGGAACCTGATTCGGATGCTAAGTAATTAAGAGACAGTCTGTAATAGAGTTCAGGACCATTAAGTATTTACGTTGTAACTTATGTTGCCGTATCGATTATGACGTCCTTGGGGTTTTATTAAATTAAGACAATCACTTGTACTCAAAATGTACTGGTAATTTCCGCATCAATGATAATATAATTTTAAAAGCATAAAGAAAAGTTTTAATTTGTTATGAAAATTAGAGGATGTCATATCACTTCCCAAAAATAGTGTAATGTTGTATAGATATCTAAGTTAGGTGTTATATCTATATAGTTTGGTAACAGTTGGTTTTTCAGGCTTGATAATTATAAATTAATATCATAATAATATCATGGGATTGAAAACCCTATGTGTGTCACCAGGTTTCCCAACTCGACTCACTCAAATTATATGCATCATAGGTAACAGGGTTAAAGTTGTTGGAACTTGATTAAGATGTCGACTTATTAAAAGACAACCTAGAATAGTGTTCAGTATCATTAGGTCTTTAGGTTGTAACGTATGTTGTGTATTGATTATGACATCCTTATTGTTTTATATTTTGAAACAATATCTTTATGTATGATATTTTAATAAAACGAGACAGTTTTCGTAAAATGTTTTATTGTACTGGGATTTTCCGCAAAATAGGGAATGTCACGTATTTATACTAGGATTTGTTCGAAGATACATATGAAGATTTACAATTGTTCGTCAAGTATTCAAGTTACAATTCGCCATGATGTAGTATTTTAATTGTCGTTATGTTTTAGTTTTTTTATTTTAACTATGTACTTTTTTTTCAAGTAATGAAATATTTACATTTTTATTAATTTCCTATTTATTAAGATTTTTCTAAAAAATTAATTTTATTTATCTATCAAATTATAGCATATTAATTTTATTTAGAAAAAGAGAACTAACTGAGGGGAAGTAAAATATGACAATTTCCTAGGTTTTAGTAGTGAGGGAAAACTGATGCAAAAATGAAAAGGGTCGTAGGCGACAAAGTAAAAGTGAGGGGAGTAGGGGGAGTATACCCTTTTGTCTAATAGAACTCTCATTTTATGTATCTCACATACAATGACCAAGTTATATCGTTTGTAAGATAAAACCAACTCTCTTTCGAGGGAGTGTACCTTATAGAAAAAAAAGCATGTACCTTGTTGTTCATTCTTCATGTGTGGGAATGAGCTATATCGGAATAACAGAATGAAATATTAAGCATTAGAATAATATAAAGTAAGGTACTTATACCTATACACTACCATAGTACCATTAAATAAATGTTATCACCACCCATTGATATTTATAGAGTTCAAAACACTACCACAGTACCATTAATACATATACAATTTTAATTTTAACAAACATAATGTTAGGGCCAAACCTAGTGATTTGATGAGTCGAAGTACTACATCAGCCAGATGCCTTAATCAACTAACCGATAGACCAATGAATCAGTCTAGTTGGTGTTATCAACATGATTCGTGTTGAAGATTGTAGTTAACTAAAGACATGTTCACCAATAGCAATCCTGATATCTTAGTTATTTGGTTATACTCAAAAATAGAAAAGGATTTGTTTCCTTATCTGATGGAAGACTCCCTGTTTTACTGAGATTACATTTTATCATGCATACCCAGTATATATGTTACGATAGGGTTTATATTTTTGTATGTCTTCTTGACCAAACAATTGTAATCATTTTTCTATGTGTAAAATAAATAAGAGTGTGCCGAATCGGAATAAATGTATAACTTATTCTCTTTATATTGAAGTTTTATAATGTGTTCTTCTGGTTACATTGATTGAATCGATTGTTACATGACAAACAAGTGGTATTAGAGTAATATCTAGAATCATGTTGATATGTTCTTATATCAATGAATGGGCTCGTCAAGTTCAAATGGCTTTTCCCCTTCAAGCTTCCAATCACTTTCACTTAACAAATATCCTCGTTTCGACGAAAACAATTTCACCATATGATTGAGTAAAACCATGATGGTTCTTGAAACAATGGATTACAACATGATGGGCATCCTTAAATCGAAGGTATTAATACTTCTTTTCCTCAAAGAACGAATCATTGACTTATAATTTAAATTGTTTAACTGTTTGATCAATGACATAGAAAAGCCTAAAATCACAAGATAAATCTTGTGTTAGTACACAAGTTCCTTGGCTCTCTTGATGAATGATGGGAACATTATATCAATATTCTTAAAAATAGTGAAAAGATCAAGACAATGGATCTTCGTAGTCTGTTTGGAAACAAAACAAGGCTCGTAGAAAAGAGAACATCAAAGAAATGAAGGAAGCAACCAAAGTGAGATCATATGCATTGGTCTTTAAAAACAAGAAGATTATTGAAGAATTAGTAGTTTGGATGATGACTCGGCTATAGTTGATAGTGGTGATGAAAATATTGATGCGTTGTGAGCATAACAACATTCCTATGTGATCATGCAACCCTAATTGCTTTGGATCTAAGTTTTTCTCTATTGAACATACAAATATGAACACCAAAGCAATAACCCTAGATCTAGCATATACAATTCAAAATTCACATATGAAATTAGGGTTTGATCATTACCTCACTTGTTATGTAGTAATAACAAGAACAGTCCTTGAAGATCCTTGACTCTTGAAAGCTTAGTGACCGAAGTTTTGCACCTGTAATGGAGTCACAAACACTCAACACAGCAAGGATGACAAGGAGAGATAGGATATCGGCCAGGGTTTCTGTCTGGAATGCATAGGGCCGAAATCCTTAGGGTTTAGGAGGTTTATATAAGGCTAGGTTGCTTAGGTGTTGTTTGTTTTTTTGAAGCAAAAATCCATAAAGTCTGCGGACCACCTCTCCAACCCTCTGCAGTAGAAGATGTGGACCAAACGGCTGCAACTGTAATAAGAAGCGTGTTTGTTTTTTTAACATCTGCAAGCTGCTGCAGATATTAAAAAATTAAAATAAACTGATTTTATAATCCGAAAATAGTTTTTTAATACCGAAAATTTAATAATGTATGACATTTCGGCAAATATTTATGATATTTCAGCAAAAAATAATGATATTTTAACAAAAAATAAAGATATTTTAGAATAAAATAAAGATATTGTGACAACCGTCAAATTTCGGTCAAGTCAAAGTCAAACAAAGTCAACAAGTCAAACCGGTCAACTCCAATAACCCTTGTATGTTAGGGTTTACGTTATGTAATCACTATACAATTCGCTATTTTAATGAGAAATCATCATTTGGAAAGTTCATGTGTTTGATTTTCCTTAGCCTTAACAGTGCTAAACAACGAACCAAAGCGATAAAACACTATTGCACAATCATCGGGATTGTGTACGACACTAAAACACGGTTTAACGGGGTTTACGAACCTTGCGTTGTGAAGCCGGACACTCAAATTAATCACAAACGAAACCTCTCTAAATCGTTTTCACTCTATCTCTTTCTATTTGAAATCTCTCCCAAATCTCTCTCAAAAGTTACTTTAACTTTTTGTAATCATTTGGGTCATATCGACCCTTAACCGGGTCAAAAATCGCTTGAAACAGGGTAAAAACGGGTAAAATAGCCTTAAGGACCTGGAACTGAAGCTTCAGGACCGAAGCCTCTCATCTGAGGCCTCGGATCCGAAGCCTCTCATCAGGACCGAAGCTAAAGCCTCTCAGGAGACCGAATCCGAAGCCATCAGACAGCAGCCTCGCATGCGAGGGTCCGAATCCGGCCTCCATGCGAGAGGTCTCGCAGACGGCCCCTTTTTACCGGTTTTTCGACTACGACTTCGTTTTAACTCCGTTTTTCATTATTTTAACGTGGGATTTTCACCCAAAACTTTATTTTATAAACTAAGGCCCCAAAATATATAAATCTCCAGGGTTTTTTATAAAAATATATTAAAAGAATTAGTGGGTGAACTAATTATTGAGGGAATATTTGCTTTTCCTTAATTTATGGCAAAAGCAAACCACCACCACCTCACTCTATGATCAGCCACTCTTTCCCACTACCCCTTGTCTCCTTAGTGGACCTTTACACCCAATCTCCAGCTCTTCCCACGTTCTAAGAGCTGGAGGATTGATCCTCTCTCCTCATTCTCCATAAAGTTCTTTCATTCTACACTTAGCAACCAAAGGACACTCTCCAAAATTATCTCATCTTTTCTCTCAACTTCAAGAACTTCAAGGCTTTCTTCAGGGATTTCTTTCTTCAATTAGTAAGTATCTTCATCATTCATATAATTATTACACTCCATTCTACTCAAATCATTGATATCTTACACAAATTCCATCTTATTCGATGTTAGATTCTCGAATCATCAAGACATCTTCTTAGTGTCCTTGGGTTGAACACTTCCTCTCTCTCACTTTCATCTACTGAAACCACATAGGGTGAGTTCATACCCCTACATTTACATGTTTTTCTTAAGTTTTAAGGGGGGAATACAAGTAAAATCATCAAGAACACAATTAAACTTTTTCTATCAGATTACATCAGAAAAGATGAACTTCGATCACGGACTGTTTTGGTCAACTTAAATATTTTAGTTTTCAAAACGGTTCCAGGTGCAAGTAGTTCAATCTCTTAGCTTTAAAATGGCTACTTGCACATCTCCATATGATTTTTATACAATTTATGGTGATTTTTACAAAACTGCCTGTCATTTCAGAGTAAAACCCGGACCAGTCTGTGATTATGAACATTTTCACCTCTGTTAGAGATCACTAAAAATCATGATAAAATTTACGAACAGACTAGACTCATATTCCAAACTCTCAGAATTTGCGGATTTGGATTTAGAGCTTTGATGATTTTTCTATAAATTTTCTAAGAACAGTAACAGAAACTGTATTCAACGAAAAGTTGCTGTCAATTTCATTTCACCTTGTAACGTGTTGAGCAAGGTGTATATCTTTATGTGATTATATGTTATTGCAATATATGACATTTCATCTTAATATTTAGACACACATCAGTTTACAAATGGATTTGGACATATAAAATATAAAGAATAACAAGTGATTATAATCAAAGTACAACCGATACATTCAAACATTTAATAAACTATTTTGAATATAGTTTGCATACATTACTACGTACTACCCTTGGTTGATAAACTATAATAGGTATAGTTTATGATACATTACATAACACATACATTTAAAAAGGGTACATTTATACAAAGGATATTTTCATTAAGCAAGGTACGGCCATACGGTACCAAGTTTTCATAACACGTAATTCCGTTAATGACTTTGTGAGACATTTACTTCAAACTACCATTAAGTCATGTATTGTAACCAGAGTCTCCTTGAGGGAGAGCGTGATAGTTGTGTATAGATCTATATTGGGTTTGACAAACCCACACCTAAACTGCATGCAACAGTTAGACCGATAGGTCTGGGGTGACAAATGTCATAACATTTCCGACGCCCGAAGAACGTCGTTTTAGGCAACCTTGGTCATAGCATGGTTATAATAAACTCACACAAAGTATTAATAAATATTGGAATTTACGGGAACTTCATTAAAATTAAACGAGTTTATGTCGATTTAAACTTACATTATTTATTATAAGTAAGAAAAATTACTTATACATTTCGGTCTTTGAATTTAAGACTACATATACATTTTAAGGAAAATATTGGATTTTCTAAAACAAATACTACTTTTACAAACGAAAGGCTTTTAATAATATCAAACAAAAGCATATGAACTCACCAACCTTTGTGTTGACACTTTTCCAAACAACTTGTATTCTCAGGAAATCATTAAACAGGTAACCAAGTGCTTTTGAGGATGGGACGCTAAGGCGTCTACTATTTCATATTTTGTCAACATATTGTAATTGATTCGTAAACATGTAATTTATACAATGATGTAACTTTTTCAATTATATATATGTTGGTTGTGTTTGCTTGAATTACTATTACAATTGTTGTTATGATACTATACATGAAGTCCTCCACCCCCGGACGTTTCCGCCATCCTTGGTTTGGGGGTGTGACAGATTGGTATCAGAGCACAGTTTATAGTGAATTAAGTATATCAAACCACATAAGATATACAAACTATAAACACAATTGGGACTAATAGTCTCTGAATTGTGCATTTTTCAAATAAATATACTTTTAGAAAATAAATGATTTTCTTGATTAAAGTATACATACATACATTACATGCTCGCATGATATCATGACTAGAGAAAACATAAAGCAAAAGAAGAAGAGTTGAACATTTTGAGTATGCCTTAGTATATGTGGATTAATTCTGGGAAGGATATAGCCTGATCAACTATATCAGCCCGAGAATTGACTTGCATATACCGGGGGATGGTCAGGATGGGCAACAAATCTAACAACCTAATATCACACTACAAAGGATACTTTAAGAACTCAAAACTAAATATTTACAAATACTATAGGAGTATTTTGTGTTACTATAATAAATATATTAATTATGTCCCGACTAAATTAGCATATGGGAAACTCTTACAAATGGTCATATACTTGGAAACAAGGAAACTCAAATAAAATATTTTAGACTTTCATTTTACCTCATAGCCCAATGTATTGGGTCAATTAAAAGTATAAAATCGTATGTATCGTAAACATATCGGAAAACAACGTAATAATATACTTTATGTATAAAAGATTTCTCTTCCTATAAATATACTTGTACTAAAAGTACATTGGTTTACAACTTATGACAGAACCATGCCGCCAAGGAAGGAGACTAGACCATCTAGCAGTGCAGCACCACCTCCACCACCACTACTAACACCTCCACCACCATCACCGACACTTCCACCACCACTACCAACACCTCTACCACCATCACCGACACTTCCACCACCACTACCAACACCTCCACCTCCACCACCATCACCATCACCGACACCTCCACCACCATCACAAACACCTCTGCCGCCACTTCCACAATTTGATCCAGCAATACTCCAAGCTGTAATAGCAGCAGCAGTAGCGGCAGCTGTGTCCCAAATTGTCTCTAATGGAAATGGTGGATCTGGACCAGGTGTTACACCCTCTAACCAGGGTGACAGATGGGTGCGCACAAGAGAGTGCACCTACAAAGACTTCACCAATGGCAAACCCGACAACTTCAATGGGAGCGGGGGAGTCATCACTTTAATGCAATGGTTTGAAAAGACCGAAGTAGTCTTTCAGGTGTGCTCTTGCCCCGAAGCGAGCAAAGTTAAGTTCGCAACCTTCACTTTCACCGGCCGGGCCCTTACTTGGTGGAACTGCCGGATTAATTCACTTACTCTCGAAGTGGCTAGCTCCATAACCTGGGCAGAACTAAAAACGTTGATGATGAAGGAGTACTGCTCGAGAGGTGAGATTCAAAAGCTGGAACAAGAACTTTGGAACCTCAGGATGACGGGCTCCGACCTTCAAACCTACACCACCTGATTCAATGAATTGGCTCTCCTCTGCCCAACAATGGTTACTCCGGAGGAGAAAAAGGTGGAGCGATACCTTTGGGGACTGTCTCCCCAAGTGCAAAGTAGTGTCCTGGCTTCAAGGCCAACTACTTTTGACAGTGCCAGAGAGCTGGCACAACAACTTGTTGACCACCGAGCCGGTCATAATACTACAACCACCACCACTGTTCAATCAAAAGGGGGAAACAACAAAAGGAAATTCTGGAACCAAAAGAAGAGCCAACCAGCACAGGACCCCGCTAAGAAGCAACAAACTGTTGTTGTCCATGCTGCCACTACTGCACCACCGAAGCCATATGTTGGAACCCTACCCAAGTGCAACAAGTGCAACTTTCACCACAATGGTGCTTGTAGGGAGATGAACTGTATCAACTGCGACAGGAAGGGGCACACTGCTCGTTTCTGTAAAGCGCCGGCTCGACCAATCAACCAAGTCGCCAGTACGGGGGCAACCCGAACCTGCTACAACTGTGGAGACGCAGGTCACTTCAAAAGAAACTGCCCCAAAGCACAAGCCCCTAATGCTGGTGGAGTAGGAAGAATCCTGGCAATAGGACATGGGGAAGCAGTTGAGGATCCCGCGGTGGTTACCGGTACGTTTCTCCTCAATAACTTTTATGCATGCGTACTATTCGATAGTGGAGCGGAGAGGAGTTTCGTGAGCCACCAATATAAACAATTACTTGAACAAAATCCCCAATCACTAAAGGATACTTATGTAGTAGAAATGGCAAATGGGAAAGTAGAACGCACTAGCGATATATACTCAGAGTGTACTCTCACTCTAGACAACCATACATTTAAAATTGACCTGATGCCGGTCACCATAAAAAGCTTCGACGTAATCATCGGGATGGATTGGTTAGTTCCTCACCGTGCCGACATTCTATGTTACGAAAGGGCCGTTCGCCTTAATCTACCAAATGACGAAACCCTTCTCATCTATGGTGACAAACCTAGTGCGAATTTACAAATCATCTCATGCATCAAAGCGCAAAAGTATCTCCGGAAGGAGTACCACGCCTTCTTGGCCCACGTAGTAGACAAGAAACAAAACGTGAAAGACATCAAAGACATCCCCGAAGTGTGTAACTTCCCGGATGTGTTCCCAGAAGATCTTCCTGGTGTACCACTCGCACGACAAGTCGATTTCAGAATTGACTTAATACCCGAAGCTACCCCCGTAGCCAGAGCTCCATACCGCCTCGCACCAACAGAAATGCAAGAGTTGTCTAGTCAGTTGAACGAGCTTTTGAGCAAAGGGTTCATCAGACCAAGCTTCTCACCTTGGGGAGCACCAGTCCTTTTTGTAAAGAAGAAGGACGGATCCTTTCGCATGTGCATCGACTATCGGGAACTAAACAAACTCACCATCAAGAACCGATATCCTCTACCCCGAATCGACGACCTTTTCGACCAACTCCAAGGAGCAAATTTCTTCTCAAAGATCGACCTAAGGTCAGGTTACCATCAGCTACGAGTTCAAGAAGAAGATATTCCCAAAACTGCATTCAGAACTCGCTATGGGCACTACGAGTTTGTGGTGATGTCCTTCGGTTTAACAAACGCACCTGCGGTATTCATGGACCTAATGAATAGAGTGTGTCGACCCTACCTAGATAAGTTTGTAATCGTATTCATCGATGATATCTTGATCTACTCGCAAAGCGAAGAAGAGCATCGCCTACATCTATGCCAAGTGCTAGAGACACTAAGAGCGGAGAAGCTTTATGCTAAGTTCTCTAAGTGTGAATTCTGGATTAGAGAAGTGGATTTCCTTGGCCATGTGGTAAGTGAGAAAGGCATACATGTGGATCCCTCCAAGATCAAGGCAATCGAGAATTGGTCAGCACCCAAGACGCCAACCGAAATTCGACAATTCCTTGGGCTTGCTGGCTACTACCGAAGATTTATACAAAACTTCTCCAAGATTGCGAAACCACTCACCACCTTGACGCAGAAAGGTGTGATATTCAAGTGGGAAAATAAACAAGAAACTGCTTTCCAAACGTTAAAACAAGCCCTATGCAGCACACCGATCTTGTCTCTCCCAGAGGGAACCGAGGACTTCGTAGTGTACTGTGATGCTTCGAATCAAGGGCTCGGATGTGTGCTCATGCAGAGAGGGAAGGTTATCGCATATGCATCAAGAGAGCTTAAGACGCACGAGGTTAATTATACTACGCACGACCTGGAATTAGGAGCAGTGGTATTCGCTTTGAAGATCTGGAGACACTACCTCTACGGCACGAAATGCACTATCTTCACTGATCACAAAAGTCTTCAGCATATCCTCAATCAGAAAGAGCTCAACATGCGACAGAGGAGATGGGTAGAGTTGCTGAATGACTACGAGTGCGAAATTCGTTATCATCCGGGCAAGGCCAATGTAGTGGCTGATGCTCTAAGCAGGAAGGAGTACGCGGGCCGCCGAGTAAAATCCTTAACAATGACGATCCATTCCCACACGACCATACAAATCAAGGAAGCTCAACTAGAAGCTTTGAAACCAGAAAAGGTGGCAGGAGAGACATTAAGGGGAATGGATAAAAACTTAGAAGTCAAGGATGATGGAGTACGTTATCTCATGAATCGAATCTGGACACTGAAGTTCGGTGGACTCCGAGACGTCATCATGAATGAAGCACACAAGACTCGATATTCCATCCATCCCGGGTCAGATAAGATGTATCTGGACCTCAAGAAATTATACTGGTGGCCGAACATGAAAGCTGAGATTGCTACCTATGTGAGCAGGTATCTGACTTGCGCCAAGGTCAAAATCGAATACCAGAAACCATCCGGGCTATTGCAACAGCCGGATATACCTGAGTGGAAGTGGGAACGAATAACCATGGACTTCATAACCAAGCTGCCTAAGACATCGGGCGGGCTTGACACCATATGGGTAATCGTAGACAGATTGACCAAATCAGCACACTTCCTACCGATAAAAGAAACCGACAAGATGGAGAAGCTGACTAGAACGTACATCAGAGAGATTGTATGACTCCATGGTGTGCCGATATCCATTATCTCTGATAGAGATAGTAGATTTACCTCACGGTTTTGGCAGTCTCTACAAAAATCATTGGGAACTAGGCTTGACATGAGTACGGCCTACCACCCACAAACCGACGGACAGAGCGAACGAACCATTCAAACGTTGGAAGACATGTTAAGAGCTTGTGTGATAGACTTCGGTAAAGCATGGGATACCCATCTACCGCTTATCGAATTCTCCTACAATAACAGCTATCATACTAGCGTCAAAGTCGCTCCATTCGAAGCTCTTTACGGTCGCAAATGCAGATCACCCCTGTGTTGGGCTGAGGTGGGGGATACACAGCTAGCTAGAGGGCAAGTCTCTAATAGCACCCTCACTGGCCCTGAAATCATAAGGGAAACCACAGAAAAGATCGTTCAAATTCGAGAAAGACTGAAAGCGTCTCGCGATCGGCAAAAGAGTTACGCAGACAAACGACGCAAACCCTTGGAATTCCAGGTGGGTGATCGTGTACTACTAAAAGTTTCCCCTTGGAAAGGAATGATACGATTCGGCAAACGCGGGAAACTAAATCCAAGGTACATCGGGCCATTTGAAATCCTTGCTAGGATTGGGCCAGTAGCATACAAACTTTGATTACCTCAGGAACTCGACAAAGTACATCCCACATTTCACGTGTCGAACCTAAAGAAGTGTTTGTCTGATGAGACACTCGTAATACCACTCGACGAAATCAAAGTTAACGAAAATCTCCACTTCGTGGAGGAACCAGTCGAAATCATGGATCGGGAAATCAAACGAACGAAACAAAGTCGTATTCCCATCGTGAAGGTCCGTTGGAACGCTAAACGAGGACCCGAATTCACCTGGGAACGCGAGGATCAGATGAAACAAAAGTATCCACATCTCTTCCCAAACTCTTGAAATCCCAGTCAAAATGAAAATTTCGGGACGAAATTCCTTCTAACGGGGGGATGATGTGACAACCGTCAAATTTCGGTCAAGTCAAAGTCAAACAAAGTCAACAAGTCAAACCGGTCAACTCCAATAACCCTTGTATGTTAGGGTTTACGTTATGTAATCACTATACAATTTGCTATTTTAATGAGAAATCATCATTTGGAAAGTTCATGTGTTTGATTTTCCTTAGCCTTAACAGTGCTAAACAACGAACCAAAGCGATAAAACACTATTGCACAATCATCGGGATTGTGTACGACACTAAAACACGGTTTAACGGGGTTTACGAACCTTGCGTTGTGAAGCCGGACACTCAAATTAATCACAAACGAAACCTCTCTAAATCGTTTTCACTCTATCTCTTTCTATTTGAAATCTCTCCCAAATCTCTCTCAAAAGTTACTTTAACTTTTTGTAATCATTTGGATCATATCGACCCTTAACCAGGTCAAAAATCGCTTGAAACGGGGTAAAAACGGGTAAAATAGCCTTAAGGACCTGGAACTGAAGCTTCAGGACCGAAGCCTCTCATCCGAGGCCTCGGATCCGAAGCCTCTCATCAGGACCGAAGCTGAAGCCTCTCAGGAGACCGAATCTGAAGCCATCAGAGAGCAGCCTCGCATGCGAGGGTCCGAATCCGGCCTCCATGCGAGAGGTCTCGCAGACGGCCCCTTTTTACCGGTTTTTCGACTACGACTTCGTTTTTCATTATTTTAACGTGGGATTTTCACCCAAAACTTTATTTTATAAACTAAGGCCCCAAAATATATAAATCTCCAGGGTTTTATAAAAATATATTAAAAGAATTAGTGGTTGAACTAATTATTGAGGGAATATTTGTTTTTCCTTAATTTATGGCAAAAGCAAACCACCACCACCTCACTCTATGATCAGCCACTCTTTCCCACTACCCCTTGTCTCCTTAGTGGACCTTTACACCCAATCTCCAGCTCTTCCCACGTTCTAAGAGCTAGAGGATTGATCCTCTCTCCTCATTCTCCATAAAGTTCTTTCATTCTACACTTAGCAACCAAAGGACACTCTCCAAAATTCTCTCATCTTTTCTCTCAACTTCAAGAACTTCAAGGCTTTCTTCAGGGATTTCTTTCTTCAATTAGTAAGTATCTTCATCATTCATATAATTATTACACTCCATTCTACTCAAATCATTGATATCTTACACAAATTCCATCTTATTCGATGTTAGATTCTCGAATCATCAATACATCTTCTTAGTGTCCTTGGGTTGAACACTTCCTCTCTCTCACTTTCATCTACTGAAACCACATAGGGTGAGTTCATACCCCTACATTTACATGTTTTTCTTAAGTTTTAAGGGGGGAATACAAGTAAAATCATCAAGAACACAATTAAACTTTTTCTATCAGATTACATCAGAAAAGATGAACTTCGATCACGGACTGTTTTGGTCAACTTAAATATTTTAGGTTTCAAAACTGTTCCAGGTGCAAGTAGTTCAAACTCTTAGCTTTAAAATGGCTACTTGCACATCTCCATATGATTTTTCTACAATTTATGGTGATTTTTACAAAACTGCCTGTCATTTCAGAGGCAAACCCGGACCAGTCTGTGATTATGAACATTTTCACCTCTGTTAGAGATCACTAAAAATCATGATAAAATTTACGAACAAACTAGACTCATATTCCAAACTCTGAGAATTTGCGGATTTGGATTTAGAGCTTTGATGATTTTTCTATAAATTTTCTAAGAACAGTAACAGAAACTGTATTCAACGAAAAGTTGCTGTCAATTTCATTTCACCTTGTAACATGTTGAGCAAGGTGTATATCTTTATGTGATTATATGTTATTGCAATATATGACATTTCATCTTAATATTTAGACACACATCAGTTTACAAATGGATTTGTACATATAAAATATAAAGAATAACAAGTGATTATAATCAAAGTACAACCGATACATTCAAACATTTAATAAACTATTTTGAATATAGTTTGCATACATTACTACGTACTACCCTTGGTTGATAAACTATAATAGGTATAGTTTATGATACATTACATAACACATACATTTAAAAAGGGTACATTTATACAAAGGATATTTTCATTAAGCAAGGTACGGCCATACGGTACCAAGTTTTCATAACACGTAATTCCGTTAATGACTTTGTGAGACATTTACTTCAAACTACCATTAAGTCCTGTATTGTAACCAGAGTCTCCTTGAGGGAGAGCGTGATAGTTGTGTATAGATCTATATTGGGTTTGACAAACCCACACCTAAACTACATGCAACAGTTAGACCGATAGGTCTAGGGTGACAAATGTCATAACATTTCCGACGCCCGAAGAACGTCGTTTTAGGCAACCTTGGTGATAGCATGGTTATAATAAACTCACACAAAGTATTAATAAATATTGGAATTTACGGGAACTTCATTAAAATTAAACGAGTTTATGTCGATTTAAACTTACATTATTTATTATAAGTAAGAAAAGTTACTTATACATTTCGGTCTTTGAATTTAAGACTACATATACATTTTAAGGAAAATATTGGATTTTCTAAAACAAATACTACTTTTACAAACGAAAGGCTTATAATAATATCAAACAAAAGCTTATGAACTCACCAACCTTTGTGTTGACACTTTTCCAAACAACTTGTATTCTCAGAAAATCATTAAACAGGTAACCAAGTGCTTTTGAGGATGGGACGCTAAGGCGTCTACTATTTCATATTTTGTCAACATATTGTAATTGATTCGTAAACATGTAATTTATACAATGATGTAACTTTTTCAATTATATATATGTTGGTTGTGTTTGCTTGAATTACTATTACAATTGTTGTTATGATACTATACATGAAGTCCTCCACCCCCGGACGTTTCCGCCATCCTTGGTTTGGGGGTGTGACAGATATTTCATCAACAAATTATTATTCTTCAATATAAAAAAAAGAAAAAAAATCAACAAGAATAAACAAAGAAAAACGTAAAAAAATGTGAAATAAGATTTCAGCAATATATAATCAATATTTTAGCAAGAAAAAAAAAGAAGAAGTGGTTGGAAGAGGTAGGAAGAGGCAAAACAAGTGATGCGCCAAGAAGAACACGCGAAGAGGTTTTTTAATCCAAAGACTTCTGAAAAACAAACAAATCCAAAGGCTTCTGAAAAACAAACAGCTGCGAGATGAAAAGTGTTGCGCGTGTGTTGCGCCGCGCAGCAATAAGAGGTTTGAAGAGGTTTTTTCCAAAAAAACAAACATCACCTTAGTCTTCAAGCTAGACTTGAATAAGGAAACCCTAGTTCCTAATTTAAGCACAAAGCAACCCATGGACCTCCTTGGTAAGCCCTTGGACGAAATCTTATGGGGAAACCCATAAATTTCGTCCACTCCACTTACAAGGAGTTCTAAGCCCAGTTTCACAACTATCAATGATTTGCAAAATAGCTCCTCCATTATTAATCAACTCCTTTTAATCCCAAAATTAAAATCGAATTAATTTATGATTAATTCCTAATTAATAATATGATTTCCAAATACTATATTAATCTTATAATATATTAATAAAATCATTTTGAGTACCAATTTATTATTCATATAATAAATCCTACTCTCTCTCCACTTTTCATCCTATCAAGTTGCATGAGTGAAGGCAACTCAAAAGGACCATGCTCATAATCAAATCAAGTATATACCAAATATAGTTATGGGCTTAGACACCTAATCCAATAGTGTCCCACTTGGATAAGTCTTATAACTATTATTTCAAGTATGACTTCAGAATCTGATTAGCAATCGTAGCTTTCAAAAGCCGTTGTCGAACTCTGATCTTATCAACAACGCGTCCTTTAGATAAGTGATCAAAATATTCCTCTGTTCTACAAGATATCGTATGGATATAAGATATGGATTATAATCATTCTCTCTGTCCAAAGTTTGTTTCCCGACTTCCGATTTACGACGAATGACTCAGACTACAATTGAACACATCAACTTAGTCCAGGCTTGGCCAAGCGCTTCAGGTGTCATCACTAAATCATCGAGGGGCCCACAGATATCGCTTTTATCCCATTCATGGTAAAAGGAACGGATAAACTTCGACTCATATGCTTGTACTATGTACTCATCATATCACACGCAACAATACATTTTATAACATCAAGTTACTGAATCTTTTACGTATTATCAATGCGCAACCGACTTGTAAACAATAACTATATGTCCCTGTTTCAAGAATATAAGATATTATCGTCTCACAATCACTCGTGATAAAATATATGAAGTGATTTAAATGAGCGTGCGTTTAATCCAATACTCAAATCCTATTTCAGGAGTAGTCATGAACACTGCAACAAACATTTGCTATGTCTAAGCACTTAGACAATCTACAGTCAGATTCACGACCGTCTTACCTCATTACTTACCTCCAAAGTATGATCGACTGTGGATATTTGAATAACCTAGTTATTCGGGAAGTAAAACATGCGAAGTGAAACACAACAATAACCTTATCCAATATGGTCTCAACCTTTTGAATATAAATAAAAGCACTTTTATTTAATCACCATATTAATTAGACCTTATTCATTGTATAATGTTTCAAACAATCAACTTGATACTAGAATTAAAACAATAGTCATCCCATGCTCCAAGCATGCACACTATTTTATCTATGGTGCTTCCTTTGTGAAATAGATCAATTGAACACATTTCCAATGATCTAAACTTACATGCAATGTTCCTTTTGTAATGTCACGGCACCAAAGTCACAGAGACTTTACCAATGATATTACAAAACATTCCACTAGAGATTTGTTACAAAAACAATTCCATGGAGATGAAGTCTCACATTCAAGGTACATTCCTTGAACATCCTTCTTTCATGAAACTTTCTAACTTACACATAAATTCTTAACATCCAACTCTCATTATAGAAACATTTCCATAATTGTTATATGACAATCCATTCTTAATAGAATTCTATCTATTCAGAATTATATCAATATGGTCAATCCATTACTATACTTCCAACTGTCTACAAGCAACTAATCTTTGGTAAACCTTAGATTGTCCTTTGATAGTTGTTTAACAACTTTAGTCATATTAGGTTCTATTCCTTTTTCCCTCTTAATGCTTTAGGAATTTGGAAAAGTCGGAATAGGCAAATATTATAGCATATTCAATCGATCCTATAGCCGAAGCATATGGGATACGATTCATAATGTCTTACATAAAGACATGATACTTAACCAGTCTCTTGCTAAAATATTCCTATTTACAGAATTTCCTATGTTGAAACATTTCAACATGATATTCATATATGACCATGACTAAGTTTGATTAAAATTTCAATCTAAACTTTTAGATTCGAAATGAAGTATAAATATTCTCTCCCTTAAATCTTTCTATAGCGAAACAACTTTCAAATTCCGCAACTTTGCAAATTTAGAACTTTGTTTCCTATAAATAGCATTGCTAACTCGCAATACTTGACATAATAATTATGCTCCCACTAGCATAATAATTACATTCTTACTAGCATAACAATTATGCTCCCACTAGCTTTGACATGTACCAAGAAATCATCTAGACTTCTAGAAATCAATACTTATTGACTTTCTTACCAAAGTTCAGATTTCTAATATGCGGTGCTTTGGTAAGTCTTTTCCTAGACTTCTCAAGCACATACACCTTTCAATAGATAGCTTATGTGTGTGTCTAAACCTTTTCAGAACTTATAGCGATATGCCCCAAATGTTCAAACTATTTTCCATTTCTCACAATTCGAACTATGAAAAGGGATGTCGTAATTATACTCGAATTTGAGAAGGCAATTATCACAACTGCTAACTCTAATCCTTTAAAATCTATTAGTGAAATTGTTTCCTCACAATCATTTTCATGAAGTAGATATAAACCTCTTGCCACTTAGACTTTATGGTGTATGTGTTCCTATCCATGTGAACTTGTCATTTCGAACCACTATCATAAGACAAGGTTTATGACAAATTCAAACTCATATGGACTGAACCTGCTTATTCTTAATTTCTTGCCATCCGGCAACACAAGGGCCTACCAGTGCTTCCAGGTTATTGAGCAGCTCACCCGCACTGATCAATGTGCTTTCACTAATCAAGGTGCCTTGCCTTATGCAATAAAATGAGAACTCATATGACTCACATGCATAGTCAACTTAACTGGAATGGGCACAGAAATAAGAATATGTCAACACGATATGTTGTTAACCTCAGGTCTTGTGCTAGTGATAACTAAAAGGTTTATTCTTGATTATTTCCTGAAACCTTTTCAAGATCAACATGACTCCCACTGACCTCTTGACATATAAGATTCTCTTTCAAGGAACATTCCTTGACAAACAAATATTGAAGAGTTAGTGCGGGTTCTTATCAAGAAACACTTCATATAATTGGTCTTAGTTGGTCTTTGTTTTAGTCAAAACATCAACTACCAATTTCAAATGTGCAAGAGTTAGAAAAAAATTTCTACTCCACATTTCATGAAGCGTTATAAACCTACTTAGAATGTGTTACTTTGAGTAACTAAAGTACAACTCTATAATTTGATTTTGGAACGAAGTACGACTCATCCTTTTTGATTTAAGCCCTTTCAACAATTGACTCCTCTTCTTAGTTGGAACAATTTCACTAAGATGTCTTTAGAGGATTAATTATGACATGGTTCCATAATCATTAGGATGATCATAAAACACGATACTAAAGTACTCTCCTTTCCTTTTAGATTGGAGAAACTTTTATCTTTCTGCCTAATTGATTCTTCTTATTCGTTCTGCTATACTTTGAAACTTTTCAAAGTATCAAAATTATACTTCATCTTGTAAATATAACCATATTCACTGAACCAGCAGTAAATCACGACGAACAGACTTTATCGTCTTTTGTGGTGGATTTGCCCAGTCCACATCAATGTGTAGTAGATCCTTTAGTCTTTCACTTGACTCACATATATATATATGTGAACAAGGATTTAGTCTTAATTTCCTAAAGATCAAAATTCTCATTCGTCACACAATTCATATCGCATGATTCCAAGTTTCTGTCCAATTGAAACTTGGGTGATGAGAAACTTTCCTTATTTGGTAAATTATGAGACTACCACAAATGTAACAACCCGTTATTTTAAATATATGTAAATCAAACTTGTTCTAATAAAAGTCTAAACTACAACCGCGTACAAGTAAATTAACATCATAACAATAATACAATAAGAGCTCTAAATACCAAGAATTCATACTTTGTAAATCATGGTTATTTATAAGTTATGAACACTTATATTGAAAACTATACAAATATAACTCAATATACAAGTCAACATAAGTCAAGGGATTAAAGTTTAAATCACAAAACGACACACCACAATGGTTTACGGTCCAAAAACATCTAGAAAACAAGGTTCATGGTCCAAAACATCTAGAACATGAGGTTCACGGTCCAAAGTATCAAACAAAAGGGTGTTCACGGTTGGGACCAAACTGTGAACCCTCTTAAGGAATCAAACCGTGAACCCTCTTACGGAATAACATCAAACCGTAAACACCATTTAGGAATAAAGCACAAACCGTGAACACTTCATATTTAGGAATATAGGACCGTAAACTCTTCAAATAACTTCATAATCTTATCCAAAGTTATCTTCCCAATGTGATTATAACCATAAACATCTCATTCATCGCCTCATGAGTTTACTTCATATTTAAGATACAAATGAATTCATTTGACACAAATAGTAAACTCATTTCACTCATATGCTCTCAAAACACATATCAAAGTTCTTTGTATCTGCAAGCAGTTACCCAGTTAACCTTCAAACTTTCAAACTTTCATATGAACAACTCTTCATTAATATTATGTCATGTGTCATGTAGATATATTAGGCAACTCATTTCAAAAATTAAATTTATATTTTCTAATTATATGTTAAATTTGAATTTATAATAACTTTAAAAATTTGATATATCTCCTAATTAATAATTTATTTAAAATGATTTACTTAAAATAATTGATTAATAATTATAAATTTTTATTATGAAAGTTTAATTAATTTTATAGATGTGGGTTCCACGGGTTATAAACTAGTATATATATATATATATATATATATATATATATATATATATATATATATATATATATATATATTATAGTTAGGATTCAACAGGCTTAGAATTGATAATTTGACTCCATTTCATGTTTCTTGTTTGGTTGTAGGCTTGGGGTAGAAATATTTATCAGACTGTCTGTGTAATCAAAATTATATAAATATTATATTTATATAAGTATAAATTCATTTTTAAACTCGTTAAACAAAAATATAATTTTTGCAAACTATTTTAATACCATTTGGGTATAAACTTGAATTACCCGGGACAACCGTATCACATATTTTCGATTTTAACTTACCAAATTATTTACAATACAAAAGTTTCCCTTTCGGTAAAACACAAACTTATAAACTATAATAGGTATAGTTTATGGAACGTACATGTTACTTTTAAAAGTTCGGATTACAATAAGGAAAACAAACATACAAACTATAATAGATATAGTTTGTGGATCATAAATACTACTTTACATATCCAGAATAACTTACGGATAACAAACCTATAAACTATATTTAATATAGTTTATGAGATATGCTTACAGTTTATCCAATACAAAGTAACTTTTCATTATTCTACACGTAACCGTCAATACAGCATTTGGGATACACACTTCAAGTACTTATCTAAGTATCAACCAAGTCCTAAAATTATAACCAGAGTCTCCTGGAGGGAGAGCATGACACTTGTGTATAGATCTATACGGGACTGGCAATCCCGCACCTTAACTGTTCGCTACAGTTAGGCCGATAGCCCTGGGGTGACAAATGTCATACCGATAGCGACGCCTGAAGAACGTCGTGTTCAGGCCATCTTAGGTCATCAAGCATGGTTATGATAACTCACAATTTGGTATTGAACAATACGATTAGTGTATGAATAAGTAAACAACTTCACATAGTTTTATTGAATAATAAATCTATAATATTGTATTTTACAAGTACAGCTGGTAAATCCAGATAGTTACAATTATACTATGTTCATACGAGTACGAACACAGAATACTATTCCAGTGCAGAGAAAATATACTTTTCATGGTTTTATGTGAATTAAAAATACATTATACCATTTCAGAGTACAATAACAAATACATATTTTGAGTACAATACATTGCAACAGAAAACATAGAATTTTCTGTGAAAACACACTTACATTTTTAAGGAACGAACAACAAATTTCAATTACAAACATGCTTATGAACTCACCAACTTAATTGTTGACACCCTTTTCAAAACTACTTGTATTCTCAGGAAATCAGTAGACAGGTACATCCATGGATTTTTTAGAAGACGGAGCTACATAGACTAATGTCTTTTAACTTCTGATATACATTTTGGTGTCATGTATACAATTACCTGAACACATATGTAAATACTTATACTTTTTCAATACATGGTTGTTGTACTTTGATTACTATTATGCAATTGTTGTGATACTGTACATGACGTCCTCCGCCCCCGAACGTTTCCGCCGTTCCGGTTTGGGGGTGTGACAGATTGGTATCGGAGCATTGTTTATAGTGAACTAAGTATATCAAACCATAAAAGATATACAACTATAAATGCAATGGGGCTGAAACACTTTGACTAAAAGTATATTTTTAAAATCTAAGTATTTTATAATAAGTATACAAACATGCATACCTACAAGAAATAGTATCACCGTGAAAACTATACAAAAGTATTTCGATGTTGAACACTACAGTTAAACCTAGACAGTTATTTAATCATATCTGGGATAAATATATCCTGATCAACTATATTTATTTGAGATACGACCAACATGTGTTTGTGAATGATAGTGGTGTTGCAAGATGTCTAAAACTTACCAAATCTATATACCAAAAGAACTCTAGAACTAAACATAAAGTTAAAATACTATAGGCGTATTTTTTGACACTATAACACTGAAACAACAAGAGTCAAGAAGGTCATTCTTACTAGAAACGAACATGTGAAAACAAAGGGTCATTATTGGTAAATCTATAATTACTAAGTTTGTATATAAGAGTTATATATAATTAAGGTTTTTTAGACTTAGAATTTGTGATTTAGCTTTATTTCCTGTTCCTTGTTTGGTTGTGGACTTAGAGTAGGATCACTTATTCGAAGGTCTATTTAGTCTTGATTATATATGATTCGTATACGCTGAGTGATTATAGAAAGACCTGGTATGGATTACATTATATAAATTCAATAGAAGTGATATCATAAATTTCATAAACTGAAATTGTGATTGTTTACTTGTATTAGTAAACACCTTATGTAAATCGCATAACACTATGAAAGTCAGGATATGATGCATTTGGAACTAAGATATATCTTGTTCAATATCACCTGACTCGTATAGAGGACTTATCATTATTTCCTCTTTGAATCTTATAGAAAAAAGATGCCGCCACGTAAATCAAATAGACGTTTCAACAACAATCCACCAAATCCACCACCATCACCACCTCCACAGTATGATGCCACTATCTTTCAAGCAGCAGTAACCACCGTCGTGGCTGCTGCCATGACGTAAATTAAAGCCAGTGGTACTACTGGAGTTGGCAGTGGTGCCCATAACTCTAATCATGGGGAAAGTCTTGGACACCATACGGAGTGTTCATATAAAGACTTCACAAATGCAAAACCCAGATTCTTTGATGGCACCGGAGGTGTCATTACTCTGACACACTGGTTCGATAAAACCGAATCAGTGTTTAAAATCTGTGCTTGCCCTGAAGCAAGCAAAGTAAAGTTTGCAGCATGCACCTTCTTAGACAGAGCCCTTTCCTGATGGAATGGCTATGTCAAATCTTTATCTCTCCCGATCGCCAATGAAATGGGCTGGGAAGATTTAAAAGTTTTGATGCAGGCAGAATATTGTCCCAGAGGTAAAATACAAAAGTTAGAGCAGGAACTCTGGAGTCTGACGATAAAGGACTCCGATATTGCTACATATACTTCCAGATTCATTGACTTGGCTCTACTGTGTCTCAGGATGGTCACCCCGGAAAGTAAAAAGGTGGACAAGTATATATGGGGGTTAACTCCCCCGAATCAAGGAAATGTTATAGCTTCCAATCTCCTTAGTTTTGATAGTGCCAAGCGTCTGGCACAGACACTAGTAGATCATGGATTTCGTCAGGGCTCCATGCCAGCTGTTTCTAAGAAACCCAAAGAAGGAGGCAACAGAAAGAAGTCCTGGAACAAACAAAAGGGTCAAACGTCATAAGAGCCCTCAAAGAAACAACAAACAGTGGCAATTCATGTTGCTATTGTTCCAGCTGCTGTTCCTACTCGGATTCCTACCACAGTTTCTGCTACTCCAGCAACCCCAAGTAGATATGTTGGAACTTTGCCGAAGTTTAATAAATGCAACTTCCATCACACAGGAGTTTGCAGGCAAATGCACTGCAGAAATTGTAACAGAAAGGGGCACACTGCCCGTTTTTTTAAAGCACCAGCACAACCCATCTCTCGAGTCCCTGCCGCGGGAGTTAGTCAAGCTTGCTATGAATGTGGTGAAATCGGGCATTTCAAGAGAGGCTTCCCAAATATAAAGAATACAGGAGGAGTGGGAAGAATTTTGGCAATTGGCCACGAAGAAGCGATGACAGATCCTACCGTGGTGACCGTACGTTTCTTCTCAACAATTCTTACGCGTGCATTCTTTTCGATAGTGGTGCAGAGAAAAGCTTCGTGATCCATAAATTCAAACATCTACTAAAACAAAATCCCCAATCATTAAAAGACGCATTCACATTAGAGATGGCATACGGAAAGACCGAGAGCACAAATGACATATACATAGGATGCACACTTACTCTAAACAACCATTCATTTCAAATTGACCTTATGTCGGTCTCAATTAAAAGCTTTGACATTATAATCGACACGGATTGGTTAAGTCTTCATCGTGCTGATATCCTATGTTTTGAAAGAGCCACTCGTCTTAATCTGCCAAGTAACGAATCCCTCGTTATCTATGGCGACAAATCTGATGCAAATCTTCAAATCATTTCTTGCGTCAAGGCGAAGAAGTATCTTCGCAAAGATTATTGTGCCTTCTTAGCTCATGTAGTTGATAAAACACAAGAAGTGAAAAACATCAAGGATATTCTTGAAGTCTGTGATTTCCCTGATGTATTCCCCAAAGATCTCTCACGAGTTCCTCTTGAACGCCAAGTTGAATTTCGAATTGACTTGATTCCTGGAGCTACCCTCGTAGCTAAATCCCCGTATCGTCTTGCACCATCAAAGATGCAGGAACTATACAGCCAGTTAAACGGACTTCTCAGCAAAGGTTTCATTAGACCAAGCTTCTCACCTTGGGGAGCACCGATCTTGTTCGTAAAGAAGAATGATGGATCGTTTCGCATGTGTATAGACTACCGGGAATTAAACAAACTCACTATCAAAAACCGATACCCTTTGCCTCGAATCGACGACCTTTTTGATCAATTTCAAGGAGCCAGTTTCTTCTCCAAGATTGACCTGAGATCAGGATACCATCAGTTACGAGTCCAGGAGCCTGATATTCCAAAGGATGCTTTTAGAACTCGCTACGGTCACTACGAATTCGTATTGATGCCCTTTGGTCTAACGAATGCACCCGCAGTATTCATGGACCTGATGAACTGTATGTGTCAACCTTACTTAGACAAGTTCGTTATAGTTTTCATCGACGATATACTAGTCTATTCCCGAAGTAAGGAAGAACATAACCAACACTTACGACAAGTCTTGGAAATGTTAAGGGCAGAGAAATTATATGCAAAGTTCTCAAAATGCGAATTCTGGATTCGAAAGGTGGAATTCCTAGGTCATGTAGTCAGCAAGGAAGGGATACATTTTAACCCCTCCAAGATAAAAGCTATCAAAAACTGGGCGACCCCACGAACCCCAACAAAGATTCGTCAATTTCTAGGTCTCGCTGGATATTACAGAAGGTTTATCCAAAACTTCTCAAAGATCGCGAAGCCGCTCACCACCCTGACTCAGAAGGGTGTAACCTTCAATTGGGAGGAGAAACAAGAAACTACCTTCCAGAAATTAAAGCAAGCCTTCTGCGGCGCACCGATCTTGTCCTTCTCAGAAGGGACGAAAGATTTTGTAGTTTACTGTGATGCGTCCAAGCAAGGGCTAGGCTGCGTTCTTATGCAACGAGGAAAGTTCATATCTTATGCCTCGAGATAGCTTAAGAACCACGAAGTCAACTATACCACATACGATCTTGAACTGGGAGCAGTGGTTTTTGCTCTAAAGATCTGGAAGCATTACCTATATGGTACGAAATGCACAGTCTTTATTGATCACAAAAGCCTCCAGCACATATTGTGTGATTTATGTCTCCTTAATCTCTCAGTGTAATGTAACTTCATATCGACACCTGTGATTCAAATAAACTGAGTGGGTCAGGTTGGGAAACCTGGTGAGTACATAGGGTTTTCAACCCACAATAATATAATTATTATGTTTAACATCAAACAATCAACCCAATTACCCATCCCCATTATCTTCTTTACTCTTAAGGATCTACCCTAAGAATCAGCTATTCCTCGTTCATTTATTCCTAAGGATCATCCTAAGGAATTTGGCACGAAGTCCATCATTACCAAGGTTTATAGATTACAACTGGTGAACACGTAGTCCAAAACATTTGGTAAACACTTAGTTCAAAAGTAACTAGTGAACACACTTAGTTCAAAAATACCTAGTGAACACACTCAGTTCAAAATACCTAGTGAACACACTTAGTTCAAAAATACCTAGTGAACACACTTAGTTCAAAAATATCTAGTGAGCACCTAGTTCAAAAACACCTACAGGTTACGAGCGTGCTAGCGTTCCACTAGACTGTCTAGTATAGTCTGTGGTCGTCCTCTATACTCCACTAGATGACTGGATCACTGCCAACATTGATGTCTTTCATCGTGTTATCACACAACAACTATTTCATCTACCCATGTTTTACCCAACACATTTTGTAGATATAAAATACATATACAGTTTAAATCATTTAAAACATGTATAAAAATCTTTCACTCAGCATAGACAGCATGTATTCAGACAATATGCACACATAGCACGTAATTTATATTAAAATACTTCATATCTATGTGCAAGATGAAAGTAACTATGTAATCACCTGATAAGGTGGTCACTCGGTACTCGGACAGCACTTCGTTAATCTTAAAACAATTTCCCTCGGACAAAACCTAGTATCATTACCACTAGAGTTTAGTCTAACGTTAACTGCGACTAATTAATAGTCTAGCTATTATTACTATTATATAAGCGTTAAGCAACACTCTTATATAACTCATAATAATAGCCCAAATAATTATTTTAAGGTCCTAATAATGTTACTATATTAAAACATAAGCTATACTAAAGATAGGGTAGGCATAGCTCACTTACAGCGGGTTTTTCGAAAAACCGGGCTTCGCTGGAGCAGCGTTCCTGAGCCGAAAGGCTCTTTTCTTGGGACTCCGGGATCCTCAGGGCTTCCTTCGGGTGCTAGGGGGTTTACCTAGACTTTAGGGGGGGTTAAGGAGGCTAGAGAGAGAAAGTGAGTTTGGGATGGTGTGAGAAATGGAGGAACCCTGCACCTCTATTTATAGGCTGAAATCCTAATCTACTCGTCGAGTAGGTCCTCCTACTCGTCGCGTCTATGCCACATGTCACCTTCTGGTGGCTTGCCTTGGGGAGAAAGCCTTGGCCCATATTCAGCCACGTCACCCCTTTTGCAGCAACACCCTGCCAACTTCTAAACCACGTAACTGTCGCATACGAGCTCCATTTTCGACGTTCTTTTTTTCCACGCGTAGGTAAAAACAAGGTCTACAACTTTCATTAAGACTCCGTCAGCTAATTCTCGACCGATCTTAAATTTAACAGTAGGAGGAGATTAGATTGTTAAATGACCACGAAGAATTCGTATCTCCTTCATACGGAGTCCGTTTTCGTCTGTATTTTTACCTTTGAGTTCCTATTAATGAGATCTTCAACTCTCATTTAGGTCGTGTAAGCCAAAAACTGCTCGAACTAAAATTCGACTTTCGGGTCGTGCACTGCTATACCAAATCTTAGAAAATTCATAACTTCCTCATACGAAGTCAGATTTGGGCGTTCTTTTTTTGTATGTTCTCGGTTTAACATACACTACAACTTTTGTTTAGATCACTAAGGCCAAAAGTCGCGCTATCGTAAATTCACTATTTACGTCTCCCGGTGTCGTGCCGGTTTTGCCGCGAAACTTCGACGGGCCATAACTTCTTCGTTATAACTCGGATTTCGGCGTTCTTTATATGTACGGAACCCTTGGAACATATACTACCACTTGGTTAAGATTACTCCTTCTAAATAATCTTCCATCAAAAACGCATTTTTGTTGCTCATTGTCTCTAAGTTGACTAGCCCGGATCTACGGGCGTTACAATTATCTCCTCCTTAGGATGATTACGTCCCGGAATCATCAACGAAACAGGATTGTATAATGACTCCATATGTTATCTCTTCATCCTAGGTAATAACCGTAACTTCTATGTTGTTTCGAATGAGTATCTAACTCTTGGACTCCTTGACTGCAGGCGGTGCTCGATCTTACTCCCGCCCTCTGTCTCATGTTAGACCTTCAATCATGGCCTTCATGTCACAATCTCTCTCTTTATCAGAGAATCCTTCTTCAAACTTGTTATTTGACTTCCACAATAGACCGATGGGTCACGTTCTAATGACCTCTCATCGTATGTTGTAATGCTTAGACTCAGGTCTCTTAGAGTCAAATTCCGGAACAGACTATACCTTCCTTCATGTTCTAATGTGATAAAATCACATTTCAACATGTAGCGTTTCTAGCTACCAACTCCTTTAACAACGAGTGCGATACTTCTATTGATCGCTTCACTTATCTTTCACTTCAATCTTCTGGCTTAAGTCAGATGCTACATCGAACTTGGTTCTCTGAACCTCGTAACATACTCATCTTAGTCGGACTCGATTTGATATGATCACTATGGTCGGAATAACAACAATCTTCTTAGTCATTACCGAAACAATGGTAATGAAATATATGAACAAAACGGAATCAACTACTAGCTCTTGGTAACCTTGTGACTTTCCCTGATCCAGGTGTGAGTCATGTGCTTCCGGTAGTATAGGCCTCTACTACCATTCACACCTACTCATACTCGTCCCAAGTATTGTCTCGTAGCTTTCCAAGTCATCATACAAGAAAATCACATAACAACTTAACACACGAGATAACAAAACGAAGGTTTTATATTATTCCTTGAAACGATTACATAGGTGTTCAAGTTCACCCTAGACTATGCCTCTAATAGGCTACACCATGCGATACTATCCTCACGGCTATTGCATAACTTGATGAAGTCCTCATCCTCGATTCCCCGCGTTGTTTTCTGCTTCATCGTGAATCATGTGGAATGCCCTTGGCCTTGGTGGTGTGTTTGGCCTTGCTGCTTCATTCTTCTTTGGGAAATTCTTTGAAAGGTGTCCTCCTTCTTTATATTCATAACACACCCTCTTGTTGGATGTACACTCATTGGCGTAATGCCCAGACTTTCCACACTTGAAACATGTCACCTCCTCGCCGCATTTTCCAAAGTGTTTCTTGTTGCATTTATCACACCATCTTGCTTCACCTCCTCCTCCTCCAGACTTCGAGAATTTTCTCTCCTTGTTGGACCTTGAAGATCCTTCATGCTTCCTTTTCTCGCCAACTTCAGCTCTCTCCAGACCCTTCTCTCTTATCTGGGTCTCCACATTCTTAGCAGCCCAGATGGCGGCTTTCAGAGTGGTTGCTTGCTTGACCATTGGACCAAAGTCCGCTGGTAATCCGTGGGCAAACTTGCTGACCTTGGAGAGCTCAGTTGGAAATAGATAAGGAACGAGCTTCATCTTCTCCGTAAAACTTGCAGCATACTCGGTGACACTCATCCTCCCCTTCTTCAGATTCTGGAATTCATTGTTGATCTCCAGAAGATCCTGTTCAGAGCAGTACTGCATCTTTAATTGCACTAGGAAATCTTCCCAAGACATATTGCTTGCTTCTCCCTTGGGCATCGTGTTAGCTAGTAGCTTCCACCAACTCAGTACTCCAGACTTTAACAGAGGGACCGCAAGGGCGGTTTTCTGTTTGTTGCTACACTCGCAACTCTCAAACATTGTCTCCATCTCGGAGATCCAGTCCATAACTTCCACCGGTGATGGGCTTCCAGAAAGACTCGGGGGTTTGGATGCCATGAAATCCTTGTACTTGCATCCACGTCCGTCATTTCCTTCATCCTGATTGTTTCGTCTAACTATCAGTGGGTTGGCTTGACCAACCGTCCCACTGTATTTCCCTCCTTCTGACTGCCCATCATTCAGTTCGGGCTGTTCAATAGGCATCGTAAGTTCCTCTCGATTTTGTTGAAGTAAACGCCTTGTTTCCTCCATTTGACAATCTAACATCATTTGGATCATCGCTTGTACCCCGGCCATTGTGATTGGCTCAAGTGCGGTTACTACAACAGGTATTTGTTCAATCACTGGGGGTTGTTGATTCCTATTTCCATTCGCGTTCCCAACTCCACTTCGGGTTCTTTCCATTTCGATTTATACACCAAATCAGACGGTCGGTGTATAATGACGAGAATTAAGATAGGAAAGATTTTATCTATGATTGACGTATAAATCCCCTTATCTCTCCGAAAAGTTATATGACAGTTCTAATACCGTAATTAAACGTTTAGAAACCTGAACACATAAAGTTTCCAGATCCGGTCAGCAATAGAATAGATCCGATCATATAATGCATATCATAAATCATTTAGCACATAAAACCATGTTAGGCATTTTTTTCCTAAATAAGCTAGTGCTTGTGTCTATTCAGGTGTAATACCTAAATTTTATTAGACACACTCCTCACAATCATCGCTTAGCATTCTAAGTTTAAGTCTAAAAATAAATCCATATTCCTAGTTCGCTTAAACTAATGCTCTGATACCAACTGTGACATCCCCATTTTCACGGCCAGAAAAGACCGATTTTGTTTATGCTTTATAAAAATCAGAGTACTTCTTTTGATAAAAATGTTGCGGAATTTGTTCCCAGTAAAACATGATAAGTACGTTGTCAAAGCATTTCTGAAGAAATGTATTTTTATTCATTTTAAAACATTGGGGTGTCACCGTCAATACAGAAACATAGGCATAAACAGAACTTACATTCATTATCACTAGTGATTTATGTCTCCTTAATCTCTCAGTGTAATGTAACTTCATATCGACACCTGTTATTCAAATAAACTGAGCTGGTCAGGTTGGGAAACCTGGTGAGTACATAGGGTTTTCAACCCACAATAATATAACTATTATGTTTAAACATCAAACGATCAACCCAATTACCCATCCCCATTATCTTCTTTACTCTTAAGGATCTACCCTAAGAATCAGCTATTCCTCGTTCATTTATTCCTAAGGATCATCCTAAGGAATTTGGCACGAAGTCCATCGTTACCAAGGTTTATAGATTACAACTGGTGAACACGTAGTCCAAAACATTTGGTAAACACTTAGTTCAAAAGTAACTAATGAACACACTTAGTTCAAAAATACCTAATGAACACACTCAGTTCAAAATACCTAGTGAACACACTTAGTTCAAAAATACCTAGTGAACACACTTAGTTCAAAAATATCTAGTGAGCACCTAGTTCAAAAACACCTACAGGTTACGAGCCTGCTAGCGTTCCACTAGACTGTCTAGTATAGTTTGTGGTCGTCCTCTATACTCCACTAGATGACTGGATCACTGCCAACATTGATGTCTTTCATCATGTTATCACACAACAACTATTTCATCTACCCATGTTTTACCCAACACATTTTGTAGATATAAAATACATATACAGTTTAAATCATTTAAAACATGTATAAAAATCTTTCACTCAGCATAGACAGCAAGTATGCAGACAATATGCACACATAGCACGTAATTTATATTAAAATACTTCATATCTATGTGTAAGATGAAAGTAACTATGCAATCACTTGATAAGGTGGTCACTCGGTACTCGGACAGCACTTCGTTAGTCTTAAAACAATTTCCCTCGGACAAAACCTAGTATCATTACCACTAGAGTTTAGTCTAACGTTAACCGCGACTAATTAATAGTCTAGCTTTTATTACTATTATATAAGCGTTAAGCAACACTCTTATATAACTCATAATAATAGCCCAAATAATTATTTTAAGGTCCTAATAATGTTACTATATTAAAACATAAGCTATACTAAAGATAGGGAAGGCATAGCTCACTTACAGCGGGATTTTCGCAAAACCGGGCTTCGCTGGAGCAGCGTTCCTGAGCCGAAAGGCTCTTTTCTCGGGATTCCGGGATCCTCGGGGCTTCCTTCGGGTGCTAGGGGGTTTACCTAGACTTTAGGGGGGGTTAGGGAGGCTAGAGAGAGAAACTAGAGAGAGAAAGTGAGTTTGGGATGGTGTGAGAAATGGAGGAACCCGACACCTCTATTTATAGGCTGAAATCCTGCTCTACTCGTCAAGTAGGTCCTCCTACTCGTCGAGTCCATAACTTATTCGTTATAACTCGGATTTCGGCGTTCTTTATATGTACGGAACCCTTGGAACATGTACTACCACTAGGTTAAGATTACTCCTTCTAAATAATCTTCCATCAAAAATTCATTTTTGATGCTCATTGTCTCTAAATTGACTAGCCCGGATCTACGGGCGTTACATATTGATCAGAAGGAACTTAACATGAGACAACGACGATGGATAGAGCTACTCAATGATTACGAATGTAAGATTTGCTATCATCCTGGTGAAGCCAATGTGGTAGCAGATGCCCTTAGTCAGAAAGAGTACCCGGGCCGCCGAGTAAAGTCTCTGACCATGACTATCCATTCCCACCTATCCACATAGATCAAGGAGGCTCAGCTGGAAGCCTTGAAACCTGAGAACATGACAGGTGAAGCATTAAGAGGAATGGAAAAGAACTTGGAAATAAAGGGTGACGGAGTTCGTTATATCATGAATCGGATCTGGACACCGAAGTTTGGTGGCTACAGAGATACTGTCATGAATGAAGCCCATAAAACTCGATACTCCGTTCATCCGGGTTCATACCAGATGTATATGGACCTTAAGAAACTCTATTGGTGGCCAAACATGAAAGCTGAGATTGCTACCTATGTGGGCAAGTGCCTAACTTGCGCCAAAGTCAAGGTAGAAATCAAAATCCCTCAGGTTTATTACAACAACCGGAAATACCTGAGTGGAAGTGGGAGCGGATTACAATGGATTTCATAACTAAGTTACCCAAGACAATAGGTGGTCATGACACCATTTGGGTGATCGTCTACAGATTAACCAAATCCGCACACTTCCTGCCAATAAAAGAAACTGATAAAATGGAGAAGTTAGTAAGGACGTACATTAAAGAGATAGTACGATTGCATGGTGTGCTAATATCTATTATCTCTGACCGGGATAGTAGATTTACCTCGTGGTTTTGGCAATCACTGCAAAAGTCCTTGGGAACCAATATTGACATGAGTACAACGTACCATCCTCAGACGGATGGGCAAAGCGAGAGAACCATACAAACGCTGGAAGACATGTTAAGGGCTTGTGTGATAGATTTTGGTAAAGCTTGGGATACCCATTTACCATTAGTTGAATTCTCCTACAACAATAGCTATCATACTAGCATCAAAGTTGCACCTTTCGAAGCTCTCTATGGCCGTAAGTGGAGATCTCCTATGTGTTGGGCTGAAGAGGGTGATACGCAACTAGCCAAGAACCAAGTACCCGACAATACTCTAACCGGTCCCGAGATCATTCGAGAAACCATAGAAAAGATTGTACAAATCCGGGAACGATTGAAAGCTTCTAGAGATAGATAGAAGAGTTTTGCAGACAAACGACGAAAACCCTTGGAATTTCATGTTGGTGACCGTGTCCTGTTAAAGGTCTCACCGTAGAAAGGAATGATACGTTTTGGCAAACGTGGAAAACTAAATCTGAGGTACATCGGACCATTCGAGATTCTTGCTAGAATTGATCCGGTTGCTTATAAACTCAAACTACCGCATGAACTCAGTAACATTCATCCCATTTTTCACGTCTCTAATCTCAAGAAGTGTCTGTCTAATGAGACTCTTGTAATCCCACTCTACGAGATCGAATTAAACGAGAGTCTACACTTTGTAGAAGAACCAGTGGAAGTCATGGATAGGGAAATCAAAATAACAAAACAAAGTCGTATACCAATAGTGAAGGTTCGCTAGAATGCCAAACGAGGACTTAAATTCACTTGGGAACGGGAAGATCAAATGAAACAAGAGTATCCAACTTGTTCAAACGAAATTCCCTCTAACGGGGGGATAATGTAACAACCCGTTATTTTAAATCTATGTAAATCAAACTTGTTCAAATAAAAGTCTAAACTACAACCGTGTAGAAGTAAATTAACATCATAACAATAATACAATAAGAGCTCTAAATACCAAGAATACATACTTTGTAAATCATAGTTATTTATAAGTTATGAACACTTATATTGAAAAATATACAAATATAACTCAATATACAAGTCAACATAAGTCAATGGGTTAAAGTTTAAATCACAAAATGACACACCACAATGGTTTACGGTCCAAAAACATCAAGAAAACAAGGTTCACGGTCCAAAACATCTAGAACATGAGGTTCACGGTCCAAAGTATCAAACAAAAGGGTGTTCACGGTTGGGACCAAACCGTGAACCCTCTTACGGAATCAAACCGTGAACCCTCTTAAGGAATAAGATCAAACCGTAAACACCATTTAGGAATAATGCACAAACCGTGAACACTTCATATTTGGGAATATAGGACCATAAACTCTTCAAATATCGTCATAATCTTATCCAAAGTTAGCTTCCCAATGTGATAACATCACATTCACCGCCTCATGAGTTTACTTCATATTTAAGATACAAATGAATTCATTTGACACAAACAGTAAACTCATTTCACTCATATGCTCTCAAAAAACATATGAAAGTTCGTCGTATCTGCAAGCAGTTACCCAGTTAACCTTCAAACTTTCAAACTTTCATATGAACATTCAAATCAATACCCAGGAATTTTTTCACTATTAGTAAGTAATCTATACGAACTAATATTATTTATCTTGTTAAATTATTAGTTATCTAATGTATACATGTAATTAGGTGTATAAATATTATTAGGATACGTTTATAATCGCGTGTTCTAAGAAACGGATCGTCACAACCACATCGTAACCGACCAGGAACTCACACACGAGGTGATTTCATACCCCTACGTTTTCATGATTCTTCACTGTTTTAGGGGGGAATACAAGTATAACACAAGATATTTGTGTTAATATATAAATGTTTTCAATATTTATTAATTGTTTCCGTTAATAAAATTATATATATATATATATATATATATATATATATATATAAATTGTATAATTAGGATTCAACGGGCTTAGAATTGATAATTTGACTCCATTTTCTGTTCCTTGTTTGGTTGTGGGCTTGGGGTAGAATTATTTCTCCGACTGTCTGTGTAATCAAAATTATATAAATATTATATTTATATAAGTCTAAATTCATTTTTAAACTCGTTAAACAAAAATATAATTTTTGCAAACTATTTTAATACCATTTGGGTATAAATCTTGAATTACCCGGGACAACCGTATCACATATTTTCGATTTTAACTTACCAAATTATTTACAATACAAAAGTTTCCATTTCGGTAAAACACAAACATATAAACTATAGTAGGTATAGTTTATGGAACGTAGATGTTACTTTTCAAAGTTCAGATTACAATAAGGAAAACAAACATACAAACTATAATAGATATAGTTTGTGGATCATAGATACTACTTTACATATTCAGAATAACTTACGGATAACAAACCTATACTACAAGAAAAACAGCCTTTACGACGCGCAATGCGTGTCGTAAAACGCTCAGACGACGCGCAAATGTGTGTCAAGGAAGGCCCTGTCATAACGAGACACGACACGCTTTTGCGCGTCGTCTATTTACGACGTGCATTTACGACGCGCATTTATATCACGCATTTACGACGCGCAGTTATGACATGCAATGCGTATCAAGGAAGCCCCTGTCATAAAGGAAGACGACACGCATTTTTGCGTGTCATAATTTTAAATTTTTTTAAAATTATATTTTTTTGATAGATTTACTAGTTTTCAAATTAAATAACACATTAAAAGTCTCATAATACAAAATAAAATACCATAAACAATACAGATAATTCATTACACTAATATGTCAAATACAAATAATCATTCCAATAGTAAGTAAATGTAACACATTGCTAATATTGCATAATATTTATTATAGAAAACAAAACATGTACAACATTAAAAGAAACCCATGACTAAATTCGCCATTGACAATTTCCTTTCTAAGAGAATAACCTGAATGCAAGAACTTTGAGAGGCTGCAAGGCATGGAAGGAGGTTGCTAGAGCTGTCAGAACCTGCACAGGGAAAATCAGTAACTTAACATGCAATACAATACAAGATGATATGATAGAGAAAAGAGAAAAGTGAATACCCACCTGAAAGTTTGCACCTCCAAAAACTGGATCAAGGGTACTAAGGTCAAGCAGCCAATCAATGAATAACTTGAAATACGGTCTGGGGTTGAATGATGTTTTCTTCTCATAAACATCCTTTTGAATGAATCTCACAGTCACTGCTAACACCTGTTGCAAAAAATGTCAAATAATCTACTGTCTAACATATACAACTAATCACAAGTCTTGATTGTAATTCGCGATTCTAACCTTTGACAGAAGAGACAGCTTGCTTACTCCATGGAAAAGCATATTTTTCTTGAATGTATACATCTGGCATAAGGACAGTGTTAACAAAAGAATATAACATTATATACCATAAGTACCCTCAAGTAATCAATCTCTTACAATGTTACTAAAATACCCTCAAGTAATCAATCTCTTAAAAAGTTACTAAGAGACTTAGATACTCAGTTGGTATGTAATATGGCACTAAGAAGCCCAAGAATTGTTTGTGTTTTTCCTGTTCCTGGTGGATCCTACATGGAAAAAAGGTAAAAATTAACATTTTCAAAGTACAATGCCTGAATAAGGAAATCAATGGTAAAAGGCAAATCTGAATAAGAACAAACTTTATACATATATACAAGGAAGTATTACCCTTCAATGTTACCCTTCAATATCAGGTGACTGCCAACATAAACCAAAATACCGAATCAAATATAAATCAAGAAACCAATATTTTTTCCAATATTACCCTTCAATATCAGATTATGCTCAACCTTGAGGTGAAGACCAGTAGCTGATTCTTTAAGACGCAAATAAGCTGCTTCCGGAAGGAACTTTCACCACATCATCTCCTGTTCTTCATCCAACTTTACTGTCTCTTTCTTATCTGATTTATTAACCGTGTCAACCTCCTCTGTTTTTCCGTTTTTATCCTCGGATTTTTTCTTGATTCCTTTCAACAATCCCTTTCCTAAACCCTTCACATCCGGTTCCACCTTAACTTCTTCAACTCTCTTGGAATCAGATTTCTCATGATATGATGACTTGGAGTTGGAGTTGGAGATAAAATTTCTTCCTTTTGAATTTCATCGAGTAACGGGTCCTCACTCTGTCCTCCTGGTTTTCCTTTAATCTGAACAAATTTTAAAAGCAATATCATACATACATATTAAAAGTTTTAATTACAAATATCTTGGTAACATTGACTTACAAGCTTTGCACGAGCTTGTTTCTTTTGGGCTTCTCTTGACTTCATATATGCATCTGGTGCTATATAATCCAAAAAATCTGATACACTGACCCAATGTATGAGAAAGAACACAAACCTCAGGCAGGTAGCCTTCATAATAAAGAGCAAAAAGTGCAGGAAATATCTTCTTTTTTTCAAGATCACCTGAGGCTCCAACAACTGTTATACTAAGTAGACTTGTCTTTATCAAAATCAAAGCTTCCAATGTCTTTGACTTCTTCTAGGGGTGGTAAGGATAACATCCTATCTTTCAATATCTTAACAGGATCATCACTTTCAACAGGGGATGTTTTCATGTTTGTAGCACCTAAAAAGAAAGGGTATATAAGAGTTTTGGAATTAGAAGCAAAACAATACACTAACAAAGCATAGTATATTTGATAATTACCATCAAGATCAGCAATCCCTGCCATTTGAAGTGCATCTGAGTTTGCCAAATCTGAATTTGCAGGTGTAATGGCTAAGATTATACAACATGGCTGCTTAATGTAGGAGAGTATCATTTCACGTAACACAGTAGAGAAGGGACCTGGACATGATGATAAGAAAAACTTAATCAAAACTATGAGTAAGTTAACCTAATCACTGCAGATTACCTAAAAAATCACGAACCCTAGAAGTTTCTCTAGATTAATTTGGGGAAGTTGCATAGAAACTGAAACATACATAATCCCTACAAATCAATTAACACGTAAAGTACCTGACTGATGCCATCGTTGTGAAAAAGAAACTCCCGGAAGAGCTCGGCGATGCCCAATCATTACGGTCCAAAGAAGCAGAATCTGCAATACGTGTTTTGCAACTAAAATATGAGAAAATCACAAGATACAAAGAGGTATTCAGAAGTCGATAGAGAGAGACAGAATCAATGATTCTTGAGAGTTACTGTCTTACTGCTTTGCCTCGTCTCCATCTTGATTCTTTCTTGAGAGTCCAGTTTTGACGCTTCGTAATTTCAATTCTCACACCATTGCCAAATCGATTGAAGTTCTACCTCGAACCTTGCAGTTGCCGAGAGGGAATAAAAGCCCTAGTTGTTGGATGTGAGATTGAAGAATAAAAGCGTACGTGATGGAAATGTTTTTGAAACTCTTAATGAAAATCACGATTATATATATGTAAGTGGGAAATAAAATTCCTAGTTGTCGGTCGCCATTTTGTGATCTTCAGGAATGAACGCGAGTTTTTAAGAAAAAAAATTATAGAATGACTATATGAGTTGTGGATGTGTATAGCAGAGATGGTGTCGTGATTAGGGTTTGCATAGAGAAGGTAAGAAGAGAATGAAGGGATCGATCTTGAAGAGGGGTAAAGAAACGTGCGTTTTGAGTAAAAATCATAAGGCGATATTCAGAAAGGACGCACATGTTAGATAAAGTGCCCTCCGTGTTTTTAGTTTTTTACATTTGACAATATTTTAAGGGCACGCAATAATGCGTGACCTAAATCCTTAAATATTTTGAAGAGATGACACTTTTTTAATGTGACTCTCTTTTGCGTAACATAAATCAATGAGCGTCGTGGTTTGCGTGTCGTAAAAGGGTCTTTTTCTTGTAGTGCTATAAACTATATTTAATATAGTTTATGAGATATGATTACAGTTTACCCAATACAAAGTAACTTTTCATTACTCTACACGTAACCTTCAATATAGCATTTGTGAGACACACTTCAAATACTTATCTAAGTACCAACCAAGTCCTGAAATTATAACCCGACTTCCTGGAGGGAGAGCGTGACACTTGTGTATAGATGTATACAGGACTGACAATCCCGCACCTTAACTGTTCGCTACAGTTAGGCCGGCAGGCCTGGGGTGACAAATGTCGTATCGATAGCGACGCCTGAAGAACGTCGTGTTCAGGCCATCTTAGGTCTTCAAGCATGGTTATGATAACTCACATTTGGTATTGAACAATACGATTAGTGTATGAATAAGTAAACAACATCACATACTTTTATTAAATAATAAAAATATAATACATTATTTTACAAGTACAGGTGGTAAATCCAGATAGTTACAATTATACTATGTTCATACGAGTACAAACACAGAATACTATTCCAGTGCAGAGAAAATATACTTTTCATGGTTTTATGTGAATTAAAACTACATTATACCATTTCAGAGTACAATAACAAATACATATTTTGAGTACAATACATTGCAACAGAAAATACAGAATTTTCTGTGAAAACACACTTACATTTTTAAGGAACGAACAACAAATTTCAATTACAAACATGCTTATGAACTCACCAACTTAATTGTTGACACCCTTTTCAAAACTACTTGTATTCTCAGGAAATCAGTAGACAGGTACATCCATGGATTTTTTAGAAGACGGAGCTACATAGACTAATGTCTTTTAACTTCTGATATACATTTTGGTGTCATGTATACAATTACCTGAACACATATGTAAATACTTATACTTTTTCAATACATGGTTGTTGTACTTTGATTACTATTATGCAATTGTTGTGATACTGTACATGACGTCCTCTGCCCCCGAACGTTTCCGCCGTTCTGGTTTGGGGTGTGACAACAAATGATATAACTAAGAATCAAATCCAGTTTCAACATTGCTAACAAAATAAATATAAATACCAATTTTCATAAATGTCATTGCAAGGAAACATAAATAAAACAAACAATTCATTTTATTGATAAAGTGCGGAAAACTTGTCCTTACAATGCAAGTACAAATGAAAACTATGTTACTTAATATTCCTAAGCAATCTATCATAACTCCTAAGTAGCAACTCAAAATTCTGATCATCGAACCATGCGACCGAAATTCATCTCTTCACGATCAGACTCAGCTTACTCTTCTTTTAAGTTTCCTTCCATTTTCTTCGATCCTACAAAACATCAAAATGCAACATTATCACATCATGTATTAAGAATCTATAAATAGGAACTTAATAGAGTTAGATAGTGGATATACCTGAAGTAGATTCATACAATTTGACTTTACCATCCTTGCGGTCTTTCAGGTAGATATGGCAGCTTCACATCCAATGCCCCTTCTCTTGGCAATAGAAACAAGTGGATTATTTTGGAATGGTACATGGGACTATCTCAGAATCAGCCTTTCTCTTTCTACTAGGAAGAGAAAACATTTCTGAACTTCCAATGTTGTCACTTTCAATGTCCATGGAACTTTGGAAGATTGATCCTTCAGACTCTTTTGCTTGACCAGTGCTCTTTAGCATTTCTACTTCAGCAGCAATAAGCAATTCTGTTAGATCAATAAGGGTCACGTTGCGATCTTTCATATAGTAGTCCTTAACAAACTAACCATATGAATTAGGAAGTGACTGAAGAACCAAGTAAACAGCCAACTCCTTTGGGAAAACGACACCCAACATTCTCAGTCTGTCAACATACGACTTTATGTTTAGAACGTGTGCACATACATAGTTTCCATCTTTATGTTTGCATGCCAATAGGGCTTCAGTAACCTTGAACTTTTCAAGTTAACGAAAACGTGGGTCAGGGAGAATCACTGGAGGAGTTGGGGGAAGAGAAGTATGATTTCTGGTACCACCAATGCACGAAGAAGGGATTGATCTTTCTGTTGGATTAGATGTCTAAGCCCATAACTATTATTGGTATGTACTCGACCCGAGTGTAGCATGGTCCATTTGGGTTGCATATCATCAGGACAATTTGTTAGGATGGACTTTTGAGAGATGGTAATTTATGGTTTATTAATATATTATAAGTTATAATATATTAATATGAAATCATATGTTTTAATTAGTATTGATCAAGAATTAATTTGGAATTAATTTAGTGATCAAAAGAGACTAATTAAATCTATGGGGACTAATTATGATAATTAGTTATATTTATATGTGTTGGGCTTATGATCCATGTTGGACCAAGTTTATGTATGGATACATAAAGAGTTGGACCACATGAACCATGGATCATAAAACCCATGGGTATGGATTTGGGTTATACCCATGAACCTTGGAATCCAAACATATAAATACATGCTCTTAGCCTAAAAAACGCCACTTGAGTCATTCTTGGAGTTCATGGGTGTTTTTGGGTGCATGGAATTCTCTCTCAAGTTCTACCTTTGTCCATGATGTGTTGTGACTTCATTTGAGGCTTCCACACTATTGGGGCTAAGCTCTTTAAGGCCAAATACACCAAGACTTCAAGCTCCATCAAAAGGTATGTTATCCTAACTAGTATCTTATATGGTTTATGTCAAATGTATGCTAGTTATAGGTTTAATGCCTTGGAAACCATTTGCATGTATAATTAGTGAAAACATAGATCCAAGGTATTTAGGGTTGTATGTGCACCATAGGATGTTGTATTATACCAAAAACCCAACAGTGGTGTCAAAGCCATGGGTTGTTTTCTATTATATTTGATGCAAATGTTTGATTTTCAAAGTTGAAAACAAAAAGAAAAAAACATGAAGTTTGTCAAATTTTAAGATAATTACTTGATTTTATGGAAAACTAATTATTTGTAAAATTTGAGTCATTTTACTACAAGAGTTGAATTAGGTCAATTTATTAAAAGATAGAATGATATGATTATTTTATTTGTTTTAAAAGTTTGATCTAAATTTTTTAAGGAGTTAAAAATTTTGTCATAAAATTTTGGAACTCAAAAGTCTTTTATAAAAGTTATGATCTTAAGAGTTTTGAAACTTCCATAAGTTATGGATTATCAAAAGTTTTTTGTGTTACATTGTTTTATGAGTTAATTTAGATTAATGAAAAAACTTTGTGTTAGTTATTTTCAATCCAAATTAATCTACAAATTGTTCATAAAATGTGTTTTTGTAACTTGTCCTCAAGTTATATGAAAAGACACATTTATGATTCTTAAAACTCATAAATAATGTCATAGGTTACAAAATGAAGAGTCTTTTTCTCATAAATAGTTTTTATGAACTCCATAACTTGTCCTCAAGTTATGGATGTTCAAGAGTCTCTTCATTTAAGTCTCTAAAACTTTAATTAAACTCATAAGTTATGAAAATCAAAGAGTTTTGAATAGTTTCAAAACTTGCCATCAAGTTTTGAAATTTGTAAAGATCTACTTATGAATGCTTTAATTCCAAATCAAGCCCTAGAATTTTAAAAGTTTAAAATTCAACCCTTATACTATTATTATAATTTTAATTATATAGATATGTATAAGATAAAGTCAATCTTACCATTAGTAGGCCTCATTCATGAAGTCGGTCTATAAGGGGGGTATAACGTTACTGCCTATAAAATGGCAGTTTAATGGGTGTCCACTCTCAACCACCGCTTCCTTGACTAGTGGAGGGTCGTTAGCCGAACGGGTAGGATAAAGACTATAATTCTCCCTTCATTAAAAGTATAATGATAAATACTAAGTAACTAAACACTTATAAATTTCCAATCTTAGTTACTTAGGAAAATGTGAAATGGTGCTAACCCATGAAATTACACTTTGCACCTTTGTTAAGTCGTTAGTGGAGCGTGTGTGGTTAACCAGCACACTAACATGGGACTGACAATGTGTGGCGATGGGTAACTTAAGTTTATCATAGATTGGTGGAGTGTGTGTGGTTAACGGACACATCAATTAGGTGATAAAGTTGAGGGTATCAAGTTAATTTGCATGGTTATTCACACCTTGTTTGTGATCCTCGGCATCCCAGTCACAAACTTGAGAGGGCACAATCGAGATTCAAACATGCCATTGAAAGTTCAATGTATCTCAAAAGATCTAGGAGTTTCAAATCCAATTAAAACTTAATTATATTTCGTTTTCATGGTGGAAATTGGTAAATCGTCATTTACCTACCTTCAACTATTTTATAGCTTGGATTACGGCATCCCTCTTCCGGTTATAAATAGGTTGTTGGATCCTATCCTTAATATTTCATATTGGGTGTTATATTAAGGACTTTAAATCAACTAAACTTGAATTTCTCCCATTATAGATGTCTAGTTAAGACAACTATGGTCTTCCCAAATCTTTAGGAACAAGCTTTCCTATTGAAGATGATATCCCACATGGCAATCAAGGTGAAAGATTAATCCCTTTGTTGTACATTAATGGGACTGGAAATCATGCTTCACTTCCTCCACCTCCTCCAATTATTCTCCCTATCCCACAAGTTCAAATACTTGAAAAGTTCAAAGTCACTCAATCCCTATTGGCAAGTCGGGAGAGTCGGGTGTCGAAGTCTCGAGGTAGCTGGCTGTTGACTTGGTATTTCAGTCACACCCTGATGACAGATCAAGACATGACCCTTAATGATCTTACCTATTTGTTTGATGCTACTAAATCAGCAATGATTTGGGGCACTGGTAAAGCAAAATTTGATTGGAAGATCAACTTCCCAAACTTCCATGGACATTGACAGTGGTAACATTAGAAGTCCAGAAAAGCTTTCTCTTCCCAACGGAAAGGGATCGGCCATGGTCAAGTCATTTGACCTAATGGTAAAGAGAAAGGATAAGTCTGAGATAGTCTCATGTACCATTTCCAAAGAGTCCATATGTTTCTTTTGCCAAAAGAAGGGGCATTGGTTGCGAAGCTGCCAGATTTACCTGAAACATCTGGTAAAGTCAAAAGTTTGACTCTACTTCAGGTAAAGTCCATTATCTAACTCTATTAAGTATCTTTTGGAGATTCTTAATACATAATGTAATCTAATTACATTTTGATGTTTTAGAAAATCAAAGGAACCTTAAAGAAAGAGTATGTTGATTCTGATCGCGAAAATGGTTCGGTGATCAGAATTTTGAGCAACTGCTTAAGAGTTACGATAGATTGCTTAGGAATAGATATCAACATAGTTTTCATATGTATTTGTATTGTAAGGATAAGATTTTTCCGCAAGTTTTAAAATAAAAAAAAAATTTCATTTATTTATTTTAAGTATCCTTACAATGGCATTTGTGAAAAATTGTTGTTTATATGTTTCCATTGAAAGCAATATTGGAAAATAAAATTTGATTTTTTCATTTATGGTAGTGTCGTAATTTACCAAATAAGGAAAGATTCTCATCACCCAAGTTTCAGTTGGATAGAAACTTGGAATCATGCAAGTTTTATTGTGTGATGAATGAGAATTTTCATCTTTGGGAAATTAAGACTAAGACCTTGTTCACATGTATGTGTGAGTCGAGTGAAGGACTAAATGATTGGGTACACTTGGTTGTGCGCTGATTAGGTTCACCACAAAGTTCAATACGATTATTCGTTATGATTTACTAAAGTTTAGTAAATATAGTTATGCTTACAAGTTTAAGTGTAATTCTGAAACATTGGTAAAGTTTCAATGTATGGCAGAACGGATGAGAAGAATCAAATAAGGCATAAAGATAAAAGTTTCTCCAATATGAAGAGATGGGAGAGTACTTGAGTATCTTGTTTTATGACTATCTTAGTGATTATGAAGCCATATCACAATTGATTCTCTAAGGACAACTTTGTGCATTTGTTTGACTAAGGAGAGGAATCATGAATTGTTGAAATGGTTAAATCAAAAGATAAATCGTACTTCGTTCCAAAATCAAATCTTAGAGTCATACTCTAAGATTGTAACTTGAGTGACATAATCTTAAGAAAGGTTTAAAATACTTGTCAAATGTAGAGTAAAATGTTTTCTTACTCTAGTATATTTGAAATTGGTAAGTTGTGATGTTTTGGATAAGACAAAGACCAACTAAGACCAATTGTGAGAAGTGTTTAACTTGATAAGAATCCGCACTTACTCTTGAATATTTGTTTTGTCAAGGAATGGTTCTTGACAAAAAGAATCTTATATGTCAAGAGGACAGTGGGAGTCTTAAAGATCTTGAATAGTTTCAAGAACTAATCAAGAGTAAACCTATTGTTAATAACTAGCACACAACTTGAGGTTTGTAACCTATTGTGTTGACATATTCTTGTGATTAAGGTTATGACAAATTCACATGGATAGGAACACTTACACCATAAAAAATCTAAGTGTCATAAGGTTTCTCTCCGATTCATGAAAATAATGGTGAGGAAACGCTTTCACTAAGTAGATTTTAAGTAGATAGCAATTGTGATCTTTGCATTCTCAAAGTCGTTAGTGGAGTGTGTATGGTTAACTGGCACACTAACATGGACTTATGAGAAATGGAAAAGGTCTAAACAATTGAGACTATGATTACGGCATCCTTTTTCATAGTTCTGAAATTGTTTAGACACACATGTGAGCTATCTAAGAAAAGGTGTATGATTTTGATAAAGTCTTGTCAAAGCAATCTCGTATCAGAAATCTGAACTTTAGTAAGAAAGTCAATAAAGTATTGACTTCTAGAAGTCCAGCTGTTTTCTGATACATGTCAAAGCTAGTGGGAGCATAAGTGGTATGCTAATAATCATTATGTTAGTGGGAACATGATAATTATGATAAGTATTGCAAGTTAGCAATGTTAATTATAGAAAACAAAGTTTCAATTCTTGAAGTTGCAGGGGTTGGAAAAGTTGTTTTGCTATAATTAAGGGAGAGGATATACTTCATTTCAATTCTAAAAGCTTAGATTGAGATTTTAATCACCTTTAGTCAAGGATATATATATGAATTTTATGTTGTCAATGATATATATATGAATTTTATGTGGGAATGGTTCAACATAAGAAAATTCTATATATTGCGTTCTCAAAATTCGATTATGATTACGGCATCCCTCATCATAGTCAAATTTTGAGAACATGGCAAATAAAAATTTTATAGCATGAATCGTGTCCCATATACTTCGGGTATAGGATCGATTACATGTGCTATAATATTTATCCTTTCTAAATTTTCCAAATGCCTGGGGCATTAAGAAGGGAAAAGGTCTATAATTGGATATGACTAAAATTATTAAACAATTGTCGAGGACAATCTAAGGTTCACCAAAGATTGGTTGCTCAGGGACAGTTGGAAGTATAGTGTTAATTTTGGAAGGACCATATTGACATATTCTGAAAAGAGGCAACTCTTGTTCAGAAGTGATAGTCAAAATGGGAATATGGAAATATTCTCATAGGTGGAAGTTATTCAATCTGTGTAAGATTAGAAAACTTAATGCAAGAAGGATGTTCAAAGCAATGTACTTTGAATATGAGACTACGTTTCCATGGAGTTGATCTCCATTGGAATACTCTGTAATGTCTGGTGACAAGTCTTTGTGACTTTGTGCATAATCATTACATAGGATCAGTGCATATAAGTTTAAACTCTAACATATTTCGGTAAATGGCAGGAATTTGGAATTCTTACATTTTTCGATAAGGATTTGGGAGTGTGAAATGAGAATCATTGGAATTATGTTCAATCGATCTATTTCACAAAGTAAGGATCGTAAACAAACATAGTGTGCATACTTTGTGTATGGTATAACTGGTGTTTAGAAAAACATAGTGTACATGCTTGGAGCATGGGACAACTAGTGTTTTTTAAATTCAAGTATAAAGTTGATAAAATTGAAACATTGAATAATGAGTAATCAATATGGTGCTTAGATAAACGGTGTTTTATTTACTCTCAAAGTGTTGGGGCCATATAGGATTAGTATTATTCTTATGTTTCACTTTGCATGTTTTGACTTCCAGAATAACTAGGTCATTCTTCCCGAATGACTATGTTATTCAAACCATCCACAGTCGTTCATACATTGGAAGTAGGTATTAAATCAAGACTGTCATGAGTTGGCTTGTAGATGTCTAAGATGTTGGACATGGCAAGAGTTGCTACAACACTCATGAGTACTCATAAGTTCTGAGTATTGGATTCAACCCACGCTCATTTGAATCACTTCATGGATTTTATCACGAGTGATCATGAGACGATAATATCCTATATTCTTCAAACCTAGAGATATGCATTGTTACTATGAGTTGGTTTTACATTGATTGCACGAAAACGCTTTGGTAACTCGATGTTATAAAACGTGCCTTTTTGTATGATTCAACAAGTAGTAGAAAAATCCATATGAGTCGAAGTTTATCCATTCCTTTTACCCTTAAAGGGATAAAAGCGATATATGTGGGCCCCTCGATGATTTAATGATGACACTTGTGAGTGCTTGGCCAAGCCAGGACTGATTTGATTTGTTCAATCAGTCAGTCGTCATAAATCGGAAATCAGAAAACAACAAATGGACAGAGAGAATGATTATAATCCATGTCTCAGTCCATATGATATCTAGAATGGAGGAATATATGATCCCTTATCTAATGGACGCGTCATTGATTTGTTCAGAGTTCGACAACGGCTTTAAGAGCTACGATTGCTAGTCGGGTTATGAAGTCGTACTTGCAATAATAGTTTTAGACTTATCCAAGTGGGAGACTGTTGGATTAGATGTCTAAGCCCATAAATATTATTGGTATGTACTCGACCCGAGTGTAGCATGGTCCATTTGGGTTGCATATCATCAAGACAATTTGTTAGGATGGACTTTTGAGAGATGGTAATTTATGGTTTATTAATATATTATAAGTTATAATATATTAATATGAAATCATATGTTTTAATTAGTATTGATCAAGAATTAATTTGGAATTAATTTAGTGATCAAAAGAGACTAATTAAATCTATGGGGACTAATTATGATAATTAGTTATATTTATATGTGTTGGGCTTATGATCCATGTTGGACCAAGTTTATGTATGGATACATAAAGAGTTGGGCCACATGAACCATGGATTATAAAACCCATGGGTATGGATTTGGGTTATACCCATGACCCTTGGAATCCACACATATAAATACATGCTCTTAGCCTAAAAAACGCCACTTGAGTCATTCTTGGAGTTCATGGGTGTTTTTGGGTGCATGGAATTCTCTCTCAAGTTCTACCTTTGTCCATGATGTGTTGTGACTTCATTTGAGGCTTACACACTATTGGGGCTAAGCTCTTTAAGGCCAAATACACCAAGACTTCAAGCTCCATCAAAAGGTATGTTATCATAACTAGTATCTTATATGGTTTTTGTCAAATGTATGCTAGTTATAGGTTTAATACCTTGGAAACCATTTGCATGTATAATTAGTGAAAACATAGATCCAAGGTATTTAGGGTTGTATGTGCACCATAGGATGTTGTATTATACCAAAAACCCAACACTTTCACCTTGATCGACACGTGGAAGATCATCTTCAGAAGGAAAGCCTTTCCCAAAGGATTGAAGAAGACCATAGTTTTCAGAACTAGGCATCTACAAAAAGGGGAGAAATTCAAGTTAGTTGATATAATCCTTAATATAACACCCAAATAAAATATTAAGGCTAGGACCCAACACAATAATTCACAACTTGGAAGAGGGATGTCGTAATCCAATTGTCAATTATTTGAAGGTAAGTAAATGACGATTTACCAATTCCACCACGAAAAGAAATTTTTAACGCATTAGGTTTTAAATGAAATTCCTAGATCTTTTGAGATTCATTGAACTTTTCAATGGCATGTTTAATCTCTATTATGCCCTTCAAGTTTGTGACTGGGATACCGAGGATCACAAACAAGGTGTGAATAACCATGCAAATTAGCTTGGTACTCTCGTTGTCATTTATCACCAAATCAACGTGCCAGTTAACCACACACACTCCATTGATTTATGATAATTTACGAGAAACCCATCGCCATCCTTCATTAGTCCACATTAGTGTGTCGGTTAACCATACACGCTCCACTAACTGACCAATAAGGTGCAATGTGCAATTTCATGGGATAGCATCAAATTCACATTTTCCTAAAGTAACTAAGATTTGGGAATTTATAATAGGGTTTAGTTACTTTATAATTCATTATAATTTTAATGAGTGTTTAATGTCTTATCCTACCCGGTCGGCTAACGACCTTCCACTAGTCAAGGGTGCGGTGGGTAAGAGTGGATACCCAATGGCGGTCATTTTACAGGCCGCTTCCTTAAACACCCCTTATAGACCAGCTACGTGAATGAGGCCTACTAACAGTAAGACTGACTTTTCTTATACATATATAATATAATATACTTTTAATTTTATATAGTATAATGGTGTATTTTAAACTTTTAAAATACTAGGTTGTGACATCCCCTAATTTCTCGGCCAGAAAAGACCGATTTAATTTATGCTTTTTAAAATAAAATCAGAGAAATCCTTTTAAAAGATGTTGCGGAATTGGTCCCCAAAACAAAAACTTGATAAAAGTTTATCAAAACCTTTCTTTAAGAAATATACAATTTCATTTCATATCAAAACCTCAGGATGTCATGTTCCGATACAGATCAAAAGCATAAACAAGACATTATAAGCCTTACAACAGTTATTTACAACTACTGGCCTATAATCAAAAAATCTCTCATCGTCCTCCGACTATGCTCGGGGTCCACTACCTATAACATAAAAAGCTGAGTGGGTCAGGTTTGGGAGCCTGGTGAGCATATAGGGTTTTCAACCCACAATAATAATAACTTATTAAGTTCACCAATCAACAATAACCATGATTACCCATTCCCGTTGTCCTCACTTTACATCCCTAAACACCTATCACAAGGGACCTAGCCTAAGGAATATCATCGGGATGGACACTACTGCTAAGGGGACTCCTTAGCCATACATGTTCTAAAGGCAACCATGAGGGGGATGGACTACGCTAATGAACATTTAGTTCATCAAAATCTACAAGTTGCGAACCTGCTAGTGTTCCACTGGACTGTCTAGAAAGGTATGTGGTCGTCATCTATACTCCGCTAGACGACTACAACAACAACAACAACAACATCGAGGCCTCTTACCATTTTAACACACATCGACTATTTCATCTACCCATGTTCTACCCAACATATTTGTAGATAAAATACATATACAGTTTAAAACTTGTATAAAACATCTGTTCAACAGTCACCTCAAATAAACACTTAATATAATTACACATAGCACGTATTTTATAGAAAATACATCATATCTAGGTGTAAGATGAAAATGACTATACACTCACATGATTTGATGATAATCGGGCAGCACTTCGTTCCCTAAAACGATCGTTTCTAATAAAACCGGGAGTTTTATTGAGAAACCGGGCTCTACGAGGGTCGGGCTTCAAAACCGAAAACATAAATTTCTCGGGCTTCTCGGGCACTTCGGGACGTGTTTCGGGTGTTTGGTATGATATCGGGGCTTTGGGGGAAGTTAGAATGAAAGAAATATTGAAAGAGGGGTGAAAATTGACAATTTTTCAAAGTATCCCCGGGAGGTCTCGCACCCTTCTATTTATAGGGGCGAGGCTCCTGATCCAACGGTTGAGAGGCTACCAGGTGGCAGCAGATCCGAAGAGGGGTCACGCGGGTTGCGCATGCGAGGGTCCTGCTGGCAGCTTCTAAGTGGACCGAAGTCTAGGGTCTGAGGAGGGTGTTTCGTGGCTCACCTGTAGACATGGCAATTCTAGACACGAATACACGAATCTGTGAGAGACACGACACAACACGAATACACGACACGAATAAATCTTGAAAGATGAGATAAAGCTTATTTCTCATCGTGTAATCGTATCGTGTCAAATTCGTGGGTGACACGTTTTCATGACACGAATACACGAATTGTCAGGTCTACTCACCTGCGAGGCTCGGACACGTCAGAAGAAGGTACGCGTCGCATTCTTATTGGACCACTTCGGATGGCTTCTCCGGTTCGGACATGCTTCTGATGACACAGCAATTTCAGACACGTGGCACGTTTTGAGCGAGGGTGACGTGGCTGAAGTCCACCTTGCGAAATTTCTCGGATTTTGCAATATTTCTCGATTTTTGTGCCAAAATTTCTAAAATCCATAACTTTCGCATACGGGCTCCGTTTTTGACGTTCTTTATATGCACGCGTAGGTAAAATTACGCTCCACAACTTTCGTTTAGACTTCGTGGGCTAATTTTGATTTAAATTTTTATATTATTATTTTTAACAGACCGGGACAGGAAATCCGTTAAAAATTCATAACTTCTTCATCCGACGTCCGTTTTCGTCTGTCTTTTTACCGTTGTGCTACTATTGACGAGACCTTCGATTCTCGTTCAGGTCGTGTCGGCTAAAAATCACCCGATCTAAAATTCGAGTTTTTAGCTGTCTGCTGCTAAGCTGAAACTTAGAAAAATCATAACTTTCTCATACGAAGTCAGATTTGGGCGTTCTTTTCATACATACTCTCGGTGTAACAAGCACTACGACTTTCGTTTAGATCACTAAGGCTAAAAAGTAGTTTATCAAAAACTCACTTTTTACGACATTCGGCACCGTGCCGGTTTTGTCGCGAAACTTCGACAGGTCATAACTTCTTCGGTATAACTCGGATTTTGGTATTCTTTATATATCCGTAATCCTTGTCACGACCACTACAACTTTCTTAATAGATATCGGCTTTATCTAATATTTATTTTCGACGCTCATTTTTATTCCTAATTAATTAAATCCTAATAATTAAGCATAAAACACATAAAACACATAATATTCACATAATTCCTTTTCATTTCTTCAAAATGAGTTATAAAGATTAACCTAGACTATCACATCAATATTAATGCCTAGCCTAGAAACACGGGCATTACAATTCTCTCCCCCTTAGGATGATTCCGTCCCCGGAATCACATATCAACAAACAACTGCGGGTAGCGACTCATCATGTCACTCTCCGTTTCCCAGGTGAGATTTGGCCCATTCGTAAGTTTCCAACGCACAAGCACTAAATCGACCATCTTGCGTCGCAACTTCTTAGTCTTACGGTTATCGATTGCCTCAGGTTCTTCAATCAACCTCTTGTTTTCATCCAACCTTAATTCAGAAATGGGAATTATGTCGGGCACATCTTGTTGGGTTTTGAGCATTCTAACACTCCTATGGTATACATGCAACCCTATAAACCTTGGATCAATTCTTTCTCTATTATACATGCAAATATTAACTATTCCAAGGTTTCATCCTAACTAGCATATTATGAAGCACCTATACTACAAAGTTCTAGTTAGATTACATACCTTTTGATGTAGCTTGATGTCTTCAAGCTTTAAGAGCTTAGCCCCAATAGTGTGGAAGCCTCAAATGGAATCACAAATCACCAAAACACCTTGGAAGAACTTAAGAGAATATGTATACACACTAAAATCGGCCCAATCTTATTTTCACACACTTGTGCCAATTTTGTGAGCCAAGGACCCCTTTATATATTATGGAGGATTAGGGTTACATCCATGTAAACCCTAATACCCATGACCTTTCATTTACATAGGATCCATGGGCTAAAAGCTCCATGACCATCCATGAAAGCTTAGCCCAACCTAAATGAACTTGGCTCATTTCATATATATAAGAGTCCATATTTAATTAGTTCTTTTTGATCAATTAATTAATTCTAAATTAATTCTTGATCAATACTAATTAAATAATATGATTCCATATTAATATATTAGAACTTATAATATATTAATATAAATCATAAATATACTATTCTCAAAAGACTATCCATATAAATTGTGCCGGTGAAGTGCAACCCAAATGGACCATGCCGGGTCGGGTCAAGTACATACCAAATATAGTTATGGACTTAGACATTAATCCAACAGTCTCCCACTTGGATAAGTCTAAAACTATTATTGAGTATGACTTCAAAACCTAACTGGCAATCGTAGCTCTTAAAGCCGCTGTCGAACTCTGACCTTGTCAATGACTTGTCCATTAGATAAGGGATCATATATTCCTCCATTCTAGATATCATATGGACTGAGACATGGATTATAATCAGTCTCTCTGTCCATTTGTTATTTCCCGATTTTCGATTTATGACGACTGACTGATTGAACAAATCAAATCAGTCCTGGCTTGGCCAAGCACTCACATGTGTCATCACTAAATCATCGAGGGGCCCACAGATATCGCTTTTATCCTGAAGGTAAAAGGAATGGATAAACTTCGACTCATATGGCTTGTTCTACTACTTGTTGAATCATACACAAAGGCACGTTTTATAACATCGAGTTACCAATGCGGTTTCGTGCAATAAATGTACAACCAACTCATAGTAACAACTCATATCTCTAGGTTTGAAGAATATAAGATACTATCGTCTCATGATCACTCGTGATAAAATCCATGAAGTGATTCAAATGAGCGCGGGTTGAATCCAATACTCAGAACTTATGAGCACTCATGAGTGTTGTAGCACCACTTTGTCCACCAACTTGGACCTCTACAAACCAACCCATGACAGTCTTGATTCATATCTACTTCCAACATATGACCGACTGTGGATGGTTTGAATAACTTAATCATTCAGGAAGAGCGACTTAGTTATTCTGGAAGTCAAAACATGCAAAGTGAAACACAAGTATAAATGAATCAAATATGGTATCAAACCCTATGAATATAAATAAACAATTTTATTTATCACCATACTGATTACTCATTATTCATTGTTTCGGTTTTATCAACTTTATACTTGAATTAAAAACACTAGTTGTCCCATGCTCCAAGCATGTACACTATGTTTTTCTTAAACAATAGCTTTGCCATACACCAAGTATGCACTCTATGTTTGTCTATGATCCCTACTTTGTGAAATAAACCAATTGAACATAATTTCAATGATTCTAATTTCACACTCCCAAATCCTTATCGAAAAATGTGAGAATTTCAAATTCCTATCATTTATCGAAATCTGTTTAGATTTTAAACTTATATGCACTGACCCTCCTGTAATGAATATGTACAAAGTCACAAAGACTTGTCAACAGTCATTATAAGGTATTCCAATGGAGATCAACTCCGTGGAAACTAAGTCTCATATTCAAAGTACATTGCTTTGGACATGCTTCTTGCATTAAGTTTTCTAATCTTACACAGATAACTTCCACCTATGGAGACAACTCCATATTGTCATTTTGACTATCACTTCTGAATAAGAGATGCCTCTTTTCAGAATATGTCAATATGGTCCTTCCAAAATTAGCACTATACTTCCAACTGTCCCTGAGCAACCAATCTTTGGTAAACCTCAGATTGTCCTCGACAATTGCTTAATCATTTTAGTCATATCCAATTCTAGACCTTTTCCCTTCTTAATGCCTCTGGGCATTTGGAAAAATTTAGAAATGACAAATATTATAGCACATGCAATCGATCCTGTCCCAAAGCAAATGGTACACGATTCATGATGTCTCACATAAAGACATGATTCTAGACCAGTCTTTTGCTACAATATTTTTATTTGCCATGTTTTCAAAATTTGACTATGAAGAGGGATGTCGTAATCATAATCGAATTTTGAGAACGCAAAATATAGAATTTCCTTAAGTTGAACCAATCCAACATGAAATTCATATATATATTCTTGACTAAAGATGATTAAGGTCTCAATCTAAGCCTTTAGAACTGAAATGAAGTATATCCTCTCCCTTAATTATAGCAAAACAACTTTTTCAATCCCTGCAGCCTCACGAATTGAAACTTTTGTTTTCTATAATTAACATTGCTAACTTGCAACACTAACAATAATTATCATGCTCCCACTAACATGATGATTATTAGCATAACACTTATGCTCCCACTAGCTTTGACATGTACTCTGAAATCAGGTGGACTTCTAGAAATCAATACTTTATTGACTTTCTTACCAAAGTTCAGATTTCTGATACGAGATGCTTTGATAAAACTTTATCAAAATCATACACCTTTCCTTAGATAGCATGCATGTGTGTCTAAACAATTTCAGAACTATGAAAAGGGATGCCGTAATCATAGTCTCAATTGTTTAGACCTTTTGCCATCTGCTTCAAATCTACTTGGTGGAAGTGTTTCCTCACCATCATTTTCATGAATCGGAGAGAAACCTTATGACCCTTAGATTTTATGGTGTATGTGTTCTTATCCATGTGAATCGTCAAAACCATAGTCACAAGACAAGGATAATGACAAATCCAAACTCATATGGACTGAACTTATGCAATCTTTACTTCTTGCCACCTGGCAATATAGGGCCTGCCATTGCTTCCAAGTTGTTATGCAACCAATTGAGAACTTTCAGAACTCCTATGCAAAGCCAACTTTAACTGGAATGGGCATAGAATATGTCAACACGATAGGTTATAAACCTCAAGTCGTGTGCTAGTGAAGAACCTCAGGTTTTATTCTTGATTAGTTCTTGAAATTCTTTTTAGGATCTTTAAGACTCCCACTATCCTCTTGACATATAAGACTATCTTGCCAAATATTCAAGAGATAGTGCGGATTCTTTATCAAGACAAACACTTCACACAATTGGCCTTAGTTGGTCTTTGTTTTATCCAAAACATCACAACTTACCAATTTCAAATGTACAAGAGTAGGACACTTTTACTCTTACATTTGACAAGTGTTTTAAACCTTTCTTTAAGATATGTCACTTAAGTTACAATCTTGGAGTATGACTCTAAGAATTGTTTTGGAACGAAGTATGACTCATCTTCCTGATCTAACCATTTCAACAATTCATGACTCCTCTTCTTAGTCATAAGAATGCACTAAGATGACCTTTAGAGGACTAATTGTGATATGATTTCTAAATCATTAAGATGATCACAAACATGATACTAAAGTACTCTCCCATCTTTTCAGATTTGAGAAACTTTTATCTTTCTGCCTAATTTGATTCTTCCCATTCGTTCTGCCATACATTGAGACTTTTCCAATGTTTCAGAATTATACTTAAACTTGTAAGTATAACCATATTTACTAAACTTTAGTAAATCAAATAGGCTTAACGAGCTTTGTGGTGGACATGACCAGTGCACAAGAATGTGTACTCGATCCCTTTAGTCCTTCACTTGACTCACACATCCATGTGAACAAGTAATTATTCTTGATTTTCCAATGCTTGAAAGTTCTCATTCATCATACTATTCAACTTGCATGATTCCAAGTTTCGGTCCAATAGAAACTTGGGCGATGAGGAACTTTCCTGATTTGGTAAATTTAGACACTACCACAAATGAAAGAATCAAATCCATTTTTCCAATATTGTTGTCAGTGGAATCATATAAGCAACAATTTTCCACAAATGCCATTGTAAGGATACTTCAAATAAATAAAATTAAACAATTTTCTTTTATTTTAAAACTTTGCGGAAAAACTTATCCTTACAATCCACATGGAAAATTGTTGTTATCTATTCCTTAGCAATATATCATAACTTCTTAAGCAACTGCTCAAAATTCTGATGCGATCGAAATCCACCTTCGCGATCAGAATCAGCATATACTTCCTTTAAGATTTCTCTCTATTCTTTGATTCTTAAAACATCAACATGTGACCCAGTCACATCATGTAATGAGGATCTCAGAATAGAACTTAACAGAGTTAGATAATGGGCTCTACCTGATGTAGAGTCAAACTTATTGACTTTAACATCCTTAGGTAAATTTGGCAGCTTTGCAATCAACGCCCCTTCCTTTGGCAAAATAAACATATGGACCCTTTGGTAATGGGACTATCTCAGACTTAGCCTTTCTCTTTACCATTTGGTCAACCGTGTTGACTATGGCCAATCCCTTTCCATTGGGAAAAGAATGCTTTTTCTGGATTTCCAGTGTCACCATTGTCACTGTCCATAAAGTTTTTGGGAAGTTGATCTTCTAATCAAATTTGCTTTACTATCGTTCCAAATCATTGTTGATTCAGCAGCACCAAGCAAATAGATATGATCATTAAGGTTCATGTCATAGTCTGTTTCATAGTAGTCCCAAAGGAACTCACTATGTGACTTAGAAAGTGATTGAACATCCAACTTTCTCAAGACTTTGACACCCAACTCTCCCGGCTTGTCAATATGTGACTTCATCTCTAAGATGTGATCACACATAGACCTTGCTTGCCATTAGGGCTTGAGTGACCTTGAACTTGTGGGTTAGGGAGAATAATTGGAGGAGGTGGAGGAAGAGAAGTATGACTTCCATGAGCCAAACTCGGGAAGTCATATTCATTAGGAAAGCTTGGTTTGGGAAGATCATTGTTGTCTAAACCAGACATCAACAATGGGAGAAATTCACGTAAAGTTAATTTAAGTCCTTAATATAACACTCAATATGATATATTAAGGCTAGGACCCAACAAACTATTTTATAACTTGGAAGAGGGATGTCGTAATCCAAGCTATAAAATATTTGAAGGTAGGTGAATGACGATTCACTAATTTCCACCAAGATAAACGAAATGTATTATTAGGTTTTAATTGGTTTTGAAACTCCTAGATTCTTTTGAGATTCATTGAACTTTTCAATGGCATGTTTCAATCTCGAGTGTGCCCTTCAGGTTTTGTGACTGGGATGCCGAGGATTACAAAACAAGGTGTGAAGTAACCATGCAAATATACTTGGTACCCTTAATATTTACCTCTCAATCGATGTGCCGGTTAACCACACACGCTCCAACGATACTATGATAAACATTAAGTTACCCTTTGCCTACCTTGTTAAGTCCAGGTTAGTGTGCCGGTTAACCACACACGCTCCACTAACAGCTTAAATAAAGTGCAAAGTGTAATTTCATGGATTAGCACCTTATTCACATTTTCCTAAGTAACTAAGATTGGGAATTTATAAGTGTTTAGTTACTTAGTATTGATCATTATACTTATAATGAAGGGAGAATTATAGTCCTTGTCCTACCTGTTCGGCTAACGACCCTCCACCGGTCAAGGAAGCGGTGAGTGAGAGTGGACACCCATTAAACTGCCATTTTATAGGCAGTAACCTTATACCCCCCTTATAGACCAGCTTCGTGAATGAGGCCTACTAATGGTAGACGACTTGCTCTTATACATATAATATATTAAACTTTTAATATTATAATAGTATAAGGGTGTATTTTAGACATTTAAAATACTTGGTGGTTTAATCTATTAATTAAACTAGACTTTTAATTTAATTAAACTCAAACCATATATTTATGGATTTAATAATACTCTTTTAATTAAACGCTTTAATTAACTATTAATAAAGTCCATAAGAGTTAATTTGAACTATTCAACAAACATCATAATTCCAATTATTAAACTCAAAATTAAAACCATTTAATTAATTGTTTTAAGTTATGAACCCAAGAGTCTTAGAATTCAATTCTTTTTTTTTTCCATAAAAAACTTTTTTCCAATTTCAAAACTTGAGGGCAAGTTTTGTAACTCTTGAAAACCTTTGGATTCCATAACTTATGGAATTAATGGTGTTTTATGATGAAACTTTCCATGTTCCATAACTTAAGAACAAGTTATGGAATTCTTTAAAACATTAACACCAAGTTTTGTAACTCCATAAAAACTTTGAATCAAAATTTTTTTTATTAAAAAAAAACTTTCATATCCATAACTTATGGAAGTTTCAAAACTCTTAAGATCAAAACTTTTAAAAAAAACTTTTGAGCTCCAAAATTTTATGACAAAATATGTAACTCCTTAAAACATTTAGATCAAACTTTTAAAACTAATAAAATAATCATATCATTTTATCTTTTACTAAATTTGACCTAATTCAACTCATATAACAAATGATTCAAATTTTACAAATAATTCGTTTTTCACAAAACAAGTAATTATCTTAAAATTTGACAAACGTCATGTTTTTTTTTCCTTTTTTTTTCAACTTGAAAAAAACATTTGCATCAATATAACAGAAAACAACCCATGGCTCTGATACCACTGTTGGGTTTTGAGCATTCTAACACTCCTATGGTGTACATGCAACCCTATAAACCTTGGATCTATGTTTTCTCTATTATATATTATGAAGCACCTATACTACAAAGTTCTAGTTAGATTACATACCTTTTGATGTAGCTTGATGTCTTCAAGCTTTAAGAGCTTAGCCCGAATAGTGTGGAAGCCTCAAATGGAATCACAAATCACCAAAACACCTTGGAAGAACTTGAGAGAATATGTATGCACACTAAAATCGGCCCACTCTTATTTTCACACACTTGTGCCAATTTTGTGAGCCAAGGACCCCTTTATATATTATGGAGGATTAGGGTTACATCCATGTAAACCCTAATACCCATGACCTTTCATTTACATAGGATCCATGGGTTAAAAGCTCCATGGACCATCCATGAAAGCTTAGCCCAACCTAAATGAACTTGGCCCATTCCATATATATAAGAGTCCATATTTAATTAGTTCTTTTTTATCACTTAATTAGTTCTAAATTAATTCTTGATCAATACTAATTAAATAATATGATTCCATATTAATATATTAGAACTTATAATATATTAATATAAATCATAAATATACTATTCTCAAAAGACTAGCCATATAAATTGTGTCGGTGAAGTGCAACCCAAATGGACCATGCCGGGTCGGGTCAAGTACATACCAAATATAGTTATGGACTTAGACATTAATCCAACACATCTCCCGTGAACTTTCTCAAATAACACACATAAAAGGTGTTATGAATGCCCTCCAGTTCTTCCGGTAATTCTAGCTTGTAAGCTTGATTCTCGATCCTCTGAAGAACTTTAAATGGTCCAATAAACCTTGGACTCAATTTTCCCCTTTTACCAAATCTTATAAGTCCCTTCCACGGCGAGACTTTAAGTAAAACCGAATCTCCAACTTCGAATGATATCGGTTGTCTTTTCTTGTCAGCATAACTCTTTTGTCAATCTTGAGCTGCCAACATCCTTTCTCTAATCACTTTCAACTTTTCAGCAGTCTGATGGACTATTTCAGGTCCCATAAACTGCTTTTCCCCAGCTTCCAGCCAACATGACAGCGTTCGACACTTTTCCCCATACAAAGCGTGATAAGGTTCCATCTTGATGCTTGAGTGGAAACTATTATTATAGGAAAATTCTACTAGAGGTAAGTGTTCATCCCAGTTACCTTGAAATTCTAGGGTACATGCTCTCAGCATATCCTCCAATGTTTGAATTGTTCGTTCGCTTTGACCATCAGTTTGCGGATGGTAAGTTGTACTCAAACACAACTTGGTACCCAATTCCTCTTGTAGACTCCTCCAAAACCTTGAGGTAAAACAACTGTCACGATCGGATACAATCGTTAACGGAACACCGTGAACCCTCATAATTTCCTTCACGTAAGAATTCGCAAGTTTATCCATAGACCATTTCTCGTTAGTGGCTATGAAATGCGCACTCTTAGTGAAGCGATCAACGACCACCCAAATCATCTCGTGACCGTTCCTTGTTCTGGGCAGTTTAGTCACAAAATCCATGGTGATGTCTTCCCATTTACCCATGGGTACCGGTAAAGGTTCTAAACTCCCATACGGTTTCTGATGTTGTGCCTTAACCCTAGCACAAGTTACACACTCGGCCACATACTTAGCAACATCGAGCTTCATCGTCGGCCACCAGTAATAAGGTTTTAGATCCTTATACATTTTTGTACTGCCGGGATGAATCGAGTACATGGTCTTGTGAGCTTCTTCCATCAGAAGATCTCTTACTCCTTCCGTCTTAGGTACCCAAATTCTATCTTTGAATACCTTCAGTCCTTGACCGTTTGTATCAAACACCAACGTTTTACCCAAACGTTCCTCCTTCCGGTCATTTTTCTCTAAAGCTTCCTCCTGATCTTTCTTTATACTTTCCACAATTGTCGAGACAACTTCAATTCTCAACGCTCTTGGCCTTTTCTTTTCAAGATTTACCTTCCGACTGAGAGCATCAGCAATAACGTTTGCTTTACCAGGGTGGTAAAGTATCTCACAGTCGTAGTCCTTGAGTAATTCTAGCCAGCATCGTTGCCTCATGTTCAATTCCTTCTGATTAAAGAGATATTGAAGACTCTTATGATCAGTGAAAAGTTTGCATTTAGTACCATAAAGATAGTGCCTCCACATCTTTAAGGCGAATACTACCGTTGCCAACTCCAGATCATGAGTGGGGTAGTTCTTTTCATGATCTTTCAATTGCCTCGATGCATACGTGATCACTTTATCCCTTTGGGTCAGAACACATCCTAACCCAACTCCAGAGGCATCACTATAAACTGCGAAGTCATCAACTCCTTCAGGTAACGAAAGAATCGGTGCTTCACACAATCTCTTCTTTAACTTCTCAAAGGCTTCCTTATGCTTCTCATTCCAAGTATAAGTAGCTCCTTTGTGGGTCAAAGCTGTTAATGGAGTAGCAATCGAAGAAAAGCCTTGGATAAATTGGCGATAATATTCGGCTAATCCTAAAAAGCTTCAAATCTCCGTAGGACTTTTTGGTTGTTCCCACTTCATCACAGCTTCAATCTTTGCTGGGTCAACCATTATTCCTTCTCGGTTAACCACATAACCTAAAAATTGGACTTCTTGAATCCAAAATTCACATTTGGTGAACTTTGCATACAGCTTCTCCTTTTCCAGAACTTCTAGCACTTCACGCAGATGCTTGTCATGCTCCTGCTTGATTTTCGAATAAATCAAGATATCATCTATGAATACTATTACGGATTTATCAAGGTATGGTTTACAAACCCTGTTCATCAAATCCATGAAAGCTGCTGGGGCATTGGTTAGTCCGAACGACATAACCAAAAATTCATAGTGTCCATATCTTGTTCTGAACGCAGTCATTTCGATATCCTGCTCTCTCACCTTTAGTTGATGGTATCCTGACCTAAGATCGATCTTCGAGAAATAGATCGAACCTTGCAACTGATCGAACAGGTCATCGATCCCCGGCAACGGGTACTTGTTCTTTATTGTCGCTTTATTCAGCTCTCTGTAATCGATGCACATTCTCATGCTCCCGTCTTTCTTCTTTACAAATAACATCGGGGCTCCCCAAGGTGATGAACTAGGTCGAATGAAACCTTTGTCCAATAACTCCTGAAGTTGTGTCATAAGTTCTTTCATCTCTGTTGGTGCTAATCGATACGGTGCTTTAGCTATCGGCGTCGTTCCTGGTAATAAGTCGATACAGAATTCTACTTGTCGATCAGGGGGCAATCCGGGAAGATCTTCGGGAAAGACTTCCGGATAATCACACACCACCGGAATATTCTGCACCTCCTTCTTTTCCTTCTTAGCATCGATCACGAACGCTAGATATGATGTACATCCCTTGGCCAAACACTTTCTGGCTTTGATTAGGGAAATGATTCCAGAGTTTACTCTGCGTTTGTCTCCATACACCATAAACGACTCTTTCCCTGGCGGGTTTACTTTTACTCTCTTCTTCCTACACAATATTTCGGCATCATTGGCGCTAAGCCAATCCATTCCTAAAACTATGTTGAATCCATTTAACTCGATAGGTAATAATTCCTCGTGGAACTTATTCCCATCCAAGTCAATGAGGATGTTTTTCATACGATGGCTAACAGGTACAAACTTGCCCCTAGCAATCTCGACTATTATAGCATTAACTAGTCTATCTACAGGCAAAGCTAGTTTTCTACCAAATTCATGCGAAATAAAGGAGTAATTGGCTCCAGAATCAAACAAAATTTGGGCAGGCAATTCGTTTACGAGAAAGGTACCTGAAGCGACATCGGCTTCTTCTTTCGCAGCTTCAAGTGTCATCTGAAAGGCTCTCGCCTTCGGCTTTGGTGGAAGATTGGGTTTTGATGCGTCCTTCTTCTTCGGGCAATCCCTCAAAATATGCCCTTCTTCATTGCACCCAAAACAGACGTTCTTATTGAAGGTGCATTCATTGGCATAATGCCCTGGCTTTCCACATTTGCAACAAGTGACTTGCACGCTGCATTTCCCAGCATGTTTCTTCTTGCACTTGTTACACCACTTGGCTTCGGCTCCTCCTCCGAATTTTCTCGAACCAGTCTTCGAGAACTTGTTCTTTTTATTGGAACCTGAAGTTCCTTCAAACTTTCTCTTTTCGCCAACTTCCACCTTGCTGGCGGCTCTCCCCTTAATCATATCTTCAACAGACTTGGCAGCCCAGACAGCTGCCTCCAAAGTAAGTGCCTGACGTACTGGCACAACGTACTCCCATGGAAGTCCCTTTGCGTACCTGTCAACTTTTTCCAGCTCATCTGGGACAATACGCAAAGCAAACTCCATTTTGTCTGTGAAGTTATTCGTATATTCATCAACGGTCATACTCCCTTTCCTCAACATCATAAATTGGTTTTCTAGCTCAAGCACGTTTTGGGCCGAGCAGTACTTGCGCTTGAAGTGCACCAAGAACTCTGCCCAAGTGAGTTGCAGTGGCTCATTAGGGCTTAGGGTTTTCCCCAGAGTGTTCCACCAACGAGCAGCACTACCCCTGAACTGACGCACTACAAATGTGGTTTATAATTTGCATTGGCAACCACAAGTCATGAAAGCCAATTCCATTTCCGAGATCCAATCCATTACTCCGAAAGGATCTTCTTTTCCAGTGAAGTTCGATGGCTTGCAAGTCATAAAGTCCTTATACTTGCACCCATTTCTCTCCACTCTAACCTCGTGGTTATTTCTCCCAACCACAAGCGGTTCACTATGACCAACCGATCTACTGTTGTTTCCTTCTTCAGATCGATCGTCATTCAATTCACGTTGTTCAACAGGAATTGAAGGTTCATCCCTGTTGTTCAGCAACATTTGCCTCAATTCCTCCCTCTGTTCAGCCATCATGGTCTGAATCATAGTTCGTACTCCAGCCATGGTGATGGGTTCGGGTGCAGCTCCTACTATAGGCACCTGTTCCACCACTTGAGGTTGAGGTTGTTGGTTTCTGTTTGCATTTCCCGCTCCACTTTGAGTTCTTGCCATTATAATCTATATACCGAATAAGGCGAATTTAGGTCTTTATCCTTGATAGGTGTTTAAATTCCCTTATCACTCCGAAACGTTTACATGTTATTTCTAATCTCGTAATCATACGCTTAGAATCCTACACACATAAGGTTTCCAGATCCGGTCGGCAACAGACCATAGATCTGAACAAATAATGGCATATATGGCAAACATATAGCATTTAGCACATAAAAGCATTTTAGGCATCTTTCCTAAATTAAACTAGTGCTCGTGTCTAAAATATAGCAGACACTTAAACTAATGCTCTGATACCAACTGTGACATCCTCTAATTTCTCGGCTAGAAAAGACCGATTTAATTTATGCTTTTTAAAATAAAATCAAAGAAATCCTTTTAAAAGATGTTGCGGAATTGGTCCGCAAAACAAAACATGATAAAAGTTTATCAAAACCTTTCTTTAAGAAATATACAATTTCATTTCATATCAAAACCTCGGGATGTCATGTTCCGATACAGATCAAAAGCATAAACAAGACATTATAAGCCTTACAACAGTTATTTACAACTACTGGCCTATAATCAAAAAATCTCTCATCGTCCTCCGACTATGCTCGGGGTCCACTACCTGTAACATAAAAAGCTGAGTGGGTCAGGCTTGGGAGCCTGGTGAGCATATAGGGTTTTCAACCCACAATAATAATAACTTATTAAGTTCACCAATCAACAATAACCCTGATTACCCATTCCCGTTGTCCTCACTTTACGTCCCTAAACACCTATCACAAGGGACCTAGCCTAAGGAATATCATCGGGATGGACACTACTGCTAAGGGGACTCCTCAGCCATACATGTCCTAAAGGCAACCATGAGGGGGATGGAGTACGCCAATGAACATTTAGTTCATCAACACCTACAAGTTGCGAACCTGCTAGTGTTCCACTGGACTGTCTAGAAAGGTCCGTGGTCGTCATCTATACTACGCTAGACGACAACAACAACAACAACAACAACAACAACAACATCGATGCCTCTCACCATTTTAACACACATCGAATATTTCATCTACCCATGTTCTACCCAACATATTTGTAGATAAAATACATATACATTTTAAAACTTGTATAAAACATCTGTTCAACAGTCACCTCAAATAAACACTTAATATAATTACATATAGCACGTATTTTATAGAAAATACTTCATATCTAGGTGTAAGATGAAAGTGACTACACACTCACATGATTTGATGATAATCGGGCAGCACTTCGTTCCCTAAAACGATCGTTTCTAATAAAACCGGGAGTTTTATTGAGAAACCGGGCTCTACGAAGGTCGGGCTTCAAAACCGAAAAGATAAATTTCTCGGGCTTCTCGGGCACTTCGGGACATGTTTCGGGTGTTTGGTATGATATCGAGGCTTTGGGGGAAGTTAGAATGAAAGAAATATTGAAAGAGGGGTGAAAATTGACAATTTTTCAAACTATCCCCGGGAGGTCTCGCACCCTTCTATTTATAGGGGCGAGGCTCCTGATCCAACGGTTGAGAGGCTACCAGGTGGCAGCAGATCCGAAGAGGGGTCACGCGGGTTGCGCATGCGAGGGTCCTGCTGGCAGCTTCTAAGTGGACCGAAGTCTAGGGTCCGAGGAGGGGGTTTCGTGGCTCACCTGCGAGGCTCGGAAACGTCAGAAGAGGGTACGCGTCGCATTCTTATTGGACCACTTCGGATGGCTTCTCCAGTTCGGACACGCTTCTGATGACACAGCAATTTCGGACACGTGGCACGTTTTGAGCGAGGGTGACGTGGCCGAAGTCCACCTTGCGAAATTTCTCGGATTTTGCAATTTTTCTCGATTTTTGTGCCAAAACTTCTAAAATCCATAACTTTGGCATACGGGCTCCGTTTTTGACGTTCTTTAGATGCATGCATAGGTAAAATTACGCTCTACAACTTTCGTTTAGACTTCGTCGGCTAATTTTGAAATTAATTTTTATATTATTATTTTTAACAGACCGGGACAGGAAATCCATTAAAAATTCATAATTTCTTCATCCGATGTCCGTTTTCGTCTGTCTTTTTACCGTTGTGCTACTATTGACGAGACCTTAGATTCTCGTTTAGGTCGTGTCGGCTAAAAATCACTCGATCTAAAATTCGAGTTTTTAGCTGTCTAGTGCTAAACTGAAACTTAGAAAAATCATAACTTCCTCATACGAAGTCAGATTTGGGCGTTCTTTTTATACATACTCTCGGTTTAACGAGCACTACGACTTTCGTTCAGATCACTAAGGCTAAAAAGTAGTTTATCAAAAACTCACTTTTTACGACATTCGGCACCGTGCTGGTTTTGTCGCGAAACTTCGACAGGTCATAACATCTTCGTTATAACTCGGATTTTGGTATTCTTTATATATCCGTAGTCCTTGTCACAACCACTACAACTTTCTTAATAGATATCGGCTTTATCTAATATTTATTTTCGACGCTCATTTTTATTCTTAATTAATTAAATCTAATAATTAAGCATAAAACACATAAAACACATAATATTCAAATAATTCTTTTTCATTTCTTCAAAATGAGTTACAAATGTTAACCTAGACTATCACATCAATATTAATGTCTAGCCTAGAAACACGGGCATTACATAGGTGGTTTAATATTTTAATAAATTAAGCTTTTAATTTAATCAATTTTAAACCATGTCAAGGAATTATTAATTGTCTCTTAATTAATCTTTTAATGAAATTATTAATAAAACCATAAGGGTGTATTTTTAAACTATTCAAAATGCAAGGTTTTAACTATTTAAATTTCTAAAATCAAGACTTTAAATTTCAAATTTAAACTATAAAACCAAAAGGGTGCAATTTGAAATTTTTGAATCAAAATAATCTTATATTATCCATATTTAACCTAATCCACTAATTTTGATAAGGATATGATGATATTAATCAGAAAAATCGATTTTAGGCAATAAAAACGAATTATGGTAATTATCCAAAACAAAATCTGGTCAAAAAATCGAATTTTTAGGTCACATACGAGTCAGCTCGTCGATTTGGGTTCTGAACTGGTCGAGTTCATCATGGAATCGTCGAGTTCAAGTGTCATACAGCAGAAAAATTGATTTTCTTGTTCTTTTGGCAGTCCACTCTTGCACCAATTCAATTGAAAAACTTCCTAGGCTCTGATACCACTGATGGCTTATGAGCATAACAACATTCATATGTGATCATGCAACCCTAATTGCTTTGGATCTATGTTTTTCTCTATTGAACATACAAATATGAACACCAAAGCAATAACCCTAGATCTACCATATACAATTCAAAATTCACATATGAAATTAGGGTTTGATCATTACCTCACTTGTTATGTAGTAATAACAAGAACAGCCCTTGAAGATCCTTGACTCTTGAAAGCTTAGTGCCCCAAGTGTTGCCCCTGTAATGGAGTCACAAACACACAACACAACAAGGATGATAAGGAGAGATAGGATATCGGCCAGGGTTTCTGTCTAGAATACATAGGGCCGAAATCCTTAGGGTTTAGGAGGTTTATATAAGGCTAGGTTGCTTAGTCTTCAAGCTGGACTTGAATAAGGAAACCCTAGTTCCTAACTTAAGCCCAAAGCAACCCATGGACCTCCTTGGTAAGCCCTTGGACGAAATCTTATGGGGAAACCCATAAATTTCATCTACTTCATTTACAAGGAGTCCTAAGCCCAGTTTCACAACTATCAATGATTTGCAAAACAGCCCCTCCATTATTAATCAGTTCCTTTTAATCCCACAACTAATATCCAATTAATTTCTGATTAATTACTAATTAATAATATGATTTCCAAATAATATATTAATCTTATAATATATTAATAAAATCATTCTCAGTACTAATTTATTATTTATATAATAAATCCTACTCTCTCTCTCTCTCTCCAGTTTTTATCCTATCAAGTTGCATGAGTGAAGGCAACCCAAAAGGACTATGCTCATAATCAAATCAAGTACATACCAAATATAGTTATGGGCATAGACACCTAATCCAACAAATATAAATGATTTTTCATCACAAGCTGTTCTTATTTTTTAACAATTCAAAAGATTTAAGAAATCGAGAAGAAACTTTAGATCTAGGTCAAAGAATTCTTCATCTGACTCAAGATCAAACAGTAAAAGACTAAATTTCAAGGTACCAAATGGTAACAAGTGTCATGAGTATGGAGAAACTGGTCACCATGCCATGGATAGAAAGAACAAGAGAGCTAGTCAAAAGGAGGACTCATACGAATTCAAGTACAAGAGATTGGTTGCATCTCTCAATAAGTATAATATGGGATCGAATGTGTTGTTAGCTGACGAAGAGAAATGTGGCTGAAGAGGACTTATATAGTGATGAGAAAGTGGAGAAGAATTATTTACGTGTTATGTTTGTAGACAAAGATTCCATTGGTAACAACTTTAGAATGTTTGAAGCTGATCTAATCCAGGTCGCCAAAGATAAATCATCCTCAGATCAAGATCCCTTTTCTATGTATCAGGTTTTAGATTTTATAATTACTTTGATAATGCTTTGAAAACCCCAGTTAAAGAAACAACAAGATACAATTCTTAATCAACTTAATTACAAAATAGTTGAGCTTTCATTAATGACTACAAATTTCCAGAATCAACAATTATTAAACAATATTCTTATAAACTAAAGGAATAAAGCTATTAAGATTCATATAACATCAAGAAAATCATAAAAATGGACATCTTCTCATACTAGTGTTGCAAAGCTGATAAATGATCAAATTCCTTTTGAAATGAATAAAATCATAGGTGATCATTATCAAACAGTTACTGATAAGTTTAAATCAATCAAGAATGAACCTAATTTTTCAAATAGAGTTGAGTCGATTCAAGATAGTCAACAAAGATATGTTAAAACAGGACATGTCAAGGATCAAGAACTTGTAAACAAATAATGTTGTTAAAATTATTATGCATAAATTAAAGTTATAAGTCCAAGTTCTTCAGATGATCAACCTGTTAAGAGTAAGGTCCAATCATGTATTCAACTTGTTTAGATATTAAAAATAAATTTCATATATCAAATAGTGAAATCCATTGTGTCATAAAAATTGTTCATGCATAGTCTGATATCAATATTGAAGAAAAATATCAGCTAGTTGATTCATTGTGTCATGTTGTGATACATCCAAATAATCCACTTGCCAACATTTTGAAACAAGCAACTGACTCATCATCTCATCCTGTGAGTCAACCAACTATTCAAAATGCCACCTAGACTCATAAAAAGAAGAGTATGCCTTATGGACTTCCAAAACTTAAAGAATCTTTAAAGAAAAAAAATTGAAAATTTATAATCTCACTAGAAGATAAGACAACATGTAACTCCTTGTTCTGAATCAATTCCTAATTCGAGGCTGTGGCCCGAAGAACGTTCATCATAAGGCTTAAGGCCTTTCAAAAGGTGAGATCTAGACCCATATGGGTGCGGGTAATGTAATTGAGGTGATTCGGGTGTTCAGTTTGTGTTTTGGAGCCTAGGGGTATTTCGGCAAAGTGTCGGTTTGGGCTTTTATGGAAATTGGATTTTTGTTCAGAAGATCTTAAGTCCGGTATGAGCTGATAGAAGTTTAGAGCTTCTCGTTACCTTTTCGTGGATATAAGGATCGTCGGAAACGGACTTGTAACGAAGAAGTTATGGCCTTCGGAAGATTGGTGAAATTAGGGTTTCATCAGGTACGTGGGGCGTACACGAGTGTACGCTTTGCGTACTAGTAAGAGGGTCAGTATGCGGGTAGTACATCTTAAGTACGATGGGTGTACTAAGCCAAATGGTCGCGATTATCCTTTGGAGTACGCATGGCGTACAGGATTTATGTTGGGCGTACTCCAGTCAGTCTCAGACCCTATTTTAGGGTCTTGGACCCTATTTAAACTTCTTATCTCATCAATTAACCCTAATATCTTCAGCCTTCATCCCTCTAAACCCTAGAAATGAAACCCTATCCCCTATTTGAGTGGTTTTTGAGTTTTTGTGTGTTATTTCATGCTTTTGGTGCTCATAGAAGAAGAATCAGCTTCTTGGAGAAGTGTGGGATTGCTTGAGGCTTTTGGATCCAAGATTTTTGCATCTTGATCTACATCTTGAAGGTATAAAGTTTCTACCTTAGTGATCTTATGCGTTAGATCTAGTTCATGGAGTATTTTGTGCATTTTGGAGTCTTTGTGTAAAATATGGGTTTTTGATCTACTCCAGAAGCAATGGGTGCTAGATCTTAGATCCATTCAGTCCCTAGGTTCATAAAAATGCAAGATTTATAGGTGTATTTTGGTCCATGCAAGCATTAATAACTCTGTTAAGTCCTTATTGAGCTTTTGAGTCCCTTTTGCCATGCAAGCACGTAAAGTTGCCAACTTTATGTGACAAGTAATCTTATAGAATCAGATCTGAGAGTTTGGCACTTTGTCTTAACCCATTAAGGGCTTATTGGAGTGAAAAAGGGGTCTGAGGAGTACGTAGGGCGTATGTAAGTGTACGCTCAGCGTAATGTTGATTTTGTGCATAAATTACTTGTACTCTATGCTTTGAGGCTGTATACGCGGGGCGTACATCTTGAGTACGCAGAGCGTAATACCCAATTCAACATTATTGGGCCTTTTTGAGTTTGGGCCTTGTTGGGTCATCGGGCTTCTGTTTTTGGGCCATGGTTGGGCTGAGGACTTTCTTGGAATTGGTCCCTTGAGAATTTTATACCCGGTTAGGAAGTTGGGCCATATTGGGATTTTGTTGCTTTTATCTTGGGCTTTGGATTGCCATTTTGGGTTTTGGGCTTTTTATGCATGTTGGGTTGGGCTTTGGTTATGGAACAAGTAAGGAAAGGGTGAAATGGCCTTTTACCCTTTAGGAAGTTAGTTTATGGAGTGGGCCTCGGATTTTGGGTTATCAGGTTAATTATTGTTTAAGATTGTATTTATTGTTAGTTGGCGCGAAGTTATCTGGTTCGGCGGTACGAGCAGTCATTTGAGTATCAGTGGATTGAGGTGAGTTTTCCTCACTGTACTTACGAGTCGAAGGCACCAAGGTTGACCCTTTGGATTGTTATCCTGGTTTATCGTATGTTGGTATGTTGCAGTGATCTATTAGATCTATATACTGGTATATAGGATGTTATGCTTGGTGATCTGTAAGATCTTCCTGCTTGTCTGTTGACTGGTTATACGTTTAGTTGTGTATATGTCACCGTAGTGTGGGTGGGTTAAGACTGTACTGCTTTGTGCTGCCAATCAACAAACCCGGTAATGTTTATATCGATATATTGTTATGGTTTACTGGGCTTATATATGTTTATCTGTTATGTGTATGTCGACATGTTATGGTTGGTTGGGTTGAGGCAGTCCTGCTTTGTGCTGCAGGCCAAGACACCCAGGGCAGACCGAATAGATTGTAGGGCCTGCGACGCGGTCCAGTCAGGCCGAAGGCACGGAGGATGGTCCAGATAGGCTAAAGGCCCGGTGTTATTTTTATTTCTGCTATTTATGATAGCAAAGCTATACCTTTGACCATGTGATCAGTTTAAGAACTCAGATTCACAGTGGTACTGGTATGTAGCCTCTAGCCATGTAGAGCATGTCCCCCAGTAAGTGAATGACTCTATTCTATGGCATTGGCAGAAGGTTAGACAGGGCGTGAAAACCTGAAATCTACCTTAATGTTAATCAGAAATTGTTTGTCTTCAGTGCCATTTGGGTCGAAGCGTTATTGATGTTTATCAAGTATGGAAATTGTTATGTCTCAATGATTGTATATCTTTGAATCAAATCAATAATTGTTAGGGAAAACTTATCACATTATGACTTTGTTGTTCCTTGCTCCTATTTGCTTCTGCCATATTGGTATATATATGGCATAACGTTATATTGTATCTATTATTGAACTCACTAAGCGTTATCGCTTACCCCTCCCAATGTTTTAACATAATGCAGGCAATAAGCACTCAGTATAGTTGGAAGACTTAGAATAGTTGTAATATTATTTTTTTTGTATTTTTGTTTAGGTTTGTATAGATTTACAATATCCTGGGTAGTCATGTAAAATCTTAAAACATAGTCGGTTTGTATCCAATCTTTTGTAATGACTTTATCAATGTAAAAATATTATTTTATGAATATGCATGTAGCATGTTATGGAGTAACTATATTGTCAAGTATGAAAGTTTGGGTCTTTCAGAAATATAAAAGTATAGAAAGGGGTTCTTTCAATCATGGTATCAGAGCAGTGGTTTAAGTGAACTAAATCCCATGGATTGGTATTTAGACTTAAACTATTGGAAGTTCAATATATGAACTGGAATCATTGTAAATATATGGATACAAACCATAGGAAACACTTAAGTGGGGTATTGGGTAGTGATAAACCCTGGTATTCTAAGATATTAAGTTACTTCAAAAATTTTAGAGAATTAGTTTATGTGAACTAGGAATTTTGAGAATTTCTAGATTTAAACATGAATTGTTAAGTGAAGATTATACAATATGTATCTGATATATTTTAGGTTGAATACCTAATGGGGTAAGCACTAGAATATTAAGAGGAGATATGCCTTATATTCTAATATGTGCTAAAGGATAAGTAAATATTGCATGCTTTAGGTTTCATACCTATATTGCTATTATTTGAGAAAGTTTAAGGTCTGTTGCCGACCTTGGTTTAGAAAATTTTATGTTTAGAATTCTAAGAATTTCCGTAATAGAATTTACATGAAATTTTTCGAAGTAATAAAGATACTTATGATAATTGATATTGATAAGTTTATTGATAAACGATCGAAGGATATCATGAAATAATAAATATGGAATGTTATCGTAAATAGTGTATTAATACCTATAAAGTGGTATTATGCATTTAAAATATGTAAGATAATATAATAACATCTTTGGAAGAAAGATGTGCGTTTGAAATACATTTGGATGAGATAAATGTTTTGGCATAACCGATGAAGTTGTTCAACCGCTGTCCAGATTAAAGCAGTGATAGTTTATAGAGTCGGAAGAACCGAGGGTGGTGATAAATACTTCAACAGTATTGAAATTAATGTAGTAGAAGATTTAGAAGAATTAAATGAAGATCAAGGAAAAGGCTAATGAAGTTTTTAGACTTATTAGGCCAAGACTTTGTGATGAAGTATGTAGTTCGAGTAGTAACCCTATACAGGATGCTCAGACTTAGTATTTAATAATACTGAGTGATGATTGACTTCTATCATATCCTTATGGAAGTTCCATTGTGTGTTAAGCCGACTTTAACATACAAGATTGGGATAGTGAAATAGGTTATTCGGTTGGGAAAAGGCTTAGTGGCTTACTTGTTCGAGTAAGGTAGAGTACTTAGTTGAAGAAGTTATACACTCATATTATTGTATGAGAAGAAATGTTGTAGTTAAGAATGACAAAGAACCAAGTTGAAGCTAGTAGAGCTTGCTGAGATGTAGCTATAATGCAGACTTCTTAGGATAGACTCCTATGAAGTAGACTTAAAAGATACAACCATGAGAAGAAAACTTACTCAGATACAGGAATGACGATGTCATGAAAGGATAATGAAACCAACACATATGTATGATGATTTGCATGATTTAGAAGATGATGTAAGTAGTTGGAAACTATTTGTCATTACACTGCTAGAGGAAATTTTGGGTGTAGTATGTCTTGCAGAGTAGACACTACCCGAGAAAGAATTTATATGAAGAAATGGAAGTAAAATTTCTATCGACCTATGGAAAAATATTAGAATATTCTAGATCGAGTATATGCATGAGAAGAATCCTAGAAGGCGAGTATAGGTAATCCAATATATGTTTGATAGAAACGCGAAAACCCTAGTTGAGTCTAGGAGAAATTGTTGTATGTACTTGTTTGAACGCACTTAGGTGTGAAAATTTGCTTTGTGAAAACTTTTGAATGGTGACTTGGGAACTGTGAGACAATACTTGGGACGAGTATGAGTAGGTGTGAATAGTAGTAGAGGCCTATACTACTGGAAGCACAGGACTCACGCTTGGATCAGGCAAAGTCACAAGGTTACCAAGAAGCTAGTAAATGATTCCGTTTTATTCACGTGTGTCGTTACCTTCGTTTCGGTAATGACTAAGAAGATAATTATCGTTCAAATCTTAATGTCATAAAGAATCAAGTCCGATTAGTATAAATCCGCGAAAGGAGTTGATTGGTTCAGAGAACCATGTCTTATATAGTGACAACACTTCAGTAGGAATACTGAAGAAGTAAATGGTCGAGGTAGTCGATAGAAATATAACAATCTTCATTAAAGAATTGAGCAATCATTAGCCAGAGATGTGACTTGCTATGTGGTGTTACTGGCCACAAGAAATGTTTCCGCCCTACTCTTACTAGTCAAATGGCGGGGAGTCAAGTTTTCCATTCAACAATCAAAGAGTACTCCAACTCAAAAGGAGGAGGTGCTAAAAGCTAAAAGATGTGTATGTCCGAAAGCACGAATTAGAGATATGTGGTGCTATTCTTTATGTTCCAAAGCATCCACGTGTTGATCAAACTCTTTTTTTTCATTTTCTTTATTCCATCAGCTTGATTCATTCGATCTGATTCTAATACAAGAGTTTGGTTCGTTATGTGTCTTGTGCGTTATAAAATCAAAGGTCATTAGAATAAGACCATTCGAGTTGTTGTTATAGCAAAAGTAAAGACCTTATCTTGGGTTTAGTCTATAAACCAAGAAGGAGCAGGAGTCTGCAATGAGAATTGAGTTTTAACTCAAAGATTAGGATCGAAAGCCCAATAGAGAGTGATGAGCGGGTGCAGGTTTGAGCACCGCTAGTAATTAAGAAGTTTGAAGAGTTTGACAATTGTTTGGCAAACCAAAAGTAAAAAATCGTATATTTTAGATTACCACGGAGGAAGTAAGTTAGGACTCGAATGTTGTGACTAGTAATTTTCTCGTAAACTTTAGATCTGCTCACATCTTATTTGATTATGATGCCTCAGATTCTTTCGTGCCTTATAAATTCGCACATTATTTTCAAATTGCTTGTTAAACAATTGTCCAATCATTTCACATAGATAACATAGGAAATATATTATTACTTGCTGATAAAGTCTATAGAGATAGTGTTATAGGAATTGAAAGTTATAATCTTCCTGCTAACCTAATTCCTATCTTTGATATTATTCTCGACATGAATCAATTGTCAAAGAACTACGCAGATCTCTTGTGCTACGAAGAGATGATATGCATCACTATCGAAAGGAAGGATTCTATTTATGTCTACGGTGAAAATAATAAATTTCTTTCTTAAAAACTCATAAATTTATATCGAAGGGATATTCTACTTATCCGGCTTATACAGTTAATACCTTGAAAGAGGAGAAGAAAACTGTGAATGATAGCATTTGGATAATTTTCGACCGGCTGATGAAGAGTGCATATATTCTCGCCACACGTGAAACGGCTCCATTGGAGAAATACGCGTAAGTTTACTTAGACGAAATCATTGCGAGACATGGTGTGCCACTAAAGATTATTTCCGATCGTGATACTCGCTTCACTTCTCACTTTTGGGCTAGTATGAAAAGTGAATTGGGATCTCGAGTTGCTCCCAACACAACTTATTGTTGGATTAATGTCTAAGTCCATAACTATAATTGGTAAGACTTGACCCGACCCGGCATGGTCCATTTGGGTTGCATGGCATCATGCATTTGGATATACTATAATGAGAGAAATAACACTTAAGGTTGGTTAATATATTATAAGTTCTAATATATTAATAAGGTTATTTAATTAGTATTGATCAAGAATTAATTTGGAATTAATTAAGTGATCAAAAGGAGACTAATTAAATATATGGGTTGATTCTGTAAATCATTCATTCTTATATATGTGGGCTTGTTATCCAAGATTCCTTATGTTGGACTAAGTCCATGGGGTGACCCATGGATACTCCATGGAGGTTAAAATCCATGGAGCATAAGGAATGGGTAAAGTTATGAGTTACATGGTGTAACCCTAATAGCCACCATATAAAAGAATCCCATGGCTCAAGAAATCGTGCACTAATGTGTGAATATGAGGGCTAGACGATTTCAAGGAGTGTTCCATTTCTCTCAAGTCATTCCATGTGCATTTGGTGATGTGTGAACCATTTGAGGTGTCACACTTGGGGCACTAGGCACTCAAGCTTCATGGAGACAAGCTACATCAAACAAAGGTATGTATTCTATCCATTTGATTACCCAAGTATCAAGTATTGTATGCTAGATAGGGTAATACCTTGGAAAGTTCATAATTGCATGTATAATAGAGAAAACATAGATCCAAGGTATTTAGGGTTGCATGTACACTTAGGAGTGTTAGAATGCTCAAAACTCATCAGTGGTATCAGAGCCAGGTTTTGTTTTCTTGTTATACTTGCAAAATTAGCTGAAAAATCGAATTGTATTAGTTTAAAAGTTATACTAATTACTTGAAAAAAAATTTGATGTGAATTATCTTTGTTCATATGAGTTTATTAGATTAATAGAAAAGTTAATTGATTATGTGTTTTCAATCCATTTTAATCTAAGAGTTGATTCTAAAATGTGTTTTTGTAACTTGTCCTCAAGTTATATGAAAAGTCACATTTAAGTTTCATAAAACTCATAAAAAGTTGGCAATGGTTACAAAAATGAAGAGTCTTGTCCTCATTAAATGGTTTTATGACTCCATAACTTGTCCTCAAGTTATGGAGGTTCAAGAGTCACTTCGTTAAATGATAAAATGTGTAACCTTAATTAGTTCCATAAGTTACAAAAATAAAGAAAAGTTACATTCTTTTATTAGTTTAAAGTCTTCCATAACTTGTCCTCAAGTTATGGAACTTGAAGAGCTTTTTTAATTAAAACTACTTTAAACACATAAGTTATGGAATTAATTAGTTTTGAATATTTTCAAAACTTGCCCTCAATTTTTGGAATTTGTAAAGTTTTCCCCATGAATACTTTAATTCCAAGTTAGCCCTTAGAATTTTAAAAGTTAAAATTCAACCCTTATACTTTATAGTATTATAATAATAAATATATGTATAAGAGCAAGTCAGTCTTACCGTTAGTAGGCCTCATTCACGAAGCCGGTCTATAAGGGGTATAAGGTTACTGCCTATAAAATGGCAGTTTAATGGGTGTCCACTCTCACCCACCGCTTCCTTGACTGGTGGAGGGTCGTTAGCCGAACGGGTAGGACAAGGACTATAATTCCCCCTTCATTAAAAGTATTAATGATAAATACTAAGTAACTAAACACTTATAAATTCCCAATCTTAGTTACTTAGGAAAATGTGAATAAGGTGCTAATCCATGAAATTACACTTTGCACTTTGTTTAAGCCGTTAGTGGAGCGTGTGTAGCTAACCGGCACACTAACCTGGACTTAACAAGGTTGGCAAAGGGTAACTTAATGTTTATCATAGTATCGTTGGAGCGTGTGTGGTTAACCGGCACATCGATTGAGGGGTAAATATTAAGGGTACCAAGTATATTTGCATGGTTACTTCACACCTTGTTTTGTGATCCTCGGCATCCCAGTCACAAAACCTGAAGGGCACACTCGAGATTGAAACATGCCTTTGAAAAGTTCAATGAATCTCAAAAGAATCTAGGAGTTTCAAAACCAATTAAAACCTAATAATACATTTCGTTTATCTTGGTGGAAATTGGTGAATCGTCATTCACCTACCTTCAAATATTTTATAGCTTGGATTACGGCATCCCTCTTCCAAGTTATAAAATAGTTTGTTGGGTCCTAGCCTTAATATATCATATTGGGTGTTATATTAAGGACTTAAATCAACTTTACGTGAATTTCTCCCATTGTTGATGTCTGGTTTAGACAACAATGATCTTCCCAAACCAAGCTTTCCTAATGAATATGACTTCCCGAGTTTGGCTCATGGAAGTCATACTTCTCTTCCTCCACCTCCTCCAATTATTCTCCCTAACCCACAAGTTCAAGGTCACTCAAGCCCTAATGGCAAGCAAGGTCTATGTGTGATCACATCTTAGAGATGAAGTCATATATTGACAAGCCGGGAGAGTTGGGTGTCAAAGTCTTGAGAAGGTTGGATGTTCAATCACTTTCTAAGTCACTTAGTGAGTTCCTTTGGGACTACTACGAAACAGACTATGACATGACCCTTAATGATCTTATCTATTTGCTTGGTCAGCAATGATTTGAGGACTAGTAAAGCAAATTGATTAGGAGATCAACTTCCCAATGGACATTGACAATGGTAACATTGGATATCTAGAAAAGCCTTCTCATCCCAAAGAAAGGGTTTGACCATAGTCAACTAGGTTGACCAAATGGTAAAGAGAAAGGCTAAGTCTGCGATAGTCCCATGTACCATTCCCAGTGAGTCCATATGTTTCTCTTGCCAAAGGAAGGGGCATTGATTGCGAAGCTGCCTATTTACCTGAAAGATCATAAGGTTGATCAAGTCAAGAAGTTTGACTCTGCTTCAGGTAAAGTTCACTATCTAACTCTGTTAAGTTTCTATTCTGAGATTCTTATTACATGATGTGACTTGGTCACATGTTGATGTTTTAAGAATCAAAGAAAAGTGAAGAAACTTAAAGGAAGTATATGCTGATTCTGATCGTGAAGATGGTTTTTGATCGCACGGTTCGGTGATCAGAATTTTGAGCTGTTGCTTAGGAGTTATGATATATTGCTTAGGAATAGATAACAACAAGTTTTTGATATGCATTTGCATTGTAAGGATAACTTTTTCCGGAAGTTTTAAAATAAAAAAAACAGTTTTGATTTGTTTATTTTAAGTATCCTTACAATGGCATTTGTGAAAAATTGTTGTTTATATGTTTCCATTGATAGCAATATTGGAAAATGGATTTGATTCTTTCATTTGTGGTAGTGTCTAAATTTACCAAATAAGGAAAGTTTCTCATCACCCAAGTTTCAATTGGACCGAAACTTGGAATCATGCAAGTTGAATAGTATGATGAATGAGAACTTTCAAGCATTGGAAAATCAAGACTAATTACTTGTTCACATGGATGTGTGAGTCAAGTGAAGGACTAAAGGGATCGAGTACACATTCTTGTGCACTGGTCATGTCCACCATATAAGATCGATAAGACTATTCGTCATAATTTACTATAGCTCAGTAAATATGGTTATACTTACAAGCTTAGGTGTAATTCTGAGACATTGGAAAAGGTTCCAATGTATGGCAGAGCGAATAAGAAGAATCAAATTAGGCAGAAAGATAAAAGTTTTCTCAAATCTGAAAAGATGGGAGAGTACTTTAGTATCATGTTTTGTGATCATATTAATGATTTAAGAACCACATCACAATTGGTCTTCTAAGGACATCTTAGTGCATTCTTATGACTAAGAAGAGGAGTCATGAATTGTTGAAATGGTTAGATCAGGAAGATGAGTCATACTTCGTTCCAAAACAATTCTTAGAGTCATACTCCAAGATTGTAACTTGAGTGACATATCTTAAAGAAAGGTTTAAAACACTTGTCAAATGTAAGAGTAAAAGTGTCCTACTCTTGTACATTTGAAATTGGTAAGTTGTGATGTTTTGGATAAAACAAAGACCAACTAAGGCCAATTGTGTGAAGTGTTTGTATTGATAAAGAATCCGCACTATCTCTTGAATATTTGGCAAGATAGTCTTATATGTCAAGAGGATAGTGGGAGTCTTAAAGATCCTAAAGAGAATTTCAAGAACTAATCAAGAATAAAACCTGAGGTTCTTCACTAGCACACGACTTGAGGTTTATAACCTATCGTGTTGACATATTCTGTGCCCATTCCAGTTAAAGTTGGCTTTGCATAGGAGTTCTTAAAGTTCACAATTGGTTGCATAACAACTTGGAAGCAATGGCAGGCCCTGTACTGCCAGGTGGCAAGAAGTTAAGATTGCATAAGTTCAGTCCATATGAGTTTGGATTTGTCATTATCCTTGTCTTATGACTATGGTTTTGATGATTCACATGGATAAGAACACATACACCATAAAATCTAAGGGTCATAAGGTTTCTCTCCAATTCATGAAAATGATGGTGAGGAAACACTTCCACCAAGTAGATTTGAAGCAGATGGCAAAGGTCTAAACAATTGAGATTATGATTACGGCATCCCTTTTCATAGTTCTGAAATTGTTTAGACACACATGCATGCTATCTAAGGAAAGGTGTATGATTTTGATAAAGTTTTATCAAAGCAGCTCGTATCAGAAATCTAAACTTTGGTAAGAAAGTCAATAAAGTATTGATTTCTAGAAGTCCAGCTGATTTCTGAGTACATGTCAAAGCTAGTGGGAGCATAAGTGTTATGCTAATAATCATCATGTTAGTGGGAGCATGATAATTATTGTTAGTGTTGCAAGTTAGCAATGTTAATTATAGAAAACAAAAGTTTCAATTTGTGAGGCTGCAGGGATTGAAAAAGTTGTTTTGCTATAATTAAGGGAGAGGATATACTTCATTTCAGTTCTAAAGGCTTAGATTGAGACCTTAATCATCCTTAGTCAAGAATATATATATGAATTTCATGTTGGATTGGTTCAACTTAAGGAAATTCTATATATTGCGTTCTCAAAATTCGATTATGATTACGGCATCCCTCTTCATAGTCAAATTTTGAAAACATGGCAAATAAAAATATTGTAGCAAAAGATTGGTCTAGAATCATGTCTTTATGTGAGACATCATGAATCGTGTACCATTTGCTTTGGGTACAGGATCGATTGCATGTGCTATAATATTTGTCATTTCTAAATTTTTCCAAATGCCCAGAGGCATTAAGAAGGGAAAAGGTCTAGAATTGGATATGACTAAAATGATTAAGCAATTGTCGAGGACAATCTGAGGTTTACCAAATATTGGTTACTCAGGGGTTGGAAGTATAGTGCTAACTTTGGAAGGACCATATTGACATATTCTGAAAAGCGGCATCTCTTATTCAGAAGTGATAGTCAAAATGAGAATATGGAGTTGTCTCCATAGGTGGAAGTTATCTGTGTAAGATTAGAAAACTTAATGCAAGAAGCATGTCCAAAGCAATGTACTTTGAATATGAGACTTAGTTTCCATGGAGTTGATCTCCATTGGAATACCTTATAATGACTGTTGACAAGTCTTTGTGACTTTGTACATATTCATTACAGGAGGGTCAGTACATATAAGTTTAAAATCTAAACAGATTTCGATAAATGATAGGAATTTGAAATTCTCACATTTTTCGATAAGGATTTGGGAGTGTGAAATTAGAATCATTGAAATTATGTTCAATTGGTTTATTTCACAAAGTAAGGATCATAGACAAACATAGAGTGCATACTTGGTGTATGGCAAAGCTATTGTTTAAGAAAAACATAGTGTACATGCTTGGAGCATGGGACAACTAGTGTTTTTAATTCAAGTATAAAGTTGATAAAACCGAAACAATGAATAATGAGTAATCAGTATGGTGATAAATAAAAGTGTTTATTTATATTCATAGGGTTTGATACCATATTTGATTCATTTATTCTTGTGTTTCACTTTGCATGTTTTGACTTCCAGAATAACTAAGCCGCTCTTCCTGAATGATTAAGTTATTCAAACCATCCACAGTCGGTCATATGTTGGAAGTAGATATGAATCAAGACTGTCATGGGTTGGTTTGTAGAGGTCCAAGTTGGTGGACAAAGTGGTGCTACAACACTCATGAGTGCTCATAAGTTCGGAGTATTGGATTCAACCCGCGCTCATTTGAATCACTTCATGGATTTTATCACGAGTGATCATGAGACGATAATATCTTATATTCTTCAAACCTAGAGATATGAGTTGTTACTATGAGTTGGTTATACATTGATTGCACGAAAACGCATTGGTAACTCGATGTTATAAAACGTGCCTTTGTGTATGATTCAACAAGTAGTAGAACAAGCCATATGAGTCGAAGTTTATCCATTCCTTTTACCTTCGGGATAAAAGCGATATCTGTGGGCCCCTCGATGATTTAAAGATGATACATGTGAGTGCTTGGCCAAGCCAGGACTGATTTGATTTGTTCAATCAGTCAGTCATCATAAATCGAAAATCAGGAAACAACTAATGGACAGAGAGAATGATTGATAATCCATGTCTCAGTCCATATGATATCTAGAATGGAGGAATATATGATCCCTTATCTAATGGACAAGTCATTGACAAAGGTCAGAGTTCATCGACAAGGTCAGAGTTCGACATAAGCTTTTGAGAGCTACGATTGCTGATCGGTTCCTGAAGTCATACGCAATAATAGTTTTAGACTTATCTAAGTGGGAGACTGTTGGATTAATGTCTAAGTCCATAACTATAATTGGTAAGACTTGACCCGACCCGACATGGTCCATTTGGGTTGCATGGCATCATGCATTTGGATATACTATAATGAGATAAATAACACTTAAGGTTGGTTAATATATTATAAGTTCTAATATATTAATAAGGTTATTTAATTAGTATTGATCAAGAATTAATTTGGAATTAATTAAGTGATCAAAAGGAGACTAATTAAATATATGGGTTGATTGTGTAAATCATTCATTCTTATATATGTGGGCTTGTGATCCAAGATTCCTTATGTTGGACTAAGTCCATGGGGTGACCCATGGATACTCCATGGAGGTTAAAATCCATGGAGCATAAGGAATGGGTAAAGTTATGAGTTACATGGTGTAACCCTAATAGCCACCATATAAAAGAATCCCATGGCTCAAGAAATCGTGCACTAATGTGTGAATATGAGGGCTAGACGATTTCAAGAAGTGTTCCATTTCTCTCAAGTCATTCCATGTGCATTTGGTGTTGTGTGAACCATTTGAGGTGTCACACTTGGGGCACTAGGCACTCAAGCTTCATGGAGACAAGCTACATCAAACAAAGGTATGTATTCTATCCATTTGATTACCCAAGTATCAAGTATTGTATGCTAGATAGGGTAATACCTTGGAAAGTTCATAATTGCATGTATAATAGAGAAAACATAGATCCAAGGTATTTAGGGTTGCATGTACACTTAGGAGTGTTAGAATGCTCAAAACCCATCACTTATCATCCCCAGACCGATGGTTAGACGGAGAGAACAATCCAAACAGTAGAAGATATGCTTCGTGCATGTGTCTTAGAGTTCGATAGTAAATGTGAACACCATTATGTTGGCATAATGTAGGACAGAAAATCCTTGGTGGTCCTGAAATGATTCAAGACACCATTGATAAGATTCAAATTATACGAGAAAGAATGAAAGTAGCCCAGGATCGACAAAAGACCTGTAGAAATGGAGGAGACGATCCATAGAATTCCAAGTGGGTGATACTGAAGGTAACCCCGTGGAAAGGTATTATGAAATTTGAGAAGAAAAGGAGATTGAGTCCTAGATTTGTTGGACTTTTCAAAATTATCTAACAAGCATACCGCTTGGAATTGCCTGAAGATTTGGCAGGTATTCATGATGTATTTCATGTAAGATATCTACGTAAATGCTTGAGCATATATGATGAAACGGTTCCATTATCCAAGATGAAACGGCATAATAAACTTATACTTAGGGAAAATAAGAATGAGATAAGAGCTAAATATCCTTATTTGTCCAAATCGTTGTGATTTCGGGGACGAAATCCTCAAAAGGAGGAGGTATTTGTAACATACACGTTTTGAAATCGTGTTATGTAATTTGAAAAGTTAATAATATTATGAAATATTATGTGAAATTGAGTGTTGAGTTCTAACAGATAGTTTTTACTAGAAATGAAGTAAAATTATGTTTAGAATCACTCACAAATTATTGGAAGTCTTACGAGATTCCAATTAAAAGCCAAATAGTGAAATTTAGCGAAAATATAAAATTTGAAATAAGTAAAATTTTATTATAGAAAGTTGTAAATAATCTCGTTAGAAACACGTAGGCGAAAACCTCGTCGAAATCCGAGTTATAACGAAGAAGTTATGACCAATCGAAGATCCGCGATAAAACCGACACGGTGCCGAATGACGTAAAAAGTGAGTTTTTGATAAACTACTTTTTAGCCTTAGTGATCTAAATGAAAGTCGTAGTATTCGTTAAACCAAGAAGTTCGATAAAAAGAACGTCAAAATCTGACTTCGTATGAGGAAGTTATGATTTTTACAAGTTTCAGCTTAGCAGTAGACAGCTAAAAACTCGAATTTTAGATCGAGTGATTTTTAGCCGACACAACCTAAACGAGAATCGAAGGTCTCGTCATTAGCAGTACAACGGTAAAAATTCTGACGAAAACGGACGTCGGATGAAGAAGTTATGAATTTTTAACGGATTTACCAGTCCCGGTCTGTTAAAAATAATAATATAAAAATAAATCAAAATTTTCCGACGAAGTCTAAACGAAAGTTGTAGAGCATAATTTTCTCTACGCGTGCATATAAAGAACGTCAAAAACGAAGCCCGTATGCCAAAGTTACGGATTTTAGAAGGTCGGGGCACAATTTTCGAGAAATCTCGCAAGGATAAGGCTGATTTCGGTGAGTCATCGGGCCACGTGTCCAAGCCGAAGACCCAGCTGCTGACGCGTCTCCTTCTGATTCGTCCGAGCAGCGGCTCAATCCCCGTGTCCGATCCATGACTCATCCTCGCATGAACAGTACCCGCGTGTCGCTTCCGGATTCGACCAACTTCGCGACCAGTAGCCTTCCGACGCGCCTCACACACCCGTCCGAAGCGAGGCCTCGCAGCCTGCCACCTGCTTCGCTCTGCTGCTGCCGCGTGTCGCTGCTGCTGACTCCTCCCTTCTGATCGACCGAGAAGCCCGAAAAATTTATCTTTTCGGTTTCGAAGCTCTACCTTCGCAGAGCCCGGTTTTCAACGACGAAAGTCATATTTAGAGCCGAAGTGCTGTCCAAATTATTATTTTGACCCCCGGTTAATTCACGGTGAGTTTAATATGTAGAAACAGTTGTATGTTATGTGTTGTATATGTTATGTGCTTTTCCATGTTATCCTCTCGAGTTGTTGTATCCGCTATTTTTATAGCAAGGTTGTACCTCTGACTTGAAGTGTATGACATAAGCATCACTTGGGTATTGGTATGAACCGTTGACCATGAAGTGTATGACATAGGCATCACTTTGGCTTCGGTAGAATAATATTCCTGAGTATTTTCCCGTGTTATTTTTATTTCTGCTATTTATGATAGCAAAGCTATACCTTTGGCCATGTGATCAGTTTAAGAACTCAGATTCACAGTGGTACTGGTATGTAGCCTCTGGCCATGTAGAGCATGTCCCCCAGTAAGTGAATGACTCTATTCTATGGCATTGGCAGAAGGTTAGACAGGGCGTGAAAACCTGAAATCTACCTTAATGTTAATCGGAAATTGTTTGTCTTCAGTGCCATTTGGGCCGAAGCGTTATTGATGTTTATCAAGTATGGAAATTGTTATGTCTCAATGATTGTATATCTTTGAATCAAATCAATAATTGTTAGGGAAAACTTATCACATTATGCCTTTGTTGTTCCTTGCTCCTATTTGCTTCTGACATATTGGTATATATATGGCATAGCGTTATATTGTATCTATTATTGAACTCACTAAGCGTTATCGCTTACCCCTCCCAATGTTTTAACATAATGCAGGAAATAAGCACCCAGTATAGTTGGAAGACTTAGAATAGTTGTAATATTATTTTTTTGTATTTTGGTTTAGGTTTGTATAGATTTACAATATCCTGGGTAGTCATGTAAAATCTTAAAACATAGTCGGTTTGTATCCAATCTTTTGTAATGACTTTATCAATGTAAAAATATTATTTTATGAATATGCATGTAGTATGTTATGGAGTAACTATATTGTCAAGTATGAAAGTTTGGGTCTTTCAAAAATATGAAAGTATAGAAAGGGGTTCTTTCAGCGGTCCAGTCATGTTGAAGGCTCTGTATACATGCTGTTTGTTGGTATATGTTATCTGGTTGTGTAGTGGTACTTTGGGGGAACTCACTAAGTTTTGTGCTTATAGTTTTGGTTTATGGTTTCAGGTACTTTAGAGAACCGTGGCAAGGCGAAGGCGTGACCGTACACATCCTGATTTCATGTCATTGATCTTGGGAGACACTGATTTTTTAAATAATGTTTTGAAAACAATGTTTTGTAAACACTTTTATTAGTAAATGGGTTGTTTTGAAAAGTTTTAATTAGTTGAAATTTTTGGGATGTTACACAACCCAAAACCAAATCTAATGAATTTTTAAAAGGTGTTCCTTAAATTACAAAGAAAAATAAAAGAAAAGCTATAAATGTGATGAAAGAAAGCATCAGGCGGCTGAATGGTCTCTTGAACACGGAGTCAGGCTTACTAAAAACATTAAAGTGATTAATAACAAATGGAAAAAGAAATAACATTCATTAAACTATTTACCTAATGAATGTTACAATGTTTTCTCATAATCTCCATCTATCGCAGTCAAACCTATTAGTAAATGGATTCTCAAAGGTATCTAACATTTCCTTTGAATGTGTCACTAGGGCAAAAGCATATGTTGTATTTAGAAAATGGTTGCTTTAGACACATGAAATGTTGCAGTTCATTACTTAATGACTATATAAATAAATATGGACATGTAGTGACTTTTGTTGATAATAACAAAGTTCAAACTAATGGTCATGATCTCTTCATGCAATTCGGTAAAGTTTTCAAAATTATATCGTATGTAAAGGGTTTAAGGCATAACCTCATTGTAGTTAGTTAGTTTTGTGATGTATTGGGAATTAAGGTTACTTAAAGAAACGATAAACGGTCTCACCATAGAGTAACATATGCAAAAGATAACAAGACACAACCAATTTACATTGTTCAGACAATCAAGATGATTGGCTACGTCTGCGACGACACAAAAGATATATATATATATATATATATATATATATATATATATATATATATATATATATATATATATATATATATATAGAGAGAGAGAGAGAGAGAGAGTACTATAAAATAGATCTCTAATGACACACATTACATGTCATAAAAGGGTACATATGACAAGAAAATGTGTGTCATTAAATCCCCAATTGTAATGAAAGATGACACGCATTTGCATGTCATAAATTTATGACACACATTTACAACATGCATTTACGACATATTTTACGAAACGCAGTTTGTGTGTTAGAATTTCTGTCCCATATTAATACTCCATAATTTTCTTTTTGTTTTGTCTCAAAATAATAGTCTATTTCTAAAAATAAATATACTTTTACTAAAATATCCTCATTATTAGTTCACCTACAATGGAATTAAATATAACAAAGTGGTAAAACTATCAATTCATTTAATAAACCTAGTGGTAATTAATGTTTTCTTAATTTTTGTATTTTTTGTTTGTGGACAATAATTTGAGACGGAATGAGTATATATATATATATATATATATATATATATATATATATATATATATATATATATATATATATATATATATATATATATATATATATATATATATATATATATATATATATATCATGGTTGCAGAAATCAGAATTAATCGGCGATTAATCGTTTGGCGTTCTCCAACCGTCAAGGATTATGGTATTAATCGGAAATTCAAAAAATCATCTTTTTTTTTACTCCAAAATTTTCAAATTTTCAAAATTTTAAAATAGTGTATTAAAATGTTCATATTTTCGTATTTTCAAATTACAAATTTTCATATTTTTCTAATTTTGAAGTATTTGTTTTTCTTAAGATATATTAATATTTGATTAATTTTAATATTTTATTAATAATCTATGGTCCTCGATTAATCCCCACCAAGATCGATTAATCTCTTAACACCAGTCGACCGTCGAGCTACCGTCGATCGATTTTTACAACATTGATATATATATATATATATATATATATATATATATATATATATATATATATATATATATATATATATATATATATATATATATATATATGGTGAGTTGTTCTTTTTTTACAAAAAAAATTAATAATGTATATATTTTTGAGTCTTGTTATATTTTTTTTTGCAAACCATATAAACCAAATTTGCATTTTACTCTTATATTTATTTCTAAATTACATTTTTGCAAATCGTGGTTAAACTATAAACATTTTAGTATCATTTTAACTTAGAAATGAGTTTGTACAAGTGTCATATATGTTAAACCATAAGGACTTAAGCCAACAAACCCCAGACATAAAGGTAAAGACTTGTAATTTAGCCAAAAAGAACAAAAAGAGGACCATAATTATAAATAAGACCCCACCAACAACCTACTACTGTTGTTGATCCGAACTTCCCTCACCATTCACCACTCCTTTTATTTTAAAAACAAAGTCCCTTCCCTCTCCTCATTTAATTCGCATATGAACCATCTATTTAAGATCAATCTCCAACATTAATAACCCTATTAACCCCTTCCTACTTTCATATTCATATTCATATTCAAAAGCCACATCATTTTCTGTTCTTCTAACCTAATTCAAAACCCATCAGGAATGGGAAGAAAGCTCCCATTTCTTCCTACTTGTGGCAGCCCTGATAAAACCCTCTCTTTCCGTGCCACCACCACCATCACCGCCGCCGCCGGAGATTTTGTAGACATGGCTGCCACCGGAGAAACGGATTCATCTATAGAGTGTGTGATTCGAGGTTTAAGTAGCGACAGGTTCTTTTTCAAACCCGAGAAAACAAGCTCCATCCTTGAAGAAGCAAAGCCAAACGAAAAAGAAAAAGAAAAAGTTTTACCATTCAAAGAAAGTGTGTCAATGATGGAGATGGAGTCAACTGACCCATTTGTTGACTTCAAGAAGTCAATGCAAGAAATGGTGGATGCTGATGAAGGATTAAAAGAATGGGAGAATCTTCAAGAGCTTTTGAGTTTGTATCTAGCACTGAACGAAAAGATCAACCATGGTTACATTATTCGAGCTTTTGTTGACTTAATGCTGGTCAATCTTGGAGCTTCTTCGGCATCGCCATCTTCATGTTCTTCATCGTCATCAATGAACGTTCAGGATCAATCTTTATTAATGGAATCTAGTGGGAATAATACCAAGAAGATGATTACAAGTAGCGAATCCCCAGAATCTGCTTTATCATTTACGTCATCATCAGCATCTTCTTCTGGGACTTGTTCAAGTACCAGCCATTGTTTGTCATCTTGTTCATTGGAAGAAGAAGAAGAAGATGATGAAGATGAAAACAGTGCCCAGAAAGTGGAAGTTTCGGATAATGCTTCTTCTTCTTCTTCTTCAAAAGTATGATGATTTTCTATTAATGGAAAGATATGTATATCACTAATTTTAGTAATGATAGTGAGATTATCTCTAACTTTCACCATATTTGTGTTGTTCGTCTATCATATTCATCTTCAACTAATTTTGTCTTTTACCCGTAAATTGTGTAGATTTTGTTGGTGTTTTAAAAGTACTCAAACAGTTTTGTTGACAATAAAATAAACGTTCACCAGGTTAAATATTATTTTAGAGAAATTAAATATCCTCATAATTTTGTTAATAAAAATATTCCTACCCAATAAAATGTTTACATATGTCATATTAGTATATTAAAATATCATGAATATTAAATATTAGACGTGTCACTATTTAATTTGATACGAGGATTTATGAAAACAAAAAATAGGACATTATTTTATGGTCTTGTGTGAAAAGTAAAAGAATGTACGGATTAGCAACAAAATCGACAGATAGCAACAGATTAGTGACGGAATCACAACACATTAAAATTTCGGGTATGAGCCCTCATTCAACATAGGCCCTGTACATACATTTTGTTTTTTTTTTTTAAATAATAAATTATTTTTGAAGTATCAAGCTCAAAGTTTTGTTTCTTCCACTAAAATAATCATAAATAAGTTAAAATGTTTTAGATATTTGAAACAAAAAATATTTGTGGTCAATCTAGAATCTAGAATATGATGTATTTGTTTAAGTTGAAGTATACAAATCAGGGGAAAGTTTTATAATTGTATTCATAATAATATCTAAACTTTATATTTAAATTTAGTTCTATGTTAGAAAATAAAAAGGGTGGCATTAGTAGGTTGTATATTAATAACCAAACATTATTACAAAACTGAAACTAGAGGCATGCATTGTGAGGTTATAATACTGTAGAAGCTTTTAATGCAACTTAACAATGAAAAAGACGCATATAGATAAAAGGTATGGGTTAAGCATATGGCAAAGAATCTGCTTATAAATAAAGGCATTTATAAAAAGGTTTGCAAATTTATGATACCTTTCTTAAGTGCCCAACTTTTAAAGCAATGTGTACAACTAGCCAATGCATGTTGCACAGCATGCATTGGCTTAGGTAACATCTACACTGCTGAAAGTGAAAGTTGGTGTAGATATATCAGTCTTTGATTATTATAATATGTTAATTTTTAAATAATTTAAGTAGACAATATAATAATGATGATAATAAATATATGAGTAAAAGAGGAGGATTGTGATCGCTTGCTTGCTTGCTTGAACGGCATTCTGCTATAAAAGAAAATTGCAGAATTCCAGGCAGGGTTGTTTTGGGTATTTAATAATTCAATAACTACTCATTAAAAGAAAAGAAAAATAAAGCTGTTCTACTGTGTACATCATCTGCATTGAAGTTGTAAGTTTTTTACTCGGATCCTACCGTTGGATGTCTACACATGGGGTCCATGTTATAATGAATTATTTAAAACTTTTAATAATTTTAGGCCACCATAAATAAATGTTACATATATGCATTAGAGAGATAATAAAAGACTCTCATATACATATTCCATGCATCATCTAAACACATACTTTGTGTTTGTTTTTCATTTTTTTAATAAATATTCAGAAATGATATATAGCATTCTTACATTCGTCGTCAATCGTGTTTACATTATCATTATGTCTTTGAGTTTTCTTTTGAACAACAAACCACCGTAAAAGTGAAGTTTTGGAGATTCGAACATGAGACACACTTCATTTTTTAGTATTGAAATATGAAATGAATATTAATAATAGATCACCTTAATGGTTGTGTCATTGCATTATCAGAGTTGATAGTTGTGTTGCCTTTTACGTACATATGTATAGAGAAGATTGTTTAATGCAAATTAATAAGAGTAAACTATTCACAATGAAGGTCATTATCATATGATAGCAACAATTCTTGATGATTTTGGCATTGCATTGCACTCATATTCGTGCAACGTGTATAAGCACCAGCTAGCACTGGCATGCATGTTTCAGAAAATCATTCATAAACAAACACTGATGGATGCTCTTAGTTTTTGTGCATAACTGCGACTATGCATATGCCCTATAATTACAAGTGCCATTTTGGGGTATTATATGACTTCGTCATATGTCATATATGTCTATATATGTGTTCCAATGAGGGTGATGAATCACAAATTCCTGAAGGGAAAAAAACACAAGGGCAACATTAATGCCATAAAGAATGCAATTATACAACCCGACATGAAGTTACATAAAGATGCAAAAAGTTTATATTAGATAACACTGAGAAAAACAACAACAAAACAAGACATTATATTCAACAACCATTTTTCCTTTTGGATTGTTTCCGTATGATATGATGGATGTAACTTTTTCCATTATTAATATTTATGTACATTGATCATATTAGTTCATCACATTGCTATATATATGTTTTATTCTGTTTAAGACTTCATATGAGTAGTGTCAATTTTTTCTTTAAATTATAAGTTTGATGAATGAAGTATATACTAATATTAAGGTTTTAGAATGTTAAGACTATAACTAATTAATGCTATTTCTCTTTCATACAATTCTTATAGTTTTAGATTTTTATATATATACAATTGTAACCTTTAATTACTTGATATTTATATATATCTTCGATTTTTGGTCCACAAATTTTATTTGTTTATCTTTATTAATGGGTATTTCAGATGCTTATATAATTGTGAATCATTTTTATCAAACCATATATAGTTTAATTAAATACAAAAACTCTCAGACTCTGTAACGATTAACCAAATAGGCTGCAGATTTTTCAGACATACGTGTAGGGTATAATCTGTATATCACACTCAATCCCTTCTGGCTTTATTTAATATATATGAGAAAAATATAGTTTTTAAGGAAAAAAACAAGTTTTTGATGTGTGGATACAGAAGAATGTCGCAACTGATCGATAAGCTGTGCTTAATTGATGGTGGTCCAAACCCTAAATACGAAAACCATGAGGGTCTCTTTCCTTACTATATCCTACAATTAAATCTCTTTCACACTTAATTTTTGGTATCAAGATTTATCCACTTCGAGCACTTGTTGTTATTCATATCCTAACCACAACTTTTCTGGTATGCATTTACATCAAATGGATTATGATTCTTTTCTTAAGTTTGGCTACTACGTACCTTACTACGTTCAAGTGTTCAACACACATTATAATATCATTTAATCCATATATACATATATACACAAACATATACGTATATGTCATTTAATTCATTAAACGTAATTAAAAGATTTGGTTATGTTTGTTTATTATTTTCTTGTATTCACTTAGATTGGAGAAAGAGGTGTCACGCTTGCCACAATCCACGTAGGCACCATCTCAAATTTGTCACATTACATCAAAATTTTGCAATTTACAGGACATGAATTGACACGTTTGTCATGCTATTTTTTTCTAAAATTAATTTATATTAAAAATAATCAATTTAAGCAACTTATTTTAAAACTAAAATTTCATTAATTTCAAAGAAAAATACAATAAACAAACAAAAAAAACACATAGAATTTAGAAATACAGAACATGGAAATTAAAATTATCAAACCTAGATAGACCTAAAAGACATCTTCATCGGAAAATTGATTGTCTAAATCATGATCGGTCTTGCATTAAGATCGATGTGGTTAACGATCCAAATATGTTCCGTCAAGTCTCTACAAAGAACATGATGGGTCCCAACGTCATAAATTATTGCCCTCCTCGCCAAGTACTCATCGCTTCCAACCTCAAAAGCTTGTGTCGGTGGAACGATCTCGTTTTCATTATACTCACATATTGCATTTCCTTCATCTTTGAGAATCATATTATGCAATATGATACAAGTATACATCACCTCACTCGTTTTCTTCTCATCAACAAAAAGTGTAGGGTGTTGAAGTATATGCCAACATTTTTAAGAGTGTTAAACGCTCGCTTAACATCCTTCCACCGTTTCTCTTGAGCTCTCTTAAACTTCAACCTTTTTCGATCATTAGGACAAGACAACGACTTCACAAAACAAGCACGCTCCAGATAGATCCCGTCCACAAGATAATACTCGTACCTATATGACGTTTCATGCACATTAAACGAATAATTTGGTGCAGTCTCCTTATACATGTCGTCGAATAACAGATAAATGTTAAGAACATTTATGTCATTGAGGAACCAGCATAACCAAAGAATGCATGTCACATCCACAAATATTGTGAGGTCACCGCTTCAAGTATGATAGTTGGATAACCATGATCGCCTCGGGTGTATTGGCTTTGATGTGCATTCAAGAAATCGCCCCATTCCCAGTGGAGGCAATCTAGGCTTTCTAACATTCCAGAGAAGCCATGCACATTCGAATAATGAGCATAAAATTATTGGACGTCACTACAAGTAGGTTTGTGCATATATTGTGGACCATACAATCTCATGACATACTTACAAAATTTGTGAAGGCTTTGTCATGAAGTACGTCCAGACATCCTAAGATTCTGATCTAGTGCATCGGGGGAAGTGGCATACGCTAATTGACGATGTGCAGCAGTGCATTTTGTAAAAGACTAAAAGAGTAAAACCAATTGTACATCTAGCATCTGCTCGTTGAAAATATGGACACGTTGTCGTGATGTCGTTGACGATACGCAAAAGCAGATGTTTGTGCATACGGAACCGCCGACGAAAATAATATCTTTGAAAAATCGTGTTTTCTTCAAAATAATCTTGCATGAAGCGTTGGTTAGCCGCTACACGATTCCTTGGTATGGACCTTCTTTTTTTTTCCGATAAGTATTATCAGCATTTGCTGACGTAGTTCTTCAATTTTCTGTTCAGCCTCTTGAATTACATTTATGGTTGATCCAAGCAACATATAATGACCCAAATTTTCGAACAAATTTTTCATGTTTAAATAATCAAAACATTTCCAATAACCCTTAAAAATCTCAATAACAATTGTTTTCAAATTCATAAAATCAACATCTTATTTCGAATATCCGAGTGTCCCATAAAAATGTCTGAGAGAGTGCATGACACGCCATCAAGCCTTGCCCTTGCCCTTAGGCTCGGAAGTACCTTGTCTCACCCCCAAACCAGAACGGCGGAAACGTCTGGGGGCGGATGACTTTCATGTACAGTATCATAACAAATGTATAGTAGTGATCAAAGTAATACAACCATCATATTGATAAATACTAAGTTTACATTGTACTCAAAACAATGTTTTCTTCATATCAAATATGAATAGCAAAAATGAATAACGTTATGCGGTGACGCCCCATCCTCCAAAAACTCTTTGGATACCTGTTTACTGATTTCCTGAGAATACAAGTGATTTTGAAAAGTGTCAGCAATTAAGTTGGTGGATTCATAAGCGTTTTGTATGAGAAGGATTTTGTAACTGCTTCGTGTAAAGTGATAGTGTATACTTCCAGAAAATTCAATATTTTCTTTAAAAATGAAATGTAAGTCTTAAATCCCAAGACTAAAAATGTAAGTAATGTTGTATTGAAAAATGGTGTTATGAAGTTTTATCTTTATATAAAACTACTTGAATGTATGTTAACCCCATAAACCAAATGTTTTGTTAATACTCCATGTGAGTTATCATAACCATGCTAATGACTGATATGCCTGCTATGACGTTCTTCAGGCGTCGAAATTGTTAGACATTTGTCACCCTAGACTGGCCGGTCTAACTGTTGTCAATCCCGTATAAATCTATACACAAGTGTCACGCTCTTCCTACAAGAGACTCTGGTTATAATGCAGGACTTGGTGTGTACTATGGTAGGTACGGTGAAGCCAAATGTCTTATAAAATTGTATAAACCGGTTTACATGAACTGAAAACCCATTTTTCTTGTAAAGGAAATAATTATACCTTTAAATAATTATAAGTTTCTTCTGAAATGATAGTGTACTATTTGTGACTCCCAAACTATACCAATTATAGTTTATCATGTTTGTTTGTCCAGACTTTTTATATAATCATTTATATAAATACATAGTAGTTATCTTGTATAGTTCAAAATGTAAGATCAAACATCATATTTTTGGGTTGTAACCGATAAAATGGTGAAATAACTAAGATGTACCCCCTTTTTGTTAGAAAAAACTATATTTTGGTAAAAAGCTCCAAAAACCTTGTAGTTTTACAAATCATAACTTTTCTTATGGTTATATAATACAGTTTATGTTTTGTTTTTGTTAGTTTTGCATCCCAAAAGTATTATATCACAAATATTTGTCCAAAATCTAGTGATAATCATACTTCATGCAAATAATGTAGTATATTTAACATAGAGATGAAACATGCAAGTATTTGTGTGGTAAGCCAAGCTTTTACTTGTATCCCCCCCCCCCCCTAAAACATGAAAAACTCAAAAATGTGGGGGTATGAACTCACCTTGAGTGTGGTTGTGGGTTGTTTGAAGAGATGATGTGAAGATTTGCAAGCCTAAACACTTGAATGTGGTTGATAAACTTCCTTGGAAATGATATTATACTAAGAGTTTTAACACATAATAATGTGTGTAAATAAGGTGGAACTAACATGAAAGTGAGTAAAAAAACTAGATTAACAAGAAAACTTACCAAAACTTCTAAGAATAAACTTGGAGAATTTGATCTTGGAGGATTTGGACTTGGTTCTTTGAGAGAAAAGGAAGTAACAAGAAGTAATATGGAAATGGTGGGGGATTTATGGGGTGATTTCAGCCAAAGATAAGGAAGGAAAACTGATGGGATATTTGCTTTGTTATCTATTGGGTAAATGCTTTGATGTATGCTGGGTAATATTTTTGGCTTTGGAAAGGATGAAACTTCAAATCACAAAGTCAACCCTCCTTTCTTCTTATTCCCACCGAAAACCACATAGAAACCACCAAAATCATATGTGATTTCGGTCCTAGGCATGATTTGATCAAGTGTGATTTCGGCCTAGGTATGATTTCGGCCATGACATCACCCACTAAAGGGTGATTTCGGTTTTGGCATGGGATATTTTGGTTCCTTAGCATGATTTCGGTCCTAAGCCATGCACAATTGGTGTTTTCGGTTTTGTATCACCCACTAAAGGGTGATTTCGGTTCTAGTGTGTAAGGTCCTAAATCTGAGGATCCAAACCAGTGATCAAACAAATAGCAATCAAACAGAGTAATAATGGAGTAGAAGAAGGATTAAACCAAGCATGCACACGTTTATATAGAAAAAACGTCTAGTACACCTTGGATACACACACACTAGGCCGTAAACAGTCTGACTAACCCACTGCTGCTGACATAAGACTGACAAACTCCTATATATAGAAACAGACCAACCGTAAACCAGGTTCACGGTCGTGATCATGATCACGGCCGTTAACACCTACACAACCATGAACATACAAGATTAAAAGAACCAAACCCTACCAAGACTTATACATAAGTAACCTAGCCCAAACCACATAAATATGACCTAACAATTTCCCCCTTGGTTTGGGGCTAGCATTGATTCAGTCCTTTTCAATGATGAGCACATCAAACCTCCCCATTGACCCAAGCCACATCTGCTTCTCGATAATCTCAGCAACCATAGCAGTATATTCTTTAGCGGCGGCTTCAAAGATATCTTCAGCAACCTGGATTTGATGTTGAGCCAGATAATGTATATCCCATTTTCCAAATTGAAGCAGATCTTTCTTGTCAAATATCCGAAATACAACTTCTGGAAATCTGATGACAGCAGAAGCTGTGGTTTCATCATAGACCCAGTAAAGCATACTCTTGAGAGAACCATCTTGGAAGTTCTGCACAACAGGAATCTGTTTCAGTTGGTTAGTGGGAGGCCACATCACCATCTTGAAAGGCTCATTAGTCTTTGGATCCAGTACATGCGAGAATCTCTTGATGAAAGACTCAGCAGTCTTCATATCAGTAAATCCCTTCTTCACTTGCTCTTCCAGAAAATGCTTGAAATCTGTTACTTGTGGATCATTGGTGGGATTAGCAAAGGGAGCATTGGCAAGTTCAGACAGATCAACCCTTGTCCATGAACAAAAGTCATGTTTGTCCTTGTAATACTCCACATTTGAACTTTTACGCTTCACAAGCCACAGTTTCAATCGGTCATGAAAGCCTCACGACACAATTCCTGACCGATCACCGTACTTAGTACCAAATTTTTTCTGTTTGAGCTCAGTAACGGTGAGTCGGGGTTGATCACCACGAACTTTCTGATCGGAACTCCTTTTGAACATCCACCTTTGTTTCTTAGAAGATAAATCTTGATTAGCTCGCTTCAAAGCAACTATGTGTGGAGTTTGAACTGGCTCACGGTCAAATCGATCAACTACTCGGGTTGTTTTGACAGCGGGAGGATCAACAGGGGGTCCTTGTTGTGAAGCTTGGGCAAGGTCAGCTCTGCCTGGTTCTCCGACAGAAGATTTGAATTTGTCACCAAATTCCACAGCCAGTTTATCCTTGAGGTCGAAGTAACAAGCAGTCAGAGCTCCTAGGTGTGTCTGTAAATCAGAGATCTGGGTTGACTTCAGAGAGTTATCTGCTTTAAGCTCAGAGACTTCAGTTTTGAGGTTGTCAATTAGAATATCTCTCTCAATGATTCTCTGATTTAGCACACCCATTTCTTCCTTTAGCTCTTGAACAGACGGGTCCACTCCCTCTTGGTTGCCTTCCTCAATTGAGATGCCTTTTCCGTGAGGAGGAAGGCCTGTTGTTTCTTGTTCTGCCAAGACCTTTGTAAGCCTCTCAGAGGCGATGTGGTGCGCCGGCCTTGTGGGGGAAGAACCTTCAGGAGCTGAAGAGCTCCCAGACTCAAACGTTGTGCTTGGACCTTCTTGGGTCAGAACGATTGGTGTAGCAGTTGTGGTAGGTGGTTGCATTGGTGGTTCTTGATTTCCAACAAACACTCCTGGCCTCGGGTCAGCTCACCTCCTTTTCAATGGAGGCTGAGAGGCAAACGTCATCACAAGATCACTCTCAGTTGGCAAAGAAGATGGAATAGCAATATTAAGGGGAGGAATCCTTGATGCTGCCTCCATATCAATTGAGGTGCCGACCATCTGATTTGAAGAAGTAGGAGGCAATGCTTCTTGAACGTCACTAACTCCCCCTGTCTATGTTGCCGGTTGAGCAACGTCATGGACAAAGTCAAAGAAAGAATCAAGATCTTCAGTTGTTGGGTTGTACTCATCATGCTCAAAGGTGAATGGAATGTCATCATCGTTAAATCCAGATAATTCACCACCTAAACTTGTGTCTTTATCATAATCTCTCTCTACAATGGTCTCCATTAATCCTTTCTCAACATCACTTTCCTCAACATCATCATTCTCATCATCATCATCATTATCATCATCATCATCATCATCATCTACCACCTGAACATGTTCTTCGACAACTATGGCGACAGGAGCAACTGGCTCTTCTTCTCTTTCAGAAACAGAGATCACATCATCTTCCATCTCCACATGATCTGAAGAGCTTTCGGTTGCTGATGGATTACCAACTTTAGCAGACATCCCGAACTTTACCAATGGATACAAGCCCTTAAACATAAACTTCCTTTTTCTATTTTGCTTCATTAGCCCAAAGGTGTTTGAGCCAAGGCATTTCACATCAAGAGTTTCTCCTCCATTTTCAATTTCTGGGTGTTTGAAGTTTAAGATCAGTTGAAGGAATCTTGGATACATGAGAAACTTCTCCTTATACTTTCTTTCAACATTCCCAATCATTTCATTCAGAATGAATTTGGAAAAGTTGAATTCAAGACCCATAGCAAGAGCTGCAATTGCACCCGTGTTCAGCAAGGAAATTTCATCAGCCCCAGATCTCCTACCATATATACAACTCACGAATACGTGAGCTAGAAACCTCCAGTAGGGTGGTAACAGCTTTTTGATGGTTGCAGAGAACACTCCTTCATATCCCATTTGTTCAAGGATAGCTTCAGTTTGATCCATTGAAATCTCAGTCGGAAAACCTAGCTGCTCATCAATTTGAGGAACCTCTCGAATGATCTGTTTCGTCACTAAAATCTTCTTTCCTTTGACAGTAGCCTCTAAGGATACAAAATCATTTTCACCCCTTTGTACCGCAGCAGTGCTCCAGAAATCCTTGATTAAGCATTGATAAATGACAGGGCTGGAAGTGAAAGCATAAACAAGGCAGCACTTCTTCAAGCCATGAACGATGGACTTAAAATCATTGTGATTTGCAGGTGGATCGACCAGGAAAACATCCAAGTTGTGAACATCAGCAAACTTTAAAGCAACCATTTCTTTGATCTGCACTTAACCAAGCCAAGTGAGAAAACCATTGATTTAAACAATTAAAATTAAGGTTTTACTCATTAAACAATTTAATTAGGCTTTTATTGATGATTAAGTGTTGGAATATTAAAGTTCATATCCAAAAATTAGGGTTCACGGTTAAAAAGGGGGTCCACGGCCGTGAACCCTTCAATGTCGTAAACCCTTCAAAGGATCGTGAACCCTTCAAAGGGCCGTGAACGCCGACAGTAAGGTTTTCTTCAAATTAAGCCACGATTCACGGTCGTTTTTCGATTAGTTTGGCATAATGATGATCGCAAAAGGCATACCTACAAGATAAAACAAACAATTTCACGAAAAGAGATTAATCAAAAATCGAAGATAAGAGAGTATATAGGAGGTTCACCGTCGTAGACTTGGAATGAGGGTAAAGAGGAGCCTTAGCCGTGAAAGCTTGCTTTTATACCAGGACCAGTTCTCGGCCCATATCCCTTGAATAGCAAACCCTAAAAGCTTCAAATACAAGCCCAACACTTAATATTTTCAAAAATAAAACATTTTGAGGACTTGAAAAAAATAATAAAATAAAAATCTAAAAAAAATTCAAACTAAAATCTAAAAATTTAAACTAGAATAGAAATAATTTTGATTTTTGATTTTTAGCAAAATAAAAATAGAATAAAAAATAAAATTGGAATGAACTAACCCTAATTTCTCTTTTTCACAACTGCAGATAATATTTTTGTGATGAAGGGATCAAAGTTCTTAGACAGCCTTAATCCGTTTATCGGTACCTCCACTTTCATGTCTAGATCTGGTCGATCGTCGGTATTGTGGTCCACTTAAACACGAAAGATTTGTGACAAATTTGGACAGACTATAAGTGACCAAGTATTTGACTCTATGTTCCTAGATAGAATTCCTAATGACTATTCATATGACGACGACCAAGGATATTGATGTCCACCTAAATTGAGCAGCGAGATCTACAGACAACCTAGTGATTGTTCAATTTTAAATGTACTAGAACATGTTTCCCGCTTCCTGACATACCCCAATAGTCGGAAACTTCCAAAGTACTCCTTAATTTAAATGAGCAGACAATTATTATGGGCGAAGTCATATTCAGAATGCATATGCTATACACCCAGGTCGGATCTCTTCCAATCTCGCAGAGAGCGAAGCATATGACTAACCAGATTTAGAGGGATTGAGAAGTAGAGTGGTGCATATGTTGTGTACCAGGTCAGATGTATTTCATTCACACAAAGGAGACAACATATGACTAACAGATAGGAAGAATTGCATAGATAGAAGATGCAGAGAAATAGAATTGCATATGTTGCAGTCCAGGTCGGATGTATTTCAATCACACAGAGGAGGCAACATATGACTAACAGAAAGAAAGCAAGGAAATAATTTCCTACAAACCTACTTTATCGGAATTCCCCAGTCGCCCCATCAATACCGGAATTAAGGACAGAGTTCGTACATCGAGGAAGAGTTAAACCATAGTTCTAGATATGAATTAATTTAGTGTGACCGGTGGATTCTCATGTATATCTCCCTGCTCAACCCACCCAAGCGTCGTGTTGTCAGGCTGAACGGAACTATCTAGGTTAAGGTTTGTTAAGTCTCTAAATTCCTTAAGTTCATCTATACCTAGTCAAGTGCATTCAAAACTTTCGTGTCTACCAGCGCATCGAACACAAAGCCTAGCCAATTCAACTTTGGTGCATTACACAGATTCAAATTGCCTCTTATCACATGAATATATCACTTCCCTTCACAACACCTAAAGAAAAGATACTATTTTTGGATTTTTAATTTTCTAATTTTTGTTTGGTTTTTGATTATTTCTCCCCCTAAATTTGTGCATAGGTGAGAATGAAAATTAAATGCGCAAATTTAAACTATCCTAAAACCAAAAAAAATTAGTCCTCAAAGCGTATCATTTTAAAAAATCCCACAAGCACATCGTATCGAGCTTTGTTAAACGGTTTTTTGAACAGATCCGCCACATTATTAGCAGTGGGAACCTGTTCCAACCGAATGAGCGAACTGTCACAACTAGCATTTTAGCTAGGAAATTCTATTCCTGTGTAACCATTCACCTATTGTAAATCATATACTCTAAGTAAATCTCACTACCACTCTCCCCTCTCTTCTTCTACTGTCGGCCGAGAGCCAAAAACACACACACACACACTCTTTCAAACACTTCCTCAATCACTCTTGAGAATCATTCTCCTTCTTCCTCCAAAATCTCGAAATATTGCTTGTGTTTCAAGAGGATTCTCACAACAATATCATCATTTCTTGGTAAGTTTTTAAATATCCAAGCTATATAACTCCTTTCTCATGTTAGATCACTTCTCCTAAACATTTTGGTGATCATACTCTTAGAAAACCTCCATAAGCTCGAGATCTACAACAAAGGTGTGTTAGGACCAAAAATCTCTTCCACTTCTTCTTCAAAAACCGAAACATCAAGCAAAGGTGAGTTCATACCCCCTTGTTTTCGGTTTTCATATGATTTTTGGGGGAGAATGCAAGTAAAATGTGTAGATCTATGTGTTATATGCATGTTTTGTGTGAATTCTTAGTTTATTGGTAAAAATGTGTTAGATCTTAGCAAATCTCGAAATTTTTAGTAATATTGAACAAAGATCTCAGAACTATGACATTAGTGATTACATGTTTAAGATACAAAAGATTTCAACAAAAACCTTGTTAAAGGTCAAAATTTGTCAAGAAAACCAAAGATAAGGGCAAAAAGTGACATTTATGTTTTTATAGGGACCAAACAGGTCCTACTTGTATAAAAAGGGATTTTTATGATAAACATACTTTCCAAAGGGCCAAAAATGTAAATTTTAGCTTAATGGGCCAAATTTTTGGGCCTCACGGTTTTGGGCCCAAAATTGCGAAAAAATGAGGTTTTGGGGATTAAAAATGTAAATTGGCCAAATTTTGAATCATAAATGTAAATAAACCAAATTTTGGAGTAAAAATAACATTTATTCCTAAATTGGACCAAAAATGTAACTTTTATCAAAGATTGGGCCGAAAGTGACAACTTTTACAAACAAGAGACTGAAAATGAAATTTTCTGCAAAACTAGGCCATAAATGTCAAAATATAAAATTTTTGGATTAAATTTGTGAATTTCTAAACATTTGGGACAAAATTTCAAATTTTTATAAATTATGGACTAAAATGTCATTTTTACAAAACTTTGGGCCTTAATTGAAAATTTGTAGGATTATTGGCCAAAAATGTCATTTTTACAAAAAAAAAGCTTCTTATCATCAAACTAGTAAACCTCGAGCTAAAACAAACAACGGAACAAAACAAATGAACGATATACGTCGATAACTATTTATTGAACCTAATATTCACGTTACTTGGCCAATGGGCCCTAAGGGCCCATTTAAGTGTATATTGAGCCCAATGTTTTCCATGACGTGTTTATTGGGCTTTGTGACCCATTTACATGTTAATTTGGGCCTAAGTTATGGATTACATGTTTATTGGGATCTTGTGGCCCATTTACATGCCTATTGGGCTTAAATTACCCACTTACATGTTATTGGGCCTTTGTGACCCATTTACATGTTGGACTGAAACTTACATGTTTAGTATATTGAAATTATACCTTTACATAACTATTGAACTTTGTATACTTATATATGTACCTTTGGATTTGATAACATACAACATACACGTAAACATTAAACATAGTACGAAAGGTTGAGAATCTAGTGAGACGTGGCGGTTGGTACCTTTGAGTGTACAATCGTAGCTTGTAGTTATATTCAGAGTCTCCTGGAGGGAGAGCGAGAGTTTGTGTATAGATCTATACGGGGTGACCCCTCACGCCTTAGCTGTTCGCTACAGCTAGACTAGGCTAGTCTAGGGCGACAAAACCTTGGGCGAATACCGGCATTTGGAAAAATGTTAAGACAGGCAACCTAGTCATTATCATGTATGATTATAACAGCTCATATAGAGATTCAATACCAATATAACGTTTCGAAGATTAACCCTTCGATTGTGTCAATACAAAACAACTTATTTAACGATACAAGAACCCCGGCATTTTAACAAATCAGAAAATATCGGATTTTCTGGGGAAAGACTATTATTCAATTTATCACTTTCTTACAATACAAAGATATCAACACTACATTCATATGTGTTACAACTAATAAATTCACACATGCATTTATACTTGATTTTCACATCATTTTCAGACTTTACAAAAAATATCGGATTTTCTGGGTTTTAACAAAGGATACAAAAACTTTTATTCAAACATACTTATGAACTCACCAACATTATATATGTTGACCGTTTTCAAAATAACTTGTATTCTCCGGTAATCGTTAAGCTGGAAGATTTGCAAGTGTGTATGGTTTTGTTTTATGTAACATCATTTATCGTACTTTTAACAATTTGAACTTATGTATTTTAACAATGTACTTGATGTGAACAATGCTGGTTGTAATATGTAATGTTGGTGATGAATGTGTTATGTTTCATGTATATTCATTGTGATGATTATTCAGTTGTTAGTCACACGAGCCCCCAGACATTTCCGCCGTCTGGTTCGGGGGTGTGACAGGTTGGTATCAGAGCAATGTTTATAGTGAACTAGCATATCTAACCATACATGATATGCAACTATAAACACAATGAGACTAAATAACTCTGAACAAAACAAAAATTTCACACTTATGTGCGCATACTAGGATAATAATCCAACAACATCTAATAAAAACTTATGGAGGAAATTGAACACTATGATTAAACCTGAGCAGTTATGTAGTCATATTAGGGATAAATATAGCCTGATCAACTATATTTATTCAGAATATGATCAACATGTGTTCGGGAGTAATCATAGTGGGAAATGAACCCAAAAGCCTACCTCACTCTCCAAAAACTCTAGGGAACTCAAATCTAAATAATTAAAATATACTATAGGGATAATCAAAACATGATTTATTTATGCACTATCGTGCAGTCAGTATGGTTGATTTTCACCTTCCCGGAGATCCTTATTTTCCCAATCAGGGGAATAACGGATGGCTAGAGGAATCCGACGAGGAACCTGAAGAGGACCCTGAGGAAGAAGAAATTGAAGAGGGACCTGCAGAACCCGTGGCAGACGATGGTGAAGAAGAGTCGGGTGACGACAGCGGTGATGATTCGGACGCAGAGTCCGAAGTCATCAACCCCCCATACCCAGTGAGGGTGTCGGCTCACCGAATGGTCCCGAGTGGCCCTACACCTCCCTGGGGTATCGACATTTGGAGGTGGAGCAGGAAACAGGGACAGCGACCCCCGTTGGCATGGCACGTGAGTTCTATGACTTGAGGGAGGGAGGACCCGCTGATCGGGCACTTTCGGTCGTGGTGAGACGATTGAGGGATACTGGCAATCTGGCCCAGAGCACCGCCGATCAGATGCACCAGATGCGGACTAGGGTTGAGCGGGCAGAGCAGGAAACACGAGAGGTTATCCGAGAGTTCCACATGAGGCAGGTGAGGTGGGAGACTCGGCTTCGAGACGCGGAGCGACAGGTGGCTCGCCTTCTGGGAGCATCCACTTCCTCAGCACCACCCCCTGGCACCTCCCATCATGACTAAGACCAGTCGTATCTATCGTTAGTATTATGTTTATGTGATCTATGCTATGTACTATCGACTCTATGTTTAAGTGATCACACTACTCATAGAGTCGTCATGCTGCCGGAATTTTATATTTCCCCCATGTACTGTCTGCCATCTGGCAAATTTTCATGTACCAAAACTAGTAGTATTAATGAAAATGCTTTATGTTTTATCATGACGTTGTCATCTGCTATGTGTTTTATGTTCCTTGTTTTATGTTAATGCATGAAATTACTTAAATACACACATTACACGCCTAGTCTATAGGACCCCAAACTCGCAAAACAATAGGCACTCAACATCTTTTCATTCCATGACTGAAAGATGCCTCAAAGACCCAACCATGGAAACAACGCAACATCGACCCCACCTGAGATAAACTCGGTTGCATTCCAGGCAGCAGTATCCGCTGCGGTCACTGCAGCACTTGCGCAGATTCACAATGGAAACAACAGAGAAGGCAACGGGCAGGGAGCCGGAAGCACCAATCAAGGGACAAACCACGGAGCCGCTCGAACATGCACCTACAAGGACTTCACCAACGCCAAACCTCGGACCTTTAATGGGACAGGAGGCGTAATAGCCCTGAAGCGATGGATCGAGAAAGTGGAATCGGTCTTTAAAATATGCTGGTGTCCGGATGAGTGTAAGGTCAAGTTCGCAGCCTGCACGTTCATTAACAAGGCCCTCTCCTGGTGGAATGGCCACGTAGAGGCCATGACACTCCCGGTGGCGAACGCGATGCCCTGGGAAGAGCTGAAGGAGATGATGTTAGCAGAATACCGTCCTAGAGGTGAGATTCAGAAGATGGAACAAGAGTTGTGGAACCTCACGGTTCAAAACTCCAATATCGACGCATACATATCCCGGTTTAGTGAGCTGTCTCTTCTGTGTCCCGGAATGATCACCTCAGAAGGGAAAAAGATTGAGAGGTTTATCTGGGGATTGACTGCACCTATCCAAGGGAATGTCATTGCGGAAAACCCTGAGACGTTTGACAGCGCCAAGAGACTGACCATGAAACTGTATGATCATGGCAATAAGAAGGGTGCCAAAACAGTGGAACGAGATTAAGAAGGAAGAAGAGAACAAGAAGGGGAAAAACACCAAGCGAAAGGGAAAGCAAAACTCGGAATCGTCTAAAAAGCAACAAACGGTGTATGTCCATGCTGCAAGACAAGCTACCACCACACCACATGCTCCAGCCTCATCCACGCCAAATGCTTCCAAACAGTACTCGGGAAATCTCCCCAAGTGTGGAAAATGAAACTTCCACCATCACGGGGAGTGCAGAAAGATACTGCACAAGGTGCAACCGGAAGGGCCACACAGCGAAGTATTGTAGAACTCAGCTTCAACAGAACCAGAGGACAAACAACAACAACCACAACAACAACAACAACAATAACAACAACAACAACAATAACAACAACAACAACAACAACAACAACAACACCAATGCTGGAGCCAGCTATACCTGTTATGGATGTGGGAAAACCGGGCATTTCAGGCGAAACTGCCCCAACACGAACAATCAAGGGGCAGGAGCAGCAGGAAGAATGCTGACAATGGGTCAGGGAGAAGCAGTGCAGGACCCAGCGGTTGTCACTGGTACGTTCTGTTAAGTCCATTTGTGTTGCGTCTTGGACCTTAAGTTTTGTATCCGGATTGGGCCTGTCCATCCGTGATTATCTAGATTAGTTCCGTGATTATCTAGATTAGTTAATAGGGTTTTACTATATATATGCATGTATGCGTATTAAATAGTCGATCATTACGTTTATTATTGCAACCCTAAACACCTCTACAGTCGAAGTTCTTCATCGAGCTCTTCTGAGGTGTTGAAGTGTTAATCATACGACATATTCAGTGCCATTCTTGTGTTCTTTATTACATTCTTAATCATTAGCTTGCATAGAATCATACGATCCTAAGAGAACTTAGTTCTAACAATTGGTATCAGAGCAGGAGACTATGTGATCAATACACATTCCTTCTGTATTCAGAATACTTTAGGGTTTCCGCTTTTATCGTACAAATAGAAGTCGTCTTCTTCATATCGACGGCTACTCTGTTTTAGATAAAACCCTAATCTCTAGTTTACAGGTTTGATTCTAGTAGCCCACCATGTCTCACGAAGATTCACAAACGAACCCAATCAACATCTCAAACAACATTGGATCCACGACCAGAATACCCATTCTTTACACTCAAGACTACGAAGTATGGGCTCATCACTTCGAAGACTACGTGGTTGGATCTGAAGATAATGGCTATCTTATCTGGGAAGCAATCACACTTGGGCCATTTGTTCATTCATCAACAAACACAACTGTCAAGTCCCAAAAGGACTATAACAAGCTGGTGACGGATGTAGAGAAGATGCCACAGGATGAGAAAGATAAGCTGCTATGTAATGTGAAGGTTATGAGGATGATCAGATTCACCTTGCAATCTGACACCTTTCGGTTGGTTGGTTCATGCACAACGGCCAAAGAAATCTGGGATAGGTTGAAAGAACTCTATTCGACTGATGAATATTTGGAACACTCCATTCAAACTCTGCTGCTGTCAGAATTTGGAGTCTTTGAACAGAAAACTGAAGAGAAGCTCATACAGACTCTTGATCGGTTCAATCATCTTCTGAGTAAGATGATCAAGCATGGTATAAAGAGGAAGTTAATTGAGCAGAAAGTAACCTTTATGAACGGGCTGAGACCAGAATGGATGGCTGTTGTATCAACTGTGAAAGCACATGAACAGTTCAAATCCTACTCTCTGGCGAAACTGGTGGGAATACTCAAGTCCCATGAAAGTGTGGTAACCAAAGAAGCGAAAGTTTTTTCTGGTATGGGATCTCTGGCTCTTGTCTCAAAAGGCAAAAGTATCCCAGAAGATGAAGAAGAGACTGAAGTGTCTGAGTGTGATCTGACTATCGAGGAATATGCTTTGATGATATCCAATCCGAAGAAGTTTGCAAGAAGAAAATTCCCTGTCAACAAGAACCGAAACTAGCAGGGAAGTTACAGCTCTAAGAAGGTGAAAGATGAAGCAAAGAACTCCTCTCAAAAGGATGATGAAAAGAAGGAGAGTAAGCTTGCAGGAAACTCTGGATACGACTGCAATTACTGTCACGGCAAGAACCATTTTGCCAAAGATTGCATGTTAAGAAAAATGGCTGAGAAGAGAGAGGGTGAAGATGATGAGGCGTACTATATGCGCAAGTAGAAGAAGTCAAGAAGAAGAAGGCGACTAACAGCTCAATGAATGCCTTGATTGTACAGGAGAATGCTGGGGAAGATGAGTTCGGTGGCGTAGAAGTGTGGTCAACCGACTCTGAAGATGAAGAGGTTAGAAGGCCCACTCATGGAAAGGCTTTTGTGGCAAAAGAAGAAGGTTCGGCTGGAAGGTGTTTAATTGTCACTGCTGGGCCATCAACCGAAAGTGCAGATAAGGAACCGAACCTGACCGAGAACAAGTGTTTTGCAACCAAACCAGTGAGTGAGAAGATCAACGACTACGATCGGCTGATCAAAAAGGTACAATCTATTCTTGAATCTCTTAAAATTCCAAAAACAGATTATGAAGAAGAATTAAATGAATTAAACTTTAAATTTTCTAACCTAAGTAGCAGCCTCATGCAAACTTGCTTAGCGAATTCTAACCTAACTGACCAACTCAGCAGGGTGTCTTCAAAAAGTGAGGAAAGAAGAATGTGGATTGAGCTGAAGGAAGCAAAGTTAGTTAGAGCTAGGGACGAAAGTATTTATTTGCAAAGAGACAATTTAAAGTTTTTAAAACAAAGAAATATTTTTTGTTTAATAGCTAAGCGTTTATATACTAATATTGCTCAATTACATTTAAGTTGTGAAACTGGAAAGAAAATTCATAAAATGATATTTCCCTTTCTTGAATTTAAGGAAGATGAGATCATAGCAGAATGTGAATCAGAAGTGTCCTCCGAAGAGACATCCATGTCTTATAGGCTTGGTCTGGACAAGATAGAATCCTTCATTGATTCTAAGGAACACAAAAGTATGCTAAAAGATATCTTAGATGAAAATGATAGGCTAAAAATTAAATCTGAAACTATTCAAACATTTGATCGTTCAAACGCCAAACTTGTCGATGAAAATAAAATAGACTTAGGTAATACGTCTGAATTTGATGATGGAAAGCGAGATGAGTGTAATCTCAGTAGAGGACGAAGTTGACTGCTCTGAGTTTATGAGGAATGAAACCGAGAATGAAAAACCATTAATATCAGAAAACTCGGTTGAATTCGCTCGTCTGTCAAAAGATCAGAAACAGAAACTCAAGGAACAGGCCATGGTCTATCAAAAGGTTCAGACTGTGCCAAATCAGGTATACGCAGTTACAGGTGTCACTCCAAAGCAAACTGCAGAGTTAAGGATCTTGGTCGATAAAGATAATGCTGAAGGGTGCGACGACTACTTCTGGTCTGCCCCCATTGACAACGCAGACGAAACTGTGGGTCTATCTGAGAAGACTACATGGAGGGTTAGAGGAAGATACATTGATGAACCCATCAACACACCCTCCAATTTCGACAAACCAAGCACAAGTGGAACCAAAGAAATCCCTGAGGAACCAATGGAAACCAAAAGCTCCAATCAAAACAATGGAAGAACCAAAAGTTCTACTCAAGAGGGTTGAAGAACCGAAAGTTCTAACCAAGAAAGGTGCAGAATCAAAAATGTCCGACAAGACAACTGAAACTCAAAAGGAGAAGCCAAAGGCCAGCTTCAATATCCACAAATCTCAGAGGGAGCATGCTGAGCAGAAACGCTTGAGAAATCAAAGATATGCTAAGAATCTAAATGAACGAAAAAGGCACTGGAATTCTCAAAACTCCAACTATGAGCCTCCCAAGAAAGGATCAATGGAAAAAGGAAAGGAGAAATTAAATTTCAGTCCAAACTCCTACTATTCCAAGCCCTGTTTCGGTCCTAAACCCAGTTTCGGTCCTAAACCAAGTTTCGGTCCCTCAAAGTCCCAAAGCAAAACAAATTCATTGAAGGACATGAAAGGAAAGGGAAAGCTAGTACTAAACTCTGAGTTGGGTAATAAGAAATCATCAGCTAACCCTAAAAGTCAAAAGAAAAATCATAAACCATCTAACAACAAACCAACCAATGCACCGAACATTAAATAAGATAAAACTAAAATCAAGGTGTATACAATTCAAAGAAAAGATCAAACCACTTTAGTAAAAAGAACATATTTGGTTGATATTTCTGCTGTAATTCCTTTTTCTGTGAAAGACTCACCAGGACCCAAGAAACTTTGGGTTCCTAAATCCGCTTGAATCTACAGGTAATCAGTGACGAGCAGTTCGATGATGAATGGTACATAGATAGTGGCTGCTCGCGTCACATGACAGGGAGGAAAGAAGAGCTGAGGGAGTTTCGGTCCCTGAAAGATGGTGGGTGTGTAAAGTATGGAAACAATTCCTATGGAACAATCAAAGGGTATGGCATGATAACCAATGGTGAATTCTCAATTAGGAAAGTAGAGTATGTAGAAGGATTGCAGTACAACCTCATCAGCGTGTCACAATTAGTTGTGGGCACAGATTTGAAGGTATCATTTGATGATGAGGGGTCTGAGATAATTGAAAAACAATCCAAGAAGGTTCTGCTGAAATCTGAACGCAAGGGAGAAATGTACCGTCTGAATCTAAACCCAATTCGAGGTACACCAGCTATTTGTCTGCTGTCAAAGGAAAATACCGATGAAAACTGGTTATGGCATCGACGCCTCTCGCATCTAAACTTCAAAGACATCAACAAATTGGTGCTTGGTGATCACGTTCGAGGCCTTCCCCTTCTCAAATTCGATAAAGAGCATTTATGTGCTGCATGTGAAATGGGCAAACAGAGTAGAAAGAGCCACCCCACACGCATAAATACGAAGATAGTTGAAGCTCTTGAACTATTGCACATTGACTTGTGTGGACCTTCGGCTATTGAGAGCATTGGTGGTAGTAAGTACATTCTAGTTATTGTAGATGATTTTTCACGCTTCACTTGGGTTTTCTTTCTTAAGCAGAAATCAGATGCAACTCCCAAGTTGAAGACATTCATCAAGCAAGTGGAAGTACAGCTGAGGAAGACGGTGAGGAACATCAGAAGTGACAATGGTCTGGAATTCAAGAACAAGGATTTTGAGGACTTTCTGGCTGATAAGGGGATAACTCACAATTTTTCGGCCCCTTATACACCACAGCAAAACGGGATTGTTGAAAGACGAAACCGTTTGTTATACGAGGCAGCCAGAACCTTGCTCAGTTTTGCTTCCCTACCATTATACTTCTGGGCTGATGCAATTGCCACTGCCTGTTACACTCAGAATCGGTCCTTGCTCAATAAGAGATTCTCATTAACTCCATATGAGATCTTAAACAATAGGAAACCGAATGTTAAATTTTTCCACATTTTCGGTTCAAGATGCTTTATTTTCAATTCAAAGGAGAACCGAAACAAGTTCGATGTCAAAGCCGATGAAGGAATATTTCTGGGTTATTCTCTGTTATCAAAAGCATAGAGAGTGCTGAATAAACGCTCCAAAAGGATTGAAGAGACTTATTATGTCACCTTTGATGATAATTATATGAAGAGGGTTCAGAGGACTGAAAGTGACCTAGGTGACATATTCCCAGAATCTGGCCAAGTCTCGGTTCCAATATCCAACTTGTTCGAGGAATACATTCGGCTATTTGATGAACCGGAGAAAGCAATTCACTCCGAGGCGAAAGCAGCAAATAACAAAATCGATAATCTCAAAAAGGTCATAGACGAAGCTGCTAAAGAGATGGAAAGTGACCCTAAGGGTGCTACGTCATCGACTGACTCTCCAAACAATAATTCAATGTTCAAGGGGGAGAGCTCGACATCACCAAAGACAACCCAAGTCTCGGTTGAGGGGGAGAATCCAATTCCCTCCGCAACACATAACGGTCCGGGTGAAGGGGAAAGTACAGATCCAAAATCAACAAGTAGTAGTTTAATTGAGGGGGAGAAACCAACTTCCACAAGAACTACAAACTCTGGTGCTGCCTCAGGTTACACTTCGTCAGTCGAGGGGGAGAAAGAAGATACAACTGTCGAAGGTGATGACGATCAATCAGAATTTGAAGTAGAAGTGGAGGCTGAACTGAATCCAGCATATGATCCAAACTATCCACCATTAGCAAAATGGACCAAAGACCATCCCAAAGCACAGATCATTGGTGAAACTTCTGAGAAAGTTCTTACTCGTTCTCAACTGAAAGCGAAACAAACTGCATTATTCTCAAAAGTTGAATTTTGCATGTTTAATTCGTTCATTTCAAAGGTTGAACCGAAAACCGTAAATGTTGCACTTGATCATTCCAATTGGGTCCAGGCAATGCAGGATGAGCTTCATGAGTTCGAATGCAACCGAGTTTGGAGGCTGATTCCCACCCCAAAGGATGCTTCTGTGGTTGGCTTGAAATGGGTCTTCAGAAACAAGTTAGATAAAGAGGGGAATGTCATTCGCAACAAGGCTCGGTTGGTGGTGAAAGGCTATTGTCAAGAGGAAGGGATAGATTATGAGGAAAACTTCGCTCCAGTAGCTAGGTTGGAATCAGTCAGAATCTTTTTGGCATATGCTGCTCATAAAAACTTCGAAGTTTTCCAAATGGACGTCAAATGCGCTTTCTTGAATGGAGAATTAGAAGAAACATTCTATGTTGAGCAACCGCCGGGTTTTGTGAACGAAAAATACCCTGATCATTGCTATGTGCTGGATAAAGCTGTCTATGGATTAAAGCAAGCACCGAGGGCCTGGTATGAAACACTAACTCGCTTCTTGAAAATGTCAAAATTTAAACAAGGTTCGGTTGACCCAACCTTCTTTCGTAAGAAGGAAGGCGAACATCTAATGATTGTTCACATTTATGTTGATGATATCATCTTCGGCTCCACGAATCCTAGCTTAACAGCTGAATTCAGGAAGTTGATGGAGACTAAATTTGAAATGAGCGCAATGGGTCCAATTAATTTTTTCCTTGGTTTGAATATTAGACAGGGACCAGAAGGCATATTTATCAACCAGGAGGCCTATACAAAGAACTTACTGACGAAATTCGGAATGCATGGTGATTCAAAAGTGAAGGTTCCTATGGCATTTGGCACTAAGTTAACTCCATCTCTGGAAAAACCTGTTGTGGACATAACACTATATCGTCAAATGATAGGGTCCCTTATGTATCTAACAGCTAGTAGACCGGATATAATGTTTTATGTTTGTTATTGTGCCAGGTTTCAAGCCAATCCAAGAGAACCTCACATGGTGGCAGTTAAGAACATTTTTCGTTATCTGAGGCGAACCTCATCTCTCGGTCTCTGGTATCCTGCTAGATCTGGATTCTTCATTCAAGCCTTTTCTGATGCTGATCTAGGAGGATGTGGACTGGACAGAAAGAGCACTACTGGTGGATGCCAATTTCTTGACGGGAAACTTGTTAGCTGGCAGTCCAAAAAGCAAACCTGTGTTTCACTATCCATAGCCGAAGCTGAGTATATTGTTGCAGCATCTTCCACTTCTCTAGTGGTATGGATTCAAAGTCAACTGAGAGACTATGGGCTAAGTATGAAGAAGATACCTCTCTATTGTGACTCAGAAAGTGCAATAAGGATTTGTCACAATCCAGTGCAACACTCAAAAACTAAGCACATTGCACTTAGATATCATTTCATCAAGGATCATGTAGAAGATGGGAACGTGGAAGTACACTTTGTTCGATCTACTGATCAACTGGCTGACATCTTCACTAAAGCCTTACCTGAAGCTACCTTTAACAAAATTTTACAAGGCTTGGGCATGATGGAAGGAGAGTCAATACCGAATCCTCAAATCTCTCACTAAAAATTAGACAAGCGAAATGGAGCGAACGCTCGGTCTATTTCGGCTCCATAATTTTCAGGAACCAAAATGAACCGACCGCTCGGTCTATTTCGGCTCTGGAATTTTAAGGAACTGAAATGAACCGACCGCTCGGTCTATCTCGGCTCCGTAAATTTCGGGAACCGAAATGAACCGATCGCTCGGTCTATTTCGGCTCTAGAATTTTAAGGAACCGAAATGAACCGATCGTTCGGTCTATTTCGCTTCACTCATTTAAGATAAGGTTTCGGTTGTATATCTTGTACACTCTTTTCTCTCGTATTTTATCTTTCTGTTTTTATTCTTTTTCAGAAAATTTCAAAAATCCAAAAATATTTTATCTTTCTGTTTTTATTCCTTTTCAGAAAATTCTAAAAATTCAACAATATTTTCTTTGTTTGTTTCGTTTGTCTGTTTGGTTGGTATGTGTGGTGTGTTTCTTATTTTTATTAGGTGACAAGAGTACCAGTACAACAGAATGTGAATCTAAGGCAGGTATATTTAATTTCAGTACGAACTAGTTAAGGGTCCCTAGAAGCATGCTGCTGCATGTTGACCAAAGCCTCTACGACTTTGAGCAGGCCTTAATGATTCGATCTATACCTATCGTTTCTTCCCAATTAGGCCATTAACTGCAACTCAGTCTAGAGCTACCTTACTCTTCTTATATGAGTTAAGAGTTTCTCTGCTTTGTCACGTCTATATAGCAGAAGGTACTTTCGGTTCTATAGCCACCTCCCTTATATTCTCCATCTCCTTTCAATTCACCATTGTAACCCTTGAGACTCTCGGTCCTTACCACTGAGGTTTATGGTTACACAACATCTGTGTTTGTGATCTTAGATACGTATACCACGTACTGAGTGAAACCCAATATCCAACACCAATAATGAATTGACGGTGAATTAATTATTCAAGAACTTACTGGTTATCTAATGAAATCTTTTTTTATTTTTGCGTGGTCTTTTATGAAATTGTCTACTACCAAGGCGTTTCTTCCCAAAGAGATCCAGTTTATTTTTTTGAGATTTCTGCTACCTCTTTAGTCACTATATAATATATCCAACCTACCTGTTCAACATACCACATCAGTCTCACAGGTACTTCTTCCAACATTCGGTTTATGTTAAGACTCGAAGTTCGGTTGAAGATAAGCTACCCTAAGCCTAATCTATAAAAGAAGCCTTTCAATGTTTATTAACAAACAGTTGATCGTATCATTCGGGAAACCACACAAGCACTTCAAGCCTCTCTTGACTTTGAAGGAAGCGATTCTTGCCCGGAATTCTCTGCTTTCTGTCTAGTAATGAGACATCACTCACATCCCATACACATTTGCTTTATTTCTTTATCTGTGTCACATTAATGCACGAAAATTTTCAATTTTCCCACATTCTGGTTACTGATTGGTTTGAATTTTGTTCTATCTATTGGAGCCAAACAGGGGGTTATCATGGAATTTCAAACGACGATTGAAGATAAGATTTAGGCGCGTGAATTTGAACGGTCTCTTTACCCATGCGTGCTGACGTATACCTGGGAGTAACCACACTGTCACATCGCGCTTTTTCAGGCGACGTTTTAGTGATCACGTCATTATCATCATGATTTTTCTCTCTCCTGGCAATGGTATATAAAGGGTTTCCAATTTTATTTGTCTTTTACTGGCAACATTTTTTCTCTGAAAAACCAACGCAGCGCAAACTGTTCATCTTCTTCCTTCTTCGATCAACAATGGCGACTTCTTCATCAATTCATGATCAGACGGCATCATCATCTTTACTCACCATTAAGCCAAACCAAAATATGATCATCGAACTTAACCCGTTCTTGTATGATACATATATGTTGCACGTGGTGGAATGTTTGAAGTATTCACCCCTGGTTTTAGCCCTAACCCAGGTTGAAGCTGTTCCAATGTCGTTATTATCGCAGGTCTATTCTACAGCATCTTATGACAAAAACAAAGAACGTATTTACTTTGTCATCCACGATAAGAAGGCATCTATTTCGAAGGTGAAGTTTTGTTCGATTTTAAAGCTTGCTGTCGATTCTTCTGTCATCTCGCCGGACTTTATAACGACGACACAGTTATTTTCAATGCTCTATGAGATGGGGTATACTGATGTGTTCACCACGATTACCAAAGTGAAGAAGTCATGTTTACCGTCTCAATGGAATGGTCTGCTCACTCTACTGATTAAGGGATTAGCAGAATGATGTGGTGGTTCAGACGGTACCAGCAAGGGTTTCCTTACCCTTCTTTATGGCCTTTACAACGGGATCAATCTTGATTATTGGTCAATAATCTGGTCTCAGGTGGTGCAGAGCCTCAACACATCAACAAGGCATTCTGAAATCTCTTGTGGAAGATTTTGGACTCTGATTACGAGGAAAGCGATTAATTCTTTGCAGATTTCGGTGATGAAGGATGCTCTAATTGCATCTATCGCTACCTTCCACACAAAGAAGATCATCATCTCGGATCCAATCAAGTTTCCTCATAATGGATCTATTCCTGAATCTATGTATCGAGGTGTTGCAGAAAAGAGCAATGTTATGGCTGACTATCGGAAACTCCCTCCCTCTGGACCGAGGGTACTTTCTCCAGAACAGCAGGCTGCCCTGGATGCCTTGGACAAACCTACCAACCGAGGGAAGAGGATCTCAAAGAAAGAATCCACTGAGGAAAGAAAGTCTAAGTCCTCCAAGTCTTCAAAACGAAAGTCTACTGAAGGGGATTCTTCTCAACAAAAGAAGAAGAAGATAAAGAAGATGGCTCGAAGGTCTAAGAGTCCCACTCCTCCAAGCACGGATCATGACGATGAGGAAAATGAGGAAGAAAAGAATCACCATGACTCACCGAGAGGGAACACTCCTCCCCGTTCCCCTACTCCAACAGAATCTCCCAATCACAACAGAATTCCCACACCACCTCCCATTACATTTGTTCCTATTTCCACCATTCCTTTATCATCTCCAATCATTACAGAATCCACAACCACTACCATTCCTAACCCCACAGTAGGCGTCAACGTATCTGATACGGGGGCTACTACTGCAACAGAAACTCCTATCATCACTAAACCTCTTTCACCAACACACTCAACTGATTTTGGTGCTACTCTTGGAGGAGAGAATGAGGAATTTGACTCTACCTACTTCAGTCCTTACAGGCTTCCGACTGATGATGATAATGATGCTCCAGTCACAAGTCAAGATTTACAGAGCATTCATGACAAGCTGGACCGATTGCTTGAAGATAGCAAAGCTTATGGTGGTGTGGTTCTTAAAGCTTTTTTAGAAACTACCATCGACCAATACACAAATGCCATTGAGAAATCTACTAAGGCAGTTGATGCGTCCACCTCTTCCTGTAAAAAGGCAACAACAGAGGTTACTGAGGTTGTTCACACAACTCAGATCTTTCTTGACTCTTTGAAAGCTCATGCTGACACCAATGCAGCAAAGGTACAATCCTCTGTGGACTCCTATGCTAAGTCCCTTCAAGAAGAAAGCACTAAGTTTGAAGCTGTACGCTCATCGCTCCAAACCGAGACCACTTTTTTTTTACAATCAGTGGATTCTCGTTTTGATGCTCTTCATGCTAATCTGGCAACCGAAAGTGCCTTGAAGGAGGATCTGGCCAAACACAAAGCCACCATTGAAGTCCAGAAGGTGCAGCTAGCCCATGCTGAGAAAGAAATCTCTTTATTGAAGACACAACGGGCTGTGTATAAGAGTTGTGCAGGTGAGGTGAAGGACATGTTGACAAATTTGCTTGGTGCTCATGATCCTATTCTTACTCTTACAATTCGCAATCATCTCACATCCAAACTCCTTCCTGCCCTTGGAATACTGCATAAAATGAAGGGTGTTTCGGAGGGATTCGTACCTCCAAAACAAGGGGGAGAAAGTAGTGCTCGTGTTGTTCAACCGAGAGTCATTGTAAAAACAGAAGGTGCTCAACCGAAAGTAACAACTGAACTGAAGGATAATGTAGCTTCAGGTTCTGGTTCACGAGCAAAGCCAAAGGAGACCATTGATAAAAGTGATAGTGATGTAGAAGAAACCATTGCTGAAGCTCTCCAACGAAAGAAAAGAGACAGAGAGCTGGATGAAACTCTGAAAATTGCTAAAGAAGCAGAGGAGACGGAAAGGAGAAACAAAGAAGAAGAAGATGCCTTGAACTGCAAGAAGGCTTTGTTTCCCTTGTGGACAAAAGAGACACCTATCAATCAGGCGATTGAGTTTCCTTATGTCTATTGGTTGGAACCGGTTGCTTCGTTTGATTGTGATAACTCCAAGGACTCGTAGTGCGACATGCCGATTACCAGAAAAGCTTTCACGTTTCATTGCTTTGATGCGACTGCTGAGGTTCCTTTTCCCCATCCTAAGGTTGACCGAGAGTTGATAGACTTCTACTTGAAGTATGGGCAACCGCAGTACCTGACTTGGAGCGCACAGAAGATCATTACAGTCAAGGTACTCAAACCCTCACCTGCTGGGAGATTTGTCAACGTTAGTTTCAAGATCACTCGTGGTTCAGCGAACACGGTGTCAACTATCTCTCTAGCATATCTTCCTAATCTCAATCCCCATGACTGGATTTTGCTGTTCAACATTCTGCTCACTAATCCTAAGGAATATGAGCCTATTTTAGAACATCTGAAGAGAATGTTGGCCTCCTACATCCATGAAGTTGCTACTATGGATCAGGAGATAGCAAGAGTTATGAACAAGAAGCCGATTGTCAACCCTACACCGAAACCAGGGGATGTGAACAAGATGAAAATGGGACAGATAGATTCAACGAATCTTACTGTCATGTTCACGAAAGGCGAAGCTCACAGGTTTTTGTTTGCTCTGGTTGATAAGCATCTATTTTCAACAGACTGCTTGGAGCATATCATCAACATCATTCGTAGATGCAAGCAGAATTCAGAGGCTGATAAGAAGAATTTTACAGACATGCTTCGGTGGTATATTATGTTTCGTTACCATCTTTTAGCCGTTATATCGAAGGTGTTTAGAACTGTGAAGAAGGCTTCTGTTATTAAACAGGATTGAGGTCTCGGTTCCAAAGACGCAAAGGGGGAGATTATTGAGTTCATTTGTGTTGCGTCTTGGACCTTAAGTTTTGTATCCGGATTGGGCCTGTCCATCCGTGATTATCTAGATTAGTTCCGTGATTATCTAGATTAGTTAATAGGGTTTTACTATAAATATGCATGTATGCGTATTAAATAGTCGATTATTACGTTTATTATTGCAACCCTAAACACCTTTACAGTCGAAGTTCTTCATCGAGCTCTTCTGAGGTGTTGAAGTGTTAATCATACGACATATTCAGTGCCATTCTTGTGTTCTTTATTACATTCTTAATCATTAGCTTGCATAGAATCATACGATCCTAAGAGAACTTAGTTCTAACACGTTCCTACTTAACGACTCGTATGCATGCATCTTATTTGATAGCAGAGCGGAGCGAAGTTTTGTGAGTAATAAGTTCAAACACTTACTAAAACAACAACCCCAAAAGCTTAATGAAGCCTTCACGGTGGAAATGGCTAATGGGAAGACTGAATCAACTAAGGATATCTATGTAGGGTGTACACTAACTCTAAACTATCACACCTTCCAAATAAACTTAATGCCCGTAAATATTAGAAGTTTTGATATGATCATCGGCATGGATTGGTTAAGCCCCCATCATGCCGATATTATGTGTCACGAGAAGGCTGTTCGCCTTCATCTTCCTAATCGTGAAACCCTAATATCTACGAAGATAAACCCGACGCAAACCTACGCCTTATCTCGAGTATCAAGGCCATAAACTCCCTTTTTCTTTCAAAATGGGCCGTAAGCTATCTAATAAGCCCAATGGGCCGAAAATTTCATGTTTAGGTTCCAAAAATCCAAACTAAATGTTAATGGGCTCAAACTATTCCATTCCCACTCCTTGGCCCAAAAATCTCGGCCCAACATCAATTAAAAAAAAAGAAATGTAATAAGGGGTTGACTTTGGAGGTGCCACCTCCATATGGTCCAACATATATCAATGCAAGGACTCCCACACTTCCATACAAGTCACCTCACTACCACTCTCCCCTCTCTTCTTCTACTCTCGGCCGAGAGCCAAACACACACACACACATTCTTTCAAACACTTCCTCAATCACTCTTGAGAATCATTCTCCTTCTTCCTCCAAAATCTCGAAATATTGCTTGTGTTTCAAGAGGATTCTCACAACAATATCATCATTTCTTGGTAAGTTTTTACATATCCAAGCTATATAACTCCTTTCTCATGTTAGATCACTTCTCCTAAACATTTTGGTGATCATACTCTTAGAAAACCTCCATAAGCTCGAGATCTACAACAAAGGTGTGTTAGGACCAAAAATCTCTTTCACTTAACATCAAGCAAAGGTGAGTTCATACCCCCTTGTTTTCGGTTTTCATATGATTTTTGGGGGAGAATGCAAGTAAAATGTGTAGATCTATGTGTTATATGCATGTTTTGTGTGAATTCTTAGTTTATTGGTAAAAATGTGTTAGATCTTAGCAAATCTCGAAATTTTAAGTAATATTGAACAAAGATCTCAAAACTATGACATTAGTGATTACATGTTTAAGATACAAAAGATTTCAACAAAAACCTTGTTAAAGGTCAAAATTTGTCAAGAAAACAAAAGATAAGGGCAAAAAGTGACATTTATGTTTTTATAGGGACCAAACAGGTCCTACTTGTATAAAAAGGGATTTTTATGATAAACATACTTTCCAAAGGGCCAAAAATGTAAATTTTAGCTTAATGGGCCAAATTTTTGGGCCTCACGGTTTTGGGCCCAAAATTGCGAAAAAATGAGGTTTTGGGGATTAAAAATGTAAATTGGCCAAAGTTTGAATCATAAATGTAAATAAACCAAATTTTGGAGTAAAAATAACATTTATTCCTAAATTGGACCAAAAATGTAACTTTTATCAAAGATTGGGCCGAAAGTGACAACTTTTACAAACAAGAGACTGAAAATGAAATTTTCTGCAAAACTAGGCCATAAATGTCAAAATATAAAATTTTTGGATTAAATTTGTGAATTTCTAAACATTTGGGACAAAATTTCAAATTTTTATAAATTATGGACTAAAATGTCATTTTTACAAAACTTTGGGCCTTAATTGAAAAATTGTAGGATTATTGGCCAAAAATGTCATTTTTACAAAAAAAAGCTTCTTATCATCAAACTAGTAAACCTCGAGCTAAAACAAACAACGGAACAAAACAAATGAACGAAATACGTCGATAACTATTTATTGGACCTAATATTCACGTTACTTGGCCAATGGGCCCTAAGGGCCCATTTAAGTGTATATTGAGCCCAATGTTTTCCATGACATGTTTATTGGGCTTTGTGACCCATTTACATGTTAATTTGGGCCTAAGTTATGGATTACATGTTTATTGGGCTCTTGTGACCCATTTACATGCCTATTGGGCCCAAATTACCCACTTACATGTTATTGGGCCTTTGTGACCCATTTACATGTTGGACTGAAACTTACATGTTTAGTAGATTGAAATTATACCTTTACATAACTATTGAACTTCGTATACTTATATATGTACCTTTGGATTTGCTAACATACAACATACACGTAAACATTAAACATAGTACGAAAGGTTGAGAATCTAGTGAGACGTGGCGGTTGGCACCTTTGAGTGTATAGTCGTAGCTTGTAGTTATAATCAGAGTCTCCTGGAGGGTGAGCGGGAGTTTGTGTATAGATCTATATGGGGTGACCCCCCACGCCTTAGATGTTCGCTACAGCTAGACTAGGCTAGTCTAGGGCGACAAAACCTTGAGCGAATACCGGCATTTGAAAAAATGTTAAGACAAGCAACCTAGTCATTATCATGTATGATTATAACATCTCATATAGAGATTCAATACCAATATAACGTTTCGAAGATTAACCCTTCGATTGTGTCAATACAAAACAACTTATTTAACGATACAAGAACCCCGACATTTTAACAAATCAGAAAATATCGGATTTTCTGGGGAAATACTAATATTCAATTTATCACTTAATTACAATACAAAGATATCAACACTACATTCATATATGTTACAACTAATAAATTCACACATGCATTTATACTTGATTTTCACATCATTTTCAGACACTTTACAAAAAATATCATATTTTCTGGGTTTTTACAAAGGATACAAAAACTTTTATTCAAACATACTTATGAACTCACCAACATTATATATGTTGACCGTTTTCAAAATAACTTGTATTCTCAGGTAATCGTTAAGCTGGAAGATTTGCAAGTGTGTATGGTTTTGTTTTATGTAACATCATTTATCGTACTTTTAACAATTTGAACTTATGTATTTTAACAATGTACTTGATGTGAACAATGCTGGTTGTAATATGTAATGTTGGTGATGAATGTGTTATGTTTCATGTATATTCATTGTGATGATTATTCAATTGTTAGTCACACGAGCCCCTGGACGTTTCCGCCGTCTGGTTCGGGGGTGTGACACGAACGCTCATAATAATCTCTGATAAAATGCACTTTGATATTGATGTGCTTGGTTTTCGAGTGTTGGACTGGATTTTTGGCAATTTGAATTGTAGCCTCATTATCACAAAAAAATAGGGGTTTCTAGAAAATTCAAACCATAATCCATGAGCTGATGTTGTATCCAGATAACTTGAGAACAACAAGCAGAAGTAGCTACGTATTCCGCCTCTGCTGTTGAGGTTGAGACTGTATGATGTTTCTTGTACTGCCATGACACCAGCCGATCACCAAGAAATTGACGTCCTCCAGACGTTGATTTCCTGTCAAGCTCACAGCCTCCATAATTACTGTCAGCAAAAGCATATAAGTCAAATTCAGAATTTTTCGGATACCAAAGATCCAATTTTGGGCTGCCTTTGAGATACCGAAAAATTCTTTTGACAGCAATAAGATGTGAAAGTTTAGGATTAGCCTGGTATCGTGCGCATTGACAAACCGCAAACATGATGTCTGGCCTACTTGCGGTTAGATACATCAACGATCCGATCATTGATCGGTAGTCAGTCTGATCTACGAATTCGCCTTCAATATCTGGAGTCAACAGAGGTCTCTCGGCCATTGGCGTCAGTGCAGGTTTTGCGTCTCGAAACCCGAACTTCTCTAGCATATCTTCAACATACTTGGCTTGATGTAGCAGGATTCCGATTGAGTCTTGTTTGACCTGAAGCCCCAGAAACATGGTCATTTCTCCCAGAGAATTCATCTCAAACCTCTTCTTCATAACGCTTTTGAACTCCTTGCACAACTGTGGACTCGTGGACCCGAAAATGATGTCATCGACGTTGATCTGAACCAGAATTTGATCGGCACCAACATGCTTGATGAATAGGGTTTGATCAATTGTTCCCCGTGAATAGCCGTGCTCAAGCAAGTGCTTTGTAAGAGTTGCATACCACGCTCTTGGATCTTGATGTAACCAGTATAAAGCCTTGTCCAACTTGTAGACGTGATTCGGAAACTTCGAATTGACAAACCCAGGAGGTTGATCAACATAGATTTCTTCCTTTACAGCGCCATACAGGAAGGCAGTCTTGACGTCCATCTGCTAAACCGTGAAGTTCATGTAGGAAGCGTATGCGAGGAAAATTCGAATTGCCTCCAAGCGAGCTACAGGAGCATAAACTTCGGTGTAGTCAAGACCCTCAATTTGGCGAAATCCACGTACAACCAATCGGGACTGATTCCGCACAATGACGCCTGAATCATCTTGCTTGTATCGATAAACCCAGCGCGTGTCAAGTGACTTCTTGCCCTTAGGTAATTCAACCAGCTTCCAGACCCCAAGCTTTTCAAATTGATTCAATTCCTCATGCATAGCATCCACCCAGCTGGGCTCATTCAAAGCCATTTCAACATTCTTTGGCTCTATTTGAGAGATGAAGCAGGAGTAGAGACATGTATTTACATCTCCACTCTGAATCCGCATTCGAACACCGTCGCCCAGCTGACCAATGACGTTTTTGATCGGATGATCGCGTTGAATTCTTGAGGGTAGCTCTTGGCTGATGTCATTGAGCGTTACGGGAAGATTGTGAATATTGACAAATCCATGATTTGTTGTATGAACAACCTCGGACGAACTAGAATCGTGAGAAGGGCTTGCCACAAACTCGTTAGCGATTGGTTCAGGAAAGAGAAGTTCCATAAATGTTTGAGTAGCAGCGGAAGCATCTCTGGACATGAACTCTCTTTCATCAGGAGTAAGAGGAGTAGCATCAGCATCTGGATTGTTTTCTTGACTTGAAGAATCAGACAAATTACTTGGAACAAATGTATCCATTATAGGATTCGTGGAGGACACCACCGGCGGTCTGTAAACAACTTCTTCGTCTTCATCTTCAATCACAGTCTTCGAACCAGAACTGGAACCGGATAAATCCTTTAAAAAACCCATTGAATGATTTAAAAAGAGATGTGTAGTCAAATAACCAATCTGGACCAACTCTAGCATCCGTCTCGTTCTCCTCCAACCAGCGCACGTCGAAGGATTCTACAATCTGCTTTGTTGTCTTATTGTAGACTATGTACACCGTGCGAGCAGCATACCCCACAAAGTAGCAATCGTCGGCTTTGGCGTTGAATTTGGGATTGGATTCCAGATGAAGGAGGGTGCAAGGACAGCCAAAAATACGGAAGTGACTAAAAGATGGTTTGTGACCGTAGAGAATTCTGTATGGAGTCTTCATCTGAGCTTTGTTGATCAGAACACGATTTTGAACATAACACGCCGTGTTAATCGCCTCGGCCTAGAAGAAAACCGGAAGTTTGGAGTCACATAACATCGTCCTTGCGGCGTCTTGTAGAGTTTGATTTCGCCGCTCAGTAACACCATTCTGTTGCGGTGTGCAAACGACACTGTATTGACGAACTGTCCCTTTTTCCGCACAAAAGTGATCAAGAACAACATTCTTGAATTCTGTCCTGTTGTCAGTTCTGAGCGCCTTCACCCGGTGGTTGGTTTGGTTCTCTATCATCACAATAAACTTCTTAATCAAGTCAGCAACCCCAGCTTTGTTGGATAGAAAGAAGACCCACGTGAAACGCGAGAAATCATCGATCACAACAAGACAATATGAATTTTTGTTGATGCTAAGGATGTTGACCGGACCAAATAAGTCCATATGTAACAATTGGAGAACCTGGTTGATTGAATTGACCTGTTTTAGAAAGTGTGGCTTTCTGTGATGCTTTCCATGGGCACATGATACACACTTTTCGAACGTGATGAAATCTCTAACAGGAAGTCCACACACCATGTCATTCTTTGCAAGTCGATTCAGATTCTTTGCATTAGCATGTCCAAGACTTCGGTGCCACAACATAGCATTGTGCTCAAAAAATTTTGAGAAGAGGCAAGTGACTTGTTCAGGAAGATTGTTGTTCATGTCAATGATATATGCATTGCTATCCCGTTTCGATTTCACAAGAATCCATTCTTCTGGAATGACAATGCCTGGCTTCAGAATTAGACATTATTTATCTGTGAAATACGTCGAATAGCCCTTGTCATAAATCTGAGAAACACTCAACAAGCTGTGCTTTAACTCGGGTGCATAGTTAACATTCTCGAAACTTAGCACTCCATTTGAAACTGTTCCCCTTTAAGTGATTTTACCGCCATCCCCTCCCGAAAAGGAAACGTATTCCCCATTAAAGTTTTGAATGTTGTGCAGTTGGGAGATGTCTCCTGTCATATGCCTGGAACAACCGCTGTCGACACACCAAGGTCTGGCGACATTCCTCCGCAGTTGTTCCTGCACAATGAGCGGGATCATTTAGATTTGGGAACCCAGGTCATTACTGTTGGGTTTTGATCATTCTAACACTCCTATGGTGTACATGCAACCCTATAAACCTTGGATCTATGTTTTCTCTATTATACATGCAAATATTAACTATTCCAAGGTTTCATCCTAACTAGCATATTATGAAGCACCTATACTACAAAGTTCTAGTTAGATGACATACCTTTTGATGTAGCTTGATGTCTTCAAGCTTTAAGAGCTTAGCCCCAATAGTGTGGAAGCCTCAAATGTAATCACAAATCACCAAAACACCTTGGAAGAACTTGAGAGAATATGTATGCACACTAAAATCGGCCCACTCCTATTTTCACACACTTGTGCCAATTTTGTGAGCCAAGGACCCCTTTATATATTATGGAGGATTAGGGTTACATCCATGTAAACCCTAATACCCATGACCTTTCATTTACATAGGATCCATGGGTTAAAAGCTCCATGGACCATCCATGAAAGCTTAGCCCAACCTAAATGAACTTGGCCCATTCCATATATATAAGAGTCCATATTTAATTAGTTCTTTTTGATCACTTAATTAATTCTAAATTAATTCTTGATCAATACTAATTAAATAATATGATTCCATATTAATATATTAGAACTTATAATATATTAATATAAATCGTAAATATACTATTCTCAAAAGACTATCCATATAAATTGTGTCGGTGAAGTGCAACCCAAATGGACCATGCCGGGTCGGGTCAAGTACATACCAAATATAGTTATGGACTTAGACATTAATCCAACAGTCTCCCACTTGGATAAGTCTAAAACTATTATTGAGTATGACTTCAAAACCTAACTGGCAATCGTAGCTCTTAAAGCCGCTGTCGAACTCTGACCTTGTCAATGACTTGTCCATTAGATAAGGGATCATATATTCCTCCATTCTAGATATCATATGGACTGAGACATGGATTATAATCATTCTCTCTGTCCATTTGTTGTTTCCCGATTTTCGATTTATGATGACTGACTGATTGAACAAATCAAATCAGTCCTGGCTTGGCCAAGCACTCACATGTGTCATCGCTATATCATCGAGGGGCCCACAGATATCGCTTTTATCCCGAAGGTAAAAGGAATGGATAAACTTCGACTCATATGGCTTGTTCTACTACTTGTTGAATCATACACAAAAGCACGTTTTATAACATCGAGTTACCAAATGCGTTTTCGTGCAATCAATGTATAACCAACTCATAGTAACAACTCATATCTCTAGGTTTGAAGAATATAAGATATTATCGTCTCATGATCACTCGTGATAAAATCCATGAAGTGATTCAAATGATCGCGGGTTGAATCCAATACTCAGAACTTATGAGCACTCATGAGTGTTGTAGCACCACTTTTTCCACCAACTTGGACCTCTACAAACCAACCCATGACAGTCTTGATTCATATCTACTTCCAACATATGACCGACTGTGGATGGTTTGAATAACTTAATCATTCAGGAAGAGCGACTTAGTTATTCTGGAAGTCAAAACATGCAAAGTGAAACACAAGAATAAATGAATCAAATATGGTATCAAACCCTATGAATATAAATAAACACTTTTATTTATCACCATACTGATTACTCATTATTCATTGTTTCGGTTTTATCAACTTTGTACTTGAATTAAAAACACTAGTTGTCCCATGCTCCAAGCATGTACACTATGTTTTTCTTAAACAATTGATTTGCCATACACCAAGTATGCACTCTATGTTTGTCTATGATCCTTACTTTGTGAAATAAACCAATTGAACATAATTTCAATGATTCTAATTTCACACTCCCAAATCCTTATCGAAAAATGTGAGAATTTCAAATTCCTATCATTTATCGAAATCTGTTTAGATTTTAAACTTATATGCACTGACCCTCCTGTAATGAATATGTACAACGTCATAAAGACTTGTCAACAGTCATTATAAGGTATTCCAATGGAGATCAACTCCATGGAAACTAAGTCTCATATTCAAAGTACATTGCTTTGGACATGCTTCTTGCATTAAGTTTTCTAATCTTACACATATAACTTCCACCTATGGAGACAACTCCATATTCTCATTTTGACTATCACTTCTGAATAAGAGATGCCTCTTTTCAGAATATGTCAATATGGTCCTTCCAAAATTAGCACTATACTTCCAACTGTCCCTGAGCAACCAATCTTTGGTAAACCTCAGATTGTCCTCGACAATTGCTTAATCATTTTAGTCATATCCAATTCTAGACCTTTTCCCTTCTTAATGCCTCTGGGCATTTGGAAAAATTTAGAAATGACAAATATTATAGCACATGCAATCGATCCTGTACCCAAAGAAAATGGTACACGATTCATGATGTCTCACATAAAGACATGATTATGGACTAGTCTTTTGCTACAATATTTTTATTTGCCATGTTTTCAAAATTTGACTATGAAGAGGGATGCCGTAATCATAATTGAATTTTAAGAACGATATATATAGAATTTTCTTAAGTTGAACCAATCCAACATGAAATTCATATATATATATTCTTGACTAAAGATGATTAAGGTCTCAATCTAAGCCTTTAGAACTGAAATGAAGTATATCCTCTCCCTTAATTATAGAAAAACAACTTTTTCAATCCCTGCAGCCTCACGAATTGAAACTTTTGTTTCTATAATTAACATTGCTAACTTGCAACACTAACAATAATTATCATGCTCCCACTAACATGATGATTATTAGCATACCACTTATGCTCCCACTAGCTTTGACATGTACTCAGAAATCAGCTAGACTTCTAGAAATCAATACTTTATTGACTTTCTTACCAAAGTGCAGATTTCTGATACGAGATGCTTTGATAAAACTTTATCAAAATCATACACCTTTCCTTAGATAGCATGCATGTGTGTCTAAACAATTTCAGAACTATGAAAAGGGATGCCGTAATCATAGTCTCAATTGTTTAGACCTTTTGCCATCTGCTTCAAATCTACTTGGTGGAAGTGTTTCCTCACCATCATTTTCATGAATCGGAGAGAAACCTTATGACCTTTAGATTTTATGGTGTATGTGTTCTTATCTATGTGAATCGTCAAAACCATAGTCACAAGACAAGGATAATGACAAATCCAAACTCATATGGACTGAACTTATGCAATCTTAACTTCTTGCCACCTGGAAGTACAGGGTCTGCCATTGCTTCCAAGTTGTTATGCAACCAATTGAGAACTTTCAGAACTCCTATGCAAAGCCAACTTTAACTGGAATGGGCACATAATATGTCAACACGATAGGTTATAAACCTCAAGTCGTGTGCTAGTGAAGAACCTTAGGTTTTATTCTTGATTAATTCTTGAAATTCTTTTTAGGATCTTTAAGACTCCCACTATCCTCTTGACATATAAGACTATCTTGCCAAATATTCAAGAGATAGTGCGGATTCTTTATCAAGACAAACACTTCACACAATTGGCCTTAGTTGGTCTTTGTTTTGTCCAAAACATCACAACTTACCAATTTCAAATGTACAAGAGTAGGACACTTTTACTCTTACATTTGACAAGTGTTTTAAATCTTTCTTTAAGATATGTCACTCAAGTTACAATCTTGGAGTATGACTCTAAGAATTGTTTTGGAACGAAGTATGACTCATCTTCCTGATCTAACCATTTCAACAATTCATGACTCCTCTTCTTAGTCATAAGAATGCACTAAGATGACCTTTAGATGACTAATTGTGATATGATTTCTAAATCATTAAGATGATCACAAACATGATACTAAAGTACTCTCCCATCTTTTCAGATTTGAGAAACTTTTATCTTTCTGCCTAATTTGATTCTTCCCATTCGTTCTGCCATACATTGAGACTTTTCCAACGTTTCAGAATTATACTTAAACTTGTAAGTATAACCATATTTACTAAACTTTAGTAAATCAAATAGTATTAACGAGCTTTGTGGTGGACATGACCAGTGCACAAGAATGTGTACTCGATCCCTTTAGTCCTTCACTTGACTCACACATCCATGTGAACAAGTAATTAGTCTTGATTTTCCAATGCTTGAAAGTTCTCATTCATCATACTATTCAACTTGCATGATTCCAAGTTTCGGTCCAATTGAAACTTGGATGATGAGGAACTTTCCTGATTTGGTAAATTTAGACACTACCACAAATGAAAGAATCAAATCCATTTTCCAATATTGCTGTCAGTGGAATCATATAAGCAACAATTTTCCACAAATGCCATTGTAAGGATACTTCAAATAAATAAAATTAAACAATTTTCTTTTATTTTAAAACTTTGCGGAAAAACTTATCCTTACAATCCACATGGAAAATTGTTGTTATCTATTCCTTAGCAATATATCATAACTTCTTAAGCAACTGCTCAAAATTCTGATGCGATCGAAATCCACCTTCGCGATCAGAATCAGCATATACTTCCTTTAAGATTTCTCTCTATTCTTTGATTCTTAAAACATCAACATGTGACCCAGTCACATCATGTGATGAGGATCTCAGAATAGAACTTAACAGAGTTAGATAATGGGCTCTACCTGATGTAGAGTCAAACTTATTGACTTTAACATCCTTAGGTAAATTTGGCAGCTTTGCAATCAACGCCCCTTCCTTTGGCAAAATAAACATATGAACCCTTTGGTAATGGGACTATCTCAGACTTAGCCTTTCTCTTTACCATTTGGTCAACCGGGTTAACTATGGACAATCCCTTTCCATTGGGAAGAGAATGCTTTTTCTGGATTTCCAGTGTCACCATTGTCACTGTCCATAAAGTTTTTAGGAAGTTGATCTTCTAATCAAATTTGCTTTACTATCGTTCCAAATCATTGCTGATTCAGCAGCACCAAGCAAATAGATATGATCATTAAGGTTCATGTCATAGTCTGTTTCATAGTAGTCCCAAAGGAACTCACTATGTGACTTAGAAATTGATTGAACATCCAACTTTCTCAAGACTTTGACACCCAACTCTCCCGGCTTGTCAATATGTGACTTCATCTCTAAGATGTGATCACACATAGACCTTGCTTGCCATTAGGGCTTGAGTGACCTTGAACTTGTGGGTTAGGGAGAATAATTAGAGGAGGTGGAGGAAGAGAAGTATGACTTCCATGAGCCAAATTTGGGAAGTCATATTCATTAGGAAAGCTTGGTTTGGGAAGATCATTGTTGTCTAAACCAGACATCAACAATAGGAGAAATTCACGTAAAGTTGATTTAAGTCCTTAATATAACACCCAATATGATATATTAAGGCTAGGACCCAACAAACTATTTTATAACTTGGAAGAGGGATGCCGTAATCCAAGCTATAAAATATTTGAAGGTAGGTGAATGACGATTCACCAATTTCCACCAAGATAAACGAAATGTATTATTAGGTTTTAATTGGTTTTGAAACTCCTAGATTCTTTTGAGATTCATTGAACTTTTCAATGGCATGTTTCAATCTCGAGTGTGCCCTTCAGGTTTTGTGACTGGGATGTCGAGGATCACAAAACAAGGTGTGAAGTAACCATGCAAATATACTTGGTACCCTTAATATTTACCGCTCAATCGATGTGCCGGTTAACCACACACGCTCCAACGATACTATGATAAACATTAAGTTACCCTTTGCCTACCTTGTTAAGTCCAGGTTAGTGTGCCGGTTAACCACACACGCTCCACTAACAGCTTAAACAAAGTGCAAAGTGTAATTTCATGGATTAGCACCTTATTCATATTTTCCTAAGTAACTAAGATTGGGAATTTATAAGTGTTTAGTTACTTAGTATTTATCATTATACTTATAATGAAGGGAGAATTATAATCCTTGTCCTACCTGTTCGGCTAACGACCCTCCACCGGTCAAGGAAGCGGTGAGTGAGAGTGGACACCCATTAAACTGCCATTTTATAGGCAGTAACCTTATACCCCCCTTATAGACCGGCTTCGTGAATGAGGCCTACTAATGGTAAGACGACTTGCTCTTATACATATAATATATTAAACTTTTAATATTATAATAGTATAAGGGTGTATTTTACACATTTAAAAGACTTGGTGGTTTAATCTATTAATTAAACTAGACTTTTAATTTAATTAAACTCAAACCATATATTTATGGATTAATAATACTCTTTTAATTAAACGCTTTAATTAACTATTAATAAAGTTCATAAGAGTTAATTTGAACTATTCAACAAAACGTCATAATTCCAATTATTAAACTCAAAATTAAAACCATTTAATTAATTGTTTAAGTTATGAACCCAAGAGTTTTAGAATTCAATTCTTTTTTTCATAAAAAAACTTTTCTCAAATTCCAAAACTTGAGGGCAAGTTTTGTAATTCTTGAAAACTTTTGGATTCCATAACTTATGGAGTTAAATACTTGTTTTATGATGAAACTTTTCATGTTCCATAACTTAAGAACAAGTTATGGAATTCTTTAAAACATTAAGACTAAGTTTTCTAACTCCATAAAAAACTTTGAATCAATTTTTTTAAAAACCTTTTCATATCCATAACTTATGGAGGTTTCAAAAAACTCTTTAGATCAAACTTTTAAAACTAATAAAATAATCATATCATTTTATCTTTTACTAAATTTGACCTAATTCAACTCATATAGCAAATGATTCAAATTTTACAAACAATTAGTTTTTCACAAAAACAAGTAATTATCTTAAAATTTGACAAACGTCATGTTTTTTTTCTTTTTTTCCAACTTTGAAAATAAAACATTTGCATCAATATAACAGAAAACAACCTGGCTCTGATACCACTGTTGGGTTTTGAGCATTCTAACACTCCTATGGTGTACATGCAACCCTATAAACCTTGGATCTATGTTTTCTCTATTAGACATGCAAATATTAACTATTCCAAGGTTTCATCCTAACTAGCATATTATGAAGCACCTATACTACAAAGTTCTAGTTAGATGACATACCTTTTGATGTAGCTTGATGTCTTCAAGCTTTAAGAGCTTAGCCCCAATAGTGTGGAAGCCTCAAATGGAATCACAAATCACCAAAACACCTTGGAAGAACTTGAGAGAATATGTATGCACACTAAAATCGGCCCACTCCTATTTTCACACACTTGTGCCAATTTCGTGAGCCATGGACCCCTTTATATATTATGGAGGATTAGGGTTACATCCATGTAAACCCTAATACCCATGACCTTTCATTTACATAGGATCCATGGGTTAAAAGCTCCATGGACCATCCATGAAAGCTTAGCCCAACCTAAATGAACTTGGCCAATTCCATATATATAAGAGTTCATATTTAATTAGTTCTTTTTGATCACTTAATTAATTCTAAATTAATTCTTGATCAATACTAATTAAATAATATGATTCCATATTAATATATTAGAACTTATAATATATTAATATAAATCATAAATATACTATTCTCAAAAGACTATCCATATAAATTGTGTCGATGAAGTGCAACCCGAATGGACCATGCCGGGTCGGGTCAAGTACATACCAAATATAGTTATGGACTTAGACATTAATCCAACAATTACAACCCTGGGTTGACCCTTGAAATTTACCGATTTATCCTTTTGATTTTTTAAACTTCCATTATTATCAGAAACACTTTCAGAGGATGATGATAATTGGACAGTTGTAGATTTGGGCACCCATTGGTAGTTAGGTTTTAAAGTATTCACAGGTGATTTAGAAACATTTTTCCTTTTCTTTGAGTGTTTACATTTTTGGCTAAAATTAGTCGAAGATCCAAACGCACCCTTTGATGAAATAGACCTTGGCTTAGCCGCCGTCGATTTTGGCAAAGTACCTGTGGCTGGTTTAGGGAAAACCTGTTTGTTAGATTTAATATCAGCCTTTTTCTTATCATCAAAAACCTTCTGATCATCATCACGAAGACGAGATCTCAAGGACTTTCTCGTTAGAGACCTTCCTCGAGACTCGTTTTCTTTCCTCAGTGTTGAAAAATGCACAAATGCTCTGTTGGAACAATTCCGAGCAATGTGGCCGGCAGTACCACAGTTGAAACATATTTGCTTATCATTATTAAACCTGGTACCACCTTTATCATATTTCATGCTCTTATTGACTTTTCTAACTTTTCCACAAGTGCATGAGTCAGATTGTGTGACAGGTGTAGAAGATGTGGATGTGCTAGTGTCAGATTCAGTAGATTTCACAAAACCAACACCACAATTATCAATAACATTAGAGTTTGACACCAAATTATCACAAATTAAAATAGCAGTCTTAACATCAGACACAGACTCAATGGGAACACCAAACTTTGACACTAAATTATTAGACTCGATCTTTCCATCCTCTTACTTTTCTTGGCTTACTGATGAATCTGCATCAGAAGTAGAAATGTTAGTATCAAATTTCCTAGCACTACAGTCTGTTGCCTGTTCAGCCGCTAGTTTACCATAAACCATAAATGGTTTGCGGTCTATATCAGCTTGGGTTAACGGAGTAGCAGTATAATTGTGGTTATATGGGGGAGGGACACTCTCATAACCTATTCCTACTTGCTTTTGGTCCTTTCATTTCATTTCATGTTCGATTATTGCTGCAACTCTTTCACTTGACCCATCGAATTTCTTAAAGTTGAAATCAACATTTGCAAAACGAATCTTCAATGTGTCAAGTTCAGCAGTTGCAGCAGCAAGTTCCTTTTCAAGACATTTAAAATCAACGCACTTATCACTGTATTCTGCCTGTAGCTTCCTGAAGTCCTTAGTCTTGGCCTCTAGTTGTTCTTTTAAGGGTTTCTGGCCTTTCCTAAGTTGATATCTCTCGTATTTAAGTTCCTCTATTTCTCTACGCATAATATCGATATGTTCATGTAGATTTTTGACATTGTCAATGCAAGTTTGAGAGCAAGAATTTTCACTGACATCTGACTTTGCAGGCTCTAGAGTAGTTTGCACCATAAACGCGAATTGTAGTTCCATCATCTCCGCCTCTGGATCCACCTCAGTTTCGTCATTTTCAATGTCGTTGATCTGGGCAAGATGCGCATTTTCAGGTCCCGAGATGTTTAGGGCCTGAATTTGGTCATCCCAGTCAAAGGATTGAGCCACCACAGCAAGATTCGCAGTCTGATTGTTGTTGATAGCTCCCCTGCTGCTACCCACTGGCACCATCGTTCTTTCGCTGTTCTCCTTTCTGTCAGGCTTCGGACAGTCTCTGGCAAAATGGCCAGGTTCATGGCAATTGAAGCATCGGAGTTTGCCTTTGTTGAAACCCACCTTCTTCTCAACATTCATTCCCAATTATTTTTGCCTGTCTTCTTGGAGAACTGTTTAGCTCTGAACACCGCCATAGCAATTTGCCACGTTATGTCCATCTCCTTAACATCTTCGGGATGAATTTGATCAAAATCAACGAAAGATAGTTGAGGAGGGAACTCGCCAACCACGAAAGCATTATAACAATTAACAAGACCGGTTGCAAGAGCCAAAATTTTGTCATTCTCTTTGGGAGCAAGAGTTGGAGTAGGAACTGGAGCAGGTGCGTTTGATGAAGAAGCAACTTGTGAATAGGATACTGGAGATTGAACACTTTGCATAGATAGAATGACATATGATGATGGTTGGGGAGCAACGAACGGTTGAACTTGAGGAGTAGTAAAAGATGAAAAGGCATTGTTGGATTGAATCCCGAGATTAGCAGTGGAGTATGAATTGACATGGTTGATCTCTCTCTGCTTGTCATCCAAATCACAAGCTTTAATAATTGCCATTGTTTCAGCTAGACTTAGACGATTAAGGTGTTGGATTAATGTCTAAGTCCATAACTATATTTGGTATGTACTTGACCCGACTCGGCATGGTCCATTTGGGTTGCACTTCACCGACACAATTTATATGGATAGTCTTTTGAGAATAGTATATTTATGATTTATATTAATATATTATAAGTTCTAATATATTAATATGGAATCATATTATTTAATTAGTATTGATCAAGAATTAATTTGGAATTAATTAAGTGATCAAATGAACTAATTAAATATGGACTCTTATATATATGGAATGGGCCAAGTTCATTTAGGTTGGGCTAAGCTATCATGGATAGTCCATGGAGTTTTAACCCATGGATCCTATGAAATGAAAGGTCATGGGTATTAGGGTTTACATGAATGTAACCCTAATCCTCCATACTATATAAAGAGGCCTTTGGCACAAGAAATGACACTAGTGTGTGAGGACATAAGAGTGGGCCGATTTTAGTGTGCATACATATTCTCTCAAGTTCTTCCAAGGTGTTTTGGTGATTTATGATTCCACTTGAGGCTTCCACACTATTGGGGCTAAGCTCTTAAAGCTTGAAGACATCAAGCTACATCAAAAGGTATGTCATCTAACTAGAACTTTGTAGTATAGGTGCTTCATAATATGCTAGTTAGGATGAAACCTTGGAATATTTAATATTTGCATGTATAATAGTGAAAACATAGATCCAAGGTTTATAGGGTTGTATGTACACCATAGGAGTGTTAGAATGCTCAAAAACCATCAGTGGTATCAGAGCCTAGGCTTGTTTTCTTGTTATACTTGCTTAAACTGCTTAAAAATCGAATTTTGGTGTTGTCTGCACAACAGACTCGCCGAGTCCACTGATGGACTCGCCGAGTCCACTGATGGACTCGCCGAGTCCAAGGCAAAAAGCTTCCAACTCGCCGAGTTGGTTCGTGCACTCGACGAGTTGGACCCCCTGACAGCATATATTCGACTGTTTTGGCTGGAATTGGACTAGGAACATTACCCTAAGATGTTTTTGGACTTATAAACTTGTTTTTGATGTGGTAATGTTCATGCTAATCCAATTTCAAAGATAATTGTCAATAGATTCATGTTTTGTATTAGTTTAAGTGTTATGCTAATTACATGGAAAAGTTTGATTCTAATTATCTTTTTCATATGAGTTGCTTAGATTAATAGAAAAGGTTGATTGATTATGTGTCTTTGATACATTTTAATCTAAGAGTTGATTCTAAAATGTGTTTGTGTAACTTGTCCTCAAGTTACATGAAAAGTCACATTAAAGTTTCTTAAAACTCATAAAAGTTGGCAATGGTTACAAAATGAAGAGTCTTGTCCTCATTAAATGGTTTTATGACTCCATAACTTGTCCTCAAGTTATGGAGGTTCAAGAGTCACTTCATTAAATCATTAAAATGTGTAACCTTAATTAGTTCCATAAGTTACAAAGAAGAAGAGTTACATTCTTTAATAGTTTAAAGTCTTCCATAACTTGTCCTCAAGTTATGGAACTTGAAGAGTTTTTTAATTTAAACTACTTTAAACTCATAAGTTATGGAATTAAATAGTTTTGAATAGTTTCAAAACTTGCCCTCAAGTTTTGGAATTTGTAAAGTTTCCCTCATGAATACTTTAATTCCAAGTTAAGCCCTTAGAATTTTAAAAAAGTTAAAATTCAACCCTTATACTTTATAATATTATAAGTTAATAATATTTATATATATGTATAAGAGCAAGTCAGTCTTACCATTAGTAGGCCTCATTCACGAAGCCGGTCTATAAGGGGGGTATAAGGTTACTGCCTATAAAATGGCAGTTTAATGGGTGTCCACTCTCACCCACCGCTTCCTTGACCGGTGGAGGGTCGTTAGTCGAACGGGTAGGACAAAGACTATAATTCTCCCTTCATTAAAAGTATTAATGATAAATATAAAGTAACTAAATGTTTTTTATAATTCTCAATCTTAGTTACTTTAGGAAAAATGTGAATAAGGTGCTAATCCATGAAATTACACTTTGCACTTTGTTTAAGTCGGTTAGTGGAGCGTGTGTTGTTAACCGGCACACTAACTCGTATTTAACAAGGTAGGCAAAGGGTAACTTAATGTTTATCATAGTATCGATGGAGCGTGTGTGGTTAACCGGCACATCGATTGAGGGGTAAACACTTAAGGGTACCAAGTAATTTGCATGGTTACTTCACACCTTGTTTTGTGATCCTCGGCATCCCAGTCACAAAACCTGAAGGGCACACTCGAGATTGAAACATGCCATTAAACAGTTCAATGAATCTCAAAAGATCTAGGAGTTTCAAATCCAAGTAAAATCTAATTAAATTATTTCGTTTTCATGGTGGAAATTGGTGAATCGTTATTCACCTACCTTCAAATATTCTATAGCTTGGATTACGGCATCCCTCTTCCAAGTTATAAAATATTGTGTTGGGTCCTAGCCTTAATATTTCATATTGGGTGTTATATTAAGGACTTTAAATCAACTATCTTGAATATCTCCCAAAAGTTGTCTAGTTCAGACATCTATGATCTTCCCAAATCTCTTGGAACTTCCTTCCTCCGCCTCCTCCAATTATTCTCCCTAACCCACAAGTTCAAGGTCACTCAAGCCCTATTGGCAAGGCAAGGTCTAGGTGTGATAATATCTTGGAGATGAAGTCACATATTGACAAGCCGGGAGAGTTGGGTGTCAAAATCTTAAGAAAGTTGGATGTTCAATCACTTTCTATGTTACATAGTGAGTTCCTTTGGGACTACTATGAAACAGACTATGACAAGACCCTTAATGATCTTATCTATTTGCTTGGTACTGCTGAATCAACAATGATTTAAAGCTTTGGTAAAGCAAATTTGATTAGTAGATCAACTTTCCAAACCTTCAATGGACATTGACAATGGTTACATTGGATACCCAGTTAAAGCTTTCTCTTCCCAATTGAAAGGGATTGGCCATAGTCAACTCGGTTGACCAAATGGTAAAGAGAAAAGCTAAGTCTGTGATAGTCTTGCGTACCATTACCAAAGGGTCCATATGTTTATATTGCCAAAGCAAGGGGCATTAGTTGCGAAGCTGCCAATTTTACCTAAGGATGTTAAAGTCAATAAGTTTGACCCTACTTCAGGTAAAGTCCACTATCTAACTCTGCTAAGTTTCTATTCTGAGATTCTTGATACATGATGTGACTGGGTCACATGTTGATGTTTTATGAATCAAAGAAAAGTGAAGAAACTTAAAGAAAGAATATGTTGAATTTGATCGCGTAGATGGATTTCTATCGCATAGTTTGAAGATCGGATTCTTGAGCTACTTCTTAGGAGTTATGATATATTGCTTAGGAATAGATAACAACAAAGTTTTCATGTGCTTTTGCACTTTAAGGATAGTTTTTCCGCAAAGTTTTAAAAATAAAAGGAAAAATTTTGATTTTATTTATTTTTAAAATATCCTTACAATGGCATTTGTGAAAAAATTTGTTGCTTATAAGATTCCATTAATAGCAAGAGTGGAAATATGAATTTGATTCTTTCATTTGTGGTAGTGTCTAAATTTACCAAATATGGAAAGCTTCTCATCACCCAAGTTTTCAGTTGGATAGAAACTTGGAATCATACAAGTTGTGTAGTATGATGAATGAGAACTTTCAGCTTTGGAAAATTAAGACTAGTTCCTTGTTCACATGTATATGTGAGTCAAGTGAAGGACTAAGGGATCGAGTACACATTCTTGTGCGCTGGTCAAGTCCACCACAAAAGATCGATAAGACTATTCGTCATGGTTTACTAAAGTCTAGTAAATATAGTTATACTTACAGGCCTAAGTATAATTCTGAAGCATTGAAAAGATTTCAGTATATGGTAGAACGAATGAGAAGAATCAAATTAGGCAGAAGGATAAAAGTTTCTCAAATCTGAAAAGATGGGAGAGTATCATGTTATATGATCATCTTAATGATTAAGATACCTTATACAATTCATCCTCTAAGTGCATTCTGATAGCTAAGAAGAGGAGCTATGAATTGTTGAAATGGTTAAATCAAGAAGATGAGTCATCTTTCATTCCAAAACAATTCTTAGAGTCATACTCCAAGATTGTAACTTGAGTGACATGTCTTAAAGAAGGTTTAAAACACCAGTCAAATGTAAGAGTAAAAGTATCCTACTCTTGAAATTGGTAAGTTGTGATGTTTTGGATAAAACAAAGACCAACTAAGACCAATTGTGTGAAGTGTTTGTCTTCATAAAGAATCCAAACTATCTCTTGAATATTTGGCAAGTGAGTCTTATGTGTCAAGAGGATAGTGTGAGTCTTAAAGATCCTTAAAAGGGTTTCAAGAAGTAATCAAGAATAAAACCTGTATTTCATCACTAGCACACACCTAGAGGTTTATAACCTATCGTGTTGACATTTATGTGCCCATTCTAGTTAAGTTGGCTATACATTTGAGTTCTACATGTTCTCAATTGTTTGCAGAGCTACTTGGAAGCAATGGCAGACCCTTGAGCTTCCAGGTGGCAAGAAGTTAAGATTGCACAAGTTCAATCCATATGAGTTAGGATTTGTCACTAACCTAGTCATGTGATTATGGTTTGACAAATTCACATGGATAAGAACACATACACCCTAAAATCTAAGTGTCATAAGGTTTCTCTCCGATTCATGAAAATGATGGTGAGGAAATTCTTTCACTAAGTAGATTTTAAGTAGATAGCAATTGTGATATTTGCAGTTCTCAAAGTCGTTAGTGGAGCGTGCATGGTTAACCGACACACTAACATTGACTTATGAGAAATGGAAAAAGGTCTAAACAATTGAGACTATGATTATGGCATCCCTTTTCATAGTTCTGAAATTGTTTAGACACACCTGTGATCTATCTGAGATAAGGTGTATGATTTTGATAAAGTCTTATCAAAGCAATCTAGTATCAGAAATCTGAACTTTGGTATGAAAGTCAATACAGTATTGATTTCTAGAAGTCCAGCTGATTTCTGAGTACATGTCAAAGCTAGTGGGAGCATATGTGTTATGCTAATAATCATCATGTTAGTGGGAGCATGATAATTATGATAAGTATTGCAAGTTAGCAATGTTAATTATAGAAAACAAAAGTTTCAATTCATGAGGCTGCAGGAGTTGAAAAAGTTGTTTTGCTATAATTAAGGGGGAGGAAATTATACTTCATCTCAAATCTATAAGCTTAGATCGTGAGATTTTAATCAAATTTAGTCAAGTATATATAGGAATGTTATGTTGGAATGGCTCAACATAAGAAAATTCTATATATGGGTCCATTATTTGCATTCTAAAATTTGATTATGATTACGGCATCCCTTTTCATAATCTGAATTATGAGAACCTGGCAAATTGAAATGGAAATATTATAGCAAAAGACTGGTTTAGTCTTTATGTGAGACATCATGAATCGTGTCTCATATGCTTCGGATATAGGATTGATTACATGTGCTATATTCATCCTTTCTAAAATTTTCCAAATGCCTGGGGCATTAAGAAGGGAAAAGGTCTAGAATTGGATATGACTAAAAGGATTAAGCAATTGTCGAGGACAATCTAAGGTTTACCAAACATTGGTTGCTCAGGGACAGTTGGAAGTATAGTGTTAATTTTTGGAAGGACCATATTGACATATTCTGAAAAGAGGCAACTCTTGTTCAGAAGTGATAGTCAAAATGGGAATATGGGAAGGTGGAAGTTGTTCAATAAATCTGTGTAAGATTAGGAAACTTAATGCAAGAAGGATGTTTCCAAGGAGTTGATCTGCATTGGAAAACTCTGTAATGTCTGTTGACAAGTCTTTGTGACTTTGTGCATAATCATTACAAGAGGACCAATGCATATAAGTTTAAAATATAACAGATTTCGATAAATGATAAGGATTTGGAATTCTTACATTTACAATAAGGATTTGGGAGTGTGAAATTAGAATCATGGTTCAATTGGTTTATTTCACAGTGTAAAGATCATAGACAAACATAGTGTGCATACTTGGTGTATGGCATGACTAGTGTTTAGAAAACATAGTGTACATGCTTGGAGCATGGGACAACTATTGTTTTAATTCAAGAATAAAGTTGATTGCTGAAACAGTATGCAATGAATAATGTGTAATCATATGGTGATAAATAAAAGGTGTTTTATTTATATTCATAAGTTCTGAGACCATATTGGATTCAATTATGCTTGTGTTTCATTTTGCATGTTTTGACTTCCAGAATAACTAGGTCGTTCTTCCTGAGTGACTAAGTTATTCAAACCATCCACAGTCTGTCATATGTTGGAAGTAGATATGAATCAAGACTGTCGTGGGTTTGGCTTGTAGAGGTCCAAGTTGGTGGACAAAGTTGTGCTACAACACTCATGAGTGCTCATAAGTTCTGAGTATTGGATTCAACCCGCGCTCATTTGAATCACTTCATGGATTTTATCACGAGTGATCATGAGACGATAATATCTTATATTCTTCAAACCTAGAGATATGAGTTGTTACTATGAGTTGGTTGTACATTGATTGCACGAAAATGCATTCGGTAACTCGGTGTTATAAAACGTGCCTTTGTGTATGATTCAACAAGTAGTAGAACAAGCCATATGAGTTGAAGTTTATCAATTCCTTTTACCTTCGGGATAAAAGCGATATCTGTGGGCCCCTCGATGATTTAGCGATGACACATGTGAGTGCTTGGCCAAGCCAGGACTGATTTGATTTGTTCAATCAGTCAGTCATCATAAATCGGAAATCGGGAAACAACAAATGGACAGAGAGAATGATTATAATCCATGTATCGGTCCATATGATATCTAGAATGGAGGAATATATGATCCCTTATCTAATGGACAAGTCATTGACAAAGGTTAGAGTTCGTTGACAAGATCAGAGTTCGACAGGGGCTTTAAAAGCTATGATTGCCAGTTAGGTTTTGAAGTCATACTCAATAATAGTTTTAGACTTATTCAAGTGGGAGACTGTTGGATTAATGTCTAAGTCCATAACTATATTTGGTATGTACTTGACCCGACTCGGCATGGTCCATTTGGGTTGCACTTCACCGACACAATTTATATGGATAGTCTTTTGAGAATAGTATATTTATGATTTATATTAATATATTATAAGTTCTAATATATTAATATGGAATCATATTATTTAATTAGTATTGATCAAGAATTAATATAGAATTAATTAAGTGATCAAATGAACTAATTAAATATGGACTCTTATATATATGGAATGGGCCAAGTTCATTTAGGTTGGGCTAAGCTATCATGGATAGTCCATGGAGTTTTAACCCATTGATCCTATGAAATGAAAGGTCATGGGTATTAGGGTTTACATGAATGTAACCCTAATCCTCCATACTATATAAAGAGGCCTTTGGCACAAGAAATGGCACTAGTGTGTGAGGACATAAGAGTGGGCCGATTTTAGTGTGCATACATATTCTCTCAAGTTCTTCCAAGGGGTTTTGGTGATTTGTGATTCCACTTGAGGTTTCCACACTATTGGGGCTAAGCTCTTAAAGCTTGAAGACATCAAGCTACATCAAAAGGTATGTCATCTAACTAGAACTTTGTAGTATAGGTGCTTCATAATATGCTAGTTAGGATGAAACCTTGGAATATTTAATATTTGCATGTATAATAGTTAAAACATAGATCCAAGGTTTATAGGGTTGCATGTACACCATAGGAGTGTTAGAATGCTCAAAACCCATCATAAGGTCCTTTGTCTTCTTGATCACAGCGATGTTCATATCCCATGACTTTGGCAAAGAATTGAGCCGCTTCTTGTTTATTTCATACCTAGTGACCAGGATGCCTGCAGAGTTCATCTCAGTTGTAAGAGTGATGAACCTCTGCAGTTGTGCTTCAAGAGATTCTCCCAAGATATGATTGAACATGTTGAACTTTTATCTCAACATATCCTGAAGACTTTGTTTCATGTCTTCATTCCCTTCATAAACTTCAATCAATGCTTCCCAAAGTGATTTAGCAGATGTGTATTCCCGAAAACCTTGAGCAATTTTTGGTGATAGAGCCATAATGAGTGTAGCAAGTGCCTTTTCTTGTTGTTCAACAGCATCAAATTCTTCATCAGTATAATCTACAAAATCCTTGTCAACAACTGTTCCGTTTCCACGTGTTGTTGTGATTCTGACAGGTCCTTTTAAGATACTTCTCCAGATTTTGAAATCCTTCATATTGATATACTTTTCCATCCGATATTTCCATTCTGGAAAACCTTCAGCAGATAGCAAACGTGGAATACGTGTGGTTGTTCCCATTATGGAATCCAGTTCATGATGAATCGTTGAGTTTTGTGAGTCCATATTTTTTTTATTTTTTTTAAATTGATTAAACAAATAAGCTAAAAAGAAAAATATTAATAAAATCTTCAAATAATCAATAAGGGGGTTTACGACCGTAATGGGTTCACGGCCGTACACACTTCATGGTTGTTCACAACGTTCACGGCCGTACACGGTTAATGAAGAAATTTTCACGGTCAATGAAGGGAACACGGTCAGTGAAGGGATCACAGTCGTAAATGCAGTTCACGGTCAAAAAGACTTTGAATGGTTTACGGTCGTACACTTGATCACGGCAGTAAAACCTTCAACAAAATGCACTGTAAACACTTAAAACAACTAATTCCAAGCAGATTTCGATCCCAACAGCTTTGAAAGTTGATCAAAAAGTAAGTGTTCAACAGATATATTCGAAATAACCATAATAATGAAGAGGAACTTGTAGCCGTAAACACCAAACACGAGTTTGACACTGGATCTGCTCGGATACCAATTGTAAGGTCCTAAATCTGAGGATCCAAACCAGTGATCAAACAAATAGCAATCAAACAGAATAAGAATGGAGTAGAAGAAGGATTAAACCAAGCATGCACACGTTTATATCGCAAAAACGTCTACTACACCTTGGATACACACACACTAGGCCGTAAACAGTCTAACCAACCCACTGCTGCTGACATAAGACTGACAGACTCCTATATATAAAAACAAACCAACCGTAAACCAGGTTCACGGTCGTGGTCATGATCACGGCCGTGAACACCTACACAACCCTGAACATACAAGATTAAAAGAACCAAACCCTACCAAGACTTATACATAAGTGACCTATCCCAAACCACATAAATATGACCTAACATAGTGCAAATCGAAATCACTAGGTTGTTGGGGTCCTAGGCCGAAAACTCTAATTGCAAGGGTTAATTCATGATTTGTTCTAACTTGTTGACTTTCAAAGGCTCATTACAAGTATGGTTTTTAAAGCATATATATATTTACCTATACAAATGATGTCTTTTGGCTTTCAAGGATTTATTGCAACAAGATTATGATGTGGTTTTACATTATACATAGATACTATTGGATTAGGTGTCTAAGTCCATAGCTATAATTGGTATGTATTTGACCCGAGAGTAGCATGGTCCTTTTGGGTTGCATTCACCAGGGCAATTTGATAGGATGGATAGTTGATAAAGAGGTTATTTGTGATTTATTAATATATCATAATTATAATATATTAATTGAGAAATCATATTATTTAATTAGTATTGATCAAGAATTAATTTGAAATTAATTTAGTGATCAAAAGAGGCTAACTAAATTAATGGGGACTGATTATGTAAATCAGTGATACATATGGTTTGGGTTATTGATCCATGATGGACTAAGTTTATGTGAGAGTCGATGAAGAGTTAGTCCATATGAGTTATTGGATCATAAGCCCAAGTGTAAGAATTAGGGTTTACATTTGACTCTTGGAATTCTACACTATATATGTATTCCCTAAACCCTAAAATCGGGACAAGTGTATTCCATGAAGAATATTGTCGTTTTTGGTGTGTCGAACGTCTCTCTCAAAGTCCTCCATTTGTTCATGGTGTGTTGTGATTCCATTAGAGGTGCAACATTTGAGGCACTAAGCTCTTGAAGGGCCAAAAACTCTACAAGCTATAACAAAGAGGTAATTGTCTAACTTGTTTTATGTTTCAAATATCAAGTTGTATGCTAGTTATAGGTTTCATGCTTTGGATATTTTTTGTTGCATGTATAACTAGAGAAAACTTAGATCCAAAGCATTAGGGTTGTATGTGCACCATAGGGATGTTAGAGTACATAAAACCCAACAGTGGTATCAGAGCCAGGTTGTTTTCTGTTATATAGATGCATTGGTTATTTGTTCAAAGCTGAAAAAATTGAAAAACTGCTGGCTGGACAGTGGACTCGACGAGTCCTATGATCTGACTCGACGAGTCTAGGACAAATCAAGCAAACTCGACGAGTCCAGTATCTGACTCGATGAGTTGGATAGGCTGGTTGCAGTTTTTCGGGTTTTTTGGCCAGAATTGGATTATGATCATTACCATTAATTGTTTTATGTCATAAAATCTGTTTTTTTATATGGTAGTGATTAACCTCATCCAATTAAAAAATAAATGTCAAATATTAAGATAATTACAAGTTATATGATAAGCTAATTGTTTGTATTATTTGATTTATCTTGCTACATGAATTGTAATTAGGTCAAATTGGTAAAGGATAATATGATTATTTTATTGGTTAAAATTTGATCTAAATGATTTTTGAAGGGTTACAAAACCTGCCATCAAATTTTGGAACTCAAAAAGTTTTTTTAAGGAGTTACAAAACTTTCCATCAAGTTTGGAATTCAAAAGGTTTTCAAGAGTTACAAAAGTTGCCCTCAAGTTTTGGAAATTGAAAAGTCGCATTTATGAAACATTGAATTCTAAAAAAAACCTAGTAATTTGAAAAGGTGCAACTCTTGGGTTCATAACTTAAAAAATTAATTAAAAAGTCTTAATTTTGAATTTTGTATTTAGAACCTTGATGTTTCCTTTGAATAGTTCAAATTACACTCTTATAGACTTTATTAAATTGATTAAATATTTAATTAAAATAGAAAGTTAATAAATCCACAATAATATGGTTTAAAGTTAATTAAATTAAAAGTTTAATTTATTAATAGATTAAACCACCTAGTATTTTAAAAGTGTAAAATACACCCTTATACTATATAAAATTAAAAGTTTAATATATTATATATGTATAAGTAAAAGGTCAATCTTATCGTTAGTAGGCCTCATTCACGAAGCTGGGGTGTTTAAGCAAGCGGCCTGTAAAATGGCCGTCATTGGGTATCCACTCTTACCCACCGCACCTTTGACCAGTGGAGGGTCGTTAGCCGAACGGGTTTGACAGAACACTTAAATCCTCATTAAAAGTATAATGAAATACAAAGTAACTAAACACTTTATAAATTCCCAATCTTAGTTACTTTAGGAAAAATGTGAATTTGATGCTAACCCATGAAATTGCACATTGCACCTTATTGGTCAGTTAGTGGAGCGTGTGTGGTTAACCGGCACACTAATGTGGAGTAATGAAGGATGGCAATGGGTTTCTCGTAATTTATCATTGATCAATGGAGCGTGTGTGGTTAACCGACACATTGATTAGGTGATTAATGACATCGAGAGTACCAAGCTAATTTGCATGGTTATTCACACCTTCTTTGTGATCCTCGGTATCCTGGTCACAAACTTGAAGGGCATAATCAAGATTAAACATGCCATTAAAAGTAATCTCAAAAGAATATAGGAATTTCAATTCATTTAAAACCTAATATTCATTTTCGATTTTCATGGTGAAAATTGGTAAATCGTCATTTACCTACCTTCAAATATTTTGCAATTGGATTACGGCATCCCTCTTCCGAATTGCAGAATATTGTGTTGGGTCCTAGTCTTAATATTTCATTTGGGTGTTATATTAAGGAATTAAATCAATTAACATGAATTTCTCCCTTGTAGATGTCTAGTTCTGACAACTATGGTCTTCCCAAATCTTATGGAAAAAGCTTTCCTCATGAAGATGATGTTCGCAGAAATCATACTTCACTTCCTCCACCTCCTCCAATTATTCTCCCTGACCCACATGTTCGTCGACTTGAAAAGTTCAAGGTCACTCAAACCCTATTGGCTAGCAAATACAAAGATGGAAAGTTTGTGTGTGCAAACGTCTTGGAGATGAAGTCACACATTGACGAGTTGGGAATGTTAGGTGTCATTGTCTCGAGGAAATTGGTTGTTGACTTGGTTCTTCAATCACTTGCTAACTCATATAGTGAGTTCGTTAAAGATTACTATATGACAGACCACAACGTGACCCTTACCTATTTGCTAATTGTTGTTGAATCAGAAATGATTTGGCGCACTAGTAATGCAAATTTGATTGGAAGATCTACTTCCCAAACTTCCATGGACATTGAGAATGGAAACATTGGAAGTCCAGAAAAGTCTTCTCTTCCCAATGGAAAGGGATCGGCCATGGTCGAACCATTAGACCAAATGGTAAAGAGAAAGGCTAAGTCTGAGATTGTCCCGTGTGTCATTCCAAAAGAGTCTGTTTGTTACTACTGCCAAGAGAAGGGGCATTGGTTGCGAAACTTCCTTATTTACCTGAAGGATCACAAGGATGGTAAAGTCAAAGTGGTTGACTCTGCTTCAGGTAAGTCTGCTATCTAACTCTATTAGGTTCCTATTTGAAGATTCTTAATACATGATGTGATGAGATCACATTTTGATGTTTTGTAGGATCGAAGAAAAGAAAGGAAGCTTAAAGGAAAAGCATGCTGGGTCTGATCGTGAAGAGATGGATTTCGATTGCATGAGTCGATGATCAGAATTGTGAGCTGCTACTTAGGAGTTATGATAGGTTGCTTAGAAAGATGTAGTAACATAGTTTTCAATTGTAATTTCATTGTAAGGACAAGATTTTCCGCAATTTTATAAATAAAGAAAATTTTAATTTTATCTTGTTTCATATTTCCTTGCAATGGCATTTATTAAAATTGGTGTTTATATATTGTTAGCAATATTGTAAAATAGATTTGATTCTTTCGTTTGTGGCAGTGTCAAAAATTTACCAAATAAGGAAAGATTTTCATCACCCAAGTTTCAATTGGATAGAAACTTGGAGTCACGCGACTTGCATTATGTGATGAATGAGAACCTTCATCTTTGGGAAATTAAGACTAATTCCTTGTTCACATATAGATGTGAGTCAAGAGAAGGACTAGGGGATCTAGTACACTTGGTTATGCACTGGTCAGGTCCACCACAAAGAACGATAAGACTATTCGTCATGATTTATTAAAAGTTTAGTAAATATGGTTATGCTTACAAGATTAAGTGTAATTCTGAATCATTGAAAAGTTTCAATGTATGGAAAAACGAATAAGAAGAATCAAATTAGGCAGAAAGATAAAAGTTTCTCTAATCTGAAAGGAAAGGAGAGTACTTTAGTATCGTGTTTTATGATCATCTTAATGATTATGAAAACCATATCACAATTGATCCTCTAAGGACACCTTAGTGCACTTGTATGGCTAAGAAGAGGAATCGGGAATTGTTGAAATGGTTAAATCAATTAAGATGAGTCATGCTTCGTTCCAAAATCAAGTCTTAGAGTCATACTCCAAGATTGTTCCTTGAGTGACATATCTTAAATAGGTTTATAACACATTTAGAATTGGTAGTTGTGATGTCTTTAAGACAAAGACCAACTAAGACCAATTGTATGAAGTGTTTTTCCTTGATAAGAATCCGCACTAACTCTTGAATATTTGTTTGTCAATAAGTGTTTCTTGACAATAGAATCTTATATGTCAAGAGGTCAGTGGGAGTATTAAAGATCTTGAAAAGGTTCGGGAATTGATTAAGAATAAACCCTTGTTTATCACTAGAACACGACTTGAGGTTTGTAACCTATCATATTGACATATTCTTGTTTTTGTGCCCATTCCAGTTGAAGTTGACTATGCATGTTAGTTCTATGAGTTCTCAGTTGTTTGCATAAGGCAATGCACCTTGACCAGTGAAAGTTCATTGATCAGTAAGGGTGAGCTGCTAAGCAACTTGGAAAACATGGTAGGCCCTTGTGCTGCCAAGTGGCAGGAAAGTAAGATTGAACAAGTTTAGTCCATATGAGTTTGAATTTGTCATAGACCTTGTCTTATGATAATGGTTGGAAATGACAGATTCACATGGATAGGAACACATACACCATTAAATCTAAGTGGTAAGGTTTCTCTCCAATTCATGAAAACGATTGTGAGGAAACGCTTTCACTAAGTAGATTTTAAAGAGTTAGCAATTGTGATATTTGCATTCTCAAATTCAATTATGATTACGGCATCCGTCTTCATAGTTCGAATTGTGAGAAATGGCAAATAGTTTGAACATTCGGGACTTACTGCCGTAAGTTCTGAAATAGTTTAGACACGCATATGAGCTTTCTTATTAAACGGTTTATGAGCTTAGATAAAGTATTATCGAAGCATCTCGTATCAGAAATCTGAACTATGGAAAGAAATTCAATAAATATTGATTTCTGGAAGTCCAGCTGATTTCTGGATACATGTCAAAGCTAGTGGGAGCATAAGTGTTATGCTAGTAAGATAATAATTATTATGCCAGTGGGAGCATAATTATTATGGTAAGTGTTGCGAGTTAGCAATGTTATTTATAGGAAACAAAGTTCTTATTTGAAAATTTTCAAAGTTTGAAAAATTGTTTCACTATAGGAAGGGAGAGGATACTTATACTTTATTTCAAATCTAAAAGCTTAGATTGAAGTATTAATCAAACTTAGTCATGAGTATATATGGATATCTGAAAATTCTATATATGGAAATATTATAGCAACAGACTAGTCAAGCATCATGTCTTTATGTAAGACATTATGAATCGTATCCCATATGCTACGGGTATAGGATCGATTACATATGCTATAATATTCATGTGTTCTAATTTTCCAAATGCCTAGAGCATTAAGAGGGAAAAGGACTAGAACCGGATATGACTAAAGTGGTTAAACAACTGTCAAGGACAATCCAAGGTTCGCTAAGGATTGGTCGCTTGTGGGCAGTTGGTAGTATAGTAATAAATGGACCATGTTGACATGATTCTGAATAGATAGGATTCTGTTAAGAATAAATTGTCATATGGCAAATATGGAAATGTTTCCATATTGGGAGTTGGATATTGAGAATCTATGTGTAGATTAGAAACTGTAATGCAAGAAGGCTATTCAAAGGAATGTACTTTGAATGTGAGACTTCAATTCCGCGGAATTGTCTTGTAACAATCTCCAATGGAATACTTTGTAATATCATAGGCAAAGTCTCTATGACTTTGGTACCATGACATTACAAAATGAATCATTGCATGATAGTTTAGAATCTTACACTAAATAATAAGGATTTGGAATTGTGAAATGAGCATCATTGAAATGTTTTCAATTAATCTATTTCACAAAGTAAGGACCATATATAAACATTGTGTGCATGCTCGCATGGGATAACTATTGTTTTAATTCAAGTATTAAGTTGATTAATTGAAACATTATACAATGAATAATGTGTAATCAATGTGGTGATTAAATAAAAGGTGTTTTATTTATATTCAAAAGTTTTGAGACCATATTAAATTCGATTATTCTTGTGTTTCACTTTGCATGTTTTGACTTCCCAAATAATAAGATTATTCAAACTATCCACAGTCGCTCATACTTTGGAAGTAGGTATTGAGGTAAGACTGTCATGAATCCGTCTGTAGATTGTCTAAAATGTTTAGACATAGCACAAGTTTGCTGCAGTGTTCATGAGTACTCCTGTAATAAGATTTGAGTATTGGATTAAACCCACGCTCATCTGAATCACTTCATGGATTTTATCATGAGTGATTAGTGAGACAATAATATCTTATATTCTTGAAACGGAGACATATAGTTGCATTTTACAAGTCGGTTGCACATTGATGATATGTAAACGCACCAGTAACTTGGTGTTATAATGATGGGTTTTGAGCATTCTAACACTCCTATGGTGTACATACAACCCTTGGATCTATGTTTTCATCCTAACTAGCATAATATGAAGTATACACTACAAGAATCTAGTAGAATGACATACCTTGTGATGGAGCTTGAAGTCTTGAACCTTTAAGAGCTTAGTGCCCCAAGTGTTGAGTAACGCCCGTAGATCAGGGCTAGTCAATTTAGAGACGATAAGCGTAAAAAATGACTTTTGATGGAAGATTATTTAGAAGGATTAATCTTAACTAAGTTGTAGTATATGTTACAAGGATTCCGTACATGTAAATAACGCCGAAATCCAAGTTATAACGAAGAAGTTATGACACGTCGAAGTTTCGCGACAGAACCGGCACGACGCTGAGTGACGTAAAATGTGAATTTACATTAGAACGATTTCTAGCCTTAGTGATCTAAATAAAAGTTGTAGAGCTTAGTCTCACCTACGCGTGGATATAAAGAACATCGAAAACGGAGCTCGTATGCAAAAGTTACGCAATTTTGAAGTTTGGTATGTCGGTGTACGCTAAGCGTAATGGAGTACGCCCAGCGTACCCATATGCATGAACTGAAATGGGCCACGTCGACCTGACCCAACACTCGAGTACCCGAGATCGTAAGCAATGACGTCTTCGGCCTGAACCGAAGCGTACGCCCAGCGTACCGAGTACACCCAGCGTACTCCGAAATTACGCCCAGCGTAATCCCAGTTTCAGCACCCTATAAATAGCATGCGAAGGCAGCCGATTTCTTTTGCTCAAACTCTTCTCTCTCTCTCTCTCTCATTTTTGCATCGTTTTGCGTGCAAGAAATATCCCGAAGCCCCGGTATCATTCCCGAGCCCCGAAACAAGTTCCGAAGCCCCGAGGATCCCGAGAAGTGAGATTCCCGAGCCGAAGCTCTGCCCGCGAGAAGCCAATTTTTGTGAAGATCTTCCAGATCTACCGAAGAATACTACTTCTACAAGTCGTAGTGCTGTCCGATCATCTTCTGATCAAGTGAGTGTATAGTCACTTTCATCTTACACATAGATATGAAGTATTTTATAATATACGTGCTATGTGTATATATATTGTTGTTTATATGTGTGAGTGTATAGTCACTTTCTTCTAACACATAAATACGAAGTATTTGCTGTGAAATACGTGCTATGTGTTTAAATATTGTTTGTCTATTTGAGATGGGCATAGAATTGATGTTTTATACAGGTGTTAAATGATTTAAACTGTGTAAGTATTTGTATCTACGAAAAGGTTGGGTAGAACATGGGTAGATGGGATAGTTGGTGACTATGGAGTTAGCGCCAATTGTATAAACCTTGGCGACGATGTGACTGCCTTCATTCTACTACGCTACGAAAAGGTTACGAAATCACTTAGCTCGAAGTTAGGAATCTTAGTTGTTGTACATGTAGTAGCAGCATCCAGTCTAGCCTTTATTTGATGAACCTTGGCGACTATGGAGTTAGCGCACGTTGAGTAAACCTTGGCGACTATGGAGTTAGCGCTTGTTGAGTAAACCTTGGTGACTATGGAGTTAGCGCCTGTTACATATACCTTGGTGACTATGCAGTTAGCGCATGTTACATAAACCTTGGTGACTATGGAGTTAGCGCCTGATAGCTATGGATTTAGTACCTGATAGATAAACTTTGGCAGCAATGGACTCCGTGCCAATTCCTTAGGTAAATCCTTAGGAATGAATGAATGAAGGATTGTTTGTTCTTAGGGTAAAACCTTAAGAAATAAAGAAGATAATGGGGATGGGTAATTGGGTTGATTATTTGATGATTAAATATAATAATTATATTATTGTGGGTTGAAAACCCTATATGCTCACCAGGCTCCCAATCCTGACCCACTCAGTTTTCTTTTCATTGCAGGTAATGACACAAGGGTATAAGTTGGCGGACTTGACGAGAGATTTTGGATTATAGATCAGTATTTATAAATAATTGTTGTAAGGTCTATTTTATATTGTTTATGCTTTTGGTCTGTATCGGAACATGACATCCCGAGATTTTGTTATTTAATGAAAATACATTTCTTTAAGAAATGCTTTGATAAATTTTATTTTATCATATTTTATTTTGGGAACAAATTCCGCAACTCTTTTAATCAAAGGATTACTCTGATTTTATAAAACAAAGCATAAACAAATCGGCCTTGCACCTCAAATGGTTCACACAACAACAAAACCCCTTGGAATAACTAGAAAAGAAGAATACTTAGGTTCACTCTATGAAAATTGGCCTTGCCCTCTTTTGTGTATGCACTAGCGCAAATTACATGAACTAGAGACCTCTTTATATAGTGTGGAGGATTAGGGTTACATTCATGTAAAACCTAATACCCATGACCTTTCATTTCCATAGGATCCATGGGTTAAAACTCCATGGACTATCCATGAAAGCTTAGCCCAACCTAAATGAACTTGGCCCATCCTATATATATAAGAGTCCATATTTAATTAGTTCCTTTTTTGATCACTAAATTAATTCTTGATCAATACTAATTAAATAAGATGATTTCATATTAATATATTAGAACTTATAATATATTAATATAAATCATAAGTATCCTTTTCTCATTTTTTCTATCCAATTGTTCTGATGTCATGCAACCCAAATGGACCATGCTACTCTCGGGTCGAATATATACCAATAATAGTTATGGGCTTAGACATCTAATCCAACAGTCTCCCACTTGGATAAGTCTAAAACTATTATTGTGTATGACTCTAAGATCCCAACTAGCAATCGTAGCTCTTAAAGCCATTGCCGAACTCTAACCTATTCAAATGACGTGTCCATTAGATAAGGGATCATATATTCCTCCATTCTAGATACCATATGGACTGAGACATGGATTTTAATCATTCTCTCTGTCCATTTGTTGTTTCCCGATTTCCGATTTATGACGACTGACTAATTGAACAAATCAAATCAGTCCAGGCTTGGCCAAGCACTTCGGGGTGTCATCACAAAATCATCGAGGGCCCCACAGATATTGTAACGCCCGTAGATCAGGGCTAGTCAATTTAGAGACGATAAGCATCAAAAATGACTTTTTGATGGAAGATTATTTAGAATTATTAATCTTAACTAAGTTGTAGTATATGTTACAAGGATTCCGTACATATAAAGAACGCCGAAATCCGAGTTATAACGAAGAAGTTATGACCTGTCGAAGTTTTGCGACAGAACCGGCACGACACAGCGCGACGTAAAAAGTGAATTTACGTTAGAGCGATATTTAGTCTTAGCGATCTAGATAGAAGTCGTAGAATACGTTAAACCGAGAGCGTGCATAAAAAGAACATCCAAATCTGACTTCGTATGACGAAGTTACGATTTTTCTAAGTTTCGACTTAGCGGTATACAGCCCAAATCTCGAAATTGAGATCAAGTGATATTTGGCCGAAACAATCTAAACGAGAATCGAAGATCTCATCGATAGTAGTCCAATGGTGAAAAGACAGACGAAAACGGATGTCAGATGAAAAAGTTATGAATTTCTAACAGAGTTTTCCTGTCCCGGCCTACTAAAAATAATAAAATCAAAATAAAATCAAAATTAGCCGACGGAGTCTAAACGAAAGTTGTAGAGCGTAGTCTCACCTACGCGTGGATATAAAGAAGATCAAAAACGGAGCTCGTATGCGAAAGTTACGCAATTTTGAAGTTCGATTAATCGGGTTACGCCAAGCGTAATGGAGTATGCCCAGCGTACCCATATGCATGAACTGAAATGGGCCACGTCAACCTGACCCAACACTCGAGTACCCGGGATCGTAAGCAATGACGTCTTCGATCTGATCCGAAGCGTACGCCCAGCGTAGGGCTTAGTACGCCCAGCGTACCGAGTACGCCCAGTGTACTCCGAAATTACGCCCAGCGTAACCCCGAAGTTCAGCCCCTATAAATAGCATGCGAAGGCAGCCGATTCCTTTGCTTATTTTCTCTTCTCTCTCTCCCGTTTTGCATCGTTTTTCGTGCAAGAAATACCCCGAAGCCCCGGTATCATTCCCGAGCCCCGAAGCAAGTCCTGAAGCCCCGAAGATCCCGAGAAGTGGAGTTTCCGAGCCGAAGCTCTGCCCGCGAGAAGCCCAGTTTTTGTGAAGGTCTCCCGGTTTCATCGAAGAATACAACTTCTACAAGCCGTAACGCTGTCCGATCATCTTCCGATCAAGTGAGTGTCTAGTCCCTTTCATAAACACGATTTTAATACAAGTATTGTTTGAATGTATTAAGTATATGTTTGGTATGAGTGTATAGTCCCTTTCATAAACACGATTTTAATACAAGTATTGTTTGAATGTATTAAGTATATGATTGGTATGAGTGTATAGTCCCTTTCATAAACACGATTTTAATACAAGTATTGTTTGAATGTATTAAGTATATGTTTGGTGTGAGTGTGTAGTTACTTTCTTCTAACACATAAATACGAAGTATTTGCTATGAAATACGTGCTATGTGTTTATATATTATTTGTCTATTTGAAATGGGCATGGTATTGATGTTTTATACAGATGTTAAATGATTTAAACTGTGTAAGTATTTATATCTACGAAAATGTTGGGTAGAACATGGGTAGATGGGATAGTTGGTGACTATGGAGTTAGCGCCTATTGTATAAACCTTGGCGACGATGTGACTTCGTGCCTATTTGATGAACCTTGGCGACTATGGAGTTAGCGCTTGTTGAGTAAACCTTGGCGACTATGGAGTTAGCGCTTGTTAAGTGAACCTTGGTGACTATGGAGTTAGCGCCTGATAGCTATGGATTTAGTACCTGATAGATAAACTTTGGCAGCAATGGACTTCGTTCCAATTCCTTAGGTAAATCCTTAGGAATGAATGAATGAAGGATAGTTGGTTCTTAGGGTAAAACCTTAAGAAATAAAGAAGATAATGGGGATGGGTATTTGGGTTGATTGTTTGCTGATTAAATATAATAATTATATTATTGTGGGTTGAAAACCCTATATGCTCACCAGGCTCCCAAGCCTGATCCACTCAGTTTTCTTTGTATCACAGGTATCAATACGAAGACATATTTCACTGAGGGATTAAAGGAGATGTAAATCATTAGTGTAAATAAATGTAAGTTCTGTTTATGCTTATGTGTCTGTATCGGAACATGACATCCCGAGATTTTGTTATATAATGAAAATACTTTTCTTTAAGAAATGCTTTGATAAATTTTTATCATATTTTGTTTTGGGAACAAATTCCGCAACAGTTTTCTTTAAACGATTACTCTGATTTTAAAAACAAAGCATAAACAAATCGGTCCTTTCTGGCCTTGAAATTGGGGATGTCACAGATATCGCTTTTATCCCTCCAAGGGTAAAAGGAATGGATAAACTTTGACCCAAGTGTTCGCTTGTACTTACTCATTAAATTACACACAATGATAAGTTTTATAACAACCGAGTTACTGGTTGCGTTTACATATGTCAATGTGCAGCGGACGCGCAACTACAACTCACACTTCTCCGTTTGAAGAATATAAGATATTATCGTCTCATGATTCACTCGTGATAAAATCCATGAAGTGATTCAAATGAGCGTGGGTTGAATCTAATACTCGAATCTCATTCCAGGAGCACTCATGAACACTGCAACCACTTTGTCCCAGACAAACTACAAACCCTTCATGACAGTTTTGCCTCAATACCTACTTCCAAAGTATGATTGACTGTGGATAGTTTGAATAACCTAGTTATTCGGGAAGTCAAAACATGCAAAGTGAAACACAAGAATAATCGAATCTAATATGGTCTCAGAACTTATGAATATAAATAAAACACCTTTTATTCATCACCATATTGATTACACATTATTCATTGCATAATGTTTCAAATAATCAACTTAATACTTGAATTAAAACAATAGTTATGCCATACACCAAGTATGCACACTATGTTTGTCTATGATCCTTACTTTGTGGAATAGATCAATTGAACATAACTCCAATGATTCTCATTTCACAATCCCAAATCCTTATCGTAAATGTAAGAATTCCAAATTACTGTCATTTACCGAAATCTGTCAGATTCTAAACTCATATGCATTGATCCTCTTGTAATGACTATGCACAAAAGTCACAAAAACTTGGCAACAAACATTACAAAGAACTCCAATGGAGAGAAATTCCATGGAAACGAAGTCTCAAATTCAAAGTACATTCCTTTGAACATCCTTCTTGCATTAAATTTTCTAATCTTACACAGATTGAATAACTTCCACCTACGGAGACATTTCCATATTCTCATTTTGACTATCACTTCTTAACAAGAGTTGCCTCTTTTCATAATATGTCAATATGGTCCTTTCCAAAAATTTATACCATACTTCTAACTGTCCATGAGCAACCAATCTTTGGTAAAACCTCATATTGTCCTCAACAATTGCTTAATCATTTTAGTCATATCCAATTCTAGTCCTTTCCCCTCTTAATGCCCCAGGCATTTGGAAATATAGAAAGGATAAATATTATAGCACATGTAATCGATCCTATATCTAAAGCATATGGGACACGATTCATGATGTCTCACATACATACATGATCCTAGACTAGTCTTTTGCTACAATATTTTGTTTTTGCCATGTTTTCATAATTCGACTATGAAGAGGTACGCCGTAATCATAATCGAATTTTGAGAACGCAATATATATAGAATTTCTTTATGTTGAACCATTCCAACATAAAATTCATATATATATCCTTGACTAAAGATGATTAAAATCTCAATCTAAGCTTTAAGAATTGAAATGAAGTATAATTTCCTCTCCCTTAATTATAGCAAAACAACTTTTCAAAACTTGCAGAGTCACGAATTGAGACTTTTTGTTTTCTATAATTAACACTTTACATAAAGATGATTCATATCGACACCTGTGATACAAATAAGCTTGAGTGGGTCAGGTTGGGAAACCTGGTGAGTATATAGGGTTTTCAACCTACAATAATATAATTATTATGTTTAAACATCAAACAATCAACCCAATTACCCATCCCCATTATCTTCCTTATTCTTAAGGGTCTACCCTAAGAGTCATCTATCCTGCATTCGTTCATTCCGAATTCCCTTGCTTCCAGGGTTTATAAGACAGGCACTAAGTCCATAGCTGCCAATGCTCGTTCGTAAAGCACTAATTCCATAGTTGCTAAAGTTCATTCATCGGGTACTAAATCCATAGCTACCGGTGTATATCTAATAGGTACTAAGTCCATAGCTACCAACGTTTATCAAACAGGTACTAAGTCCATAGCTACCAACGTTTATCTATCAGGTACTAAGTCCATAGCTACCAGCGTTTATTCAATAGGCACTAAGTCTATAGTTGTCGATGTTATTTGTTAGGCACTAAGTCTATAGCTGCCAATGTTCACTCATATCATTTTCATCTCTCATCATTCATCTACCCATGTTTTACCCAACATATTCGTAGATATAAAATACATATACAGTTTAAATTATTTAAAACATGTATCAAATCGTTCATCCAGCATAGATTACAAGTATACAGATAATATGCACACATAGCACGTAATTTATATAAAATACTTCGTATCTATGTGTAAGATGAAAGTAACTATGCACTCACTTGTTAAGGTGGTGATTCCGAACTCAGACAGCGATTCGCTTCTTAAAAATAATTTCCTTCGACGAAACCTAGTATTATTACCACTAGATTTTAGTCTAATATTTACCTGACTAATTATTATTTTATTATTATTATTATTATTATTATTATTATTATTATTATTATTATATAAGCGTTTAAACACTATTTTCCAACCACTGTGTACAGACAGGGGCCAGACATAAAACACCGGAGGGCAGGACCATTTTGGCATATAGCACTTCTGAAATCCAACAACCCTATGCGGCCCTTTAAACCAGGTTCCCCGTACCGCGAGTAATTAAAAAGATATTATAACGACACTTCTATAAGTCATAATAATAGCCCAAATATTTTTTTATAAGTTCATAATAACAATACTAGTTTTAAATATAAGCTATATTAAAATAGGGTAAGCACAACTTACTTACAAGGGGGTTTTAGCTAGGAGTCGGGCTCTGCAGGGGCAGAACTTCGTCGCTAAATCTTTCTAGGAAAGATTCGTGCAGCGCTTCAGCGATCACCTTACTATACTAAAACTACAGAAAGAGAAGTCGAATCACGAGGGACCGAAATGCTCCGGGGATAAGAAGAGAAAGACTCTTGAATCAAGAGAATTGTGCAAGAAATATGAGAGTCCAAGACTCTTATTTATTGTAATTGAATTTACAAAAACTACCCTCCATAATTACTTAATGACCTTATAGTTATATAAACGACTAAACACCCCTTCATAATACCATTTTAAATAGATTTAACGATATTTGTACTAAACTAATGTCGAAAGTATTCAACACTAGTCTTATAATGACCGCATCGTTGATACCTTTCTAATGATATATACATATGTATATCTATGTGTATGTATATATGATTTATACTTTATTTTAATACGTAAATATGCTATTATAATTTGTAACTCGTTCATACGAACTCCGTTTTTGACGCTATTTATATCCACGCGTAGGTGGAGACGTACTCTACAACTTTCATTTAGACTTCATCGGCTAATTTTGAGTTTATTTTTAAATTTATATTTTTAACAGGCCGGGACAGGAAATGTTCGTTAAAAATTCATAACTTCTTCATCCGACGTCCATTTTCGTCTGTATTTTTACCGTTGCGCTACTATTAATGAGATCTTCAATTCTCATTTAGGTTGCGTTGGCCAAAAATCAATCGATCTAAAATTCGAATTTCGGGTTGTGCACTGGTATGTCAAATCTTAGAAAAATCATAACTTCCTCATATGAAGTCAGATTTTGACGTTCTTTTTTTTTGTATGTTCTCGGTTTAACGTATACTACATCGTTTGTTTAGATCACTAAGGCTAAAAAGTCTTCTATCGTAAATTCACTATTTACGTCTCCTGGTGTCGTGCCGGTTTTGCCGTAAAACTTCGACGGGCCATAACTTCTTCGTTATAACTCGGATTTCGGCGTTCTTTATATGTACGAAACCCTTGTAACATATACTATGACTTGGTTAAAATTATTCATTCTAAATAATCTTCTATTAAAAAGTCATTTTTGACGCTTATCGTCTCTAAATTGACTAGCCCGAATCTTACGGGCATTACACTCACTGTCCTCTTGACATATAAGACTCTCTTGCCAAGAACCATTCCTTGACAAACAAATATTCAAGAGATAGTGCGGATTCTTATCAAGACAAACACTTCACACAATTGGCCTTAGTTGGTCTTTGTTTTATCCAAAACATCACAACTTACCAATTTCAAATGTACAAGAATAGAAAACATTTTACTCTTACATTTGACAAGTGTTATAAACCTTCTTTAAGATGTGTCACTCAAATTACAATCTTGGAGCATGACTCTGAGAATTGTTTGGGAATGAAGTATGACTCATCTTCTTGATTTAACCACTTCAACAATTCATAACTCGTCTTCTTAGTTATAAGAATGCACTAAGATGTCCTTAGAGCATGAATTGTGATATGGTTTCATAATCATTAAGATGATCATAAAACATGATACTAAAGTACTCTCCCATCTTTTCAGATTCGAGTAACTTTCATCTTTCTGTCTAATTTGATTCTTCTCATTCGTTCTTCTATATATTGAAACTTTTCTAATGTTTTCAGAATTATACTTAAACTTGTAAGTATAACCATATTTACTAACTTTTAGTAAATCGTGACGAATAGCCTTATCGATCTTTGTGGTGGACCTGACCAGTGCACAACCAAGTGTACCCGATCCCTTTGTCCTTCACTTGACTCACATATACATGTGAACATGGAATTAGTCTTAATTTTCCAAAGATGAAAATTCTCATTCATCATACAATACAACCTGCATGATTCCAAATTTCGGTTCCAATTGAAACTTGGATGATGAGAATATTTCCTTATTTGGTAAATTTAGACACTACCACAAATGAAAGAATCAAATTCATATTTCCATTATTGCTAGAACATACAAACATCATCTTTCCATAAATGCCATTGCAAGGAGATATAAAATAAAACATAACCAAATTTTATTCATTTATAAATGCGGAAAAAACTTTTTCCTTACAATGAAACTTTAAATGAAAATTATGCTATTACATATTTCCTAGCAATCTATCATACCCCCTAAGTAGTAGCTCAAAAATCCGATATTTGAACCATGCGAATGAAATCCATCTTCGCGATCAGATTCGTCATACTATTCTTTTAAGTTTCCTTCCCTTTGCTTAATCCTGCAAAACATCAAAATGCAAGCTAGTCACATCATGTATTAAGAATCAACAATTAGGAACTTAACAGAGTTAGATAGTGGACTTACCTGAAGCAGAGTCAAACCTTTTGATTCTTCCTTCTCTCAGATCTTTCAGGTAGTTAGGGCAGCTTCGCAACCAATGCTCCTTCTCTTGACAATAAAAACATATAGACTCTTTGGGAATGAAACACGGGACTATCACAGACTTAACCTTTCCCTTTACCTTTTGGTCAACCGAGTTGACCAAGGCCGATCCCTTTCTATTGGGAAGAGAAAGCTTTTCTGGACTTCCAATGTTACCATTGTCAATGTCCATGGAAGTTTGAGAAATAGACCTTCCACCCAAATTTACTTTTCCAGTGCGCCAAAACATTTCTGATTCAGCAGCAACAAGCAAATAAGAAAGATCAATAAGGGTCATGTCATGATCTGTCACATAGTAGTCCTTAATGAACTCACTATATGACTCAAGAAGTGGCTGAAGAACCCATTCAATAGCCAACTTCCTTGGGATAACGACACCCAACATTCTCAACCTGTTAATGTATGACTTCATCTCTAAGACATGAGTACACACAGGTTTTCCATATTTATGTTTCATTGCGAGTAGGGCTTGAGTGATCTTGAACTTTTCAAGTCTTCGAGCTTGTGGGTCAGCGAGAATAATTGGAGGAGGTGGAGGAAGAGAAGAATGATTTCCATGATCCAATCGCGGGACATCATCTTCATTAGGAAAGCTTGTTCCAAGAGATTTGGGAAGATCATATTTGTCTGAACCAGACATCTATAATGGGAGAAATTCAAGCTAGTTGATTTAAGTCCTTAATAGAACACCCAATATGAAATATTAAGGCTAGGACACAACACAATATTTTATAACTTGGAAGAGGGATGCCGTAATCCAAGCTACAAATATTAGGCGAATGACGATTCACCAATTTCCACCATGAAAAACAAAATAAATTATTAGGTTTTAATTGGATTTGAAACTCCTAGATCTTTTGAGATTCATTGAACTTTTCAATGGCATGTTTAAATCTCGATTGTGTCCTCTCAAGTTTGTGACTGGGATGTCGAGCATCACAAACAATGTGTGAATAACCATGCAAATTAACTTGGTACTCTTAAATTTATCACCTAATCGATGTGTCGGTTAACCACACGCGCTCCACCGATCTATGATAAACCTTAAGCCACCCTTTGCCATCCTAGTCAAGTCCAAGTTAGTGTGTCGGTTAACCACACACGCTCCACTAACGACTTAAGCAAGGTGCAAACTGTAATTTCATGGGTTAGCACCAAATTCACATTTTCCTAAAGTAACTAATATTGGGAATTTATAAGTGTTTAGTTACTTTATATTTATCATTATACTTTTAATGAAGGGAGAATTAGAGTCCTATCCTACCCGTTCGGCTAACGACCCTCCACCAGTCAAGGAAGCAGTGGGTGAGAGTGGACACCCATTAAACTGCCATTTTATAGGCAGTAACCTTATACCCCCCTTATAGACCGGCTTCGTGAATGAGGCCTACTAACGGTAATATTGACTTTTACTCTTATACATATATATAAATATTAAACCTATAATATTATAATATTTTAAGGGTTGAATTTTAAACTATTTAAAATTCTAGGGTTTAGAACTAAAGTATTCAAAAGTGCAACTTTACAAATTCCAAAACTTAAGGGAAAGTTTTGAACAATTTCAAAAAACTTTTGGATTTTCATAACTTATGAGTTTAATTAAGGTTTTAAAAAACTTTAATGGAGAGACTCTTGAACATCCATAACTTGAGGACAAGTTATAGAGTCCATAAAACTATTTATGAGAAAGACTCTTCAATTATGTAACCTATGAGTTTTTAATGGATCTTTAAAAAAAATGACTTTTGGTAATCCATAACTTGAGGACAAATTATGGAATCCATTAAAAAAACATTTAGATCAAGAATTAACTAACAAACAATTTGCAAATAATTCCTATGATCTACGAAAACTCATAAGTGTATGAACAATCATATCAACAATTTCAAGAATCATATAAACACATATAAAACTTGAAATTTTGATAATAACCTTGAAATTGGTTTACCATAATCATTACCATTTCAAAAAATAAGTTTTATAAGACCAAAACAGTTTAAGGTAATGATTCTAGACCAATTCCAGCACCAAAACTCGAAAATCTGCACCCAGGCCTGCTAACTCGTCGAGTGCAAGAACTGACTCGGCGAGTTGGTTGAATATATGCATGGACTCGTCGAGTTCCATAATGGAGTCGGCGAGTCAACAAGGAAGAGTGCAGAAATTCGACATTTTTCAGCAACTTGCATCAAGTATAAGGAAAACAAACCAGCCTCTGATACCACTAATGGGTTTTGAGCATTCTAACACTCCTATGGTGTACATGCAACCCTTTAAACCTTGGATCTATGTTTTCTCTATAATACATGCAAATATTCAATATTCCAAGGTTTCATCCTAACTAGCATAATATGAAGTATATACACTACAAGAATCTAGTAGAATGGCATACCTTTTCATGGAGCTTGAAGTCTTGAACCTTTAAGAGCTTAGTGCCCCAAGTGTTGCACCTCAAATGGTTCACACAACACCAAAAACCCTTGGAATAACTAGAGAAGAAGAATACTTAGGTTCACTCTATGAAAATTAGCCTTGCCCTCTTTTGTGTATGCACTAGCGCCAATTTCATGAACTAGAGACCTCTTTATATAGTGTGGAGGATTAAGGTTACATTCATGTAAACCCTAATACCCATGACCTTTCATTTCCATAGGATCCATCGGTTAAAACTCCATGGACTATCCATGAAAGCTTAGCCCAACCTAAATGAACTTGGCCCATCCTATATATATATATAAGAGTCCATATTTAATTAGTTCCTTTTTTATCACTAAATTAATTCTAAATTAATTTTTGATCAATACTAATTGAATAATATGATTTCATATTAATATATTAGAACTTATAATATATTAATATAAATCATAAGTATCCTTTTTCTCATTTTGTCTATCCAATTGTTCCGATGCCATGCAACCCAAATGGACCATGCTACTCTCGAGTCGAATACATACCAATAATAGTTATGGGCTTAGACATCTAATCCAATATATAAAACATATTATTGTGTGGGATTTGATGAGTAAATAGAGAAAGCATGTGAGTCGAAGTTTATCCGTTCCTTTTACCCTAAGAGGATAAAAGCAATATTTGTGGGCCCCTCGATGATTTAGTGTTGACACTCTAAGAGCTTGGCCAAGCCTGGACTGATTTGATTTGTTCAATTAGTCAGTCGTCCTAAATCGAAAATCGGGAAACAACACATGGACAGAGAGAATGATTATAATCCATGTCTCATGTCCATAAGATATCTAGAATGGAAGAATATATGAGCCCTTATCTAAAGGAATCGTCAGAGTTCGACAACGGCTTTTAAGAGCTACGATTGCTACTCGAGTTTTGAAGTCGTACTTGCAGTTATAGTTATTAGACTTATCCAAGATGGAGACTGTTGGATTAGGTGTCTAAGTCCATAACTATAATTGGTATGTATTTGACCCGAGAGTAGCATGGTCCTTTTGGGTTGCATTCACCAGGGCAATTTGATAGGATGGATAATTGATAAAGAGGTTATTTGTGATTTATTAATATATTATAAGTATAATATATTAATTGAGAAATCATATTATTTAATTAGTATTGATCAAGAATTAATTTGGAATTAATTTAGTGATCAAAATAGATTAATTAAATTAACGAGGACTGATTATGTAAATCAGTGATACATATGGTTTGGACTATTGATCCATGAAGGACAAAGTTTATGTGAGAGTGTTAGTCATTATGATTTATTGGATCATAAGCCTAAGTGTAAGAATTAGGGTTTACATATGACTCTTGGAATTCTACACTATATATGTATTCCCTAAACCCTAAAATCGGGACAAGTGTATTCCATGAAGAATATTGTCGTTTTTGGTGTGTCGAACCTCTCTCTCAAAGTCCTCCATTTGTTCATGGTGTGTTGTGATTCCATTAGAGGTGCAACATTTGAGGCACTAAGCTCTTGAAGGGCCAAAAACTCTACAAGCTATAACAAAGAGGTAATTGTCTAACTTGTTTTATGTTTTAAATATCAAGTTGTATGCTAGTTATAGGTTTCATGCTTTGGATATTTTTTTGTTGCATGTATAACTAGAGAAAACTTAGATCCAAAGCATTAGGGTTGTATGTGCACCATAGGGATGTTAGAGTACATAAAACCCAACAGATATATCTTTAGACCTTGCTTGACCCAAAATTTGCCAGTTGTCACATATCTGAAACAAATCAACAAACTGTAAGCTAAGGCTTAGTTAGTTCCCCAGAGCATACCCCCACACAATCACATAATCACATAATCTATATTAGCTATAAAAGCTACATAAAACACATAATCCATGCATACAAACATATAAGGATAACGTGGGCTCCTCCCAGGGTCTTACTCCAGGATGTCATGGGCTCCCCCACATGGTCTTACACCTAAGTGTCACGGGCTCGCCCATGGTCTTTAGCTGGAAAGCCATGGGCTCCCCCACATGGTCTGACATCCAAGTGTCATGGGCTCCCCCATGGTCTTTACCTGGAAATCCATGGGCTCCCCCACATGGTCTTACATCCAAGCGTCATGGGCTCCCCCCATGGCCTTTCCTGCAAGTATCACATATACAACTATCATACCACATAGCATATAACCAACTAACATACCACATATCACTACACCAAATAGTGTATCGTATATCATAAAATGGGCCGGCCTTGGTGCTTTAGACCCATTGGGATGGTGAGCAGACTCACCTCTCAATAATGCTGAACTGATAAGATGTGATAAGTCCCAACGAGCAGCTCCAACTCAACTGCCTACAATCATCATGTGACTAGCTTTGTCAACATCTCAAAATACCAAAAGTACCCTCAAGGTTAAACTTGGTCAACCATGGTCAAAGTCAAGGTCAACAGTCCATGTTGACCCAACTCGTCGAGAGAGTTCCTTTAGTGTTCAGAACCCCGGGGAAAACCCTAACCAACTCGTCGAGTTATCTTATCAACTCGTCGAGTTCTCGGTTTAGATCGAAAATGGGAAAACCCGATCCAACTCGTCGGGTTCTCGGTGCGGGCCGAATACTGGAAACCCGATTCAACTCGCCGGTTTCTCGATGCAGACCGACAACGGGAAAACCTGCTCCAACTCATCGAGTTCTCGGTGCAACTCGTCAAGTCTTCCCTTGTCTTAACATGTTCAGTCCTTCCAGTCGAATCTAAGGCCCCAAACTACAGATCCAGTCCCCTAGGACCGAAATACCACGTAAAGTTGCAAACTTTACGTGCATGCAAGGCCTCAAGAGGCTAAAACGTTAAAACTAAGTCTCATACAAGGTTTAGGGCATGGGGAAGGACCTAGACTAGATAAAGTGAGCAACTTTATATCCATGGAGGCCTAGGGGTGTCCAGATCTGGAGCCATATCCTCATGACAAGTCCAAATCCAAGGATGACACCATTATGCACCAAAAATGACAATATACTTCCATAAGGTGAGATCTAAGCAAATAAAGGTCAAGGTAGAAACTTTTTACCTCCAAATGGATGCTAACACAAAGTAGATGCCGGATCTAAAACCCTCTCCTCACTTCAATCTCTTCAACCTTCGAGTTTCCTTCCAAAAAGCACAAGATTCACTCTCCAAATCTCACACACGCTCAAGAAGGCACTAAAACACGTCTAGGTTTTCTCTCTGGACAGTAAGGACGATGAGGGAGGCTACAAATGAGCCATAAGTTCTTTAAATAGGGTATAAATCCCTGAAAATTAGGGTTTTCCTTTACAGTGTCTACTCGTCGAGTTGGGGCCTTCCAACTCGTCGAGTAGGCCCTAAGTCTCGCGTCCCCAAAACGATATCTACTCGTCGAGTTGGGCTCCCCAACTCGTCGAGTCCTAGTGAAAAACCCTAAAATCTTGAAAAATAAATGCTACCTGAAACGAGCGTTACACAACACATCAAACATACTCGATAATGAAGAAGATGAAGATGGATTTTTACAGAGAGTATAAAAGAAGGTTTTGATATGGTAAATGAATGAATGTTAGGTTATATTTATAGGTATTTGAAAAAAATTAAAAGAAAAGAGTCATTGTTCATCGGTAGAAGAGATGCATTCAAACTCGGTACAATCTCACCGAGTACCGAAGTCGAGTCGAGCTTACCGAGGTGGCGACGTGAGGTTCGCGGGGTTCGCCGAGTCCACCTCGGGTTTGCCTAGCCTCGCTGAACACCACTCCGTTGAGCCTTATTTTCTATTGGTACTCATGGGTTTAGGTGAGGAGTACTCCTAAAATGGTTAGAAATCGAAAAAGGAGTTTTTGCATGCATATAATTTGAGAAATTAAATGTTATTTTTTTATTTCTACTCATTTTCTTATTCATATACAATAATATATAATAATGGCATGCATAATCCATTATTAATTCTACCTTTTGATTTTAACACTTGTTTTGATTTTGAATATTTGTCGGGTATGCATTTACATCAAATGGATTAGAATAGATTACTAAAATAGTCCATGTGGTTTGATAAAATTTTGTGTTTGGTACCTAACTTTTGTTTTGCACTCGTACCATGCTTAATGTTTGTTTTTGTTGCGTTTTTTCCCTCGTAGATATAAAAGGACTATATTACCCTTTATATTTTTGTTTTAATTTTTTTATATTATTTTGTTATTATTTATTAATTAAAAATATATATTAGTATACACAGGTCCCACCATCACCACCACTTGCCAATGCCCACCATTACCTACCACCATAGGAAACCTACCAGCCGCCGGAAACCACCACCGGTGACCTCCAGCCACCATCACCTTCAATTCCGAGGAACACCAAAACTCTAGCGAACACCACAGTCGCCTCCGGGAAAACCACCGGAAACCAAATCAAATGAAACAAAAAAAAATCAATTCTGAAATCAAAATCAAAGCCAAACAAAAATATCCTAAAATTGGTGAAATCAAAAGAATCACAGATCTGTTGCTCTAATTGTTTTCTTTAACCTGATAGATAACATATTTAGAATTCATCATCACCAAAAACCAAGCAAAACCCCAAAGACCAACAATAACGAGTGGGGAGGAGAGTATTTAGATTTCATGGCGGGGAAAAACCTGACAAGTCTTCCACGAACCCTGATTCCCATGGATTTTCAAAGCTGCAAAAAAATGATGCTTAAACCTAGAAAAAAACACAAACCCTAAATCTAACTTCATTTGTGTAACGAGTAGAAACAGAATTGGGGAAAATCCTTGGTTTTATACAAACTGGAAAAGTGATGAAATCGATTGATGATGGGGTGGGTTGTGAGGTCACTATGACGATGCTTGAAGTGGGTTCGAACCTTGGACCAACATCATGCTCCGATGACGATTTGGCTCCGCCGGTCTTCTGTACCGCCTAACGAAGACGACGGTGTGAGATGCTAACATCGACGATGTAGATATGTGAAATGGTTTCATCGATGGGTGGGGATAAATGGTTGAGAGGATGAGGGTTGTTGGTGTAGGTTTCTAGAAAAATGAGGGAGACAAAGTGTTGGGTGAGAGGTTGATGGTTCCGAGTTTTGGAGAAGGAGAAAACTGAGGTCCACGATGTGAAGGAGAAAAGGTTGGTGGTGATGATTTCTTGTTTACTGATGAAGCTTCCCATGACGAATAATGGTGTTCTTCAGTGGTAGATGGTTGTGATGGTGTTCATTAATGGAAGATGAATTGGAATGAGAAAGGACATGAGGAGGATCGGGTGTAGGGTGTTAGGTGTGTCGTTTAACAATAAATCAATTAATTCATTTTTTAATTAAAAAAATAAAGAAACAAATTGAAAACAAAATATTAAGAGCATTATAGTCATTTCTTATTAGGCAGGGACCTACAACGTAACAAACTTAAAACTTAGAGATTGTCCGAGTGCAAAACAAAAGATAGGGACCAAACACGAAATTTTGATAAACCATAGGGACAATTTCACAAATGGTCCTTTAGCTTTACAGTTTTTCTCTAAAATTGTCGTTACGAAACTATTTTCCCTGAAATGGTGCATACATAGCAAACCCTGCATACAAATGGTCTTTACCGTGGAGTATTAGCTAACATACATTTTTTTATTTTGCTTTGAAAAGTTTGTCTTGTTAAGGAATATATTCAAAATCTGATAAAACTAAATAATTTTTTAAAATTAAATATCAAATTTTATATCGAAACAATATAAAATTTATTGTACTTATATTATGAAATCAAAACCGAAATATATTTTTATCTTTAACTCAAAACCACATACTTAGATTTTTAAAAGAAAATAGCAACATACTATTATTTCTATAATAACGTATTTTTCATAATAACACATCATGTTTTTTTCATAAAAATAAATATATTTATATAAGATAAATGAAGATAAATCTTAAAATTTACATCATATAAAAATTAAAAGTAATAAAATGATGTTTTTACGCTTCAAATATTTTTAGATAAAAAATAAAAAACGAAAATATTTAATTATGTATTGTAATTTAAATATTTTAGATAATATCTAGACAACAAAAATTATTTATAATTTTAAAAAATATAATAACAAATATGTGAAAAAAGAGTGCCGAAAATGTAAAAATTAAAAAATAAGAGACTAAAATTGTAATATTTTAAATGGTGCATGTGTAAAATTTCACAACTGTTCATTGAGCAAGTTCCACAAAAACAAAATGGTAGAAATAGTCTATATCTAAAATTCTGTCAATTTAACGGATTCATCTAACGGACATCCATGGTAAAGACCATTTGTGTGTAAAGTTTGCTCCGTAGTGACCATCTCAAAGAAAAAAGTTTCGTAAGGACAATTTAAAAAAAATATAAAACAAAATAACCATTCATGAAATTTTTTCTTCTTCTTTTTTTTTTTTTAGTTTTGCTACTACGTACCTTACTAATTAAGTTCAACACACATTATGATATCATTTAATTCATATATACATATATACACAAACATATAAGTATATGTCATTTAGTTCATTTAAAGGTAATTAAATGATTTGTTCATGTTTGTCTATTATTTTCTTGCATCGGTGATCATGGGGTAGGTGAAAAGTACTCCTAAAATGGTTAGGAACTGCATGCAAATAATTTGAGAAATTAAATGTTTATCTTTTTATTCACATATAATAATAAAAAAAATAATCACATGTTTAATCCATTATTAATTCTAACTTTTGATTTTTAATATTTTTTTTTATTTATTGAGTAGGAAGATGGATAAAAACAAAAGATATGATAATATTTGATTTCTCATATAACTTACATGTAAACTCTTGATTTACTGAGTACGAAGATGGATAAGAACAAAAATACCATAATATTTTGATTTTTCATATAACTTACATGTAAACCTTTTTCGGAAAATGATGAATACATGCAAATCTTTTAGGAAAATGACACTTAATGGCTTAAAAGATGAATAACATGTCATGCATGAAAATATTGTAGAAAAATGTTTGTGGGAATCTCACATCTTCATTTTCTAAAAGTCATTTTCGGAAATACTTTTGAGTTGTTTTTTGTTTTATTAAAAAATTTCTATTTGAGTAATTGAGATTTCAAAGCAAATATAAAGTGTACATTAATTAATGTATATATATACCAAAGTACAAAAGAGGGAGCAAGGGAGTAATATTCATGGAGACATACCAGCATGATTTGTGCCACCATTTATGCTACGGCTTACGAGACACCATTTATGCTACTGCTTAAGAGAGAACAAGTTTTTATCTATTTATTTTTGACGTTTGTAGATGGATTTCTCTATGGGAGTCATGAAATCATAATAAGACAGCACCTATAACTCCATTTTACTGTTTCCTGGAATTCATCATTACAAGACTAAGTTGAAGTTCACGATATTTTTTTTTAAGACTATTAGACTATTAGGTATGGGTCCGTTACCATCCGTTATTGCCGATGTGGCAGGGCCTTAACGGTGTAGTAGCGGGGTGAACGCCCCCCTCCCCCACCCGTTATGTGGTATGCCGTTGTAAGGATAACGAGTTGTAACATGTTTGCTTTCTTTCACTTTTCCGAATTCTACCGTCGAAAAAATAATAATAATAATAATAATAAATTTAATTTTATTTATTTATAAATATATACTTCTATCTTATTTTTAATCACTTCTTTCTTTTCTTTCCCCATTTTTTATAAAATTTCAATACTTCACAATTAAAAAAAATGGATTTGTTTGATCCGTTTGACCCGTCTAACGATGATGATGCTAATGATGATATGTTCGTTTCTATGATGTATGAATATTGCATGGACGTGCTACTACAATCAGATTCAACTCATCTATTAACCAGACGTGCAATGTTAAACAGAAATCGCTAAGAAGGACATCGACGTCTAGTTCACGATTATTTTGGTGATAATTGTATCTATCAGGCAATCGATTTCAAAAGAAGGTTTCGTTTGCGAAAAGTATGTTTGTACGGATAGCCAACAATTTGACATGTTTTTTTCAGGGTTGCAGGTTCCAACAACGACGTTAATGTTCTTGATCAGTCACCAATATTCAACGATCTTTTGTCAGGAAATGCGCTAGATGCTCATTTCACAGTGAATGGAAATGAATATAAGTTTGGCTATTACCATACTGATGATATATCCATCATATTCCACTTTTGTGAAGGTGTTTCGACACCCAGTAGGACCAAGAAAATAATTTTCCAAGAGAAGACAAGATGGAACACGTAAGGATGTGAAACGTGTTGTTGAAGTTCTAAAGTCGAAATACCACATAGTTCAACATGTGGCACAACCATATCAGTTAGACATTCTACGAGATATTATGTATGCATGTATCCTAATGCATAACATGGTGATTGAAGATAAATGACGAAATATTGCGGAGTATTTGGCTACGGAGCCGAGACACGTGCAATTTCAATAAGGGACATCATAATATTTACATAGAGTCGTTGATATTCAAGACGCACGAAAACACATGCAACTTTGAGAAGATTTGACAGATTATATGTACTATGGTAACCAATATAAATAATTTAGAGGAAAAAATGTATTTTTTTTCTTTTTAAATGTTATTTTTTTTTTGTTATAAAATTAGGACTATCCTATTTTCTTCTAGTCTAATCTTGGTTTTAGTTTTTAAAGGTTTTGTTTATTTTAGGATGCATTTAAATAGCATGTTTTATTATATTATATTTATTTTTATAATTATTTAAATAGCCTTAAGTATGGGCAACATTTTAAGGCATGTTATAACACCATTTTGGTGTTACCTCACCCTTGGTGGTGTTATCACCAATTAAGGAAATTGTCATAAGCTTATAACATGTTATAACACCCATTAATTTCAATGTCATAATTTTTATTTTTTCATTCAATTTATATTTTAATTTTTATAAAAACAAATGTAATTTAATAAAACATGTTACTTAAACAAAACCTAATTTCTAAAATAAACATAACATTTAAAAACTAAAAAAAAAAACATTACAAGAAAAGAAAAAATAACATTTAAAAACTAAAAAAAACGACATTACAAGACGAAAAAAATACATTTTTTTTTCCTAAATTCACTATTCTTCATCTTCGTTACCATCGTACATATAATCTGCCAAGTCTTCTCCAAGTTCTTTTGTTTTCGTGTGTCTTGAATATCAACGACTCTATGTAAATATTTTGTTGTCCATGGTTGAAATTACATGTGTCTAAGTTCCGTAGGCATATACTCTACAATATTTCGTCATTTATCTTCATTCACCATGTTATGCATTATGATACATTCATACATATTATCTTATAGAGTTCATATCTCATATGGTCGTGCCGCATGTTCAACTATGTGTCATTTTGACTTTAGAACTCCAAAAGCACGTTCCACATCCTTAGGTGCTCATTCTTGTCTCGTCTTAAAAAATTTGATTATTGGTTCTACTTGGTGTCGAAATGCCTTCACGAATGTGGAATATGCATGATATATTCCATCCATAAGGTAAGACCTAAAATTATATTTATTTTCATCCACTATAAAAGGAGCATCAGATGCCTTTCCTGATAAAAGATCGTTGAATAGTGGTGACTGATCAAGAATGTTGACGTCGTTGTTAAAACCTGCAACCCCGAAATAGGCATGCTATATCCATAAATCTTGTGATGCAACAACTTCTAATACCAACAAAGGCGCTTCATAATGACCACTTGCATACTAGCCTTTCCACGTCATAGGACAATTTCTCAATTTCCAATGTGTGGAATCAATGCTTCCAAGCATACCCGGAAAGCCATGTCTTTCTTCATGTGTTGCATATCATTCAACGAAGGTTTCTGCAAATAAACGTCACCGAATGTTTCAACAACACCTCTTGCCAGTCTATACAAACTTTCTCTTGCATTTCTCTCAGACGTTCACATATAATCGTCAAAAGAATCGGACAACTTCCCCATAGTCGCATGTTTAATTGTCGCAACACATTTCTGGAACCTTGTGAATCATCGCATACCTCTAGCATCATATCTCATTTGGAAAAACCTATACCTAAATATATACTAATAGATAAAAAAAATGTATTTATGTTATCTAAAAATTACATTTAAAATATACAAAAATTGAAAGAAACGACATTTGTTTTCCAAGGTGTTGACTATTCGTACAAGCACACTTTTTTCGCATACGAAATTATCTTTTGAAATCCATTGGCTGGTAGACACAATTATCCACAAAATAATCATGAACTATACGTTCATGTCCTTCTTAGCGATTTATGTTTAACATCGTACGTCTTTTTAGTAGAGGAGCTGGATCGGGTTGTTGTAGTATCTTCCTGCAATATTTGTGCATCGTACTGACAAAGATATCATCGTCACCGTTAGACGATTCGAACGGGTCCATTTTTTTTGGAAGTATTGAAAATATATAAATTATACAGAAATATAAGAATGTTATGAATAAAAATGAGGTAAATGACATGTAATTTTAGGTTATATATATATATATATATATATATATATATATATATATATATATATATATATATATATATATATATATATATATATATATATATATAGGGGAGCGTTCAATCGAGAACATTTTTTATCGTGATAACATTTGAGAACAAATTTGGATTACACAATTTTTTTAATTAATATTATCAAATAATATTCATATAAATCAAAAAATAGTTACAAACAAATAAAAAACCCACTAACTAACACCACTCACCACCCAACCAACACCACCCACCACCACTACCTACCACCCATCACCACCACCCGCCACCACCACCCATCACTAACCACCACCACCAACCACCACCTACCACCCACCACCACCAACCACCACCCGCCACCACCACCACCACCACCACTACCACCACTCACCCACCACAACCACCACCCACCACCACTACCAATCACCACCACCCACCATCACCACCCAACCACCACCACCACCACCACCCATCACTACCTACCACCACCACCACCAATCACCGCCAACCACCACCATCACCACCCAAGCACCACCACCCGCCACTACCACCCACCTCCACCACCCATCATCATCACCCAACCAACACCACCCACCACCACCACCCATCACTACCCACCACCACCAGCCAACACCTACCACCCATCACTACCCACCACCCACCACCACCCGCTACCACCACCCACCCACCCACCATTATCACCACCCAACCACCACCACCCGTCACCACCACCCAACACCATTATCACCACCCAACCACCACCACCCGTCACCACCCACCCACCACAACCACCCACCCACCAAAACAACCACCCATCACAATCACCACGACTCACAACCACCCACCCATCACCACCACCCCGCCTCCACCACCAACCCCAACCCCACCTACAAAAACCACCACCTGTCACCACCACCCACCACCATCCACCAATCACCACCATCCATCCCCACCCGCCTCCACCACCCATCACCACCACCACCACCAACCCCACCAACCCCACCCACCACCACCATCCATTACCACCCGCCTACACCACCCATTACCACCACCTGCCACAACCACCCCCCACCACCCACTAAGACCACCACCACCTACCACCATCTCCACTACCCACCTCCATCACCCATCACCACCACCAGTCACCACCAACCCACCTGTCACCCATAAAAACCACCACCCACCACCATCACCACCACCCGCCACCACCACATATGATTATATGTATACATATGATTTATATGGATACGATTCGTTTTTGTCTAAATAAATCATATGTGATTAGATACCTGTAATCACATATGATTAAATACACGAGAATAACAGAAAAATGTATATTATCCACATAAATCACATGTGATTAGACATATATAATCACATTTGATTATATGTTTTAATCACATATGATTGATGTGAACAACATGCATTTTAGCGTTGTTGATTCGTTAGTTATTCTCTTATAATTAATCACATGTGATTATATGTATGATGTATCTAATCACATATGATTTATATTGACAATATTCATTTTCACATTTTCTCTTCAACAAAATTTTTTATGTTTTTAATCACATGTGATTTATGTGGGCAATATGTATTTTTGCGTCGATTCAATAATTTTCTCATGTATTTAATCATACATGATTAATGTGGACAAAATTCGTTTTTGTTCACATAAATCATATGTGATTAAATACATATAATCACATGTGATTATACAAAAAAAACTATTGAATCGAGAAAGAGAGAATTAATTTTTTCCATATAAATCATTTGTGATTAGATACGTATAATTACATGTGATTATATGTATTTAATCACATATGATTTATGTGGACAATATTTATTACTCTTTTTCCATTCAATTGTTGGTCTCGTGTATTTACTCACATGTGATTATATGTATTCAATCACATATGATTTATATGTACAATATTCATTTCCACGTTTTCGACTCAATATTTAGTCTCATGTATTTAATCACATGTGATTATATGTATTTAATCACATATGATTTATGTAGAAAAAGATATATTTTTGCGTTCTTGATTCAATAATTGTTCTCATGTATATAATCAAGCATGATTAAATGTATCTAATCACATAAGATTTATATGGACAAAATTCACTTTCGAATTTTAGATTTAATAATTTTTTCACGTATTTAATCACATGTGATTATAAGTATCTAATCATATGTGATTTATATAGACAAAATTGAATCGATCTTGTCTATATAAATTATATGTGATTAGATACATATAATAACATATGATTAAATATACGAGAACAACTATTGAGTCGAGAACACTAAAATGAATATTGTCCACATAAATCATATATTTTTGTCAACTTTAATCATATGTGATTAGATACATATAATCACATGTGATTATATATATATATATATATATATATATATATATATATATATATATATATATATATCCAATCACATATGATTTATATGAAGGATATTCATTTTTGAGTTTTCGTTTCAATATTTTTTCTCATATATTTAATCATATGTGATTAAAAGTATTAAATTACTTATGATTAACGTGGACACAGATTTGTATTAATGTTCGTGATTCAATAGTTTTTCTCGTGTATATAATTACATGCTACTATATATATATATATATATATATATATATATATATATATATATATATATATATATATATATATATATATATATAGGTTTAGGTTCTATAGGAAACAAAAAACCCTGAAAATCATTAAAATGCATAAAAAAAATACTTAGAGATCACAAAACTTTTTTTTTGAATTTTTTTATCAAAAAATCGCAACTTTTAGGTCAAAATCGCTGAAAAAAAATTTTGAAAAAAATTTTTATTTTACAAAAAAAAAATTGATTTTTTATTTTTTTTTCAGCGAAATTGTAAAAAATGCTGCGATTTTTTGATAAAAAAATTCAAAAAAAAGTTTTGTGATGTCTTGGTATTTTTTTATGCATTTTTATGATTTTTAGGATTTTTTTGTTTTCCAAATAACCCTTCCCTATATATATATATATATATATATATATATATATATATATATATAGTTCATCACATATGATTTATTGAATCAATAACGTGAAAACAAATATTTTTCACATAAATCATATGTGATTAAATACACAAGACCAACTATTAAATTAAAAACACAAAAATAAATATTGTCCACATAAATCATATGTGATTAAATACATATAATCACATATGATTATATGTACCTAATCACATATGATTTATTTGGACAAGATTCATTTTTTCTCTCAATTTAATAGTTCTACTCGTGTACTTAATCACATGTGATTATATGTATCAAATCACATATGATTTATATTGATAGTATTCGTTTTCGCATTTTTGATTCAATATTTTTTCTCATGTATTTAATCATATGTGATTGTATTTATTTAATCACATATGATTAATGTGGAAAAACAAAAATTTTTGAATCGAAAACGCGAAAATGAATCTTGTGTACAGAAATTATATGTGACTAAATGTACAAGAACAACTGTTGAACGAGAATGTGAAACAAATATTCTCCATATAAATCATATATGATTAGATACATATAATCTAATGTAAGTAAATACACAAAAACAACAACTGAATCGAGAACGCAAAAATGAATATTTTCCACATAAATTCTATGTGATTAGATACATATAATCACATGTGATTATATGCATTTAATCACATATGATATATGTGGACAATATTTATCTTTGTGTTCTCGATTCAATAGTTGTTCTCGTGTATATATTCTTATGTGATTATATGTATCTAATCACATATGATTTGTATAAACATTATTATTTTTTGTCCATATAAATCATATGTGATTAGATACATATAATCACATGTGATTATATGTATTTAATCACATATGATTACAGTTGATAAAGAACAATTATTGAATTGAGAATGTGATAATGAATCTTATCCATATATATATATATATATATATATATATATATATATATATATATATATATATATATATATATATATATATGATTGGATACATATAATCACATGTGATTATATGTATTTAATCAGGTATGATTTGTGTAGACAATATTTATTTTTGCAGTTTCAATTGAATAATTGCTTTTGTGTATTTAATCACATGTGATTATATGTATATAATCACATATGATTTGATGTGGACAAGATTCATTTTTGCCTTCTCGGTTCAATAGTTGTGCTCATGTACTTAATCACATACGATTAAACATATAATCACATGTGATAAAATACATGAGAATAACTATTGAATCGACAAAGCGAAAATGAATTGTGTGATTAGATTCATATAATCACATGTGATTAGATGTATTTAATCGCATATGATTAATTTGGATAATGATTTGTTTTTGTGTTCTAGGTTCAATATTTGTTATCATGTATATAATCACTTGTGATTGTATGTATCTAATCACATCTGATTTATATAGACAATATTCATTTTTTCCAAATAAAATCATATGTGATTAGAATCATATAATCACATCTGATTAAATGTATTTAATCACGTATGATTAAAGTGAAAAAAAAAACAATTATTGAATCGAGAACGCGAAGATGAATATTAGCCACATAAATCACATGTTATTAGATACACATAACCACATGTTATTATATGTATCTAATCACATATGATTTATGTGGACAATAATCATTTTCATGTTCTCGATTCAATAGTTGTTATCGTGTATTTAATCACATGTGATTACACATATCTAATGTAACTCACCTCCTTAATAGGAGAGTTAATGTAACTCACCTCCTTGAACTTGAAAATCAGCTAGCATGAACAAGATGGATCATTTTCTTTCTGAGAACCTACACAACAATTATAACATTATTTATCTTGTGCTTTGGTTTAATACTTTTATAAAACTCATGTATATATTTTCTTATTTTCTCTTTAATTGTAGTGCGCTTTTGGGGATCTGTTTTCTTACCTTTCAACGCATTCTTAAATTTCAATAAAATAATATCGGTAAAGTTCCCCCTTTTATCTTTTCAGAAATATAAAGATCTTATTCTAATGATTTTTGGTTGATTTTATATTAAATTTACAAGTTAGTAACTTTAGGCTCACCCAACACTCTTGGAATAAGTTGTACCAATCTACTAAGAATTACATCAGTCTCTTTATATGTGGGGAACTATACATCCATATATAATTATAGGATTTAGAATTTTGGCATTTGGAGTTCTAATGAATTTATTATGACGTTTTGAAGAAAATGCATGAAATCTGTGACAGCATGGACCAGCCTGAGAAGATTGCTAATTTTACCCCTCAAGGAGTTGGAATTTCAAAATGTGATTCAAAGTTTGAAGAAACTAGACAAACTAAGATTTCCAGAAAACTAAGTCTCATGATTTTTAGATGTTCTTATTGACCTGCATGAATTTTAGAAGTTGGAGGACAGATTTGGGGAAAATTGATCATAATAGCTTTTAAATCACTTTTGGTGTTCTATTAAGGACTTAATGGTTAAGCCTTAAGTTTATCACTTTTTATATGATTGTTGGTTACTTATTAGGCTATTAAGATGTGAAATTCAATTTAACCTAAGGGCCTTAATGCTTGGCTTAATGAGGGTTCAAAGTTAAGAATTTTCACATAAAATGCTACTTTTTCATTGAGGCATTTCATCGAACACTTGGTGTTCATAAAAAATCTATACAAATATCAACTTTACTAGCTATTGTGATTTTGTGTGTGTGTAATTATAGAGATAAGAGTGACCACCTGCAACGTTGATAAACTCTACAAATATCAACTTTACTAGCCGAAAAGTTCACAAATCCATTCTGATGTATTATGTGTAGATAATATATTGAGTTATTGATGGGTACCAAGGTCTAAAGTGGAATAAAAGGAAAAGGAGAAGGTAGAGATTGCATATTCAGATAGTCAAGGCAATGTTCACTAACACAAAAGGAGGACACGAACTCAACTCAAGATGAAGGGTAAAAGATATAATTCTGATCGGTTAGAAAAGTTGGTAAAATTAGTGACAATTTAGAGATTAATTATAAGTTTGAAGAATAAACAATAAAAGAAGAACCTACCAGATTGAGTTAGTGGTGGAGATTTGATATGATGAAGAAAGAACAAGAACAGGAAGCTCCACAGATTCCGCCATTTCTGCTCGAATATCCAGTTTTATTCCGCTCTCTGTTTGCTTAGACTGCTAAATAGAAGTCTTTTCCACCTCTATACTGTATATACAATTGGCATTTGATTTTGATTTTACCTCGATTATTGAGATACACAACCAGTGAAATCCAAAACATTCTTGTAAAATACCTAAATCGGATTGCGATTCAGATAGAATGTCTCCTATGATGTGAGATTAAGTATCAGATACTCGATTTGTCGTTCATCATAAGCTTAATTTCATGAATTTCATGATAAAATCGAGTCTATTTAGGGTGAAAAACACAGGTGTATAGACTTGAAAGAACCCTACCTAGAAGCTCCCATCGATCGTGTCTGTAGAGATCAACTCCGGTGTCGATTGGGGGTTGCGGAACAAATAGTTAATTATGAGCTCGACGCCGGTGGGTGAAATCGGAAATCGACTGGTTTGGTAGAGGTCCGGTGACCTCAATGGTTGTCTGGTGGCCTCAATGGTGGTCCGGTGAGAAATGATACGTCTAGATAGAATGGTGGAGTGGGGTGGGTGGGATATGTTTTTTTTTAAATTATAAAATTGTTCTCAAATGTTCTCAATCTTAAAAATGTTCTCATTTGAACATAACTATATATATATATATATATATATATATATATATATATATATATATATATATATATATATATATAGGGTTAGGTTAATGTGAGATGGCCTAATTTTGTGAGACCGTGAGACTAGTTTTTTCTAGTGAAATATTGTAATATTCTAGTGTTTATAAAAATTAAATGTGTAATATTCTAATATTCTAAGTCAATAATTTTAACATATTTTACATTGAAATATTCTAAAACATATAATGTTAAAATATATTGCATATTCTATTTTTACGAACAGTAGAATATTAGAATAGTTTACTAAAAAAATTTGGTCTTACGGTCTCACAAAATTATGTTCGCTCAAATGAACTCTTACCCCCCCCCCTCTCTCTCTCTCTCTCTCTCTCTCTATATATATATATATATATATATATATATATATATATATATATATATATATATATATATATATATATATATATATATATATCATACATACTTATAAATCTAGCATTTTTTCTTGAATCTCATGCATTTGAAACCCCCACACCCTTTCACCTTCAAACTAATTAATCACACATAATCTCATTCCAAGAAAATCACACACTCTATAAGTTCAACACCTCATGCATTTGAAACCCCACACCCTTTCACCTTCATTATATATGTAGTTATATTAGTACATTTTTCTTACAAAAAGTCGTCATTTGGTTCAAGATGTTATGATTCAAAAGTTTTCATATAGTTGAAGCATTCACGATTCAAATATGATGACTTGAAGAAATGAGTTATGTCGCATCGATGGTAATTGTAATATGATTTTTTCTTTCAACCAAAACAAATGAAGCTTTTCTATTCTTTCTTTATATTCAATTTCTCATTTGATCTTTATATGTGATTTGTATGTATTACTCAATCTTGAATGTGACTCTCCAAACATCAATGTTTTGCTTGGAATATATTTCTCATTCTTCTTTTTCAAGAAAAACATTGTGATTGCATGTGACATCCCCAATTTCACGGCCAGAAAAAACCGATTTCGTTTATGGTTTTTAAAATAAAATCAGAGAAATCTTTTTAAAAGATGTTGCGGAATTTGTTCCCAATACAAAACATGATAAAAATTTATCAAAACCTTTCTTTAAGAAATATATATTCTCATTTTATATTAAAACCTCGGGATGTCATGTTCCGATACAGATCAAAAGCATAAACAAGACATTATAAGCCTTACATCAGTTATTTACAAATACTGGCCTATAATCCAAAAATCACTCATTGTCATCATCCGACTATGCTTGCGGTCCACTACCTATAATATAAAAAGCTGAGTGGGTCAGGCTTGGAAGCCTGGTGAGCATTTAGGGTTTTCAACCCACAATAAATAATAAACTCTTTAAGTTTATCAATCAACAAATAATTTATTAATTTCATCAACCAAAAACAACCCTAATTACTCATTCCCGTTATCTTCACCTTACGTCCCTAAAACAACTATCACAAGGGACGTAGCCTAAGGATTTTTATTAGGGGTGACAACATTGCTTCGGGGGTTCCTCAGCAATTTATGTCAAATAAGGCAACCAATGGGGTGACAACATTGCTTTCCTCAGCAATTTAGGTCAAACCAGACATCCTAATATAAAACAACCAATAAGGTGACAACATTGCTTTCCTCAGCAATTTATGTCAAATAAGACAACCAATAGGGTGACAACATTGCTTTCTTCAGCAATTTATGTCAAATAAGACAAACATCGGGGTGACAACATTGCTTTCCTTCAGCAATTTATGTCAAATAAAACAAACATCGGGGTGACAACATTGCTTTTCCCTTAGCCATTTATGTCAAATAGACAAACATCGGGGTGACAACATTGCTTTTCCATTAGCAATTTATGTCAAATAAATAACCAATAAGGTGACAACATTGCTTTCTTCAGCAATTTATGTCAAATAAGACCACCTGACATAAAACAATCAAAATGGTGACAACATTGCTTTTCTCAGCAATTTATGTCAAATAAAACAACCAACGTGGTGACAACACTGCTTTCCTTAGCAATTTATGTCAAATAGGCAAGAAGTCACATCGTCGCCAAGGTTTACACAACAGGCACTAAGTTCATTGCTGCCAACGTACTAAATCCATAGCTACCAACGTACATCTATACTGTACTAAATTCATTGCTACTAACGTACATCTATACTATACTAAATTCATAGCTACCAACGTACATCTATACTTTACTTTTATCCCTCATACTTTATCTACCCATGTTTTACCCAACATATTCGAAGATAAAATATTTATGCATTTTAAATCATTTTAAACATGTATAAAACATTCATTCAACACCCATCTCGAATAAACAAACAACATATATACACATAGCACGTATTTTATATAAAATACTTCATATCTATGTGTAAGATGAAAGTGACTACACACTCACCTGATTTAATGAAAATCGGGCAGCAATTCGTTTCCTAAAAAGATCGTTTTTAATAAAACCGGGAGTTTTATTGAGAAACCGGGCTCTGTGAAGGCTTCAAAATCGAAAAGATAAATTTTCCGGGTCTTCGGGCACTTTGGGGTGTGTTCCGGGGGTTATAATCGATACCGGGGCTTCGGGGAATGTTAAGATGAAGAAAATATGGAAAAAGGGGCTAAATATGGCAAAATTCCAAAACTAACCGGGAAGGCTCGCATACCCCTTCTATTTATAGGGTCCGAAGTCGGCTAGGGAAGGTGGGGTCCGCAGGCGAGGGTGCGCAGGTGCTCGCACATGGGCTGCGCGTGCGAAGGCCTCGCTGTCCTCTCCTGATTGGACCGAGGTCTAGGGTCCGGAGTAGGGGCTGCGTGGCTTCTTGCGAGGGCTTCGGACATGTGATAGTAGACACGCGTCAGATAGGCATTGGACCGCTTCAGCAGCTCGGATGACTCATCCAAATTTCGGACACATGGCATGCTCTAAGCGAAGGTGACGTGGCCGAAGCCACCTATGCGAAATTTCTCGGTTTTCGCGCCAAAACTTCTAAAATCCATAACTTTCGCATACGAGCTCCGTTTTTGACATTCTTTATATGCACGCGTAGGTAAAATTACGCTCTACAACTTTCATTTAGACTTCGTCGGCTAACTTTGACTTTAATTTTTATATTATTATTTTTACCAGACCGAGACTGGTAAATCCGTTAAAAATTCATAACTTCTTCATCCGACGTCCGTTTTCGTCAGACTTTTTACCGTTGTGCTACTAATGACGAGACCTTCGATTCTCGTTTAGGTCGTGTCGGCTAAAAATCACTTTATCTAAAATTCGAGTTTTTAGCTGTCTACTGCTAAGCTGAAACTTCGAAAAATCATAACTTCCTCATACGAAGTCAGATTTGGGCGTTCTTTTTATCGAACTTCTCGGTTTAACGAATACTACAAGTTTCGTTTAGATTACTAAGGCTAAAAAGTAGTTTATCAAAAACTCACTTTTTACGACATTCGGCACCGTGCCGGTTTGTCGCGAAACTTCGACAGGTCATAACTTCTTCGTTATAACTCGGATTTCGACATTCTTTATATATCCGGAAACCTTGAGACATATACTACAACTTGGTTAAGATTAATCCTTCTAAATAATCTTCCATCAAAAAGCCATTTTTGATGCTTATCGTCTCTAAATTGACTAGCCCGGATCTACGGGCGTTACAATTATCTCCCCCTTAGGATGATTACGTCCCGGAATCATCAACGAAAATAGGACTTGTATAATGATTCCATACATTATCTTTCCATCCTAAGTAATAACCATAATGCTCAATCTTACACCTGCTCTTCGTACTAGGTTGGACTTTCAATCGTAACCAACAAGCTACAAAATAAATCCTTATTGAGGACTCCTTCTTCTTCTTAGATAAGTACTTCCACTTATCTATTGTAATAGATTGACGGGTCATGTTCTAATGACCTTCATCGGATGATGCAACGTCTAGAAACAAGTCTCTTTGAGTCAAATTCCAGAATGGAATATACCTTCGTTCGTATCTTAATATGATATAATCACATTTTAGCATATAGCATTTCCAGCTACAAGCTTCATTAACAACGAGCGCGATGCTATCGATCGCATTAATTTCAACCTTCTGACTTTAGTCAGATGCTACATCGAACTTGGTCCTCCGAACCATGTAACAAACTCATCGTAGTCGGACTCAATTTGATATGACCACTAGGGTCGGAATAACAACCAACTTACTAGTCATTACCGAAACAAGGGTAATGACATATCCGAATAAAACGGAATCAATCACTACTTTCTTGGTAACCTTGTGACTTTCCCTGATCCAAGCGTGAGTCATGTGCTTCCAGTAGTATAGATCTCTACTACTATTCACACCTACTCATACTCGTCCCAAGTACTGTCTCGCAGTCCCCAAGTCCTAAAATCACAAAACAATTTAACACATACGAATGTGTCCAATTAATCATAGAATTTTCCTAGACTCTACTAGGACTTCTTCCATGCGTATCTTCAATCATCAATTCTACTTCAACTTGGTTGGTGATGGAAATTCCAGACGATGGAATAACTTCAAGAATTACACCAACCTTTCCCTCATCCTGCCAATCGGAGGTGTACTTCAGATGTACCGTACCCCTCTAAACGTTTTGTTATTTTATTAGACATATTCTAAAGGCAAGATACCACTCTTACGATATCTTCCGATAGGTATCATTCACTATCATAAGCTTTTCATTTCCTCCATCTACTCAATTCTCTACGAGTCTTTACCATAACGTTTTGTACACCCAAGTAGGCGTTCGGTGTACCGGGCGAGAATTTAAGATAGGAAAGCTTTATTTACGATAGACGTATAAATCTCCTCATCACTTTGAAACGTTTACATGCTAGTTCTAATATCGTAGTCATACGCTTAGAATCCTAAACACATAAAGTTTCCAGATCCGGTCGGCAACAGACCATAAATCCGAACAAATAATGGCATATATGCCAATCATATAGCATTTAGCACATAAAAGCATTTTAGGCATCTTTCCTAAAATAAACTAGTGCTTGTGTCTAAAATATGGTAGACACTCATCTCACAATCATCACTTAGCATTCTAAGTTTAAGTCTAGAAATCCTACAAATTTCTTAGTTCGCTTAAACTAATGCTCTGATACCAACTGTGACATCCCCAATTTCACGGCCAGAAAAAACCGATTTCGTTTACGCTTTTTAAAATAAAATCAGAGAAATCTTTTTAAATGATGTTGCGGAATTTGTTCCCAAAACAAAACATGATAAAAATTTATCAAAACCTTTCTTTAATAAATATATATTCTCATTTTATATTAAAACCTCGGGATGTCATGTTCCGATACAGATCAAAAGCATAAACAAGACATTATAAGCCTTACATCAGTTATTTACAACTACTGGCCTATAATCCAAAAATCACTCATTGTCATCATCCGACTATGCTTGCGGTCCACTACCTGTAATATAAAAAGCTGAGTGGGTCAGGCTTGGAAGCCTGGTGAGCATTTAGGGTTTTCAACCCACAATAAATAATAAACTCTTTAAGTTTATCAATCAACAAATAATTTATTAATTTCATCAACCAAAAACAACCCTAATTACCCATTCCCGTTATCCTCACCTTACGTCCCTAAAACAACTATCACAAGGGACCTAGCCTAAGGATTTTTATTAGGGGTGACAACATTGCTTCGGGGGTTCCTCAGCAATTTATGTCAAATAAGGCAACCAATGGGGTGACAACATTGCTTTCCTCAGCAATTTAGGTCAAACCAAACATCCTAAGATAAAACAACCAATAAGGTGACAACATTGCTTTCCTTAGCAATTTATGTCAAATAAGACAACCAATAGGGTGACAACATTGCTTTCTTCAGCAATTTATGTCAAATAAGACAAACATCGGGGTGAAAACATTGCTTTCCTTCAGCAATTTATGTCAAATAAAACAAACATCGGGGTGACAACATTGCTTTTCCCTTAGCCATTTATGTCAAATAAACAAACATCGGGGTGACAACATTGCTTTTCCATTAGCAATTTATGTCAAATAAACAACCAATAAGGTGACAACATTGCTTTCTTCAGCAATTTATGTCAAATAAGACCACCTGACATAAAACAATCAAAATGGTGACAACATTGCTTTTCTCAGCAATTTATGTCAAATAAAACAACCAACGTGGTGACAACACTGCTTTCCTTAGCAATTTATGTCAAATAGGCAAGAAGTCACATCGTCGCCAAGGTTTACACAACAGGCACTAAGTCCATTGCTGCCAACGTACTAAATCCATAGCTACCAACGTACATCTATACTGTACTAAATTCATTGCTACTAACGTACATCTATACTGTACTAAATTCATAGCTACCAACGTACATCTATACTTTACTTTTATCCCTCATACTTTATCTACCCATGTTTTACCCAACATATTCGAAGATAAAATATTTATGCATTTTAAATCATTTTAAACATGTATAAAACATTCATTCAACACCCATTTCGAATAAACAAACAACATATATACACATAGCACGTATTTTATATAAAATACTTCATATCTATGTGTAAGATGAAAGTGACTACACACTCACCTGATTTAATGAAAATCGGGCAGCAATTCGTTTCCTAAAACGATCGTTTTTAATAAAACCGGGAGTTTTATTGAGAAACCGGGCTCTGCGAAGGGTCGGACTTCGAAACCGAAAAGATAAATTTTTCGGGTCTTCGAGCACTTTGGGGCGTGTTCCGGGGGTTATAATCGATACCGGGGCTTCGGGGAATGTTAAGATGAAGAAAATATGGAAAAAGGGGCTAAATATGGCAAAATTCCAAAACTAACCGGGAAGGCTCGCATACCCCTTCTATTTATAGGGTCCGAAGTCGGCTAGGGAAGGTGGGGTCCGCAGGCGAGGGTGCGCAGGTGCTCGCACATGGGCTGCGCGTGCGAAGGCCTCGCTGTCCTCTCCTGATTGGACCGAGGTCTAGGGTCCGGAGTAGGGGCTGCGTGGCTTCTTGCGAGGGCTTCGGACATGTGATAGTAGACACGCGTCGGATAGGCATTGGACCGCTTCAGCAGCTCGGATGACTCATCCAAATTTCGGACACATGGCATGCTCTAAGCGAAGGTGACGTGGCCGAAGCCACCTATGCGAAATTTCTCGGTTTTCGCGCCAAAACTTCTAAAATCCATAACTTTCGCATACGAGCTCCGTTTTTGACATTCTTTATATGCACGCGTAGGTAAAATTACGCTCTACAACTTTCATTTAGACTTCGTTGGCTAACTTTGATTTAATTTTTATATTATTATTTTTACCAGACCGAGACTGGTAAATCCGTTAAAAATTCATAACTTCTTCATCCGACGTCCGTTTTCGTCAGACTTTTTACCGTTGTGCTACTAATGACGAGACCTTCGATTATCGTTTAGGTCGTTTCGGCTAAAAATCACTCGATCTAAAATTCGAGTTTTTAGCTGTCTACTACTAAGCTGAAACTTCGAAAAATAATAACTTCCTCATACGAAGTCAGATTTGGGCGTTCTTTTTATCGAACTTCTCGGTTTAACGAATACTACGAGTTTAGTTTAGATTACTAAGGCTAAAAAGTAGTTTATCAAAAACTCACTTTTTACGACATTCGGCACCGTGCCGGTTTGTCGCGAAACTTCGACAAGTCATAACTTCTTCGTTATAACTCGGATTTCGGCATTCTTTATATATCCGGAAACCTTGAGACATATACTACAACTTGGTTAAGATTAATCCTTCTAAATAATCTTCCATCAAAAAGTCATTTTTGATGTTTATCGTCTCTAAATTGACTAGCCCGGATCTACGGGCGTTACATTGCAGGTTAGTGAATAATTGTCATCAAGTTTCTATGGTTGAATGATGTTAAATAAAGAAAGAAGATTCAGAAAACGGATAAGGTTTTTTTTTGTTTGAGCAAAGTAGACGAATGTTAGTTTTTTCTTTTGATTTAAACGTATATTTATGTAACATTTTTATTTATATATTCAACCACCCAATGTTCTTATTTATTTGATTGTAGTTTTTCTATTTTGATTATGTTATTTTCTATTATTTTTTTGTTGGGTTATCCTACACAACATATTTACAAGACAATATTTAAAAGATAACATAATTTTTAACATTTTATATGTATTTATGATGACTTATCATGATATGTTCTTCATATGAAAGTAACTTATCCATATTACTACGACAAGAATTACATATGACATTTACGAAAATATATATTATATGTGATTTGTTTAACATATATATGCACCTATGTATGTTATAAATTTATAATTAAATATCTTTATGTTTAATAATTGAAGGGATTAAAATGATGCATCCAAACCAATTATTTAGACGAATATAATAATAATCATAATAATAATAATAATAATAATGATAATAATAATAATAATAATAATAATAATAATAATAATAATAAATACAAATTTCCAAGTACCGTATTCATTTGAAACTCATACTACAACTCAAGAGTTTTTAATTTATGTATATTTATTAGTTACAACTCAAGAGTTTTTAACTTATGATTATTAATTAGTAAGCACTAATAACTTTTTATTTTCCTTTTCTTTTATAAGGTTGTAAAGTTTTGCTCATTAAAAACATTAATGTATTTGAAGAGATTTGTGATTTAAATATGAAAAGTTAATATAAACGTTGGGATATCTCCAGAAAAGTCCCAATATTTTGGGCAAATTTTTAATAAAGTCCTAAATTTTATTTTTTGAATAAAAAAGTCCTGACATTTTCACCTTTTGAATCAAAAAGCCCAAGAAACCGGCTAATTTATTCACTTTAGTCCTTTTTGACCTGTTCAGCAGGTCATGAGACAAAATTGTTAATTTTTCGAAAATAATGGGACTTTTTTGCAGATTTCCTCAAAATTTTTATATAATGTATAAACATATTTTTTACATATCTATATCTATTTTTACGTATTTTTGTATTTTTTATGTTTTTATATGTATATATTTACGTATTTTTATGTATTTTAAATGTATAATCGTATTTTTTTACTTATTTATATGTATTTTTAACCATTTTACATTTTTTATGTATTTTTATGTGTTATTTTTTATGTATTATGTATTTTATATATTTTTACATATTTGTGTATTTTTTAAGCTTTTTATATTGATGTTTGTGTATTTTAAGTGTATAAACGTATTTTTTATGTATTACGTATTTATGTATAAACGTTGAAACATCCCAAAAATGCATAAAAAAATATGTAAAATACTTAAAAATAGATATAAATACGTAAAAATACGTTTATACATTTAAAATACATAAACATCTATATAAAAAGCTTTAAAAAGTACATAAATACGTAAAAATACATAGAATTACATATAAATACATAATACATAATAAAACACAAAAATACATAAAAAAAATATGTAAAATGGTTAAAATACATATAAATAAGTAAAAAAATACATTTATATATTTAAAATACATAAAAATACGTAAATATATACATATAAAAACATAAAAAAATACACAAATACGTAAAAATAGATATAGATATGTAAAAAATATGTTTATACATTATATAAAAATTTTGACGAAATCTGCAAAAAAAGTCCCATTATTTTCGAAAAATTAACAATTTGGTCCAATGACCTGTTGAACAGGTCAAAAAGGGCTAAAGTGAATAAATTAGCCGGTTTCTTGGGCTTTTTTTATTCAAAATGTGAAAATGTCAGGACTTTTTTATTCAAAAAGTAAAATTTAGGACTTTATTAAAAATTTGTCCAAAATATTGGGACTTTTCTGGAGATATCCCTATATAAACGTTATAATAAATGTTTTAGTGTTTTTATGTTATTAAAAGTTATAGTGTTTATTTTTCATATTTTTTATTATTCGTTGTATATATATATATATATATATATATATATATATATATATATATTTAATACAAATGTTATAATAGATGTTTTTGTATTTTTATGTTACTAAAAGTTGTAGTTCATATTTTTGTTCATCCATTTTGTTACCCGTTATATATAGATTATCATACGTTTGATGTATAATTTACACAATTTTAAACGGTTTATAAAATTATCAAATAATTGTATATATCACAATGACTTAAAAATTAAAACTATAATCCTCATACTATATTATAAAGGAAGCATTTTTTTTCTTTCACCACATTCATTTGAAACTCCCAACTTTTCATTTTTCCATACAATATGCTTAATTTATCAACTTAAATATGCCTTTAGTTGTAAACATTATCATAAATGGAAGAATTTGTGACTTATCAATATGATATACTTAATTTGTTAACTTCAATATATAGTTAAATAAATAACCTACATTAAGATATCAAATAAGCTTAAAAATTTAGTGTAAAATTTAAAACCTAAAGTAAAATATCAAATAATGTTTTAAAAAAATTCAGTATATATTTTTTAACATTGTTAAAATGAAAACAATAAATATAATAATAATAATAAAAGAACCTAAATTGATGAATCGAAATAACTAAAAGGTGTCTGAAAACTATATTCTAACAATATATTTTAAACTGCGCCGCGCAACGCGCGGGAATTCGTCTAGTATATATATAGGGCTAGGTTATTTTGTTTCTTACATTTATTGTATGCTAGAATGCACCAATAGGAATTTAGTAAATTAAATAATTATTCAATTAAATAAATATAGATATTAAATGATTTCCATAATTATATATATATATATTAAATGATATCCATAATTATAATTCTCTTTTATATGGAAACTAATTAAATCTGTCATTAATGTCAGCAATAACATTCTTTCAGAATGAATTCGCATCTACGTTTTTATATATGAGTTCGTATTTTGTTTCAGGACTCACTCACTTAAAATACAATAAAGTTGCATGAAATATGAAGAACGGGAGTGTATTCTACTAGAATACACTCTCATTCTGCTGGAATACACTCTCATTCTTCTAGATATGAATTTATTCTGAAAGAATATTATTGTTGACATTAATGACGAATTTAATTAGTTTCCATAAAAATGAATTATAAGTATGGATAACATTTAATGTACATATAATAAATATTAAATTCTTATTGGTGCATTGTAGCACACATAATAGATGTGAGAAACATCACCTTGGGGGTGGTGTTTCTGATGTTATGACATCGTTAAGGGGACTACACATCGCTATCAACGCCGTTGTTATGGCCCGTACCCAACACTCTGAATAATAAACAAAATCATGTCTCTATGGCCTGTAATGATAATATTTACGAATTTGAGAAGAAGATTTAATGCATGATAATGTAAACCTTTGATTATTAATTAATACCCATTTGGAGTTCAAAACATAGGAAAAAATATTTGATTATTTTAATTACGATATATATACACGCATATATAGGTCATTAAATTTTGAACCAAAAAGATTCTCTGTCTTGAGCAACATGCATGCGAACCTTCTATATTTTGAGTCGAAAAGGTCTATAATTAATTACTATAATCATTATTATATTAGAATAGCAGTTCAAAAATAATAATAAAATAAAGTGGGTGCAAAAAAAAAAATCAAATAATATTATATTAGAATAAAATAATCTCTCGGTTATCAATTAGGATGGTGGACCTGAGGTTAACTTATATAACCAATCGGCTGATACTTATATTATAATCTATATTTTATGAAGAATGATCCCAATAATCATGAGTGAATTGTGGTGTTTGAGTTCTTCTCTATTGTCGTTATCGCAAAATATAATTTTGATTTTGCACCCAACTTAATAAACAAAATGGTGAAAAGAAAAAAAAAATTAAAGCTTAGGTGAACGGCTAATTTTCCCAATAATCTAACCATATCTTTAAGCTTTTATTAAAAAAAAATAACCAATTATTTCTTATTTTGCAAACAAACCACCTAGTCCTGACCTGATCGTAGTATTTTGGACCCGATTTTTATCGGTTCGGTCACATGGTAAACTCGACCCGTTACTATGGTCTTACATATAGTGTTTCGGACAATTATTGAAAATCATATTTTGGACTTAAGGGGCTCTTTATTTCGAACATTCTTGGCATTTAATAAATTCAATTTTCTAAATAAATGTTTGTTGATGGTGAAGAGCTCGAAGTTTTGTGAATAAGTATCATTATTTTAAGCATAGTATTTTCCTTTTAGATGATAATTATTGTATAATATTGTTTGTTGTTGGTGCTTTTTTAAATGAAATATTTTGTTTGAAGTAGATGTTGGTATTATTTATGTTTTTTGTGTGATTAATATGTGTATTAGGAATAATTAACAAAATCTATAAAATCTTCTCTGAAATGCGTATAGTTTGTCCGAAATGTGAAGAATTACTCCAGATTTTGTAGAACTTGTTCGGAACACGAATAACAAATTTGAAATGAGTCTGTAATGCACACAATTCTAGTCTGGAACAGTTTGTTAAATTTAACGTTTTCTTAGCATAATTATATATATATATATATATATATATATATATATATATATATATATAATGCATGTAACGACCCCAAATTTCTACATCTAATTAACTAGGGATATATAAGAGTTTTCTACTATAAATGCGGAATTCTATAAATATTTAAAACACTTTGTATTGCATGTTTAATCATGGGTTTACAATAAAATCTATCTTTTTAAGTAAGCTACAACGTAATACAAATAAATCAAAATTATTCTTCTATTCTAACTCCTTGTGCTCTTATCTTCTCACGTACTATGGCTACTACCTGAACCTATAAACATGGAAAACATCTACTACATCAAACCGTGTGGTCTGGTGAGTTATATTCTATTATGTTTTGATGTTCATCTACTCTTCTTCTATCTATTTCTATCTTTACATACTATATCTCTCTTCTTTTCTTCTTTCTCACACTCTCAATCTAATATTTTCTTCTTATAGCTTACACTGCTATTTTTTCTCATTCATCTATCTCTTCTACTCTTTTTCTCATGTCTTCTCATCTCATCTATCTCATATTCTACCTTATACTCTTCTTCTCATCTCTTACTCTTTCTTAGCCTCTTCTCAGTCTCATCTCATACTTTATACACACTTTATATTCTGTTTCTTTATCTCTTTCATACTCTTCTTTCCACACATCTTTTCTTGTCCCTTACTATTATCTCATCGCATACTCTTTCTGTTCTTCTCATATTTTATGCATGCTCTTCTCATATTCTTACTCTGCTCTTCAAACATCTCTTAATCTTAGCATGCTTGTCTCATACCCTTTTTACTCTTCATCTCTTTATTCTCATCTCTAATGCCTCAACATTCTATTTTCATCTAGACCCAACGGTCTCATCTCATACTAACATTATCAGGTAAACTCATCCCATCTTACTCCCCTCTCGTATGATCCATCATGTATCTTTAATCATTCTTCTTGTGTTAAATCCCTCACGGATTCCTTACTCTTAATCCCTCATAATGATGTAACCCGATCGGCTCAACAATCTACCACCAACCCAAGTACGTCCGGATCTAGCAAGCGAAAAGCAAACACAAATGATTTAGGAAATAATCCCGAGTCAATTGCAAGACAAACTGAGTAAAACCCTTTCAAAGGAAATATCATAGGAAATGTGTGAAGGTACAGATTTTGGGAATAAATAAATAAGAAACATTACAAGGTAGTTAGCTGTCTCTACCAGGGCAATGCATGAAATCAGGTAAAACCTTGTACCAACACATGATTGAACGCCTATAAAACCCGATCTTCCCATAGAAATAAAGGTAGAAGAACTTTCTCAACCCAAGAAATTTTACTACAACCCCAATCGACATCAGAATTAGGCATCGAATAGCAATATCGGGATCCATTTCTCGGTATCGCTTTCTAACCTATTGTTTGTACACCTTTTGTAGTGTTCCTTTTAGATTTCACATTAGAAGAGGATTCCATCAACCGAGTATCAAGCATCCAGGGGGCTACGTAGCAACATTGGTGTCATCCATGTCATTACACTGAGTTATGCATTCATAAAGCATGATTACAAATTCCACTTAATATTGACATTATACATGATTACTAAGTGATTATCTATTACCAGTTTTATGTTTTCCCCAAACCATTAATTTTAGGTTTCTTGTGGGTTTCAACAATACTTGAATTAAACCGAATAAATGAAATACCATAGCTTCTTACCTTTGATTTTTCACTTAGGTGATAAAAGCTCCTTGATTTTCTCTTGAAAATTTTCCTGAATGTTTACACACACTTATACACCAAGAGCACATACACATATAAAGTAGAGAGATTTTTGTTGTAAAAGTAATTATTTTAGTTAAATGGACAAATGTTTTGGAGGGTATAATGCGGTCCAATTGACACATGAAAGTACCCCACTTATAATTATAACAATAGGGTTAGTGATTAACTTTTTGGAGTTCTCGGTATTCCATATACCATCTTTAGTGTAAAGACTAATCTCTTCTTTCACGGTAGGTAACATGTCATCAAACCAGGTTCATATGTTTGAAACGAGGTACGGTCACTTACGTTCGAAAGTAGACATCCATACCATTCGATTCATGTATGAAAAAAAAATTGGCGCTATTATTGGTACATTATTACGTTGATGTTAAATCAAAGTTTTTATAAAATTTTGCTCTTCTTTTCTTGTTTTAGAGTTCATGTGGTTGAAATATCCATATAGATTTTACATAATCTTTTACATGGTTGATTATGTCATCACCTTTTTTCCAATTATCTTTCATGAGATTCCCTTCATAATTTCTATCCCATAGTCCGTACTTATATTTATCATTTGGTGATCATCACCATAAATCTTTACTTTGTATTACTTTCTAATAATTAAAAAGTATTTAAGTATATTTCCTTAAATTTGTTCTTATTTTGAATTTATATTTCTCAAAATTAGTACATTTGAATAATGCACTTTTACTTGTTTTCTTATCATTTACAATCATTATATCTTTATCATTTTACCATATCCTTAGAAGGATGTTTAATTATTAATACTTTTATTTTTCATCAATTGTTATTGACAATAATGTACTCGTATCTATTTCTTTACCTTCCTTGTAGAACACTTGGATTATTCCATATTAATTTCCTTTTCATTTAGGCAACATACTTTGACATTTTTCCATTTATGGCAATGTACTATTACTTTATTATTTTCCCGTCTATTTATACTTTTTCCTTTTCTCTTAATCATTCGAATTTGAAAGTCATAACTTCCTATTACTTGTATTCTTCTTTTTATATTCTTATCTTAACCCCTCACAACATAATTAGATTCCTTTGTTGCTATTTGGTTAGGATCTATATTTCACTTTTAGTCAATACTTATCTTAAACCTTCACTTGCTTTTGTACACTCATGTGAATGTCTTTGGTTTTCAAACAAAGTTTGTTACTTTTACATTTTTCATTAAATGCCTTCATCTTTATTTCATTATTTGAGTTAATACATAATATTCTTTGTTTCATTAATCATAATGAACCCAGTTACTCCTTTATTGAATTTTCATACTTTGATTTTGGTTATTTAATGGAGGTCTTAAATATAGAAACCTAAATGGGTTGTTTTGAATAATCATATACTACATCAAATTATCAAGCAATACTCATACGCAAGCATGTATGACAACATGGTGTAACAATTTCTACACATTCAATTCTAGTATTCCCTAAACCAGAACATATATCTACTCAACACATAATTCTTCTTCTTATATTCCTTATGCACTATAAGCATGCAACCAAGTATTTTGCATAGTAAGGTATATTAGTTCTAAACATGTAATTCTAATCACGATTAGCCCATAAGAATTCAAATATACTTTAGATATAGTAATCCTATTATGGCACACTTTCCTAATCTCAAAGTATAAGCTTATGAGTAGATGATCTAATTCTAATTCACTTAAACTATGACTCTGATACCAAATTGTAACACCTCATCTTTTATACATTTGAAATGGAGAAAATTTTAAAACTTCTTATGACATTAAGTCATATTTTTGAAATTTTAGTCATAATAAAAACAATTTTCAAAACATATTAATTAACTTGGGAATTACAAACTCATATCAAATACGTAACCATAGTAAGAAAATAAGAATATATAAATGATCATAAATATGAGACTATATAAAATCTATTTTGTCTATCTTCCAAAACCGATCAAGCAATCCATACTTCTAAGTTTTTTCTTCTAAACCTGAGATATGTGTCATTTCAAACATAATACATAAGACGGATTTTCTCGTGATTTACATGCGTTTAAGACATTCAAATAATCAAAATTTTAAAATAATCTTTTTTTAAGTCGAGCTTTGTAGGCTTTTTCAAAATACTTGATATAACTTCAACTTATTTCGATCTCCGTGAAATGAAATATAATGAAAAAAACATGTATAAAATTTTTAATATAACTTAAAATCAGATAAAACTTCATGCAAAGATATAAAATACATAATGTATGATCATAAACCTTTTAGAAAAACTTGATTCTCAAGAAACTTCATACAAAATAAACAAAATCAATTGCATGATCTTAAATAGAAAATAACCAAAATACTTAAATGTTCTCCCCGTATCATGCATCGTATAAAATATGAGCCTTATGTCGAAGACCTGTCATAAAAAAATCTTACAGGTTACCATGTACCTTGCATCGTATTAAAAAACTAGTCTAACAATGTGAGAATAACAAATCAACACACTATGGTATCTGTAAGTAATGGGGTAAGGGCGCCAACCCACGCAAAACCAGGTTGACCAACGAACCCGACCTGTTTGAAAGCCACAAACAACAAATAAATCCAAGGCGATATTCAACCTATCGAGGAATCCTGACCGCATATACCAAGAATCACCCTATCTTCTATATGCGGCCTATAAAGCAATATCCCAGGAAACATGGAAAAGGCAAGCTTATTCTATTTTAAAATGGGTATTACCCTTACAACCTAAAGACCAAGGCAAGGCCTGAAAGAAAATATCATGGACTACTTAGAACCTCAACTATAAAACAGAGCTCCATCTATCTGTAGAAGGTAAGCAATCTCTGGCAATTCTATTTTACTAAAAGATTGAGCCCCAAATATGACATCTAACTTAGGCATCAGAGAGCAATATCGAGATCCTTCATCTATATAGCTTTCTAACCTAGCCTTGTCAACCTTTTGCAGTGTGATATCAGGAATGATCGTTATAGGAAGCCTACATTGGTATAGCCAGCAACACATCCGAGATTTCACGTAGCAACAGTAAGCTAAGCATTACCTCACGTCGGGAGGTACCACCCTAATAAATCATTTTCTTCATGTTACAAGAACATTTTTGAAGACCATCTAACAATCAATTCATTCATAATATAAACCAAAAAACTCAATCAAGGAATAACTTGGCGAAACTCAAATAAAAACCAACTTAGAATGCTAAGTCGTTTAAAACAATAACTAATAACACTGATTCAAAACATATATCAAAATCTTAGCATACTTCAAACTTTTAAGCAAACTTGACCATTTATCAGGAATGCATAAAAATAGACCAATTCGAAAAGGTCATTTTCTCATATATTCATAAACTTATAATAAGGGTTCTAAAATGAAACAAAATAATGAACACAATTCTTGTTTGTAAGATTTTGTATAAATTCATGCTAAAAGTTCTAGAAAAGATCAAAAATTAAAAACTCATTTTATATTATGCAAATACTCAAAACCATATTTTCATTATGTCCATACTCATAACCTAAAACAAGTATTGTAAATCTTTCTTACAAATTAGCATAATCATATGAAAATTAACATTAATTTAAAGAAAATAACTTGTTAGCCATGTGTCATGATAAAAAATCTGCATGTACTCACCTTATTAGTTATGTTGTCTAACTACACAACTTCACTTGTTCTTTACTTTTGATCCTTGTTTTGTTCTTTAACTCTTTCATATTAATTCCTATAGAATTAATTTTTCAATTAACTATCACAGAACTCATGCTTTATGCATGTATATACTCATGATATGTAACAAACTCCTTATTTAACAAATAACTTAACCTTTGCATTATTATCACTTTGTATGTCATTTATACTTTGGTTACAAGCATACCATTTTCCTACTATTCTAATAAGTTCTATGAGCTCATAATCTAACATATCAATTTATTTCAACATTTATAATGTTGTCACATAATTTATTTTTAAGCTTATGATATACAAACAATAAGTATTACACTCCTTGCATAATTTACAATTCATACATACTTATTTCCATCATATATTTTTTCATAATCGTAATTTTTCATAACCCAAGAATCATTCACTAAACCTTGTAGATGTCACGAGTAAACAATGCAATCTAACTTCCATTTATTATTTTTAATGATCGCTTATATGGCTTGTTATGTCAAGCAAAATTCTTAGGGCGTTTTTGGCAAAAATAGATGATAACAGGTAGTTTGTAGAGGGTGGCGGGTAACTTGTAGCGGGTAACATTTTGTTAAACGCTACGTGAAGTAGCATTTGGATTTGAAGCATTTTGTTTAAACTAAACGCTGTAAATTGGTAGTGTCAAACGAGACTTTCTGTTAAAAATGGAGCGTTTTGTCAAACATTAAAAGCTAGAAGCTCTCAATCGCTTCCAAACGCTCCGTGCCGAGCATGCCCTTAGTCAACACCGTCACAAAGCTAATCAAAAGACGAAAGAATAATTCCCCACAAACTTTTCTTTATATATATATATATATATTCGCATTTATGAAAAGAACATAACTTAGCATGTCAATTGGTTATTAAGAATAAATATACAAATTGCTATTTTTACATATTTAAAAAGTTATGGACAAATTCTTAGTATAATCCCAAAAAAAATCATATTTAAGTAAAACTTAAGATATATATATATATATATATATATATATATATATATATATATATATATATATATATATATATATATATATATATATATATATATATATATATATATATATATATATATATAGAGAGAGAGAGAGAGAGAGAGAGGGAGGGAGAGGGAGAGAGATAAATTTAAATCTTTCCAACAAGTATTGTGTGCCTCTAACAACCAATCGGAATTAAGAAAAAATAAATTCAATAATAAATCATAAAAGGGTATAATAGTAATCTTAATTATGATAAATATGGAAAATAATTAAATCATTAATAACCTTTAAATATGGAAATTCTCTTAATAAACTCTACAAAATCACCGAGTGATCCCTTTATCATAATCCATCATAGTCAAATTAAACATTAATTACTAGTATTCGCCATCCTCCCCTTCTAAACCCAGCCCACCGTACTTCTCCCCTCGTCGACTGATGTCCAACCCCACTGCATCGATTGTGGCTTATTTCCCCCAACCCCGACGACAAGGTCAGAAGCACACGACTATGTGTGACCTTCTAGGAGTTTCTTTGCCTTCATCTCATATTCGATGTCTTTCTATTTCGAACGAAATAGGGTTTACAAATCGGAACTCCGATTCATCATTGCTTAATCTAGGTTAACTTTGTTTACTCCTTTTTTTTGTTTTTGTTGAGTAATTTTGAGATTTCAAGAATTAACTCCTAAATCAATGTGAGCATATGATCTTGAAACTTTAGGAGATCTGATTCCCCATGCCTCTATTTTATTTGACTTGTCAACTTTTGCGATAAGTCCCACAAGGAAGAGGCTGATGTCATACTCTCAATTGACAATTCTAGTGTTTTTCGTCAATGCTAATACATGTGTTTTTAATTTATCATATGATAACATCAGGTTCCTTCACCACTTGGGATGATGATGTTTAGATTATGACTTGGAAGAGTATGGACCACCAGGGCAGACCTCCTGGTATTGTTCTCAGATTTTAGTTTTTTGAAATTGTCATGCTTCTTTTCTACTTCACATGTTAATCTGGTCTGGTGTTGGTCTAATGAGGTCTTTATTTTCTCTATTTTGACTTTGCTTATGATTAGTTATTCCATAAACATGATAATTTAATTTGATTTCTTTGAAGTAATTTCATACTCTTGATAATACAAATTCTTTAAGAATATTCCAAACCATTTTGGGAGAATATTTACAGTATCATTCTTGCAGAATAAACATGTTTTTTAGGATTACATTCTATTAGAATAAATTATAATTCTTTAACGAGTACTACATTCTATCATAATTTATAGTTTTTATTCTCTTAGAATGGACAAAATTTTTTATTATTTGAAAGTTGATTATGTTTTCATTGTGGATTCTATGTATTCTGCCAGAATATATAAAGTGATAGAAATTGCAAGTAACATGATTTTAACCATTCTTAGTTTTCGTTGTATTTGTGATAGGAATGGCTGGAAGAATGGGTTGAAGACATGATAGGAATAACTTGAAGAATGAACAAAAAATTGATCACACTCACAGTTTAAGAATGTTGTATTTTTTTTAAAGAATTTTATTCATTTTTGTTGATATCCTTTTAGAATAGCAATAATTATATTAAAATGTATAAGACTATTAGTTTGTAAGAATATATATATGAATTTGTATTTAAGTTCGGATGCCTATGAATAGATATAAGAATGTTGTTATTATTCAACTCATGTTTAATAAAAATGATTCTTTACTAATATTATAATAGAATATCATTCTGACAGAATCACAGAACACCATTCTAACAAAATAACATTCTGATAAAATAAAATCGGTTTATGCTTACAAATTACGTTTGAAATTGAATAAATTTAAAAAAAAAACATTTTTTTTAAATCAATAGCATTAATTATCCCCTAAATCTCGAATTTTCCTTTTTTAAATTTGTCTTAATTGACTAAAATACCCTTATGATGAATTTAGATGGTATTTTTGTGTTATCTTTAATTTAGTAATATTTATTAATCACTTACTTAAAATAACTAAAATGATTGGTCCACAATCAACCATACATGCGCACAATACTTATCAAAAACACAATAACCTAACCCTATATATATATATATATATATATATATATATATATATATATATATATATATATATATATATATATATATAGAGAGAGAGAGAGAGAGAGAGAGAAAGATGGCTTTAACACATAACCAAATAACAGCACTTATCCATATAACCATTTTTGTGATCATGAGATTAGATTTAAGAGAAATGGTATGATGGTGAAAACCAAAAAAACTGAACAAATGGAAATCAAACGTTGCTAACATATCCAATATCCAACTTTGCTTCAATCCATGTCCATAAATGAACATATGTTCATAAATGAATATGTACTTAAAAACCAATTATATTAAAATCATATTATAAATGTTCATAAATGATAAATTACATCAATTTTCGTAGATGAACATATAACACTCTGTTTAATCCACAAATGAACCCCAAAGCTTCTAATGATTCCATACTCACCATAGTTGGTCTTTGAGCATAACAACAGTAAATTCTTCCTTTTCTTTTAACCATGTCAATCATCCTCTTGTTGGTAACTTCCTGATACATACCAGAATTCCAAGGCTTAACTGTACTCTTATAATGATATACCTGTAGAATGCGAACATCAAAATTAGAATGGCATACAAAAATTTTCATTTGAATACAACAAGATTTGCAATATTGTTAAGCATGTCTTACCATCATCGAACCATGAAGATATCAATAATGATGACAATAATATAGTTCTGTAAGTTGTTTCTTTCCCTATACATCTTCAAAAATCCAGCATGATTATTCACTTGACTGAAATGTCACATCAACACATAATAAAGATTTATTTAATTAATTATAATAAATCAAGATATGTTTGGAGAATCAAAACATTAGAATCATTTTTAGGTAATACCAGTGGATGTGATAAAGTTGACTAAATTGCTTTATATATTTTCATTTGATGTGTGGATATATGTTGGAACCTGAAAGTAAACCTCTAGCAATCCTAAGTCCTTATTCTGAAGCGTGTACATTCTGAAGTGAAGAGTGGTCCGGAACTTGTCTGGACCAAGTAAGAAGATGAGAAGAATGAAGGCATTCCGGAGCTGACCCTCATGTCCGGAATGCATGCTGATCCGGAACATCTATGTTTTGTCTTTTGTGCATTTATTACTTTTGTCTTGTTATTGATGTAACGTTTCATAGGACTTAGTATATAGTTGTATTTGGACAATCAGAATGTCAGATTTATCTCTTTTGTCCGGTCCTATGTAAACACTTGGGTTAATTCGCTGTAACATTCACTCCTATATATAGAAGCATTCAATACAAGTCAACTACGGATTTTTCACTCACTTTTGGCATTTACTCTAAGCATATTCAAAACATTCTTCTTGTTCTTCATTTATTAGCTTTACCTTGATCATTTACTCTCAATCTTTATTTATGTCTTGATCATTTGTTGAACATATTATCTAAGACTTGACTGGTCTTTCCAGTCTTGACTTGAACATCCATTAGTAAGCAAACATTGATCTTAAGCATTCACTCAAGGTTTGAGTTTTCAAACCTTGTCCCTGCGCATCGATCTTGTTCTCACGATATAAAATAAGGTGGGTTTAATGCATTAATGTCAAAAGGATAGGATGGTCAAAATAAAATTATGTTCATAAATGAACATAATTAAATTTACAATAAACTATATCTTAACATTTAACATATTTAGAATAAGTTGATATGATGGTATAAAAAAAGTTTATGTTAACATATGTTCATTTATGAACATATGTTCATATTTATAGTAAATTATGCTTATATTTACAGAGGAGTGGAAAAAACTTGAAACATAGCATATTCACATAAAGATCTTATTAAGGATAAAATTATATTTACATTAATATTCAAGATAACATATTCACTTTAACCTTGTATAGAAGTACCAACTCAAGCTTTCCACTTGTATATAATGTGTTGAGCAACTTAGCGTATGTTTTTGCCTACAGAACATCACCTTTTTAATCAAATTCATTAGACAAATTAGGGGACCGAAGAAATCCTCGCACAACATATTCAAGATTTTTAATCTGAATAGCCCTTCGACTTAAAATATTTTGTATGACACGTAGCATAAACTATAAAAAGCATGAAGTAAATTTTTTCCACCCAATTCCAACAAAGGTGAAATATTAAGGAATCGTTTCGCTACCAAACACACTATGGAATGGAATCTTAAATTCTAATTCCCCAAAAAAACCAAACCAAACACACCTAAAGTTTCAACTATAAATTAAAGTTATTAAAATATACAATTGAGATACTTGTTGCCCTATACATGTTGGGCTGAAAAAGTGGGCATAAATTCTTTCGACTTAAGGAGAGGAACGTCCCAAAACCATTTATGGTAGAGAGCTACTTCAGCTGTTATCCTCTGCACATTTCAAAAAATTGTATTATAAAATCTACATTTTCATGTTGATATACACCAATATAACCTTATAACCATATTAAACTTTTTAATTACAATATATAGTACCTTCATATGGTTATAAGATAGAAGCTTCTTCAACAAATCAAATCCTACATCAGAAAGAAAGGTGATCCAATGAAGATGTTGCTGGAAAATTTCTCCTCAATAAATTATACTTGAGAGAAAAGAAAATAAAAAGGTAAATAAAACATAGGGATGTTTTTGTATAACAAAATTTTAATTGTATAAAAGCTATAATAATGATGATAACACAAAAGATATCGAGACTAACAAGCAAGTAGAAATCAAGACTAAGAATAACACTATAATGCAATTATACATCATATTCATATAGAGATTAATCAAGGAAGAAGAAACTGAAACTAAGAAGGGGAAAATTATAGAAACTTACATGTAAAACCTACAAAACCCTTCGACGTACACAACCGCCACCTGCACATGGAGATCTAACGAGCAACCTTAATAGGGAGAATTTTTCATTAAGAATGAAGACATCGATTTGAGGATACAACAAATGGCATATTCTCGTGGCTCGCGATGTTCATTGACCGATAAGTCATCGGATTTCATCGTGCAAAGTTATCGTCCATCCCGTGAATTCACTCGATCTTCAACCACAATTGATTTGATTCATTGTCTGTTTATCCAATCATTTACGTACTGAGGTACACCATTTTGTTGGGTTTTTATTCAAAAATAATATAATCATAGTGACAAATTCGACCTAATTAGCAACATAAGCATTTTTAGATTTGAATAAACTAAAACCATTTTACTCACCAAGGATCATTTTGCAAAGCTTAAAAAGATTAAAACAATCGTAGAAAAGGAAAAATTTACAACCTTTGAAGTATTTGGTTCCTTTTGGCAATTAGGAAGTTGATGAAGATAACAACAAGCTCCAAAGTAGAAGCTCACTAGAAGTTACACCAAAGAAAGAATCAACTACTAAAACATGCTAGTCTTTACTTGTATTAAGTTGTTCTTATTCCATTAAAACATATACTAAAATATGCTTTAAGGAGAAGCAACTTAATCATCCAAGAAATTGCACCAAAATTGCAAGACATGGAGAGCACCTAGCTGACGGCTCTTGGAAGAAAATGAAAAAAGGGAAGTGAGTAAAAAAATAGCTAGTTTTTGTCACTCTCTGTTCTTTATATACTTAGAGATATTGTAAGAGTCAAAAGAAATTCATAAAGTAAAGCATGGCCTTTTCGTACAAGCATTGAGGAATAAATAAACAATACAACACACCATACACACCTCCTTTCCAAAGCTACGACTTTATGAGGAAGCATGTGCATGCTTGTGTAAGCTTTACTCAAACACTTAACTAGTTAGATGGAAACAAACCAATTCATTACTCAAGTGACCAAAAGGTTTGTACACAATATTAAAAATCATACCATATGATATTTCACTAGTTTTTGTTCTTTTTATTATTATTTCCTAGAAACAATAATTCCCAATATACTGGTAAAATATTATTTTCATAAAATAATGTTTTTCTATTTAAATACAAGTGTTTATATTTATTAATAATCAAAATTACTCTAATAAATAATCAGTTAGTAGTAACTTGTTATAAGGTGTGACCCTATAGGATCATATTTCATTGGCAATATCATTCTATAATGACTAATGGGCATAAAGATCTTTTTATCTCTCACTTGCACAAGACTCATCATAGATTGATATATAAAGTGGTGAGCGGTTAGGACCATTTCACTGCCCGCAATAACACATGACAAAGAATTCCATTCATTAACATTCAATTCCGAAAAGCTCAAAGCTTCGATTGATGTATAAGGTAAATTTATCAGTTATCCCTTTGTTACAGACATCTTGTTGAACATGATACTTGGATCACAATTAATTTTATTTGATGTTTAACTTTGGATAACATGCGTTAGATGTTTAGATATCAACACATATGAGGAACAATTCTCATCTTTACTACATAAGCCTTATGCATAGTTCATACCATACCTGAAAATGGATTTTATAACTGATAGGTTAAGGATCAACATTTTACCATATCAAAGTACAACACTCCCTAAACTTAAGTCCCACTATGTATCTTATGTACTAAGGATACAAAGGTAGCACCTTTTATAAAGTATCACTCATGATAGTGATATATGAGGTGATCTTGATGCGGGTCTGTTTAATACCAATTCTCTGACAAGTACCTATGAAACTTGGATACAACCACTTACCTAGTTTCATCTAGTGAGAGTTAACCAATCTAATTCATATTAGTCTTACTTCATAATTGCTCCCACAATTATAACCGACTATAAAATTATAGATTAATAAGATTATTCATGGATTAAACATGTTAATATAGAACACAACAACTATTGATGCAATGATCACATCCCAATTTATCAAAACAATAGAATAGTTGTTGTTTTAATGTTCTGTTATCCAAATACTAAATTCAAATAAAAATTTCATTTCTAGAATAATAAAGTCCTCTACCTGAAGTGTGACCATTCATACTTATCTTAAAAGAAGGACTTTATTAATGGGTCTGACTAAATTTAATTTGTGTGAATTCTATGAATAATATCATCTCCATATTTGAATTTACTCTACATATACTTATATATCTTGGAGAATATGATTGGTTCTCTAAAATGACATAGATTTTCTTATCTCTATTAAGTACACTCTATAAGTCACAAACGATTTCTAGGTTATGCCTGAATGGAAGGACTCAACATAGTTTTTCAATGATCTTGTTCATCCAATCATATTTAATTTCAGTTTCTAAAGTAGTGTAGTCTAATTTTGTAGTAGATTGTGCTATTTTCTTTTGCTTGGACCTTATTCCAACAAGCTCATAATGAATTGATAATCCAATTGTAATTCGTAATTATATCTATCTATTTTGAAATCAGCATCTTATGTATCTCTTTACATAAAGATCTTATTCTAAATTGATTATCTCATATATTGTGTCTTAGTTCTTCTTAAGTACTCTTAGAATGTCCTTATAGTCATCTAGTAACTTACCCATGTATCCATTTGGTATCTTGTGATATGTTTTTAGCAAGATCATATACTTGGTCTTGTGCATAATATGCCATAAATGATGGATTAATTTGCCAAGAAAATGGAATATAAATCATTTTATCTAGCTCAAACCTATATGCTAGGTCCTTTTGAGGTAGGCTCAAAATCGTGCCATGTGGCAATGTCAGGAGTCCTCCAAAGGAATCTTGTATCTTGATCTCTTGAAAGTTATTTTCAACTTATGCATAAAGATCTAAAACTTTTAACATTCATCGTTATCTATCTCCGCAAATTTTACATTTTGAGAATGTATCTTGTCTTTCCTAAGTCTTTCATCTTATAAGTACATTCCGACTCAAGGCGAAACGACCTTGAATAGTCATAATGTAATTTATCATGATTAAGTATGTTTCATTCATATAATATTAGGAATATCACTATGCCCCCACTACATTTAGTAAACGCAAATGCTATCTTCATTCTGATATAAAAATATACCTTGTGTTTTAATATTAAAATGACGATTACAACCTTGAGATATTTGCTTTATATCCACAAATGGATCTAAAGGCTTACAAATTTTGTTAAGATAAATAGGATTAAAAAAAACCTCCAAACTAAGCTATATAGACATCTTGAAGTAGGTGTCTATTAGGAAAAGCAGTTTTTCTTGAAATCCATTTGCCATATCTCATATTAAGAATATGTTATGGTAAATAATATCCTTATTGATCTAATCATAACTACTTGTGAAAAGGTTTGATCATAATCAATGACATGAGTATTATAAAGATCATAGGAAATGACATGAGTACGAGGACATCCTTTTATCACAAGTCTTGCTAAATGTGTACATATCTCAATGTATGTATTCTTTCTAAAAAAATATTTATTCCTTATAGCCTTTCTATAAAGAGGAAGATTAATCAAGCACATACTTGATTATTACACATGGATTACATCTCAATGTTCATGAATCTAGTTCATTTATTATGTTTAAAGTATGACATGGAATTTTGATAGTTGATGGATTTGCCATAAACCATCAAGAAAACCCATCAATGAGAGATTCCATATTTCTCATGTTATAGATGATTTCTAACATATACGCGAATCATTTGTGTTTATGAATAGCTGTTATAATTTTCAACAATTTCTTGTTAAAACCAGTGCCAACTTGTGCTACATTAGGCTATGGTTCTTGAGTCGCTTCAACTTCCATGTGCCTCCCACTTGCTTTGTCATGAGAAGCTTGATTTCTATTAACTAAGCTTTCAGAGGAATAAGAGAATTTATTCTTGGTGGGTTTGTATATAATAATCTAAGAAACCTTTTAAAACATTTAAAAATATGTAATTAGTATATTTTGGATCTAGAATCTTTAGTCTAACATAGGCTTCAAATCCAAATAACATTAAGTAAGATAAGGATGAATCCTTTATATACTCGGTATTATAAAGTGTTTTATCTACTTATTAGTTGGTGTTTGTATGCAAAATACAAGTAATAGTAATTAAAGTATAATACCAAAAAAATAAATGAGGATAATTTCTACCGATTAGAAAATAAACCATATCAAGTAAGGTTTAATTCAGCCTTTATTATCACTAAGGCTTTAGATGGTTCTTGTTGGTTTGTATCTCAACTTTATATTTGAAAACTTCAACAAAGGTTTCATAATTATCCTTTAACATGTAAAATATAATTATAATTTCTATAGTTGTTAATAAAGTTGTTTAAGTATCTTGTACTAAATCTTGACATTCATTAGAAAGGAAGTCATACATCACAATGTATAGTTCCTTAATAATTATTTTCTATACAGTTTAGTGAAAATATCATTAGGAATCTTTTATATATAAATAGGATTCACATATGCCAAATAAAGTACATTATTTTTGGTGACCGTTCAGCAGACCGGGTTCCAAGGGGCAGCACCCCTGGCGAGGCTCAGGGCAACGTCCCAAAATGTAAATGGATTTCAATGTCGAGTATGACTCCAGCCATGCATTTTCCAGCCAAAACCATAAGTGATATCATGATGATGTTATGAGTTGGTTATGTATTAATAACCAACGATTTTTGGGGCCAAAAGGAGGCAACTTCCGTTTAACTACTTTTCCCTCTAGTATAAGAACTTTTCTCTGGTTCCAGAAAAAGGGTTGGAACATACATACATGAAAATCATATATTGATTTGTTCTATCTCTCAAGAACACAAAAAATAGCAAGGTATTTTCTGTGTTTTTTTATTTACAAGTGGTTTGACTTCTAAATTGAAATTCTTTGGATTATCCCAAATCAGATTTCATGATACCCCAGGCTATAGGGTCGAAATCATATATTTTGGAAAGTGATTGCAATCACGATCCAAGAAATATCCAAGTATATTTATATTCTTAAGACCCCAAATTTTTTTTAACATTCAAAATCTATGATTTGCAAGAATATCAATGGAAGAATCTATTAAAGACACGACTTCCAAATTCGGGAAGTTGGATAAGTTTGAAGGCACTGATTTTCGTCGCTGGCAGAAAAAGATGCATGTCCTTCTTACTACCCTGAAAGTTGTTCACATTTTGAGCACTCCTGCGCCAGAACCAATTAATGATGAAACCCTTGAACATACCAGAAGAAGATGCAAATGGTAAAATGATGATTACGTCTATCGTTGGTACATTCTAAATGGTATGTCTGACTCTCTCTTTGACATCTATCAAAATCAATAATCTGCAAAGGATCTGTGGGATTCCCTTGAATCCAAATACATGGCAGAGGATGCCTCAAGTAAGGAATTCCGTGTCAGTAATTTTAATAATTACAAGATAGTGGATTCAAGGCATGTGATGGAACAATACAATGAACTCATGAAGATTTTAGGAAAATTTAAAGAACACAAAATGCAAATGGATGAATCCATTTATCTCTCAATTGTTATTGACAAATTGCCCCCATCATGGAAAGACTTTAAACACACACTGAAACACCAAAAAAGAAGAGTCGTCTCTAGTACAACTTGACAGTCACTTGAGAACTGAAGAGGGTCTTCGGGCTCAAGAAAGTGGCAAGGGAAATGAAAAGGAAGTTCTAGGATCTTTAGTGAACATGGTGGAAGATGAAAAACATCAGAAAAATAACAAAGGAAAAAGCAAGAAGAAAGATGACCATCACAAGGGTTCAAACTATAAAGCAAAACTTATGTGTTGGAATTGCAACAAACCCAGTCACATGAAGCGAGATTGTCGTTTGAAAAAGCACAAAAATGGTGCAATAACTTTTGGACAAGGATCTAATGATCATGGTCGAAAACCACAAGGTTAAAATTTTATTTTGGAAATTACTACTACTGTTGTTATATATCATGTAACACTAATTCATGAATCATTCTATGTTCAGGATGATGACCATGCATGGTTTATAGGCTCGGGGGCGACGAGTAATGTATGTAAAGATTGCTCTTGGTTCAAGTATTATGAAGTGGTTAATGATGGATCAGTGATGTACATGGGATACCATAATAAAGCACCTATTGTGGGTCATGGTTGTGTTTCTTTATGTTTTAGTTTGGAAAAAATCTTCTTCTTAAGAATGTTATTCATGTTCCTAAGATTAGAAAGAACTTAGTTTCTGGTGGTGTAATTAATAGATGTGGATATAAACAAGTCTATGAATCGCATAAGTATGTATTATGTAAGTGTAAGGCACATTCGTTGGATTTGGATATTATTGTAATGGAATGTTTAGGTTGAATGTAAACAATAAAGTTGCAGGTTTTATATACATGCCTTGTTCTAGTATTGATGATTCTACTTTATGTAATGCTCGTTTAGGACATGTACATTATAAAAGAATGCTTGAAATATTTAAAAATGGGTTAATACCATCTTTTAATGTTAACATAGAAAAATGTAAAACTTGTATGTTAACTAAAATAACTAGACAACCTTTTCCTATTGTTAAAAGGAATTCTGTTATGCTTGAATTAATTCATAGTGATCTATATAATTTTCATTTAACTCCTCCCTTAGGAAATAAGAAATACATAGTTACTTTTATAGATGATTATTCATATTTTTGCTCTGTATATTTGTTACATTCCAAGGACGAAGCCCTTGATAAATTCAAATTTTATAAAAATGAAGTTAAATTGCAACAAAATGATTTAATCAAAAGAATTCATATTGATCGTGGTGGAGAGAATTTTGATCTTATTTATTTCTAATTTTTTGGTATTATACATGAAATAAATGTTCCATATACTCCTAAACAAAATGGGATTTCTGAAAGGAAAAATAGAGTTCTAAAGGAAATGGTGAACTCGATGTTGTCTTACTCAGGTTTGAGTGATGGTTTCTGGGGATAGGCTATATTAACTGCATGTTATCTTTTAAATAGAGTTCTAAAAAAAGGAACAAGATAACTCCCTATGAACTTTGTTACAAAAAGAAACCAAACTTAGGATATCTTAAAGTTTAAGGTGGCCACACTTTTGTGAGGCCGACTGAACCAAAATTGAAGACTTTAGGTGAAAGAGGTATTAATTGTATCTTTATTGGATATGATGAGCATTCCAAGGTTGATAGGTTTTATGTTATAGAACCTGATGCTTCAGTTTTAGTTAAAAATGTTATAGAATCTAGAGATGCAATATTTGATTACATTCGATTTTCATCCATACCTAGACCAAAAGACTTGGTTCCTAGTGTTGGATTTAGTGTCTAAGCCCATAACTATAACTGGGATGTACTTGACCCGATTGTAGCATGGTCCCTTTTTGGGTTGCCTTCACCAGTGAAATTTGATAGGATAGACTTTTGAGAATAAGGTTATTTATGATTTATTAATATATTACAATTATAATATATTAATATCATATTATTTAATTAGTAGTGATCAAGAATTAATTTCGAATTAATTTTGTGATCAATTGAGACTAATTAAATATGTGGGGATTGATTATGTAAATCAATGATTCTTGTAGTGTGGGCCAATGATCCGTGATTTTGTAGATGGGCTAAACCAAGGAAATAATCCATGGATAGTCCATGGATGTTAAACCCATGGAGCATAAGAATGTGAAAGGTCATTAGGGTTTACAAAGATGTAACCCTAGCATTATAAATAGAACCCCTCGTGGCCAAAATTGTTTGCCCCATCATTGGAAGAGAGTGATACACGATTTTGAGCTTGCTAACCTATTCTCTCAAGCCTCCTCTTGCATATGGTGTTTGTGAACCAATAGAGGCATCACACTTGAGGTGCTCAAGCTTTCAAAGGTCAAGAACTCTACCTTACATAAGAGGTAAGCATCCAAACTAAGTTTCATATTATATAGCTTCAATTGTATGCTAGCTAGGGTAAATGCTTTGGAAAAACAAAATGCATGTATAATTAGAGAAAACATAGATCCAAAGCATTTAGGGTTGCATGTGCACCATAGGAGTGTTATAGTGCTCAAAACCCAACACTTAGTTCCAGTGGAACTACCAAGGAAGTTGTACCTAATTCAAATGAATCACCTGAGCTTAGAGAAGCAAAAGACAAAGGAAAGCTAAGTCATTTGGTAATAATTTTCAACTTTACCTAGTTGAGAGTTCTAGAGATGAAATTGCAAATCAATATTCATATTTTTTTAGTGTTGAAGAGGATCCTAAAACATTTGATGAAGCAATGAAATCTCAAGATGTGGCTTTTTGGAAAGAAGCAATAAATGATGAGATGGATTACCTCATGGTGAATAATACTTGGATGTTGTCTTCCTCCTTGATACAAACCTTTGGGTTTCAAGTGGATATTCAAAAGGAAGATGAAAGTTGATGGATCAATTGACAAGTTTAAAGCTCGATTGGTTATTCAAGGTTTTAGACAAAAACCTGGCATTGACTATTTTGACACTTATGCTCCAGTTCCTTGCATATCTACCATTAGACTGTTGATTTCCTTAGCAACAACTCATAATTTGGTGATTCACCAAATGGATGTTAAAAAAACATTCTTAAATGGTGATTTAGACGAAGAGGTGTATATGAAACAACGTAAGGGTTTTTTTATGACTGGAAATGAGCATAAGGTTTGCAAGTTGGTTAAATCATTGTATGGGCTAAAGCAAGCACCAAAACAGTGACATAAAAAATTTTATGATGTTGTCTTGTCTCAAGTTTTCAAGTTGAATCAATCAGACAAGTGTGTATATATCAAGTTTGATGAGTGTGGCAAAGGAGTGATCATATGCTTGTATTTAGATGATATGTTAATCTTTGGTACAGATCAAAGGCAAGTTGGCATGACCACAGGGTTTTTATCATCTTAGTTCTCCATGAAGGACATGGGGGAGACTGAAGTAATTCTTAGAATAAGAATCAAGCGTGAACATCAAGGAATCTCAAATTCACAGTCTCATTACATTGAGAAAGTTCTTAAGAATTTCAATTGTTCTTATTGTTCTCCTGTGAGTACACCTTTTGATCCAAGTATGAAACTTATGCCAAATACTAGTGAAATAGTTTCACAACTTGAATATTCAAAGGTCATTGGGTGTTTGATGTATTCTATGACCAACACAACACCTAATATTGCATTTGCTGTAGGAAAGCTAAGTAGGTTTACTAGCAATCCAAGTACTTGCCACTGGAAAGCAATAAGGAGAGTGTTGAAGTATCTTAAGAAAACCATGGACTTTGGTTTAACTTATGTTGGGTTTCGTTTAGTTATTGAAGGATATTCAGATACTAGTTGAATTACTAATGTTGAGGACCACTCTTCTACAAGTGGTTAGGTTTTTCTTCTTGGTGGAGGTGCCATTTTTTGGGCTTCTAAGAAACAATCATGCATCACAAATTCAACTATGGAATTTGAATTTGTAGCCCTTGCAGCCGATGGAAAAGAAGCAGAATGGTTAAGGAATTTAATCTAGGAAATTCCTTTGTGGCTAAAGCCTATATCACCTATCTCTATACACTATGATAGTTCTTCCACATTAACAAAATCATATAGTCAAGTGTATAATGGAAAATCGCGACATTTGAGTGTTAGGAATAATGTGGTACGCGAGCTCATTACTCATGGTATCATTTCTGTGGAGTTTGTTCGATCTCAACAAAACTTAGTTGATCACTTTATGAAGGGGTTAGCTGGAGACCTAAGAAGTCTGTTATAGCGATGGTTCTAAAGCCCACTTGATATCTCTATGGGTGAGATACCCAATTCCCTTCTAATACAAGGTTAGAAGTTTCATTCAATGTGTAAAACTTGCTAATGGAGATTGAAGCGCATTTATTTTACTACATACCAAGGTATGTGCTTATAACATGTATTGTTAAAGTAGGTTGATTAAGTTCTAAATAGTTCTTTTGAAAAAGTGCATTAATAAATGCATGATATAGAAGGACTACCTATGTAAGTATGAAATGATGCCGCTTCAGAAAGCTTGGGCTAGTCTTTTATGCACTCATGAAAGGATATGACACATGGCTGTAATAGAGTCAAGTATGAAACATTAGATTTTGTGTTTAACTGGTGTGTATAGTATCATCAGTTATTCAAATGAGTTGATGGGTTCAATCCTTAGGACACCCTGATTCTCGAGTATTTGTCATGTATATTATACTAATGTGAAAATTCAATCTTCAAGATATTTTCATTTATGCATAAGTTTGATTTTGTGTTTTCTTTTAGTTAATTAAGGTTTACACTAAAATGGGGGAGGAATGTTGGTGATTTAGTGTTATCAACATATTTTGGTGTAATTATTATTAATAATGAGATAGGCTGAGCTCCCTTAACTAACCGAGATAGGAGGTGCGGGGTGCACACTTGGAGTGATAAATGTGAACTCGGGAATATGGGGTCCAAGGGGTAGTGCCCCTGGAGGTGGTTCCGCTGACCGGTCAACGGACGTAGTTCTAAGGGGCAGCGCCCCTCGCGGGGCTCAGGGTAGCATCCCAAAATCTAAACGGATTTCTATGTCGAGTATGACTCCAACCAAGCATTTTCCCGCCAAAACCTTTAGTGATATCATGATGATGTAATGAGTTGGTTATATCTTAATAACCAATAATTTTTGGCACCAAAAGGAGGCAACTTCCATTTAACTACTTTTCCCTCTAGTATATGAACTTTTTTCTGGCTCTAGACAAAGGGTTGGAACTTACATACACGAAAATCATATATTGATTTATTCTATCTCTCAAGAACACAAAAAAACAGCAAGGTATTTTATGTGTTTCTAATTTAGAAGTGGCCTGACCTCTAAATTGAAATTCTTTGGATTATCCCGAATCTGATTTCGTGACACCCCAGGTTATAGGGTTGAAATCACAAATTTTGGAAAGTGATTGCAATCACGATCCAATAAATATCTTATTATATTGATATTCTTAAGACCCCACATTTTGTAACATTATTTTCCTTCAAAGATCCATTTATTGAAGTTGGAATATGTTTCTATCATTTATATAATAAAGATAACAATGTCATAGATAATTTTGATTTTTGTGTCGAAAGTGTTTTCGTATAGAACTTATTTATTTAAAAGATTTTGATATTCACTTTATAATTCTATAAAGAGATCTAGTTCTCAATAACATAATTTTAATCATTATAGAATATGAAGTGATTATTATGAAAAACGATTTAAGTAAATCATCAATTATCTAAACAATTAACTAAGACATATATATATATATATATATATATATATATATATATATATATATATATATATATATATATATAGGCTAAATTAGAACATACATTGTTCCAAAACAAACATTATTTTGCATTACAAGTAATTTATTTTCTAGGCATAAATAATAAACTAAACTTCGAGAGTGAAGTTCCAACTTGCTTGTGCTCAGTTGCTTACTCTTCTCGAATATCAGCAAGCCATTTACACATATTAGATTAACATTTAAGTATGAGTTCATACTCAGAGAAAACACTCATCTCTTTTCGCTTAATCCAATAGATTATGATGAATCCATCCGCATCATGATCGACTTCATCTCCCACCATCCTATAGCAGTTCCTTTAAAAAAATCCCCAACCCTAAACTTCATCTTCGCATTCTTCACAAAGCTTTTGAAAGGATCAAGATCGAAAAAGATGTACTCGAAGTGAAAATCGTTGATGACAAAATCGTTCCTCTCTACAAGAACACCTTCCTCAAGGCAATCGACATTCCAGAAAATCCCAAGGGTTTTCGTGTTCAAGAACCCATGAATGAAGAATGTCAGTCATTTCTGAATCAAATTAAGTATAATGGGGAATTCAAGGCAAAAGAGTTCAAGAAGTCTATAGTTCTTGGCCTTTGGACCATAATGATGCACCTAATTCTTCGAGGATTGTCCGACAAACATGGTGGTATAGACACCATGAGCAAGGACTGGTTGTACGCTGTGTACAGTATCTTTTCCGAAAGAAACAATGTTGTTGATATGTCCGAGGTGCTCTGTCAGGAGTTTCAGAAGTTCGCCATCAAGAGGAAGCCGAACGTGATCTCAAGTCCGAGATTCTGGGCTCTAACGCTTCAACAGCTGTACAATGAAAGATTAGAAGCCATTCCTCTCAACTCCAATCTCAAAGAGGTATACTATTCCTTTAAAGCAATAAAAACTTATAGGGTACCAAACCAATCTGCTTGCCAGAACACATGTTGGCTGCAGTTCCATCTGATTCACTATATCTCAAACACCATCTTGCGACTTCGGTTGTGTATGACCCTACACAATCTACCCTAGTCATGGATGATCAGCCTTCGGATGTGAACAAACCAGTTTGTAATGGTGGCTGTAAGAAGAAAATGGCAAAACGAAAGGCCTCTCCCTTACAAGTTAGAACCAAAAAGAGAACCAAATTCAGTCGAGCCTATCAACATGATTCACAAATTGGCATTTGATCTGAGTCTGGATCACCGCCTACTCCTCCCGTCCACTCTTCCAAAGTACCCTTCGGAGTTTCAATATCACATGAACACACTCACGGGGAGTCTGCACATAATCTACCCCCATCTTCCCAAAAAGATAGTGTTGGTATTGAAAATAGTCCCTTGAACCCCCCTCGGATACACCTACGAGTCTTTTCGGAAATCCCATTCAATTCTACACAAGCACAATTAGGGGCCCCTGCCTCTGATTCTAAGCTTTCCGAAGCTGGAACAGTCCCTCTACATCGAAAGCCTCAACCGGTCTGATACCTACTTTAGGTAAAGGACGATCAGGTATTTTTGACAAAGACTGGTCTGCTTTTGTTGACAGAGATCGCTCTAGACATTCGGAGCTAACAAGAGCACAAGTGGAGTATACACTTATTTCTTTGCGTCAAAGAGCTCTTCAAAGTCGTCTTCCATTCACTTTTCCATCTGATGAAGAGACTGATCAAGTGTTCCATCCTTCCAAAGAAGCTCAGCAAACCGCTACAGGAGATGTTCCCAATCCAACAATTGTTTCGGATGATCCTCCTCTGACGTTCACAAGCAAAGAAACTCCCAAGTCTCCCTCCGAAGAAGATCACTCAGATGATGTAATGTTTGAAGATGAAAACACATATGTTGGTGTCATTCCAATGCTCACTTCCTTCAACATGTTACAAAAGCCTTCCTCCTCCAAACCAACGTATGATTTCGGTCTTTTCTCCTCCTCTGAATAATCCAAAGAATAAGAAGAAGTAGATGTTGATGCCAACAAGCAAGGAAATCAAGCCAACGAAGATCAAGTCAAACTTGTTGATAATCCCAAGCCTTCAGAACCTCAAAATGATGCTAATGACGATGAAGATGATAAGAAGTCTGAGAGTTCTACCTCAAACACAAGATCTTTGGATGAAAACATTGCAGATCCTTTTGCTTTGTTATAATTTTTAGACAATGTTGCATCTGCCGTCTCCAAAGCTGGCTCCCTCGACAAGACCGTTGCAAAACTTGATTCCAAGATTGATCAGAAGGTTACAAGTCTCGACTCCAAGCTAGAGCTCATTCTCAAATCTCTTTCAGAGATCAAAGATGTTGCCCCCTCCAAACTCGATCGAGCAAATCAACTCGACCTACTCATTTCCCACCGTTTCAAGCACACTCTTGAAGAAGTCGAACAGAAGTATAACGATAGCCTCGATCATCACATCTCCACCACCACCACTATGCTCAAGATTCACGACAACATTATTAGTGCTACCAACGAACTCATCAAGAAGACTCATGTTCGTCATGAGAAACCGATTCAAAGGCTGGAAATGGAGATTCGGAAAAAGGATGAAATGAATATGATTATGCAACAAGTTCTTATCAAGCTGATCCGAGCCACCTGGAATATTGTTGATTTTCCAAACTATAAATTCGATGAGATGCTCTTCATTATTGATGAAACATTTTCCCATCTTAAAGCTCAAGCTCCCACTGCCGAAGCTTACGATGCTCTCTCCAAACTGATCAATATAATCTTTCAAAGAGTGTTTGAGCAATTTAGTGAACTTCAACGTGAAAGCAGACTTGCATCGGATGCAGGGCTTTCCAATGCAAGAGGGGAAAAGGAGCTAGTGAAAGAGAAAGACAGATTCAATGGAAACATGTCTTGAAGTTTGCGCTCCGAGATGAATCGTCCGATGAAGAAATACTCAAGGTTGAAACTCTTGAACCTCTTTAGTTGGGTGATGAAGAAGATGAAGAACTGGCTGAAAATGTTGTTTTAGGACTTCAAGCTATCAGGGAACAACCTGTGAAGGTCCTTTCAGATGCAAATAAGCTGAAATGGTCCTCGGTTATGTGGTCATCATCTTTAGAAGAAACGTTTAGATGAAGCCGAGATATGGCAAAAATCAAGACAAAGATAAACATCGACGCATTCCAATCTACTCAATCTATGCTTCCACCAATCCCTGCTCCGAGGACCGCTCAAATCGATATAGGTTCTCCAAACCAGAAACCTGATGATCTCCCTGAAGAGCCTCTGTTTCCTCCTTCACCAGAATTTATCATCACTGAATCTGGTCAACAAATCATCTCTGTCATGAATGTACCTCCACAAGAAAAAGGAAAACAGATTGTTACCGATTCGGACAGCCCAGTGAAGACGTTGAAAAAGTCTGAGGGCTGGTCTCAAGAACAAATCGCTCAAGCTTTAGAAGAAAGCATTCAGATTCAAGTGCTGAAAGACAATCTAAATCTGATGTTGGGCATATCTCCTCTTTTCCGAGAAGGAATTATTCACGACTTACACTTTGTGCCCTTCATGTATTATGATCTACCAACATAAGATGTCGATTAACTTGATCTGCCAATCTCTCCCCATGATCTCTTCTACATCAAGTATGCTCCTCTTCATTCGAATGATCATCCTCAAATAGTCATCAGGACAGAGCGTGAGATTGAGAACCTTTTACTCCGTCAACGCACGACCCCAAAAGGAAGTGTGGTCTCGGAAGAGGATTACCAAGATCATTGGATATGGTAACAAGGTTCAAAGAAAGTTTGATCTTAACTGTATGTTGTACAGATATTATGTCTCTCAGAACAAAGAATCAACCATCACCATCATGGATGCCGACTTTCCTTCAATTAACCCAAATGACATTCTCACCATTGTTGCTCACTTCCGAGATCGCCAATCAAGTGATACGAGCATCGGAGCTTACAGTGTTGCAATCAATTTCTTAAAGGACTACATTGCTGAGTTTTGCAGGTTCGACATTGAATTTGCTCATTTGTTCGAAACCGAGAACGTTTTGGCAAAAATCACTACCGAACTGCCTAAAGCACAAATCTTGGCAGAAGGCCCCATTGAAGAACCGGAACTCGACTATGTCTATCTCAAAAAGAAGACTAACCGAAAATAATTCTTTAAAGTTCTTGACAAACATCTTGTTCTGACAAAGATCCTTCAAAAGTTCATTTCCAATCCTGCAAAAAGTGATTTTACTGAGCATGTCAAGGAGAAGTTCATCGAACATCTCAAATGGTATTTGGAAGTTCGAAGCTGGCTACACAGCCTATCTCTTTGTGTTTGATGAAGCCAAATGAGGAGTTGATTGATTGCTAAGTTCACTTAGGGGGAGATTGTTGATACATAAAAGTGAACCTCTACCAATCCGAAGCCAAACCAGAACCGAAGTCGAAGTGCATTCTGAGATGTGAAGGATTGCGATGTCAAGCTTCTTCCGAGATGAAGACTTATCCAAGACATTCCTAGTTTTACTTGTTATTAAATCCGTACAAGCATTTAATTCTTCTTTTCATTTAGTACTTGTTTATTATACAGTTCATGGGACAAAATCGAGTAAATCGTGTGTGTCATCTTTTCTTACTTATCAGATTTACATTCTCCATGTAAGTCTTGTATTTTGTCTTATTATCTCTCCTTTCTATTTAAGGAGATGAGTTATACATGCATTGTAACCTTTTTAAGAAGCAATATTCTCCTTCACATCAAATACAAATATCTTGCAAGTCAAATCTATTTGTCTGTCATTCTCGTTGTTCTTAAGTTCTCTTTACTTTGTTCATACTAATTTTATCTTACTTAAATATTTTGTTGATTTGCATACTTCAAGACAAGAATGGTTTACCAGACTTGAATGGACCAATATATTATCAGCAGACATTGATCTTAAGTTAATTCAAGGTTTGAGTTTTCAAACCTTGACCACGCATTATGTCTTGCACTTTCACTGTAAACACACATCAAGGGGGAGTTCATGCCCCAAGATCCCAAGGTCAAGGATCCACTCCCGTGACCTGGGACGCACACAGTCTACACCACCACCCCTAGAGCGAGGGGAAAATCCCAGGCAAAGTATATCCGGGCCAAGGGCAATGGGATCAAACACCGAATGGATTATCACATTCCAGTGGGCCAGCCCAAGAGCTAGGACTTGGCTAATGTTATGATGTAGTCATCTCTCTCTCTCTCTCTCTCTCTCTCTCTCTCTCTCTCTCTTTACTCACCAAACAATGTAGCTATTTCCAAAACATTATCAATGAAGTGAAGGAAGTTGACTATAAAAAAAACTATTATAATGTTTTTTACTATTCAAACTTGATATCATTCACATAAGAAGTTGTGCACGTTTACCAAATGATAACAAGGACTGATCATCCACGTCATTTGAGCAAACCGTTGTGAGGATGCAACCATAGGCTTCTAAGGCTCATAACGTTTCCTTAAAACGTGTTAGTTAAGCAAAAAGAGCCACAACTCCTGATCGTAGAATAAATAATGGTTTCAAAGGATCATAACCTTTCCCTGGAAATGAATAGCACATAAGTCCCCAAGCCTCAAGGTGACGATCTCAGCATGACTTAGACTATTGGGCTTGGAGTACGAACCTCAGACACCCTTGGCTTAGAACAAAGTCCCAAAAAGGTGATCGGTAGACCTTAGCTAAAAAGGACACCCTAACAAAGCAAACTGGGAAAAATACCCTAATCTAAAAACAATGTTCTAGGAACTAAAGAAGGGACTAATCCCAAGCCCACAACGCGAGCTCTCGGGAAAGTACTTGATTATTAAAGGAAAAATGAAGTTCAAAATTTTGTTCTCATATAAGAGGGACATTTCATCTACTAGTGTCCTATTTCTTCACAGTAGAAACAAGATCCATCTCTATGGGCCTTCTTGGGTTTCTCAAGTTTAAAGGTGTCCTTTCATGAACTTAGGCCTCTTAGATCACACATGGAGACTCTTTTCAGCCTTGCATTCTTCCAATGTTTAAATTGGCTCAAAACAAATATCATTGTATTATTGGAAGCTCTACTTAACCTGTCGGAACATATGATATATCTAAATTATCCAAGACTTCCTGGAAGTCATAAACAACTATTCCTGGTATGATGTTAGAAACATTTTTAGAATCACAGTGATGCCTCCACCAGGTATCATGTTCAGGTTTTCTACTCAAAGTAGGTTGTTTAGAGATAGGGCCTTTAAGAATATTATTATTTTATTTAGTTTCACAAGTGAAATATGATGCATGGAAATAAAATTGGATTATGTTTTCCTCTACAAAGTTTTAATAAACTTCATTTATTATTTTTGATATTTAAATCTTCAATAATTAATACCCTTATAGTTGCTAAAAACATTAATTATCAAAGTTTAGGATCCAAGGTGCAAAACAAATAAATAGTTAGGTATCCTTTATCTCATTCATTTAATCCAACTAGGTAGATATTGAGTATCAAATGTATTCTATTATATGATTCCTAGATTTATGGGATCGCAAATAACAAAATTTAATAGACATGTTTGATCCCATCTATGCGTCGGAACTCTCTTGCTTATGTATCCTTTATCACAAAAGATTTCCAATCAAATCATCCAATTTGAAAAACTTATGTAATCGGCCTATAACATGGTTATAGAAATCGCAAATACACCGTGACCATAAAAAGATAACTCTAAACGGTTCGGTGACCTTTTTTCCACTAGCGTATAAAGAGACTTGTGAATGATTTCAAAATGGATTGCATAAATTTGAGTTTAAATAAAGCGTCTTTGATGTTTTTTAAATCTAGTTTTAAAAACATATATTATATCATGGTTATTGCACGTATCCAATAAACCGTAATATATATTTTTATTTAAAATGACGTTTTAACACTTTTATTTAAAATCACATTTTAACAATATTATTTTATAAAATCCAAATTTTATAAATATGACGCGATCAAAATTTAAATTTAATATCATGGTTTTACCTTTGAGCACTGAAGAACATTTATAAACTTTTTAATAAACTTCCTTTTATAAAATAATGTTTGGAGTTTGATACGTTTCTAAAATCTCAAATTAAACTTATATAATTTTAAAAGATGAAAATTTTCATTTCCTACCGTTAGCTAGTTTTAAATAATAAAGCTTGTTTTATTTTTTATTAAAACATTTTTAGCATCTTATTTTAAATGACAAATTTCATTAAAATTAAACTTATTTTGATGTTATTTACGTTAAAAATATTTTATACATGTGGATTCTAATTTAACAATAATAACACAATCTCAACATAAATTTAAACAAGACAAACATGTTATAAATATATGTGTATAAACCAACCATCTAGTGATACTTTTGTAAGCCAACACAAATTGTCAAGTCCTTCATAAGGGACATAAATGGATCAATAAATCTTCAACTTATTGTATTATGTCCTCTAACTTGCTTTAAAAACTCCAAGCTCCAAAACTACATACAATTATAAAAGTTATGAAAACTTTATAAAATCATGGGGTAAACTCTTGATCCTCCAAATGGTATTCATCTTCATCTTGTTATATTTTTATAAAAATAAATTATTTCTAAAACTAATCTATTACTAACAAAATTAAACTAAATTAAAACTAAACTATTTAATTATTACATACCACATGAATAAATAAAAAATACAATCATTTCATCAAATCAACACATACAAAAACATAAGAGGTTTATAGCTAGTTTATGCACATTACACACACACACACACACATATATATATATATATATATATATATATATATATATATATATACACTCAAATTTATATAAGAAAACACTTTGCTTTTCTAAAACAATTTTTGGTGACTAAAAATGCATGTAACTTTTTTCACTAAAAAATAAGAATTATAAACTTGTCACTCTCTCTTTTTTATATACTAAGAGATATCTCAAGATTCAAAATCAAGTCATAAAGTGGAGCGTGGAATTTTCTTACAAGCATGGAGGAATGAATAAACAATACAACACAACATGCACACCTCCTTTACAAAGTTACGAATTTATGCGGAAGCATGTGCATGCTTGTTTAAGCTTCACTCAAACACTTAACTAGTTAGTTGGAAACAAACCAAGTCATTACTCAAAGTGTCCAAAAGGTTTGTACACAACATTAAAAATAATACCATATGATATTTCAATAGTTTTTGTTTTCTTTATTATTATTTCCGAGAAACAATAATTCCCAATATATTGGTAAAATATTATTTTAAAAAAAATCATGTTTTTCCAATTAAATACAAGTGTTGATATTTATTTATAATCAAAATTACTCTAATAAATAATCAATTAGTAGTAACTTGCTATAAAGTGTGACCATATGGGATCATATGTCATGATCAATATTATTTTATAATGAATCTTGGGCATAAAGATCTTTCATATTTCCAACAAAGAAATAGAACTGGTTAAGGATGGGTGATGTCCGAAGAAAATTTTCTGGTGGAGCACTTCTGTTGGAGCGCGTCGACAACGTGCGCAAAGAAAGTTCGTGGTGGAAGGAGTGAGGACTAAGGGTGGCACAGGTGGTGCTGATGCAAGGCATATCGGTCCCTTCGACAAGGAAATGGTGACGTGGTGAACGGAGTGTGGAGATGACCAACGAAGGGAATGAGATTTTCTAACATGGTTGTAGGATGAACACTATTCGGTACTTTTTTTATAAACCAAAACCAATCCGAAATCAAAAATAATAATTTAGTTTTGTTGAAAACCAATCCAAAAATCTGAATATCCTAACCAAATAGTCCAGTCTAAATTGTCCAATTGTCCAATTCGGTTTTATCCAAATAGTGAACAGCATATATATATATATATATATATATATATATATATATATATATATATATATATATATATATATATATATATAGAGAGAGAGAGAGAGGTTAATTTGAGATCATGTTAATTTTGTGAGAAATGGGGACGCGATCTTAGCCACTTATCTTGGAGATAGAAAAATAAAAATAAAAATAAATCTAAAATGAAAAAAAAAAGGAAAAATCAAAAAATTCTTTTTTTAATTATTATTTTCGTCATTTTATATACCGAAAAAAGTAAAATCAAATAAAATAAAATAAAAGTACTGTTTTTTTTAAATATACGTGAAATATTCTGATAGAAATATTACACTGTAAATATTCAAATAAATTTTTATAATGTTAGAATATTCTAGTATTATATTAGAATTGTTAGATTTGTTAAAATATTCTAATATTCTAGTAAAAATTATTACAATTTGTAGAATATTCTAATATTCTATTAAAATTGTTTGAATATTTGTAGTCTAATATTGTAGTAGATTATGTGAATATTCTAACAGTTTTGTTGTAATTTTTATACTAGAATAATTTATTAGAATATTTCATAGATATTTAAAAAAAACGGCAATTTTTGTTCTTTATTTTTCATTTTATTTGTTTATTTTATTCTATTTATTTATTTTTTGGAAAATATAATTGAAGAAAATAATAATTAAACAAAAACATTCGAAAATTTTCAATTATTTTGTATTTTAAAAATATATATTTTTTATCTTCAAAATGATTGTCTAAGATTGCGGCCCAATATCTCACAAAATATAATGGTCTCAAATTATATATATATATATATATATATATATATATATCAAGGTTTTAAATAACATAAGGCGTGACTTGGCAACAATGTCAAGCCTCAAGCTTTTCTGAGCTTTGGCGATCCACGTCGTTTGTAAAGCGTGACTTAAGACGACAATTTTGTATATATAATTAATATTTTTATATGTATTTTCAACTATTATTCTATTATATACACATATATGAGTTAAGGCGACGTTTTGGTAAAGCTTGGCAGCAGAAACAAACGTTGGAGCAATGACGCGCCATGACGGAGCAATGACGAACTTTTTAGAAGTTTGATATATATATATATATATATATATATATATATATATATATATATATATATATATATATATATATATATATATATATATATATATATATATAATTGAAATTTTAAAAATAGAGACAAACAAACCCCTAGAAGATTGAAAAGAGCTTTTACTCTCGAGGCTTTAGCTTGTCAAAATGTTTAATTTATTTTAGTAAACCAAGGCCTTTGGTTTTGCGATTATTAATTATTTCACTTTACATATACTTTTTTTGCGCAACAGACAAATATATGTATGAATTTTTGCACCCAACGGTTTTTATTTTTAATTTTTAATAAGTTTTTTGAAAGAGTAAATATATAGTAAACTATTCCAAAATTATTCCACTGTGCACTACAAACTTAAAAAAAATGCTCCATACGGTTTAGATACGTCCAAACCTTTTTAAAATTATGATTTTTTTTGGGCATAATTTGATTATTAAATCACTGTTAAACTTGATTTTTTTTTTTTTTCATTTTTGGCATACTCATTGTTAAACTAGGTTACAATTCTATTTGGGTTTTTCTTATTTCATTTTTTAAACATTTATTACTTTTTATTATAACGAGGGTTAACCCATGCTTCGAATGGGTTGGAAGGATTCTATAAAATTTGGGAGGTTTTTTTTCGCTCCTCATGCATAGAGGGTGGTTATGTGATTGACATGAGGTTCTTTATATTCATACCAATCCATCTGATCCAAGTTAGAAGTTTACAAAAATTATGCCAATTATGCATTTGACTAAATTGAATTTCTGCCAATTACAAATTTATAAATTGGTAGTTGTTGCCACTTCTGATTCTTAGTTGTAAATAATTCCATTTTTAAATAATTGCAAGAACCAAGACCACTCTGATTGACATGTTCGACGAGCGCTATGCCACTGTTACTGAGGCTGCCGCCGCTGCAGCCACTACAACCGTCGTTGTTGCAGGACCTCAGCGGAGTAGATCGATGCAGTATCGAGACTTCAGTAACACGAAGCCCCTGGAGTTTGATGGGGGTCAAGGAACCGATCGTTTCCATGATGTGGATTTTATGTTAGATTAATGTCTAAGTCCATAACTATAATTGATATGTACTTGACCAGAGAGTAGCATGGTCCATTTGAGTTGCATGACACCGGAACAATCTGCAGGATGGATAATTGAGAAGAGGTTATTTATGGTTTATTAATATATTATAAGTTCTCATATATTAATATGAAATCATATTATTTAATTAGTATTGATCAAGAATTAATTTGGAGTTAATTTTGTGAGACTAATTAAATATATGAGGATTGATTGTGTAAATCATTCATTCTTATAAAGTGGGCTTATGATCTATAGTTCTTTATGTTGGCTTAACCCATAAGGTGACCCATGGATACTCCATGGAGGTTAAAACTCATGGAGCCTAAGGAATGTGGAAAGTCATGCACATTAGGGCTTACATGGTGTAACCCTAGTTGTGTCACACTATATAAGAAGCCTCATAGCTACCAAAATTGGCACCTAAGTGAGTTGCAAGAGCGCTAGCCGAATTTTGGATGTGCAAGGAATCTCTTCTCAAGTTCCTCCATTGTTGGTGGTGTTGTGTGATTCCATTTGAGGTGCAACACTTGGGGCACTAAGTTTTTAAAGGTCCAAGGTTTCCAACTACACTAAAAGGTATGTCATCTAACTTGTATTTCATGTTGTTTATACTCCATTGTATGCTAGTTAGGATGATGCTTTGGAAAATTGAAAGTTTGCATGTATAATAGAGAAAACATAGATCCAAATCATCTAGGGTTGCATGTACACCATAGGAGTGTTAGAATGCTCAAAACCCAACAGTGGTATCAGAGCCTAGAGTTGTTTTCCATTATACTTGATGCTACTTGTTTTCAAAGCTTGAAAAAATCGATTTTCTGCTTCCTGGACAGTGAACTCGCCGAGTCCACTGGGGAACTCCCCGAGTCCACCCTATAAATTGACCAACTCGTCGAGTCAGTTCATGTACTCGACGAGTTGGTGCTCCTGAGTGTAGATTTTCGACTTTTAAGGCTGGAATTGGACTAGGATCATTACCCTAAACTGTTTTTGAACTTATAAACCTATTTTTGATGTGCTAATGATCATGCTTATCCAATTTAAAAGATAATTGTCAAAGTTTCATATTTTGTATTAGTTTATATGGTTAGGCTAATTACATGAAATTTGTTTGATATGAATTGTCTTGTTCTTATGAGTTTAATTTAGATCATAGCCAAATTGTTTGATTTTCTTGTTAGAATTTTTGATCTAAATGATTTTGATGAATTCCATAACTTGTCCTCAAGTTATGGAAAATGAAAAGTTTTTCTTTTAAAAAAAACCATTAAAATCATAGGTTATGAACTTGAAGAGTCTTTTTCCCATAAATGGTTTTATGAACTCCATAACTTGTCCTCAAGTTATGGATTTTCAAGAGTCTTTTCATTAAAACCTATATTAAACTCATAAATTATGGATACCAAAAGTTTTTGAATAGTTCAAAGCTTTCCCGCAAGTTTTGGAATTTGTAAATGCAAAGTCTTACCTTGAAACATTTAGTTCCAAACCCTAGAATTTTAAAAGTTTAAAATTCAACCCTTATACTATTATAATATTATAGGTTTAATATTTATATATATGTATAAGAGTAAAGTCAGTCTTACCGTTAGTAGGCCTCATTCACGAAGTCGGTCTATAAGGGGGGTATAAGGTTACTGCCTATAAAATGGCAGTTTAATGGGTGTCCACTCTCACCCACCGCTTCCTTGACTGGTGGAGGGTCATTAGCCGAACGGGTTTGACAGGACATTTAAATTCTCATTAAAAGTATAATGAAATACTAAGTAACTAAACACTTATAAATTCCTAATCTTAGTTACTTAGGAAAATGTGAATTTGGTGCTAACCCATGAAATTGCACTTTGCACCTTGTTAAGTCGTTAGTGGAACGTGTGTGTGGTTAACCGGCACACTAATCTGGGACTGACAGTGTGTGGCAAAGGTAGCTTGATGTTAATCATAGATCAATGGAGCGTGTGTGGTTAACCGGCACATTGATTAGGTGGTTATAACATTGGGTGTACCAAGCTAATTTGCATGGTTATTCACACCTTGTTTGTGATCCTCGGCATCCCAGTCACAAAATTGAAGGGCACAATCGAGATTTAAACATGCTTTTGAAAAGTTCAATGAATCTCAAAGGATCTAGGAGTTTCAATCCATTTAAAACTTAATAATCAATTTCGTTTTTCATGGTGGAAGTTGGTAAATCGTCATTTACCTACCTTCAAATATTTTACATTCGGATTATGGCATCCCTCTTCCGAATTGTAAAATATTGTGTTGGGTCCTAGCCTTAATATTTCATTTGGGTGTTATATTAAGGACTAAAATCAACTAAACTTGAATTTCTCCCTCATAAATGTCTAAGTTCAGACAACTATGGTCTTCCCGAATCTTTTGAAAAAAAAGCTTTCTTTACAAAGATGATTTTCCACCAGACGATCAAGGTGAAAGATTAATCCCTTCTTCGTGCTGTAGTGGAACTTCACTTACTCCACCTCCTCCAATAATTCTCCCTAAACCACAAGTTCAAGGTCACTCAAAGCCCTATTGGCAGGAAGGAAAGTTTGTATGTACTCACGTCTTGGAATTGAAGTTACATATTGATAAGCTGGGAGAGTTGGGTGTCGAAGTCTCAAGGAAGTTGGCTGTTGACTGGGTTCTTCAATCACTTCCTAAGTCATATAGCGGGTTGTTTAAGGAGTACTATATGGGAGATCACGACATGACCCTTATTGATCTAACATATTTGCTTGTTGCTTCTGAATCAACAATGATTTGGCGTATTGGTTAAGCAAATTTGATTGGAAGATCTACTCCCAAACTTCCATGGACATTGACAATGGTAACATTGGAAGTCCCGAAAAGCTTTCTCTTCCCAATGGAAAGGGATCGACCATGGTCAAGTCATTTGACCGAATGGTAAAGAGAAATTCTAAGTCTGCGATAGTCCTGTATACCATTTCTAAAGAGTCCATATGTTTCTGTTGCCAAAAGAAGGGGCATTGGTTGCGAAGCTGCCATATTTACCTGAAAGATCACAAGGATGGTAAAGTCAGAGTGTATGACTCTGCTTCAGGTAAGTCCACTATCTAACTCTATTAAGTTCCTATTTGGTGATTCTTAATACATGATGTAATGTAATTACATTTTGATGTTTTGTAGAATCGAAGAAATGAAAGGAAGCTTAAAGGACGAGTATGCTGAGTCTGATCGCGAAGAGATGGATTTCGATCGCATGGTTCGATGATCAGGCTTATGAGCTGCTGCTTAAGAGTTATGATAGATTGCTTAGGAATAGATAACAACATATTTTCACTTGTCTTTGCATTGTAAGGATAAGTTTTCCGCAATTTATATAAATAAAGAAAATTTTTGAAATTTATCTTGTTTTTAAAATTTCCTTACAATGGCATTTGTGAAAAATTGTTGCTTATATGTTTCCATTGATAGCAATATTGGAATATGAATTTGATTCTTTCGTTTGTGGTAGTGTCATAATTTACCAAATAAGGAAAGATTCTCATCACCCAAGTTTCAATTGGATAGGAACTTGGAATCATGCAACTTGTATTGTATGATGAATGAGAATTTTCATCTTTGGGAAATTAAGACTAATTCCTTGTTCACATGAATAAGTGAGTCAAGTGAAGGACAAGGGGAACGGGTACACTGGGTGTGCGCTGGTCAGGTCCACTACAGAGAATGATAAGACTATTCATCATGGTTTACTAAATTTTAGTAAATATGGTTATGCTTACAAGTTTAAGTATAATTCTGAATCATTGGAAAAGTTTTAATGTATGGCAGAACGAATGAGAAGAATCAATTTAGGCAGAAAGATCAAATTTTCTCCAATCTGAAAAGATGGGAGAGTACTTTAGTATCATGTTTTATGATCATTTTAATGACTATGAAAACCATATCACAATTGATCCTCTAAAGTCATCTTAGTGCATTTCTATGGCTAAGAGAGGAATCGTGAAGTGTTGAAATGGTTAAATCAAGAAGATGAGTCATACTTGGTTCCAAAATCGAGTCTTAGAGTTATACTCCAAGATTGTAACTTGAGTGACATAATCTTAAGAAGGTTTATAAAACTCATCAAATGTAGAGTAAATTGTTTTTTTACTCTTGTACATTTGAAATTGGTAAGTTGTAATGTTTTGGATAAAACAAAGAGCAACTAAGACCAATTGTGTGAAGTGTATGTCTTGATGAGAATCCACACTAACTCTTGAATATTTGTTTGTCAATTAATGTTTCTTGACAAGGTGAATCTTATATGTTAAGAGGACAGTGGGAGTCTTAAAAGATCTTGACAAGTTTCAAAAACTAATCAAGAATAAAACCTGTTGTTTATCACTAGCACACGACTTGAGGATTGTAACCTATCGTGTTGACATATTCTTGTTTCTGTGCCCATTCCAGTTAAAGTTGACTATGAATGTGAGTTATATGAGTTATCAATTGTTTGGATAAACAACTTGGAAGCAATGGTAGGCCCTTGTGCTGCCAGGTGGCAAGAAATTAAGATTGAACAAGTTCAGTCCATATGAGTTTGGATTTGTCACTAATCTTGTCTTGTGATTATGGTTATGACAAATTCACATGGATAGGAACACACACACCATAAAATCTAAGTGTCATAAGGTTTCTCTCCGATTCATGAAAATGATGGTGAGGAAACGCTTTCACTAAGTAGATTTTAAGGAGACAGCATTTGTGACAATTGCATTCTCAAATTCGATTATGATTATGGCATCCCTTTTCATAATTCGAATTGTGAGAAATGGCAAAAAGGTCTAAACATTTGAGACTTATTGTTGTAAGTTCTTAAATTGTTTAGATACACATGTGAGCTATCTAAGGAAAGGTGTATGAGTTTGTGAAGCCTAAATAAAGTCTTATCAAAGCATCTCGTATCATAAATCTGAACTTTGGTAAGAAAGTCAATAAGTATTGATTTCTAGAAGTCCAGCTAATTTCTGAATACATGTCAAAGTTAGTAGTGTTGGGTTTTGAGCATTATAACACTCCTATGGTGTACATGCAACCCTATAAACCTTGGATCTATGTTTTCTCTATTATACATGCAAATATTAACTATTCCAAGGTTTCTTCCTAACTAGCATATTATGAAGCACCTATACTACAAAGTTCTAGTTATATGACATACCTTTTGATGTAGCTTGATGTCTTCAAGCTTTAAGAGCTTAGCCCCAATAGTGTGGAAGCCTCAAATGGAATCACAAATCACCAAAACACCTTGGAAGAACTTGAGAGAATATGTATGCACACTAAAATTAGCCCACTCTTATTTTCACACACTTGTGCCAATTTTATGAGCCAAGGACCCCTTTATATATTATGGAGGATTAGGGTTACATCCATGTAAACCCTAATACCCATGACCTTTCATTTACATAGGATCCATGGGTTAAAAGCTCCATGGACCATCCATGAAAGCTTAGCCCAACCTAAATGAACTTGGCCCATTCCATATATATAAGAGTCCATATTTAATTAGTTCTTTTTGATCACTTAATTAATTCTAAATTAATTCTTGATCAATACTAATTAAATAATATGATTCCATATTAATATATTAGAATTTATAATATATTAATATAAATCATAAATATACTATTCTCAAAAGACTATCCATATAAATTGTGCCGGTGAAGTGCAACCCAAATGGACCATGCCGGATCGGGTCAAGTACATACCAAATATAGTTATGGACTTAGACATTAATCCAACAAGTAAGAGCATAAGTGTTATGCTAGTAAGATGATAATTATTATGCTAGTGGGAGCATAATTATTATGGTAAGTGTTGCAAGTTAGCAATGTTAATTATAGAAAACAAAAGGTTCAATTCGCAAAGTTGTGGATTTGAAAAGTTGTTTTGCTATAATTAAGGGAGGGGAATTTATACTTCATTTCAAATATAAAAGCTTAGATTGGTTTTTAATCAAATTTAGTCAAATTTATATGAATGTTATGTTGGATTGGTTCAACATAATGAAATTCTATATGGAAATGTTAATTGCGTTCTCAAAATTCGATTATGATTACGACATCCCTCTTCATAATTCGAATTGTGAGAACATGGCAAATAGGAATATTATAGCAAAAGGCCGATCAAGTATCATGTCTTTATGTTAGACATTATGAATCGCATCCCATATGCTTCGGGTATAGGATCGATTGCATATGCTATAATATTCGTGTTCTAATTTTTCAAAATTACTAGGGCATTAAGAGGGAAAAAGGGACTAGAACAAGATATGACTAAAGTGGTTAAGCAATTGTCGAGGACAATCTGAGGTTTACCAAATATTGGTTGCTCATGGACGGTTGGAAGTATTTTGAAAATTTTGGAAGGACCATATTGACATATTCTGAAAAGAGGTGACTCTTGTTCAGAAGTGATAGTCAAAATGGGAATATGGAAATGTTTCCATGAGTGGAAGTTACTCTTTAAATCTGTGTAAGATTAAGAAACTTAATGCAAGAAGGATGTTCAAAGGAATGTACTTTGAACGTGAAACTTCATGGAATTGCTTTGCATTGGTATACTTTGTAATGTCTGTTGCCAAGTCTCTATGACTTTTGTGCATAGTCATTACAAGAGGATCATTGCATATAAGTTTAGAATCTAACAGATTTCAGTCAATGGCAAGAATTTGGTATTCTTACATTTATCATAAGGATTTGGAATTGTGAAATTAGTATCATTGACATGTTGTCAATTGATCTATTTCACAAAGAAAGGACCATAGGCAAACATAGTGTGCATGCTTGGAGCATGGCATAACTATTGTTTTAATTCAAGTATTAAGTTGATTATTCGAAACATTATATAATGAATAATGAGTAATCAATATGACTCAAAAGTTTTTGGGCCATATAGGATTAGTATTATTATTGTGTTTCACTTTGCATGTTTTGACTTCCCGAATAACTAGGTTATTCAAACCATCCACAGTCGATCATACTTTGGAAGTAGGTATTGAGGCAAGACTGTCATGAATGGGTCTGTAAGGGTGTTTTAGTCATAGCACAAGTTGGCTACAGTGTTCATGAGTACTCTTGGAATAAGATTCGAGTATTGGATTTAACCCACGCTCATCTGAATCACTTTATGGATTTTATCACGAATGATTGTGAGACGATAATATCTTATATTCTTGAAACGGAGACATGTAAGTTGTAGTTGCGAGTCGGTTGCACATTGACGTATGTAAACGCACCAGCAACTTGGTGTTATAAAACATATTGTTGTGTGTAATTTGATGAGTAAGTGCAAGCATGCATTTGGGTCGAAGTTTATCCGTTCCTTTTACCCCATGTGGATAAAAGCGATATTTGTGGGCCCCTCGATGATTTAGTGATGACACCCGAAGTGCTTGGCCAAGCCTGGACTGATTTGATTTGTTCAATTAGTCAGTCGTCATAAATCGGAAATCGGGAAACAACATATGGATAGAGAGAATGGTTATAATCCATGTCTCAGTCCATATGATATCTAGAATGGAGGAATATATGATCCCTTATCTAATGGACACGTTATTGACTAGGTCAGAGTTCGACATCGGCTTTTAAGAGCTACGATTGCTAGTCGGGTTGTGGAGTCGTATTTGCAATAATAGTTATTAGACTTATCCAAGTGGGAGACTGTTGGATTAATGTCTAAGTCCATAACTATAATTGGTATGTACTTGACCCGAGAGTAGCATGGTCGATTTGGGTTGCATGGCACCGGAACAATCTGAAGGATGGATAATTGAGAAGAGGTTATTTATGGTTTATTAATATATTATAAGTTCTAATATATTAATATGAAATCATATTATTTAATTAGTATTGATCAAGAATTAATTTGGAATTAATTTTGTGAGACTAATTAAATATATGAGGATTGATTGTGTAAATCATTCATTCTTATAAAGTGGGATTATGATCCATAGTTCCTTATGTTGGGCTTAACCCATGAGGTGACCCATGGATACTCCATGGAGGTTAAAACCCATGGAGCCTAAGGAATGTGGAAAGTCATGCACATGAGGGTTTACATGGTGTAACCCTAGTTGCGTCACACTATATAAGAAGCCTCATAGCTACCAAAATTGGCACCTAAGTGATTTGCAAGAGGGCTAGCCGGATTTTGGGTGTGCAAGGAATCACTTCTCAAGTTCCTCCATTGTTGGTGGTGTTGTGTGATTCCATTTGAGGTGCAACACTTGGGGCACTAAGTTCTTAAAGGTCCAAGGTTTCCAACTACACTAAAATATATGTCATCTAACTTGTATTTCATGTTGTTTATACTCCATTGTATGCTAGTTAGGATGATGCTTTGGAAAATTGAAAGTTTGCATGTATAATAGAGAAAACATAGATCCAAAGCATCTAGGGTTGCATGTAAACCATAGGAGTGTTAGAATGCTTAAAGCCCAACATTTTAGACGTTGATGGATGTTTCTATACATGTTCTTTCTTGTAGAACCTGAAGGTCAGATTCACGCTGAACCTTATTCGCTTAGGGTTAAAGGACCGATGGAAGTTTGTGACCCAAAAAATTTATCCAGTGGAGCAGCCCGCAATGACCTGGGAGAAGTTATCGAAGATGTTCTAGACCGAGTATGTTCTACTTGTAGAGAGAGAGGGGGGGAGGGAGGGAGTTTGGATCAGGAGGATCTGTCGCTCAAGCGGACGGCATATTCGATGATGGAGATCATCAAGATATTCACCGAGAGAGCCCTATTTTGTCCTAAGTATGCCGCCTCGGAGCAGGTGCATATACAATGATACTTGAGTATTCTCAAGATTGAGATCCGAGAGTTTATGTCGACACCCAATATCGGACCCTAGCAGAGTTGTAGTCACATTACCGAAGGAGGGGTATAGAGTTACAAGCATAGAGGAAGGATAAAAGGTAGACCATTGTTTAGGCTCAACCAATATCTAAGTGGTTCAAACCAGCTGATTCCCGTTTAGGAGGCCAGAGGGGTCGCACTTGCAGCAAGTGTGGTAAGGTTCATGTATGTACTTACCGATTAGGGTCTGACAGCAAGGAGGGCCAGCAGGTGAAGGATTGTACTCAAGTGTTTAGGGTTTGTTTCCATTGTGAGCTAAGCCAGTGTAGGCACTGACTCCTACGACCTTGCGGGTCATGGACAATCGATAGGGGAGAGCTTAGGCCCCGAAGGCCAGGGGTCGTTCTTACCAGCTGACAGTAGAGGAGGCCAGGGTGGAGCCTGATGTCGTTACTGGTATGTACATTTTTATATTTCCTGTTATTTAAATATGCATGCTTATGGTGTGTTAATGTTTAGGTACGTTCCTAGTGAATTCCATGCATGCTTTAGTGTTGTTCGACTCGGGTGCGAGTTATTCATTTGTATTGTTGTCATTAAGTAGGAGCTTTGATATAGCTCTTGGGGTATTAGAGTATCCGTTGCAAGTTTCCATTGTAGACGAACACAAGGTTTCCACTACTAGTGTCTTCCGTGGTCGTGTTCTGGAGATTTTCGAAGTGCCTTTGCGATTGATCTGGTCCTCATCCTGATATGAGATGTTTTTGTGATCGTGGGTATAGATTGGCTAAGTGGGTTTGGGGATCTGATCGAATATGAGCGACAGTTAGTGGTGGTGCATATCCCAAGTGGGGGAGATTTGACTATCTATGACGAGTGTATTAGAGTTGGCTCATCTTTCTGTTCTGCCGCGAGGGCTAGGAGATATTTGTAGTAGGGTTGTGCTAAATACCTTGCTTATGTGGTTGATACTCCATAGGAGAAGAAGCGATCGATATCCGATGTGCTAGTGGTTCGAGAGATCCCTAACATTTTCCTAAAGGATTTTCCTGGATTACCTCCGAAGAGGCCAGTTGAGTTCAGGATAGATTTGATCCTTGTGGCGGCCCCTATTGCTAAGGATCCATATCGCCTCCCACCGCCCGAGATGTAGGAGTTTTCATGTCCGCTTCAGGAGCTGTTGGGCAAAGAGTTTATTCAACTGAGCAGTTTTCATGTCCGCTTCAGGAGCTGTTGGGAAAAGAGTTTATTCAACTGAGCAGTTTCACCTTGAGGAGCACCGATTCGGTTTGTGAAGAAGAAGGATGGTTCTCATTGTATATGTATAGACTATCTGGAGCTAAATAAGTTGACGATGAATAACCGTTACCCACTCCCAAGGATTGATGACCTCTTCGATTAGCTGCAGGGCGCATCTTGGTTTTCCAAGATCGATTTGAGGTCATGGTATCACCAGATGAGGTTTAGAGAGGATGACATTGAGAAGACGACCTTTTGGACTCTATATAGTCATTATGAGTTCGTGGTGATGCCAATTGTTCTCACCAATGAACCGACATCATTCATGGATATGATGAATCGGGTGTGCATGTAGATGGTCGAGCGGTCAGTTATTGTATTTATTGATGATATCCTGGTCTATTCTAAGACCAAGGAACAACATGAGGAGCACCCATGAGAGATTCTCGGAGTCTTGAGGAAGTAGAGGTTGTATGCTAAGTTCTCCAAGTGCGAGTTTTGGTTGCATGAAGTTCAATTTCTAGGACACCTCGTCAATCAAAGCGGAATTTTGGTCGATCCGGCCAAGGTTGAGGCAGTGATGCAGTGGGAGGTCCTGAAGTTTCCATCTGAGATCCAGAGTTTTCTTGGGCTGGCTGGTTACTACAGGATAATTCATTCATGATTTCTCCAAAACTGATGTTCCTCTCACTCGCTTGAAAAAGAAGAGTGTTGATTTTCCATTGGGGGGCTTGAGCAACAGGCAACATTTGAGAACCTGAGGCAGAAGTTATGTGAGGCCCCAATGTTGACCCTTCCAAAGGGTATTGAGGATTTTGTAGTATACGAAGTCTCTTTAATCACATGAGTGGGTCGGTACTTATGTAGCAGGGTAGGGCGATTGCTTATGCATCCAGGCAGCAGAGGCTTCATGATGCTACTTACCCTACGCGCGATCTGGAGTTGGGGGTGGTGGTGTTTGCCCTCAAGATTTGGCGAAATTATCTATATGGGGTCCATTGCACTATTTACATGGATCAAAAGAGTTTGAGATATCTTATGGATTAGCTGAATCTGAATATAAGGTAGCGCAGGTGGCTGGAAATGGTGAAGGATTACGACTGTGAGATTTTATATAACCCGGGAAGGCCAATGTGATGGCCGATGCCTTAAGGCACAAGGGGGCTAGTACTCCCATCATAGGTCTAAGTTTGAGGATGATCATCACTTCACCGCTTTTGGATTTGATCAGAGGGGCGCAGACTAAGGGAATCAAGGAGGAGAACTGGATGAAGGATATGATCAGGGGTCAGTTTACTACTTTTGTAACTGATAGGCGTTGGTTACTGAATCACTATAGTAGGGGTTGGGTTCCAGTTTCCGGAGGGGTTCGTCAAACATTTCTAGATGGAGCGCACACGTCTAAGTTCTTGATTCATCCTGGCACAACAAAAATGTATCGGGATTTGAGACTCAGTTATTGGTGGCCCTGCATGAAGAGGTAGATAACTTGGTACGTTGATGCTATTTGTTTGATCATGGACTGTTTGAGGCTCAGTTATTGGTGGCCCTGCATGGATCTTATCACAAATTTACCAAGAAATACCAAGGGGTTTGATGCTATTTGTTTGATCATGGACTGTTTAACCAAGATTGCCCGCTTCTTGCCATTCAGGAGAGTTCATCGGCCGAGAAATTAGCCGACATCTATGTTCATGAGATTGTTGCACGTCACGGTGTGCTTATCTCTATAGTCTCATATCGAGATGTTCGGTTTACTTCCAGGTTTTGAAAGAGGTTCCATGATGAGTTAGGTACTTGTGCTTCATTTTAGCACGTCATATCATTCGCATACAGATGGGCATAGTGAGCGAACTATCAATACAATCGAGGATATGTTGAGAGAAAGTATCATCAATTTTGGAGGGAGATAGGATTCCTATCCTCCATTGGTTAAGTTTTCATACAACAACTATTATTCCAGCATCGGTGCACCGCTTTATGAGCTTCTTTATGGAAGGTAGTGTCGGACCTCAGTTTGTTGGGGAGAGGTTAGACATAGAGTTATGGGGAGCACTTAGGAAATATAAAGACTTTTTGATTTTATGTTGTCATGTTTTAGTTTTAAAGTTTAAATTAATGAAATCTATTTATGTTTTTTGTTTCCTCTGTTTTGCTGTGTGCTTAATGTAAACTGAATCTAAAAATTTAAATAAAATAAAATAAAACACTCTAAGAAATAATATATAATCTAATTCATATCATTTTTTAAACTAACTTATGTCCAACACATCATTTGTTATGATCTAAATGAGTTATGATTCTAAAATCTCATTATGTAAATTAAATGATCATTAAAATTAGTCTAATTATAATTTTACCACCGCATACAAACAAATAGAAAATTATCTTAGGTAAAAATAATTATTATTATTACTTATACTTAGTGTTTTATCAATTTAAAAGGTAATAACTGAAAATATATATAAAAACTAATAAATTCCAATTATGTATAGTACTCAAAAAGTCATAATAAAACCATAAAGAGTGTATGAGGTTTATTAAGGACATTATGGTCTTTGAATCTCGAAAAGCAATAAAGAGTGTATGAGGTTCATTAAGGTTCATTAAGGACATTATGGACTTCGTGTCTCAAAAAAACCATAAAGATTTTCAAGAATTTAGGATCTATATAACCTAAATTCTTGAAACTCTTTATGACTTTCAAAGATACAAAGCCCATAATATCCTTAATGAACCTCATATGGTACTCTGAATGTCCCCTTTTGTCTTTTCAAACCCTTTTTAGTTATTTTACAAGAATGAGTTTTATAAGTTATAAATAGAAACCACAATGAAAATGCATATATAATTAAATTTATAATGACATGTTACACGCACATGGAAATGATAGATTAATTAAGATACCATTTCCAGATTTACACAACATACATAATGGTGAGTTCAATGAGAGAGTTGAAAAGGTGACAAGTCTAGTTGTCATTTAATTGATTTAATGTTCTATTGAACTTTATATAGTTCAATTCATTGAAGGAAAAAATTGATATTGTATACATGAAATGTAGAAAGATGATGTGGCAATCCATGAAACTCAATAGAGTTTAATGCATTGTGGATGCCCTAAAGAGCATCTATAATTAGGGCTATAAACGGACAAGACCTTTGTTCATGTTTGTTCGTTTAACTAAACGAATGAGAATTTTTTTTCCATGTTCGTTCATTTGGTAAATAAACGAATCGAACGAACATGAACAAATGTTTGTTCATGTTTGTTCTTGTAAGTTAGCCAAACAAATAAATGAACACGAATGGATGAATGAACGAGTTTTCTTGTTAATGTTCGTTCGTTTAACAAATTACCTTGCTCATGTTCGTTCTTTTATGTTTGTGAACATGCTAAATGAACATAAATGAACATAAACGAACAAAGATAAACAAACACAATTGAGCATATATGAACATAAACGAACATATAATATATTAATGTAATAAAACAATTGAACATATATGAATATAAATAAACTCAAACGAACGAACGTAAACAAACAACATAAGCGAACTTTCATGAACATAAATAAATGAACAAGACCTTTGTTCATGTTTGTTCGTTTAACTAAATGAATGAGAATTTTTTTCCATGTTCGTTCATTTGGTAAATAAACGAAGATAAATGAATTTTCTACCGAATGTTCGGTTTGTTTACAACCCTATCTATAATGCATTGAAATTCATATTCATTGCAATGCCAACATGATATATATATATATATATATATATATATATATATATATATATATATATATATATATATATATATATATATATATATATGTCACAATGGTATAGTTTAATCGGTTGAATGCCAGTTAAGTATGTCACCTCATTCAACTCTTCCATCAAGATATGCATATTCTTCTAGAGGATGCTCTAAATGAGACCAATCAAAATGAACCACGTAATTGGCAATATGTTTAATGTATAACAAAAGTAGTAGTCATTATCATATATATGATTTGGTACAAAGTTTCAAATTTGTATAGTTACAACTCAACAAAACAATATAAAGTGTCTATACCACCTACATGATGGGCAACTTTCAATTCCAGGATCATTATGATTATAATCCATAGTTTTTAAACGATGACATATTATTGGGCAATAAAAAACAAATATGAAGTTATCTTTGAAATTATAATTGACAAAGCGTGTATGAAACCAAACTTAAATAAGGTTTGAAGGTTTATAAATCGATTAGTCATTAGTTCTACATGTGTTTTTATTTTGTTACTGGTTAATGATGTAGTTAGTGGTTTCTGGATTATATACATTGTGTTCAATTATATGTTTAGTGCCATTTTTAAGACCAATTCTAACGATATCTATGTTTAAATATCTTGTGAACCGATGTAGATAAACAAAGACCCTTCTTTATGGTAATAGGTTATGTTCCATGCATGTATTCATATACAAATGATAAAGAAAATCCTTAAAAAATATTGTCTTCTTTTTTCGTGAAATTGATGGTGACGGACAATGGTGGCGGTGGTAGTAGTAGTAGTGGTGGTGGTGAAGGCAACAAAAGAAGATATGGTGTGGATACGATGAGTATGATCGAGTCCCTTATAAATTATCATTTTATGGTCGAGTCCCTTATAAATTATTATTTTATAAGAGCTAGGATTGATTATATAAAAATTTGGAACAACATATCCTATTCTTATAAAAATAATTTTTTATAAAACATAGAAACATTTATTTAACTTTAGTCTAATTATTATTTAGAGCATAAACAATTTTATATAAAATGTAAAATACTTGGTATAAAAATTACCCATATTTTATATTTTTGTTCATATTATTCATTCTTATAAGATAAAGTTTTTTATATTACCCAGTCTTATAAAATGATTTTTTTTTCAATCTTCGCAGTAATAATGGTTTAATTTAAGTAAAATAAAAATTTATTGAAGAATAAAAGTAACAAATAATCAAGAAGTGAGCAGTCTAATTTAAAACCATGTTTAACCAATTTTCACATGCTGAAACGTTTATTAAATCTTAGTTCGTATTAATCTTCGATTAATGAATTTTAATTTTTGAAAGTTTACATCTAAAGTTTACAAATATATTATTAAACGGGATGTATAATATATTTTATTAGTCATGATGGTATATGCATTGGGTTCACGTATATGCAATAAATGCCTACTTGCATTGCCCAAAGCTTCATCTGTCCTAGGTGTCAGCCCCATTAACATTTCAATTTATTTCCTCCATACAATCACGATTCAAAACTTTTCAATTATTATTTAAAATTTTAAACAAATATAAATCATAATGTGTGATTACATTTACATGAGAAGTTAACTAAAAGGAGAATTTAAATCAACATGGGTCGAGAAAATATTTGGTCTAAAAAGCCCATGGACTAAAAGGTCTTTCTATTCATTGTTTAGTAACATTTGACCCATCCCAGTCATTTGAAGCACACGTTTCATAACTTACAAGTCAAGATTGCTACTAGGGTTTGCAAAAATTGCCTTTAAAATCTTGCGAGTAATAATAACAAATGATATATTTTATTACAATTTGACATGGTATCGATCTATCAAGTTTGGAGAAACTCATGCCTGATCATAAGGGAGTTCAGGGTGTGCGATTGCATGCGATTTTAAATAAAAAAAGGGGCATAATTTTGATAAAATAAGTATACATAATATATATAAAGTGATGTTAAAATTCAATGCTATCTTCTCAATTAGCTTAACACACCAATGCTCATTTTTGATGCGAAAGGTTGTACTTTCGAAGCATGTTATCCCTCCATATCCACTGAAAATTATGTTATTTAGTTGCCTACTAATTTTGGGCCCATGAGTAGTCCCCACCCAAACATGTAATCAATCTAGAACAATATTTGGATAACTACTACATGACAAATCAAACCAACAACTAGCTACTAGCAGTTGAGACTAGGATTGACGAACACATCAAAATTAAAGACCCCAAACGTATAATGTCCACTCTTCATCATAAAAGAATGATCATGCCTTTTTGCTCGAAGTTAAATGTAATTTAGTTCATGAAAATTATCATTTATTAACCCAAGAATGACCCTACTTTGATGCAATTAAGAATTACATGTATAGGTAACGATATACAAAGCATTCAATGGACGAATAAAACATGAGCAAGACTTGGTGTTTGACATGGCATTTGGGACGTCTAGGCCAATGCTTGGTCAAATCCCGAGTCAAAGGTTAGCATGCAAAGGTCAAAAAAGGACAACATACTTTTGGGTGTCTTAGAGGGCGCTAAACACACCATCTTGATTTATGACATAACAGAAGATAAAATACAAAAATATATTGGGATGATGTCTCAGGAAGCTGTTAAGACGACCTATCATTTTACAACCTAGTTTTTGGATGCTGGCACTGCATAAATTCAATTGTTTATAGTTTAACTTGGCGCGCATGAACTTTTACCCTTCATTTCTTCTTTCAAAACCTCTATAAATACCAAAAATAATCACTAATTGTAAGCACTTCCCAAACGAATTCCGGTAATTAGTGAGGATTTTTTTTAACATCCTATTTTGGGACTAGAAGTTTTGGGCTTTTACAGTAAAATAAAAAACTTCTTCAAATTAAAATAAAATAAATTAAAATGAAATGAATAAATGAATGAAAGTAAATGATTTAGAGTAATAAACCTAATAAACCTTTGTAGTAGTTCATCAATGAATTATGGTAGAGTTTTGGCATCAAATGAAATTTTCAAAGGTTAAGGTGCCAAGTGCGACAATTTAGGAAAACTTTAGTGTGACTTGGGGACTTGACCAATTAAGTGAGTAGGACCATTATTATATGTGTTATGTTGGTGAAGGATTCAAAATGAGTTATTATACGTTTTTGGCCCAGTTAGGGACCATATTTGAAAAGAAACTAGAATGAGGGTCGATAGTGTCAACTTGTAGAAACTTGTGTTTGACCAGAGATTTTGACCAAATAAGCATTTTGAACTTATTTTGTACAATTTAAGATAGGTAAGGACCATTTATGGGCTAATATAATTTTGAGGTGAACTTAGGGACCATTTCTGAAAAATTTTTATGAGGAAGGGCCAAATCTATCAATTTGGCCAAACTTGTGGACACGTCATGCCCATCAGGGGCTGACACTTGTGTATTTTATGCAACCTTTATTAACCCATTTAGGGTTTGTATGTTTATATCCAACCTTTATAAACTCACTCAGCAGGAGCTGACACTTGTGTATTTTTTCTTTTGTGCCTTATGATTGGTGTAGGAAGCTTAGAAGTTTGACCTTAGTGAGAGGGGTTTGCTTATGGGGTAGCTATTCTAATGAGATGATACCATTTTTGGACATGTTAGATGTTTTATCAAATTAAACATTTACTTTTGCTATGTTTTTAAATTGACTGAAATTATGAATTGATTTTGAGGTAATGTGGTGATTTGAAAATGTTTTGAACTAACTAAGTCTTCCACTAACGTATTCTGTTAAAGATTGTTTTAAAAAGAATTTTTTTTTGGTAAAAATCACGACGTTACAGGAACTCATGGTCAAGGAAGTAGCTCTCGCGGAGACAATATATGTCCTTCAAGGGCCTAAACGTACAAATATTTTATGAACTGTAAACCAAAAATATTGTATGGTAACGAAGGCGTCATTGGTATAACATGATGGATCGAGAAGATGGAGTCTGTCTTCCAAATCAACTACTGTCCGGGCAATAGCAAAGTCAGGTTTGCTGCATATACTTTCATGGACACAACATTAACCTAGTGGAACGACAATGCATCCAATATGGGCGTTACTGCAGCAAATGCCATGGCTTGCGAAGATCTGAAGGTCCTCTTAATCGATGAGTATTGTCCTAGGGACGAAATATAAATCCTAGAATATGAACCCTGGAGCCTAACCATGAAAGCTTCAGACATTACGGGGTACACTACTATGTTTAATGGCATCTCCCTTTTGTGCCCGACACTCATGACTCCAGAATACAAGAAAGTAGAACGATACATATGGGGTTTAGTACCACAGATCAAGAGGATGGACATGTCTTCAAGACCAACAACCTATAACAATGTTAAGCACTTTGTCGTTCATCTGACAAAGAACAAAATCCAACTAGGTCTGGAGGCCATAAACGCAAGCCCAATGGAAGATCTCATGACAAACATCAGGTAAGAAACAACAGGTCGGAACAGTTTATGCAACAAAAACAACAACGGTCAACCTAGCCCTAGCCCAAAAACATAATTATGATGGAAAGCATCCACTGTGCAACTGATGCAACCGACGTCATAGTGGTGAATGCTTCCATTGCACCAAGTGCAACAGAAAAGGGCACACTACCAATTTATCCAAAAGCTCAACACCTACTGTGGGAAATTAAAGGGCTCGTACAGGATCAGGTAATGGTGGAGGGAGATATTTTTTTCGAGTGTGGGGAACCTGGTCATTTTAAGTGTGATTGCCTGAAACTGAAAAATAGAGAGGGAAATGCTCGTGGACGAGCTCTTGTGATTGGAAACATAGATTTTATCTAGGATCATATGGTAGTTACTGGTATGTTCCTCATCAATAACTTATAAGCTACAATATTGTTTGTTAAGAAGTAGGACAAATCCTTCCGGATGTTTATCGATTATTAGGAGTTGAACAACTAACGATTAAAAACCATTACCCACTACCCATAATCGAAGACTTGTTCGATCAAATCCAAGGATCAAGCTACTACTCCAAAATCGATCCAAGGTTCGAATATCATCAACATAGGGTATTAAAAGAAGACATCCTGAAGACGGCATTCAGGACTTGGTATGGTCATTACGAGTTCTGGATTATGCATTTTGGACTAAGAAATGCCCGGACAGTGTTCATGGATCTCATGAATCATGTTTGCAAGTCATATTGGGATAAATTCGTGATCGTATTTATTAATGAAATATTAATATACTCATCAACCAAAGAAGAACACACCCAATACTTGCCACAAATACTGGAACTACAGAGAAAGGAAAGGTTGTACGCTAAATTCTCTGAATGTGAATTTTGGATTAGATAAGTACAATTCATAGGGCATGCAGTCAGCAACAAGGGGATCCATGTAGACCCTTCAAATATAGAAGCAATCATGAATTAGGAAGCACCAAAAACACCCACCGAGGTATGCCAAATCTTAGGCCTTGCAGGATACTATAGAAGATTCATTGATAAATTATCCAAGATATCCAAACCCCTCACAACATTAACATAAAATAAAGTTCAACTAGAAGGAAAATCAGGAAACTGCATTCAAAAAATTGAAGCACATGTTATGTAGCACACCTATCCTATCACTTCCTGAAGGAACTGAAGAATTTGTTATATATTACAATGCGTCTAATCAAGGATTGGGTTGCATATCAATGAAATGGGAAAATGTGATTGCTTACGCTTCTCGACAACTCAAGGTGAATGAGAACAACTACACTAACCATGACCTTGAACCAGGAGTTGTAGTTTTTGCCCTAAAAATTTCGAGACACTACTTGTATGGTACGAGATATACTATCTCTATAGATCGAAAGAGTCTCCAGCACATCTTCGACCAAAAAGAACTCACCATGAGACATCGAAGATGTGATGAACTACTAAATGATAACGAATGTGACATTTGTTATCATCCCGGCAAGACAAACGTTGTAGCAGACGCCTTGACCCACATGGAACGCGTGAAACCTCGACGATTACAAGCGTTAACTATGAAAATTCATTCCAACCGTGTTGCACAAATCCATGAAGCTCAACTTGAACCTCTGAAAGAAGAAACATTGCGAGCGAAGTTTTACAGGGGATGGATAAACACCTTGAACTTAAGGAGGACGAAGCACAATACTTTATGAACCGGATCTGGACACCCAAATTCGGTGACATCAGAAGCTTAGCTATGGATGAAGCTAACCAATCGAGGTATTCCGTTCATCCTGGTTCCGATAAAATGTACTTGGACATGTACTTGGAAATGAAGAAGTTGTATTGGTGGCCGAATATGAAAGTTGGAATTGTCACTTATGTGGGCAAATGTTTGACCTGTTCTAAGGTCAAGGGAGAACATAAGAAGCCCTCAGGTTTACTTGAATAACCAAAGATACCTAATTAGAAGTACGAACAAATCACAATGGACTTCATTACTAAACTACCCAGGACAACGAGTGGTTTTGACATAATTTGGGTAGTATTCGACAGAGTAACATAGTCCGCTTACTTCCTACTAATCAAAGAAACTGATAAGATGGAAAATCTCACTAGAACATACCTTAAGGAGATCGTCAAGATGCATAAGGTGCCAATATATATCATCTTTGACAGAGATAGTAGTTCACCTTACGATTTTGGTAATCACTGCAGAAATCCTTGGGAAACCGCTTAGACATGAGCATAACTTACCATCCACAAACTTATGGTTAGAGTGAACGATCCATCCAAACTTTAGAGGATAAGCTTTCAGCCTGTGTGATAGACTTCGGAAGTTCTTGGATACTCATTTGTCGTTGATTGAGTTCTCACATAACAACAGTTTTCACACCGATATCAAAGCCGCACCATTTGAGGCTCTATACGGACAAAAGTGTCGATCACTAATATGCTGGGCAGAGGTCGGAGATACCCAATTGGACAAAATGCATGCAAATAATACACCGCACACTAGGCTAGAAATAATTCATGAAACGACCAAGAAGATCGTGCAAATCAAGGACCGACTAAGGGATGCACGTGATTGTCAGGAAAGTTATGTTGATGTGAGACGTAAGCCTCTTGAATTCTAGTTTGGGGACATGTTTATGTTAAAAGTATCACCCTGGAAGAGAATTATTCGGTTCGGTAAATGGGGAAAGTTGAACCTACGATACATAGGACCCTTTGAAATTCTTCACAGAATTGGTCTTGTTGACTCAAGCTGCCTCAAGAGCTAAATAATGTGCACGATGTTTTCCATGTATCCAACAATAAGAAAAGTCTGTTTGATGACACTCTTGATATTCCTCTCGACGAGATCCAAGGGAACACAAAACTTCACTTTGTAGAAGAACCTATGGAGATTATGGATAGAGAGATCAACGCTTGAAACAGAGTCAAATTCCTATAGTGAAGGTACGATGCAACTCACTGTGAGGACCAGAATTCACATGAGAATGTGAAGATCAAATGAAGCAAAAGTATACCCATCTATTTAAATATGTCCCATCTACAAGTTGAATTTCGGTACAAAATTCTTTTATCGAGGGGAGAATATAACAATTGGTAAAAATAGGTCAATGTTTGCAAGTCGAACCATAACGAACCATCTTGTAATAGGATCCATTATATAGTTGTCCATATTTTTGAATGCAATTGAAGTCATTATACTCAGATTTACATACGAAATACTCTCTTTGTCTCCAATTTGTGTTGGACGCTAAAGAACAAAACTATATTCTAAAACATAAGCACTATTAAATGCGTTAAATGGAAATCGTACACAGAAGTTATGCCCTTTTACGGATGCAAATCAATTATATAATTGATTTTCCCGGAAACGAACGATGTATCTCTTCGATGAGATAGCTATACATTTCGTAAATTATTTTTTGAACACATTTTTGAACTCAACATATATGCTAATATTTGACTCTATATTCAGAATATTTTAGCTCGAAATTATAACACTTTCGCTAAACTATCGTATCGATAAAACTATAAAAGTTACCGAATTAGAACTTTCAATGAGTTTTAAACATAGTAGCGTCTTCATTTGAAAAATATGTTTATATATTTAGACTCAGCACATCGTTACAATCGACAAACATATTCGAAAAAATTGCACGAAGTCGGATCACGGAGCATGAAAATTGAGACAACATATGGCGGGTGACATCACCTTAATGATGTCATCACCATGAAATCAACTAGTCCTATATATGAGTGCTAAATCTTCATAAAAAACTGATCCATCGTCTCTCTACCCTTTCTCATCCTCTATCTTTTTCTTGAGAGCTGAACCACCGACAAACGACGCTAGAACCGGCCACCAGCATCACCCTTTTTTCGGCGTACCTCCCCACCATGAACCCCCTTGCCACTCCTATTGTTTTTTTGTTGTTGTTCTATCCCTACGAAGACCAAACCGACGAATGCTGCTGATCTGATACATGGCAGCCGCAAAAAAGGCTTACCGGCAACCACGCGCCGACGTGGTTGGCAGATCTCTGGTTTTCCGGCGAGAACTCCGACAATCCCATTTGACGTAAAAATTACATTTATGGGTTCCTGAAGAAAAGATCTGTAAGCCTTCGGCGTTAGTTTATCCTAAAAATCTCACGTTCAAAATTCGATAAAACGCAAAACGAGTCCCGATTCTCGAAACAAACACTATTCACGCTTCATGGGTAAGTTCTACGGTCCCTTTTAAGCTTTTTATGTTTTCGAAGGAGAATACATGCAACACATATATTTACGTTACCATTTATATTTCATATTTACTTTATCGTTTAGTTTTCGTATTTACGTTTACGTAGACTCATCATAGTTTATATTTCGTATTTACGCTATCATTTATATTTTTGTATTTACGTTATTGTTTATATTTGTTATTTACATATTATATATTTTAACACGGCAATAAATGACTATATATATATATATATATATATATATATATATATATATATATATATATATATATATATATATATATATATATATTATTTTTTTTCACGTTATAAATGCCTAAAAGTATAACTTATGTTATAATTATAAAAATTTAACTTTAGTTTTATGTTCATAAATTTAACATTCCAAATATATATATATATATATATATATATATATATATATATATATATATATATATATATATATATATATATATATATATATATATATATAGGTTTAGATTCTATGGAAAACAAAAAATCCTAAAAAACCCTAAAAATCATAAAAATGCATAAAAAAATACTTAGAGATCACAATACTTTTTTTTGAATTTTTTTATGAAAAAATCGCATGTTTTTAAATAAATTCGTTGATTTTGTTTTTTGAAATTTTTTTTAAAATTTTTTTTTTCAGCGAATTTATTAAAAAACCTACGACTTTATTATAAAACAATTAAAAAAAAAGTTTTGTAATCTCTAAGTATTTTTTTATGCATTTTTAGGGTTTTTTTGTTTTCCAAATAACCTTTCCCTATATATATATATATATATATATATATATATATATATATATATATATATATATATATATATATATATATATATATATATATATATATATAATCAGGATCAGAGGAGGACTGAAAAATTGGTGAGGACTGCGAGCACAAACATTTTCTGTGTGATTGAAAAAAATAAAAGGTGGAGATTTAATTTTATTTATCGTCAAAATTTCACGAGATGGTATGACGTTTTGGTAACTATGTGCAAGATTTTGGGATTTTATGAATATTAAATGTTTTAAGGGTATGATTGAGAAATCAAAACGAACCAAAAAAAAAAAAAACACTCACGTGTTGGTATTTTTTTCACCCACTTTGTTTTTTGGTCATAACTTTTTTTTTCTATGAAAAAAAAAATCAGAAAAAAAAAGCAAAGGTCTTAAAATATAATTTTCTACAAAATAAGCATAATCATGAATTTTTAATTTTTTTTTTTAAGTTTTTAATGACAAAACTTCAAAAATGGTCCCTATGATATGCATTTTTTTCGAGGGTAGTCTAAAAAAAGCCTTTTTTTGTTTCATGGTCATTTTGAGATAATTTCGTTGCGGATTTTGTACTTAATGATAGTAATTCCCTTGGATATTTCTTTTATATTTTTCTTTCATTTTTTAAATCAATTACTTATTTATTTATTTAAATAATTAAAAAATAAGAGTCTCTCTCTCTCTCTCTCTCTCTCTCTCTCTCTCTCTCTTTCTCTCTCTACACCCATTCAAAGCTGAAGAACACACAGTCAAGACACGGTCCATTTTTGAGGATTGTTTTATAAAATAAATACCCACACTCATGAATCTAAAATTGTTTTCTGGACAAAAAAAACCCAGAAATCGAATATGAAATCATTGTTCTTCAAACCATTTCTGAAAACAAAACAAAACCCTAAAAATCGAGGGTGGGAAGTAGCCGAAGGATGATGGGTTTTGATTGTAATGTAGGTGGTGATGATGATAGGAGCAACGAGCTTCAACTTCTCTCCTTATTGGTGCTTGTTAGCAAGAAGGGTGCTCCAATCTGATTGTATTGGCGAGATTGTGTTTGTAATTAACAAGGGAAATAGGGCAAGCAAGGTGATAGATCTGATCGACTTCAAGTATTAAGGGCTCAACAACATCGTGTCAAATTAGCTCAAATATAGGGTTCTGGAGCACCCAGCTACCGACGGAGGCGGAGATGGGTAATGAGGTTGGCTGGAATCTGAAGATAGGAAGAAGATGACGATGTTCTTGAGGAAGAAGACGGGTGCTTCCACAGCCACTTCCAGAGATGAACTACTTGGTAGACCTTCTTCGTTTTCTTTCCTATTTCTTCTCCACTACTTTTGGTAAACATTTGACACCCCAAACATTGATCCGAGATTCACATTCCACATTCTCGCAGATTTCATGCTCCACCAACGACAACTGACTCTATGAATTTCCGATTACATCATTGTTCTTCCTTCCAACCCTTCACGACGAAGATGATTATGGAAGGGAGGTCAAACCAACATTTTCATCGCATTACATACAGATAATCCAACATAATCTTTTTGGACCAAATCGAATTCGACAGGATTAGAATTTAGGGATGCAGCTTAGGGTTTTGGGTAGGTAATAAATCTAACAATCTTAGAGGTTGTTAATCTTGTAGAAATAAGCATCTAACCAGCAATTCACCATTTTGTTCCTTGTATAAGATGTTATGAGTTCATGTGGTTGACTGGATAACCATAAAGAAGAAATAGAGGATGATTTTAGTGGATGAACACATACACACACACACACACTTATTTTAAGTATGAAGCAAGTGTGTGATTTCCAATGAGAGATAATGATCTATGGGTAACAACAATGATTCATAATGTGCTACAAACTCTCTATAAATCTACTTGTATTTTGTTGGTTCTTTTGGTCTTTACACTCATCGAGTTATTATGAGTATTTTGATAAAGAATAAATTTGTAGGAGAGAGGGGGGGGGGGGGGAAGGGGAGGGAGGGAGGGAGAGAGAGAGAGAGAGAGAGAGAATTCTTTATTTTCAATTATTTAAATAAATAAATTAGTATTTGATTTAAAAAATGAAAGAAAAATAATAAAGAAATATCCAATGGTATTACAGTCATTTCAGTTTACCGAGGAATCAAATCCGCAATCAAACTAACTCAAAAGGACCATGAAGCCAAATAATTCGAGGTTTGGACTAAACCTCAGAAAAAATGCATATCACAGGGACCATTTTTGTAGTTTTGTCTTTTTTAATTTTTATAAAAAGACCCAGAAAAAAATCTCCAGACATCATGAAAAATTTAAGGGATACTTCTACTCATTATACTAAAGACTTTCTAAAAAGAATTTTTTAGGATTAAGTTTTTGAGGTGTTATTTTTGATTTTATGAAATATTGTTTTTATAAAATATAATAGAATTTTTTTCATTTAAATTAAAAAAAAGCAAATAATAGAGTTCTTTGTAATACTATTTTAATGAGTTTGTAAAAGAAAATTTTTTAAAAGATATATTGTTAAGGATACAAATGTTTTGTTTAAATGATTTTAAATTTTTATAAAAAAAATAAGATGTGAAAATTTTCGTTTTACAAAATAAAAATCCTTTTAAAGTTTTATCATCTATCATATATTATGAAATTTTTGAAAATAAATTTTTATAAATAAGGTTGTTTAGATACCAAACTTTATTTTAAAAAATTATATGTTTTTCTAAAAAAATTTAAACATAATATGCTTCAAAATATTTATGATTCAAAAAAAGTTATCATTGAACATATTTATGATACTTAAATTGTTATGATCTAAAAATATTTTCATTCAAATATTTTATGATCCTTAATTACATCTTTTATGATTCAAAATTAAATGATTCGAAATATATAATGAGCCAAATTTTGTATTTTGAACAAAATTTTTATTTAATTGAAGATATTATTGATTTAAAATCATATGATTCAAAAATGATATGATCCAAAATACTATCTTCAAATTAATTTGATTTAAAATTTTATGATAAAAAATAATACGATTGAAAAATAGTATGAACGAAAAAGATTATGATGTCTATTATTTTTATTATTTAATACTTTTATAATTGTTAAACATTAAAAACGCAAACTGATATTTAGTTTAAAAACATAAAAAATCAAAAATAATCAAAAAATAAAGACAAAAGTAAAAAAAAAAACAATAATAACTTCAAATATGTAGTAAAGACATTAAAAATAGAAAAACACAAAAAAATGAAAAAAAAAAAACGACAAGTAAAATTATAAACCTTCAAACCGAGAATATGTATGTTTAAATTTCTTTTGAAACTATTTTTTAAAAAGTAAAATAAAATAATAATAATAATAATAATAATAATAAACCCACTTAAATGACGTTTCATGGACGTTCGCCACACGTGATTAAATTCTCGAGTCCGTATTAATCACAATGAACGTACGTCGCATGCGAACACGTCACGTCCAAGTATTGGGTTTGACTTTTGTGCCATTGACAACGTGGGTGATATAGAATTGTCATCGCATTCCTCACCTTTTGTAGAGTCCTCACCAGATACACACACTATATATATATATATATATATATATATATATATATATATATATATATATAATGTATTTAATGCTTATAATACTTGTACAATTGTTTTGATTTGTTGATTTAACAAATGGTGAAATTGGGTTTTGGTCAAAATGTAGTCGCGCGTTATGCTGTCTGAGTTTTGTTAGAAAACTTTAATATAGTTTTTAAAGAATAAATGAACGTGAAGTCTAATAACCTTTATAACATAAAGTTTAAGACACGAACTCACATTTTTGAACGATTTAAACTTAACAAATAAAAAACAGTTTAGTAAACTTTTTAACTAAAGTTTATGACACAATCACACACACTTATAAATCTATTAAACTCATGTGTACTAAATGAGTTGAACTCTTCATCAACTAAAAACACGAAAACATAGCAAATCCCTTTGTACTATAATCGTTAATCTGTAAGGAGCATGGTAAAATGTGTATAGATCTATACTAGGTGACCTCCCCGCCAGTGGTTGCTAGCTACAACCTAGCCTGACGAGTCGAAACGGGTGACAATGATCAGTCTCTAAATCTCTTTCACGATGTCGATGAAGTGTTAGTGATTTTCTCGGCATGGTACTTTGCAGTGCTAGACAGAGGCTTATTCGTCATGTACCTCGGTTATAGGCTTATTATAGCCCAAGAGTACACTCTAGAAGCACCCATATAGAATTGAAATAGGATCTATACGTGGCCAGAACACCCGTACAGAACTGAAATAGGATTTATACGTGGTCAGAACACCCGTATAGAATTGAAATAGTATTTATATGTAGCTTGAACACTAATACGAGTTGAAATAGAACTATATGGAGCACGGACACTTAGAACAATCGATAAGGGTCAGTAAATTATTTAAGTAAAATAAATACTTAATAATGTTACGACGCGAACTTTTATTGTTTATAAACTTACGTTTCATAAGTTAACCAACATAAACAATACACTCATGTATCACGTGTCAAGCATTTAAACACATAAGTCAAGTAGACTTACACACTTGTACAGAGTTACAAGTACGCTCACATATAATTAAAGTAAGTACTTATACTATTTAATTTATACTTTTTTTGGTTATAAAAGTACAATTTATTTATATAACATGAAAATTAGTCTTATTTATATAAAATATACTTTTGGTTATAAAAGTTACACATATTCAGAACATGTGGAACTCATCAAAAAATTTTGTTGACGTATTTTAAAACGTATGCATTCTCAAGAACTTAAGAGTCGGAGTACATACATCGTGTAACAGGAATACCTATTTCCTTGCTTTTATTTATGGCCTATTTATTCTGGCCTTTGTTTCATTTTGAATTACGTTTTGCTAAACTTGTTTTGTACTATCGCACTTTTGGAATTTCGAACAATGTAATGCTCGTACTAAGATTTATGAAAGTATGTAATATTATTATAAGTTTTTGTATTATTCATTATGCGTGTGTTATCTGTGATCAAATGTTACGTCGCTCACCCCGGTGCTTCCGCCACCGGCCGGGGGTGAGACACACATACTTATAAGCGAATCTTGTTTTTCATTCTCGCACAAAGCATGTCGAAGTTGCCTTTCAATGTTTCGTGAGATGGTAGCCCAAAGAAAACTTTATGTTCAATTCATATCAACAACTGATCAGATAGTTGATGTCTTCACTACGCCTTTATCATCACAACGGTTTTGGTTACTTAGGTCCAATCTACAGGTCGCTTCCCGGCCTTAGATTGTTGGGGAATATTAGACAGTGTAGATAGCTTTAGTATTTGTTTATATTAGATGGTGCTCAGTGTAATTGTGTTTATTATACATTCTCTTGAAATCATCGGTTTATACATGAAATACAACTACCGGGTTTATCTTTCTGGAACGTTGTGATTATAATATGAGAAAAATGATTCCAACTTTAAGAATAATATTGTCATTTTATTTTTTTTATAATTATAATGATTTTAAAATATTTAAAATGGTTATAAATGTTTAATGAATGTTAAAAATAAGTTATTGGTAAATATGATATTTAGAAATTAGATTGAATCCCATATTTACATACTTTTTAAAAATTGTCAAATCCGGATTTCAACATTGACATATTCGAATTCAAAATGGGATTAATCCCATAAACTTCAAATATTTATTTTTAAAGCATCTTGAAATTGATTTTCCTAGATGTCAATTAAAGTGATCTTGGGTTTCTTTTTAATGTTTCAGATCCACTTAGCTTTTCTAGAGAACTACCAACTCCCTAGATAGTGATACATAGAAAATTCATGGGGAACCAATAATTCAGCTTTACCGTTTATTAAAGATCTCAAATCGACTTTCGAACCTTCCAATTGGAAGCCAACCTTTTCCCAATTCCAATCGTGTCTTCAATTCGTTAACAGTTTCCTGATTGTCTGATAAATCTTGATTATCAGCCTGATTGTATGGTAAATCAAATGGGTGTATTTTGGGATGGCATCTCTTTGGAGTTTAGAGTAAATGATAGTTTGGGATTTTTTTTTTGTGGGAATTAGATTCAATAAAGTGTCTTTTAATACTAAGGAATAGAGAGGTGTCTTTGAACTGGTGTTCGTAGATTTGCCATTAGGTATGGGTTCAGCTAGATTATGTTTGGTAATAGGCTTTGATACATCACGGAGCCCATTAGGAGTAAAGGAATCCAGGGGGATACAATTAAGCCTAATAGGTTAAATGGGTATGAATTCTCATAGGAGGTGTGTGGTTGAAAGATTTGAGCATGGGGTAATAATGGTAGTCGAAGCTTGCAAATGTGACCATTTAGGATCATGCATTATAGGATTTTCAACTCCGGAATCGGGAAAAGACACTTGGTTTCTCGAGGATTTAGAGTTCTATCCTTCGTCGGAATTGGAATTCTAGTTTATTTCCCCCTCGTCGTAGTCTTCTTCATCGCCAAAGATCTTGTCATCCATGGTATCAGAAATTCCATCCTTATTACTATCGTCATAGGAATCTGATAGAGAATCAGTGAATGAGTGGACCAGAAGTCGGGATTCTCCATGACCCAGACGTAGTAGATCATATTCTTCCATGAGATGGGTCAATTCTTCTTCGATTGCTTTTCTGTTTTTTTATCAATACAAAAAATTTCCCAACAGAAAGGTCATTCTCATTCCATCAAGATTCTGAGGGGATGAGAATGTGTACGCGGGTTTCCGCGATCATATCAAACTGCTTTTCTACCATAGCATGAATGCCATCGACCTTCAAGATAATTATGGAAGTAAAACTGCTTCCGTTTTCATCTTTCTTCGTGGTAATTATGCATAAGCGAGATGATTGTATCCTTGGAAAGCTTCCTAGATGGCAACACTAATCTAACCACGAAAAAAGTAGTTGATACATTGGCTAGGAGGTGATGGTTGGGATTTAGGGTTTTTTATATTTATTTTGGGTGTCTTTTTTGTTCCTGGAAACCATTTGCCATTCTAAATCAGGACCACAATGCAGGTGGTTTGAATCACCATAGCGGTAGGGTGTCTCCCCCGGGCATGAGGTGGGAGAGGGAGATAATTTATGTTTGTATATTTTTAACCAAATGTATATGACACAAGCATAAGGTTCATCCAAGTATTATACATGTGTAATAAAATAAAATAAATGCACTTACAAAGAGTCGGTAATCCTTCAAAATTTTATTTCTACGTATTTATTTCAACTTATTTTTAAGAAAGGCTGCTAGAAGGCAGGGAAACTTACCAAGATCAATAGTATCCATATAAGTTTTTTGTTCATGTTACTCGAAATTCTCTTATAAGAAACCCACGTTTTCTTGAAGTGTATATATATATATATATATATATATATATATATATATATATATATATATATATATATATATATATATATATATATATATATGAGTAGGATCAAATGAGAACACCTAAAAGGTTGAGAACGCGAGAACACTTATCAGCCAATCATTTTATTAGGGTATTTAAGTAAATTTGTATTTAATATAATTTTTAATTAATATAATACAATTAATAATCAATATATTATCCATTATTATTTACCTATAATTAAGGGATATTCCATAGTTATCGTTGAAGGAGATAGGGAATTGAAGATACGATTTCCAGTATACCATTCGTGATTTAGTCAATCGACATTTGTATCTGTAACATCGTTTATGGTTGAAGATAACAACGTAGGAATTTGTTAACCCAAAATATCGATGTTGGACTGTTTTGATTACAGTAGCGATGATACTGAACATGATGATCAATATGGCGACGAAGCATTCGACAATAATCAATATGATGAAGACGATTTCTATCATTCGGATGATCAATACAGCGGAAGAATTCAATTATCTGATTATGCGAGTGAATGTAACAACATCAACATCTTTTAAATACAGATCGTGTATTACAATCATTATTGAATTTATGTATATGATGAATAAGACGTGTCATTTATTCAGTACATATTTGTATACGATTAATCATATACGTTTTATGTATTAATTAGTTAATGCTGGTGTATATCACAAATCGTTGTACATTGTTTCGTAAGTTTAATACAATGTTGATTAAGTTTGATAAGCATTGATGATTATGCGTTAATACAATTATATATGATAATGATTTAAATCTTTTGACATAGTTATGTGTATTTTAAAATGAGTAAACACTTCAACTTTGATTACTGTTTCACACACGTTGATTATGATTAGAAAATTGTTTAGTTTATGAATACGTAATTGATCGAAATTTATATCATGTCTCTCATGTCGCATTATTGTTTTTTGTTGTCTAAAAAAACAGGTACAAATCGAACTGATTCTGAAGAGGAATCATTCAATAGTAATGTTGTTGACTCGCCCGGTGGGAAAACCAAGTTGTGGAAACCTATTGTTCCTAAAGAATTTATGCAAGATGTAGATGCTACTTATCAATCATTAGAGGAGGCGGTTGAAATGTATAAATTATATGCAGATAAAGCAGGTTTTGGTGTTAGGTTAAATACAGTAACGAGGTTTGGTGACAAAACCATTAAAAAAAGGTATGTAGTGTGCAACAAATTGGGTAAAGTACCTAACAGATCAACTGACACTTTGGATCCTGAGGGAACTGGAAGGAATAAACGAAACTCAAACTTCAGAATCACGGACTGCAAGGCATTGATAAAGTTTGAAAGGTTACATATGCGAACTAATGCTTGTAAAATATATGAGTTTGAAGAGAATCACAACCAACCCCTAGAAACTAAAGAAGAAAGACGGTATTCCAAACGTGCACGACGACTTAGTTATAAAGACAAGGAGTTTGTAGTGCGTTCTTCAACATCTAACATTGGTGCAACAAAGGCACATAAGTTACAAGCTAGTTTACAAGGAGGTTATGAAAACGTTGGCCCTGAAGCAATTGATTATAAAAATTTTAGAAGGAAGATGGGAAACATTATAGGTGACAAGGATGCACAGCTGGTTGTTGACAAAATGAACATGAGGAAAGATGAGTTACCTAACTACACATTTGAGTATAAATGTGTTGATAGTGTGTTAAACGCAATGTTTTGGGCGGATGAAACCGATAAGTTATATTACAAGGAGTTTGGAGATGTGATCTCATTTGATGCTACGTTCCGAACAAATAAGTATGCTCTTATAGTTATCTATCTTTTTTCTTTAAATATGAATATTGATGTTTTTTGAGTTTTTAATCAATGTTCAATTTGTTTTTAATTACCTTTTTAATACAGGTATGGAATGATTTTTGTGCCGTTTACAGCCATTGATAACCACAAACGTTCAATAAACATTGGAGCAGGTTTGTTAAGCAACGAGTCAATAGAATCTTATCGTTGGTTGCTCGAAGCTTTTTTGAAAGCACATGGAAAACACCCTCAATTAGTGTTAACAGACCAAGATCCAGCAATTCTACAGGCCGTTGAAGCAATATTTCCTAGTTCTAATCATCGTTTATGTATGTGGCACATTATGAAAGGCATGTTGAATGTATCCCCAAGGAAGGTCGTGGTACATCTTATTTAAAGGTAAGTTGAGTCTCAGTTGTTGAACTTTCTTGTGATTAAGTAATGAGCTGGAGATGTGGCTTATCGATTGGAGATACAAAGGGATCCGATCCAACATGGTAAACCGAACGAGATACGAAAATACATATTTGTTTACTTATTTCAAATTCTGAGGTCGAAATTTTTCGAAAGGGAAAAATTTGTGATAACTCAATTAAAAAAAGAATGATATATATTATAATTAGCTGAATATACATCATTTTTTCTAGAAATAAAAATTAGGTGTAATTAGGATTAATTAGAGAAAGTAATGAGATTTAAACCTAAAAACTGTCACTTTGATTAGCAACATAAATTCATGCATTTGAAGGGATTATAACATCCAAAACCTTAGGCATTATAAAAAGATAGTTAAATTGAGTAGAATCCCCACAGGAATTGCTAGAAAAGATTGAAAATCGAGGAAGAAATCAGTGAAGTAAGATTGTGAATATTTTTTTGGAGTTCTAGCAAATCAAGGTATGTTTCTTTGATTTAAGTTCAAAATTGTTGCATAATCAGTCTAAGGTTATGTGTCTCGTGGTAGGCGTTGATTCTGTCTTTTTTTGGCCAATGAAATCGTTAATTTAAAAGAAAAAAAATATTGAGTTTTTGGAATAAAGTGATGGATTTAATCTAGTATTGCTAATTCAAAACCGAGTTTAGATTTTTATTAGTAATAAGTGGAGATGATGAGTTTTAATATTACCAAATTATATTGCATAAATTTTGAAGCTTTTGATAAGATTACAAATGAAAAAAATATTGCCACTATAATGTTAATTTCCGGGTTAATAAGATGATCCATTAACTGTTTTGGAGGGGTAGAGCCAACAACATTTTACGAATGAGGCACGGGTTCAAATTACGTTCCATAGGAGGAGACCACTTAAAAAAGACTATGCCCATTAAGGATATGGTAACACCTTAGAGTAACTTTAGGCGTCAGGATAGACTACGTGTTTAGTTATACCTTTAGTCGATTAGCGTAAGAATTAATAGAGAACTAGGATTGAATCTCAATGTTCATAGGTCGACATAAGACGAGAGTTAGACTCTAGCACCCATACAATGTAGATTAAGAACCCCAAAATTAGTTATAGTCTCAAAATTAAAAAAAAAACATACATTATTTGTGATAAGTAGATATCAAGTAAGGATGATGACTAGGACAGTCAGGAAATGGTTGCGTCCTTAGGACCACCGAAGGGTTGATTGTTAGTCTTCAGGCTCGGGGGATGATGACAAGAGCGATCTGGCATCAAATCCTAGTAGTTGGATGAGCGTCACGATGTATCATGAACGAATTGCTCGAACAATAGTAATACCTCGATGTAGGTAATGTAGTTAGAACCATGTGAGAGGGCAAGTAGGTGACCTAGTGTTTATTATAATCTAATAGATAAGCAAGCCTTATTATGAGTCTGTCGTAAATATTAGAGTATTGGTTCCATTATTTTCAAGCCAGTAAACCTGTTTTAGTAATTGTGGTTAAAAATTTAGTATGTTAGAACGTCTGAACTAGGCAGAAATAACATTGGTAGTCTAGATTCATGTATATTTTAAGGATATTCCGTAAGCATTTTAGAGGCATGTTCCTAAAAGTGAATCCTGTTAAGATGTCGTAGATAAATTTCTGTAGTTAAGCACTTTATATCGAGTCAAATGTGTCGGCATTTTACGTCTGAAGGCGGTCGTCAATCGTAGCATGTAATTTCTAGAGGCATAAACCGATGAATTCCTGGTTTTGGAAGAATTCGCGAGGAGTTTGAAAGTACGTCTACAATAGAAAACAAATTTCTACGGCCAAATAAGTATGGATGGACGAAGCTGGTACGACAACGTAAGTTAGATATTAGGTTTATCTCATGAAATCCTAATAGGATTGTATAGGAATTTTCTTAAGGTGTACTAGGAGTAGGATTTCGGGGACGAAATCTCTATAAGTGGGGGAGAGTCGTAACACTCCATTTTCACCTTATAGTATAATCGAACAGCCACGAAAATAGACGTTTTGATAGAAGACTATTTAGGTTAAATAGCATTGACAAAATTCGTAGTAATCGCAAAACCGAGAGCGTGCGTATAGATAACGTTCAAATCTAACTTCATAAGAGAAAGTTATGATTTTTAGAAGTTTCAGCATAGTAGGATACAACATAGAAACCGAAATAGAAATTAATCGATTTTTAGGATAGACAATCTAAACGAGAGTCGAAGATCTCGTCCATATGATTCTGTCGATATAAAGACAGATGAGAACGAAATTCATATGAGAGAGTTATGATTTTTATTTGGGTTTTAACAGTCTAAGCATATTAAAAATATAGCTTTAAAATTAAATTGAGAATTAGCCGACGGAGCCTAAAAGAAAGTTGTAGATCTCATCGATAGCTACGTGTGGATATAAAGAACGTCGAAAATGGAGCTCGTATGAAGAAGATTTGGAATTTACAAAATTCACGTTTTGCACGGCGCGCACAAAGAGCGTGGAACGCACTTTCTAGAAGGTACAGTCTGGACCACAGGGATTTTGACACGTGGCAGACAGCGGATAGATCGACGTTACCTTAGTGCGTGACACACACCTATGATGCACGACGCTCATCCTTACAATAAATAGAGTGCTCCGACTTCATTTGTTTCTCACTCCTCTTTTCACTCAAACTCTCTCTAGAATCCCCTCCCCCTGAGTCCGCCCTTTCTGGGTTTTTGGAATGCTTTAACGAAGCTATGAGGCAGTGAGTCGAGCAATTAGAAGTGCTCGGTATCGAGGTCTTGCCTGTGACTTTTTGACTATTCACCTAGGAATCTATGTAAGTGAAGCTACGCTTACTAGAATTTTTGGATAACTCATATTCATAATTATAGTAATTATTAGGAACCTATAAATACTAGATTCGTTAACAATTCTAGTTATAATGCTGATTGATCTACTTACGGGAGAAGTGTCTAGAATGGTCATATTCGTTTGGTTGTGGGATTTCAGAAAGGCTATATATTGAAATGGTCCTGCCTCCCAACTGTCCTGCTTGGCTGATCCTTATTTAATAGAATTATTGGTATTCATTAGGATTAGTGAAGGATCTAATTTTCATTACCAGATTGTTATAGGAATTAATAGATTAAAGTATTAAAGGTTAATACTTCTTCGGTGCAAAATCCGCCAGTCGGATCGTCAGTAGAATCACTCTGATAACTATCAATCTTGCGAGTCATTTTCAAGGTGAGTTCATCTCACTATGTTATGTATTCAAATATATATCCATGTATGTTAGGATATAAGAACTAGCAGTGTAGAGCCCGCTATATAGTTTTCTTAGTGTCTCGATTTGGCTATATTCAACACAATTTGAACGTTTATGGTGAGTCTCTCAATGATCTCTGAAAATCTCTTTGATTCGTGCTTGCGTTCTTGAATTTTTGATCATTTTGACTCATTGGATCAATTTTAAAAAAAAAAACCCATTTGTTATGATCCAATAAAAATTTTCATTGATCAAGCCCAATCCAGTCCAATATTCTTTTGTTTGATTCAATTCTCAATTTGAGAATATATGTTTTAATCAAATCTAGCCTAAAGGCATATTGAATTCGTTATATTGAGTCCATAATTCATTTTGATCCAACTTTCGAGATCTGTTACAGTTCATGTCCACCTTTTTGAGCCCATAAACCAATCGATCTAATATCTACATGATGTAAGCCCAAAACCCATTAAAATACGTTTGGCTCTGAATCAATTGTTTCTTCATTCACTCTCACGAACGTACATATGTTAATAAATCGATTTTCGATTATAGTGTTCATGCGTTTCATTTTTGTTTCTTCATTCCTATTATTCATTTTGTGCTTGTAATTCTAAACTTGTGAATTGATCAAATTAGTTTGTTCAATTACAAATCGAGTGTGATCAAGTTGAAGCTAAGAAATCGTCAATTGCTTCTTTGATTTAGATGAATATGGTCAAGAACAGTTGAAGGTTATGAAGAACAGTGGAACAATCACTTTTTGATCTAAAATTTGATATTAGAATCATCAATTTTGTGTTTGTTGACCTTTGATTTCCACAAGTCAAACTCGAAAAAAGTCAAACTCAGATTTTCAAGTGTGATTCTATGAATTGAAGGCTGAAATTGGTTGATACAAGTTGAACTTGGGTTATGGATGTCGAAATAATGTTTGATTTGGGTTTAATTTCAAAAATTGTTTGAGTTGGGTTCGTGATATCGAAGGCTGTGACTTGAGTTTTGTTCAACACATGTGTTTTGGAAATTGAATGTTTTTTGATCGAGGTCGATTGGTGATGAGATGACTTGGCTTGAATGTGCACATAAGGTCACGATTTGGGCTCTGATGTCAAACTACCTTTGCGTTATAACTTGATTTAGATACTTCCGCTATGGGTAGATCAAATTAGAGATTGTTATGGGTAGATTGAATTGACTTCGCTATGAATTGAGACAATCGTCAATTTTTGGTCAAGTCAAAGTCAAACAAAGTCAACGAGTTAAACCGGTAAACTCAACTAGTGCTTGTATGATAGGGCTTACTCTATGTTTACTAATGTACAACTCTCTATCTTAATACAAAGTATCACTCGAAAGTTTCATATGTTCATAAATTCTAAACCCTAACCAGGGTGAGTGATGTAACGACTCTATAAAGCACTATTATGTACCCTTCGTGGGCACAAAACACTCATAACGAGGCAAAGTGGGGTTTACAAACCTTGCATTACGGGGCCAAACACTAACAAAGACTACAAACAAAGTCTCTCTCAATCTCTCCCACTCTATCTCTATCTCTCCCAAATCTCTCCCAAAAATCTCACCCAATCTCTCTCAAACCTCTTGGTAATAAAAGTCACATTTTCCAACGTTTATATGAACATCCGTACCATGCCGAACCTTCCCATAGTCGAAAACAGCTTAAAACGGAAGAAGGAAGTCAAAAAGAGGCCTGGAGGTTCGCAGGTTACTGTTCACCTGCGAACTCTCGTAGTTCCTCGCGTCCATCCTAGCCCAAGTTCATTTTTAGATGATGGTTCGTAGTCTAGCCGGGAGATTTCGCATATTGACCTTCTCACAAGCAAAACCGAGCAATTTTGCCCTAAACCGGGCAAGTTCGCAAATACTCGGGGCCTTTCGATTCTGATCGACCAGATTCGCATCTAATCGGCGAGGTTCGTTTCCTACTCAACAAGGTTGATACCTTCTTACGTTTACAGCTAATCCGAGAACTTTCGCATCCCAGCCGAGCAGATTCGCTTCTGACCTTCACATTCATCCGAATCCTCTCGCAGCGAACCTCCCTTTTGCAGCCAAGGACATTCGCACCCACTCTTCTCGCTACGAACCTTCTCACCCACGAACGCTCTCCCATGCGAACCTTCTCGGTGGCCTCGCATCCTCTTCCCGGTTTTTGACCACTTTCACATTTTAAGCCCGTTTTTGATGATTTTGACGTGGGATTTTCACCGAATTCGTATTTTTGACATATTAGACCCCCTAGACTTATATTTTATTCCCATCTTGAGGATTTATTATTTATAAATCATATCTTTTGTTCAAGATAATATTTAAAGGCTTGTTGACTTTTCCATAAAGTTATGACACCAAGCCATCCCCACATCAACTTTATGTCACTATTCACATCTAGCTAGTCAATTCATTTAACTCCTTCAACACTCTTCCCATCCAATCAACTTTTATAAACTAATCCAAGAGATTTGTTTCATTCCTCTTCCAAGATTTCACTCTTCCCTCCAAATCAAACTTTCTCTCACTCTCTCTCTCTCTCTCTCTCTCTCTCTCTCTCTCTTTCTTTCTCTCTCTCTCTCTCTCTCTCTCTCTCTCTCTGGAACCCAACTTCCCCAGGAAGTTCTTAAGTTTTCCTCCATTCTTGGTAAGTATCTTCATTTAACTCCTAAATATTCTACACTTCTTCATACAAATCATGGATCATTTACAAAAATATCGACATATTTGTTCCTAGGATCTTCAAATCTTCAAGCATCCTTAAAGTGTTCTTGACTTGAAACTCCCATTCTTCAACCTTCCACCTCAAAAAATCATTCAAGGTGAGTTCATACCATATTAAACTTAATATTTTCAAAACTGTTCAATATGAAATAGTTCAGGTTTATATCTTTCTAATGACTACTTGCAAACGTTCATAAGATGTGTCTACAATTTATGACGATTTTTACAAACATGCCTATCATTTCAGAAATGATTTCGGACCAGTCTGTGAAGATGGACATTTTCACACTGGTTAGAGACCACTAAAAATCATAATAAAAATTAGGAACAAACTAGGCACATTTTATAAACTATCAGAGTTTACGAATTTAGTTTACAACTTACAGTGATTTTTCTATGAATTTTCTAAAAACAGTAACAGAAAAGTTAAAACTAGTAAACTAGTTTGCAAGTTTATTATCACTTTGTAACATGTTGAGCAAATTGTATAGCAATAAATAGCTACATATTGATTGTATTTTATGTTAGTTTACTTCCATGAAATAGAAATAATCATTCACATAAGGGTCTTTCATCTTTACAAACTTATATGATAAACTATAACAGGTATAGTTTATGATACATTAACACTACGAACACACTAAGGAAGGTTTCATTTATACTACAAAAGGGTTTTCATTCACACTACACGTAAACTCGATGAATCAAATTTGTGAGACATTACTTCATTGTACTCTTATACTGGTTAAAGTCTTGTATTATAACCATAGTCTCTTGTAGGGAGAGCGTGAGACTTGTGTATAGATCTATATTGGGACTGACAATCCGACACCTAAGCTGCTTGTAACAGCTAGACCGGCAGGTCTGGGGTGACAAATGTCAAAACATTCCGACGCCCAAAGTACGTCGTAACAGGCTTACTATGTCAATTGCACGGTTATAATAACTCACATAGGGAAACAACGACACATATAGTTTACGGGGATTCTTATATTCATAAAGGTTTTTTTTATTTAAAACTGCACCTACTATCGTAAGTATGGAAAATACTTGTACATTTTGGTCTTTGAGTCTTAAGACTACAAATCATTTTATAAGGAAAATATTGGATTTTTCTTGAACATACACTACATTTACAAAGAAAGGATTTCAACTCTACATACAAAAGCTTATGCACTCACCAACTTAATTGTTGACACTCTTTCAAAATTACTTGTATTCTCAGGTAATCAATAAAAACAGGTAACTACCAGCTTTTGAGGATGGAACGCTACGGCGTCAGATAAACCATTTTATCATTATATTGTAATCGATTTTGAAACATGTAACTCATGAAACCATGTAACTTTATCGATTATATTTATAATGGTTGTATTTACTTTGATCACTATTATACTCATTATTATGATACTATACATGAAGTCCTCCACCCCCGGACGTTTCCGCCGTCCTTGGTTTGGGGGTGTGACAGATTTGGTATCAGAGCATTGTTTATAGTGAACTAAGTATATCGAACCACATAAGATATACCAACTATAAACGCAATGGGACTACAACTCTCTAACTAAACATTTTTCACACAACTATACTTTTAGAAATAAAATAATATTTTTACGAAAAGAATAAGTACATGCATACATACCAGTATAGTGTCGTAACTAGGAAAATACAAAAGTAAAAAGGATGAGTTGTACACTGCGAGTATGCCTTGGGATATGTAATCAAGTCTGGGATGAATATAACCTGATCAACTATATTTGTCCGAGAAGTGACTCGCATATACTGGGGGATAGTCGTAGTGGAAAACAAGTCTAACAACCTACCATCACCTCTACAAGAAATGCACTAAGAACCGAACATAACGTTTAAAATACTATAAGAGTATTTTATGTTGCTTTAGCGCAATATTTCTAGATTCATTATGTGCCTCTTACACCCCTATTCTCACACAGACGTCATGGCAGGATTCCACTTACCAGGGAGACCCCTATTTCCCGAATCAAGGAAACGGGGGATGGATAGAAGAGGAACCATAAGAAGTAGACCCTGAGGAAGTGTTCGAGGAAGAGCCCGAAGAAGATCCCAATGAGGACCCCGAAGAAAACGAAGAGGAAGAGCCCGAAGAAGATGAACTTGAAGAGGAACTGGAGGAAGAAGAAGATGAAGAGGATTCAGAAGAAGAGTCGGAGGTTATCAACCCTCCTTATGTTGCCAGGGTTCCCGCGAACCGTTTCGGCTACAATGGACCTATGCCCCGTTGGGCGGCAGACATCGAGAGGTGGAGTCGTCACCAGCGACAACATTCACCATTTGGCGAACAACGAGGTTACTATGACCTCAACCATGGAGGACCAGCTGACAAAGACCTCCCAGATGTGATCCAGCGAATCACGGACCTCGGGGATCAGAATAGGGCGACGACGAATTGAGTTATGGAACTGAGCGCTGCTACGGAAGCCACCAACGTGCATACTCGAGACCTGGAGAGAGACTACTATCCCATGGACCGACTCATTGAGGACCTTACCACCGCTCGGGCAGAGGTAAGGGAGTATCAGGAAAGGCACTCGGCTCTCAAGGAGAGAGTGACCGCAGCCGAGCGTCGGTTAGCAGAACTACAGGGAGCCTCGACTTTGTCTCAAGGACCGCAGGGGACTGGTCTCCGTGAGTAGGGTTCATACTACTCACAAATCTTTATAGATTAGGTCTATGAGTATGCGTTGGTGCTACTATTTTATCTGCGTGTAGGTTCAATCCTGTGATTAAGTGATTACACTAGTCGAAGGATCGTAATGCTATCCAAATTTTTCCTTGCATGGATGTGATGTAGACCTACATCAAGGTCAAATTTTCCAAACACTATGTACTAAACCATATCAATGAAATTGGCATGCATTATATTTCATTGGGAGTATTACCACTAAATTCATAACAGTGTATATCGTTACTTATGGTAAATCTACGATTTCTTAGTGTATACAGTAATGTTGTATGTAATTAAGATTCTATCGATTTAGAAATGGTGGTTCCGCTTTAGGCCCTGTTCCTTGTTTGGTTGTGGGCTTAGGGAAGACCCATTAGATTCGACGATCTATTCAAACATAGTTATACACAACTAGCATACACCAAGTGATTGTAGAAGAACCTGGTATGGATCAAGTCACAAGATTTCATTTAGACATTACTATTAAATTCATAAGTTAATTATGTGGACTTCTATTATGAATTGCTTGCAAATACATTAAAGTCGGAACATAATACTCCTGAAACTGATAATCTAGTTCAATAACAACCGACTTATCGTTACTATTAAAGGCTTACCATCTTTTCGTCTTTAAAAACTTGTGGCAGAATTATGCCACCACGGAAAAATCCCAGGCCTTTCAACAATGCACCACCACCACCTCCACAATTTCACCCCGCCGTTTTCCAAGATTCCGTGATAGCAGCTGTGGCAGCCGCGATGTCACAAATCAGTACGAATGGTACTGGTGGCACGGGGAATGGTACTACGAATTCTAACCAGGGAGACAGTCAGGGACGCTCAAAGGAATGTTCCTACAAAGATTTTACAAATGGCAAACTCAAATCCTTCAATGGAAGCGGGGGCGTCATCTCTATGATGCAATGGTTCGAGAAGACCGAATCAGTCTTCGAGATTTGTGCATCCCCTAAAGCGAGCAAAGTCAAATTTGCAGCTTGCATTTTCTCTGACCGAGCCCTTACCTGGTGGAACGGTCATGTAAAGTCACTGACTCTCCCAGTGGCGAATGCAACGAGCTGGGAGGACTTGAAGACCTTATTGCTAGCAGAATATTGCCCAAGGGGCGAAGTTTAGAAATTGGAACAAGAACTATGGGGCCTCAAAATGACCGGTTCTGACATCACATCTTACACTGCCAGGTTCAGCGATCTGGCCATACTATGTCCCGAGATGGTCACCCCGGAGAGTAAAAAGGTGGAGAAATACATATGGGGACTAACCCCCAGATTCAAGGGAACGTGTTGGCTTCAAAACTGACTACCTTTGACAGTGCCAAACATTTGGCACAACAACTCATTGACCATAGGGCCAGCCATGGCACTGTGGCGGCCACCTCCTAGCAAGCGAAATGGGGGAACAACAAAAGGAAGTTCTGGAACACCAAGAAGAACCAGCCGACCCAGGATTCCGCCAAGAAACAACAAGTAGTGGCGGTTCGCGCTGCCACTACCCCCGCCGCTCCAACACCCCTGAGGCAGTATGCTGGGACCCTCCCCAAATGTAACAAGTGCAACTTTCACCACACCGGACCTTGTCGAGAGATGCACTGCATCAACTGCAACAAGAAAGGGCATACCGCCCGCTTCTGCAAGGTGCCAGCCCAACAAGCCACCCCGACCGCCAACGTCGGAGCAAGCTAAGCCTGCTACAGCTGTGGGGAGACCAGGCACTGCAAAAGAGACTGCCTAAAAGTAAGAAACACAAATGTCGACGGTGTTGGAAGGGTCTTGGCGTTAGGGCACAGGGAAGCAATGGAAGATCCCACGGTGGTTACCGTTATTTTTCTCCTCAATAACTCATATGCATGCATATTATTCGATAGTGGGGTGGAGAGGAGTTTCGTTAGCCACCAATTCAAACAATTACTTAAACAAAATCCCCAATCACTAAAAGATAGATACGTCGTAGAAATGGCAAATGGAAAGGCAGAGCGCACTAATGGTATATATACATGGTGTACCCTCACTCTAGACAACCATTTATTCAAAACCGATCTAATGCTTGTTTCAATAAAAAGCTTCGACATCATCATTGGCATGGATTGGTTAAGTTCTAATCGTGCCGGCATTCTGTGTTACGAAAGGATCGTTCGCCTTAATCTGCCAAGTGGCAAAACTCTCGTCATTTATGGCGACAAACCTAGTACAAACCTACAAATCATCTCTTGCGTCAAAGCCCAAAAGTATCTCCGCAAGGAATACCTCGCCTTCTTAGCCCATGTAGTGGATAAGAAGCAAGAGGTGAAAGACATCAAAGACATTCCGGAGGTCTGTAATTTCCCTGACGTATTTCCAGAAGACCTTCCCGGAGTTCCACCTGTACGACAAGTCAAATTACGAATCGACCTAATTCCTGGAGCTACCCCCGTAGCCAAAGCGCCATACCGCCTAACGCCAGCCGAGATGCAAGAATTATCCAGCCAACTGAACGAACTGCTAAGAAAAGGATTAATCATACCGAGCTTCTCGCCTTGGGGAGCGCTCGTACTGTACGTGAAAAAGAAGGATGGATCGTTCCGCATGTGCATAGACTACCGCGAAGTGAATAAGCTTACCATCAAAAACCGATACCCTTTACCCCGAATCGACGACCTATTCTACCAACTCCAAGGAGCAACTTACTTCTCAAAAATCGATCTGAGGTCGGATACCATCAACTATGAGTCCGGGAGGAGGATGTTCCTAAAACGGCGTTCAGAACATGATACAGTCACTACGAGTTTGTAGTGATGCCCTTCAGATTAACAAACGCACCCGCGGTGTTCATGGACCTAATGAACCGGGTGTGCTGGCCTTACTTAGATAAGTTCGTGATTGTCTTCATAGACGACATTCTGGTCTATTCAAGGAGTAAGGAAGAGCACAGCCAACACCTACGACAAGTATTAGAGACGTTAAGGGCGGAGAAATTATATGAAAAATTCTCAAAGTGCGAATTTTGGATCCGAGAAGTGGACTTTCTCGGGCATGTGGTTAGCGAGGAAGGGATACACGTGGATCCTTCCAAGATCAAGGCGATCGAGAACTGGTCAGCACCAAGGACGCCTACAGAAATCCGTCAATTCTTAGGCCTCGCTGGCTACTACCGGAGGTTCATCCAAAATTTCTCCAAGATCGCCAAACCACTTACCACCCTGACTCAGAAGGGTGTAACCTTTAATTGGGGAGAGAAGCAAGAAACCTCCTTCGAAACGCTAAAGTAGAGCCTGTGCAGCGCTCCGATTTTATCTATACTAGAAGGAACTGAAGACTTTGTGGTCTACTGCGACGCGTCGAACCAGGGTCTTGGATGTGTGTTAATGCAACGAGGAAAGGTCATTGCCTACCCCTTGAGACAACTAAAAACGCACGAGGTCAACTACGCCACACACGACCTCCAACTGGGAGCAGTAGTATTCGCTCTAAAGATCTGGAGGCACTACCTCCACGAAACAAAATGTACTATGTTCACCGATCATAAAAGCCTTCAGCACATACTCAATCAAAAAGAGTTCAACATGAGGCAGAGGCGATGGGTAGAACTACTGAATGATTACGAATGCGAGATTCATTATCACCCATGCAAGGCCAATGTGGTAGCTGACGCCCTCAGTCGAAAGGAATACTCGGGCCGCCGAGTAAAGTCATTAACCATGACAATCCATTCACACCTGTCCACACAAATCAAAGAGGCTCACCTGGAAGCTTTGAAACCAGAGAATGTTACAGGAGAGGATTTAAGAGGAATGGATAAAAACCTAGAAGTCAAGGATGACAGAATTCGTTATCTCATGAATCCGATCTGGACACCGAGGTTTGGTGGATTCAGGGACGTCGTCATGAACGAAGCACACAAAACTCGATACTTCGTACATCCCGGTTCAGACAAGATGTATCTAGACCTTAAGAAACTTTATTGGTGGCCGAACATAAAAGCCGAAATTGTTACCTTTGTGAGCAAGTGTCTGACTTGCGCCAAGGTCAAGGTAGAATACCAAAAGCCCTCGGGTTTGTTGCAACAACCAGAGATACCTGAGTGGAAGTGGGAGCGGATCACAATGGATTTCATAACCAAGTTACCCAAAACAGCGGGTGGTCTCGATACCATTTGGGTGATCGTTGACAGTTTGACCAAATCCGCACACTTCCTACCAATAAAGGAAACCGACAAGATGAAAAAACTGACCAGAACATACATAAAGGAAATCGTGCGACTGCATGGTGTACCAATATCCATTATCTCCAACAGGGACAGTTGATTTACCTCACAGTTCTGGCATTCACTTCAAAAATCCCTGGGAACTAGGTTGGACATGAGTACAGCCTACCACCCACAAACCGATGGGCAGAGCGAGAGAACTATACAACCGCTAGAAGACATGCTAAGAGCTTGTGTGATAGATTTTGGTAAAGCTTGGGATACCCATTTCCCACTTATCGAATTCTCATACAATAACAACTATCACACTAGCATCAAGGCTGCTCCATTCGAAGCCCTCTATGGCCGCAAGTGCAGATCACCGTTGTGTTGGGCTGACGTGGGTGACACACAACTAGCTAAGGGAAAAGTCCCTAACAACACTCTCACTGGCCCGGAGATCATAAGAGAAACGACCGAGAAGATTGTCCAAATCCGAAAATGATTAAAGGCTTCTAGAGACAGACAGAAGAGTTATGCGGATAATAGACGGAAGCCCTTGGAATTCCAGGTCGGAGACTGGATGCTGTTAAAGGTCTCACCCTGGAAGGGATTGATACGATTTGGAAAACGTGGGAAACTAAATCCAAGGTACATCGGGCCGTTCGAGATCCTCGCCAGGATTGGCCCAATAGCATACAAGCTTCGATTACCGCAAGAACTCAGTAATGTACACCCTACCTTTCATGTGTCCAACTTAAAGAAGTGCTTGTCCGATGAGACTCTCGTCATTCCTCTTGACGAAATTGAAATCAACGAGAGTCTCCACTTTGTAGAAGAACCGGTAGAAATCATGGATCGAGAGATCAGAAGAACGAAACAAAGTCGCATTCCCATTGTGAAGGTCCGATGGAACGCTAAACGAGGACCCGAGTTCACATGTGAACGCGAAGATCGGATGAAACAAAAATACCCACATCTTTTCCCCAACCCTTGAAGACCCAGTCGAAACGCTAATTTCGGGACGAAATTCCCTCTAACGGGGGGATGATGTGACAACTGTCAATTCCTGGTCAAGTCAAAGTCAAACAAAGTCAACGAGTCAAACCGGTAAACTCAACTAGTGTTTGTATGATAGAGCTTACTCTATGTTTACTAATGTACAACTCTCTATCTTAATACAAAGTATCACTCGGAAGTTTCATATGGTCAGAAATTCTAAACCCTAACTAGGGTGAGTGATGTAACGACTCTATAAAGCACTATTATGTACCCTTCGGGGGCACAAAACACTCATAACGAGGCAAAGTGGGGTTTACAAACCTTGCATTACGGGGCCAAACACTAACAAAGACTACAGACAAAGTCTCTCTCAAGCTCTCCCACTCTATCTCTATCTCTCCCAAATCTCTCCCAAAAACCTCTCCTAATTTCTCTCAAACCTATTGGTAATAAAAGTCACATTTTACAACGTTTATATGAACATCCGTACCATTCCGAACCTTCCCATAGTCGAAAACAGCTTAAAACGGAAGAAGGAAGTCAAAAAGAGGCCTGGAGGTTTGCAGGTTACTGTTCACCTGCGAACTCTCGCAGGTCCTCGCATCCATCCTAGCCCAAGTTCGTTTTTAGATGATGGTTCGTAGTCTAGCCGAGAGATTTCGCATATTGACCTTCTCACTAGCAAAACCGAGCAATTTCGCGCTAAACCGGGCATGTTCGCAAGTACTCGGGGCCTTTCGCTTCTGATCGACCAGATTCGCATCTAATCGGCGAGGTTCGTTTCCTACTCGACAAGGTTCACACCTTCTGACGTTCGTAGCTAATCCGAGAACTTTTGCATCCCAGCCGAGCAAATTCGCTTCTAACCTTCGCATTCATCCAGATCCTCTCGCAGTGAACCTACCTTTCACAGTCGAGAACGTTCGCACCCACTCTTCTCGCTACAAACCTTCTCACCCACGAACCCTCTCCCATGCGAACCTTCTCGGTGGCCTCGCATCCTCACATCCTCTTCCCGGTTTTTGACCACTTTCGCATTTTAAGCCCGTTTTTGATGATTTTGATGTGGGATTTTCACCCAATTCGTATTTTTGACATATTAGACCCCCTAGACTTATATTTTATTCCCATCTTGAGGATTTATTATTTATAAATCATATCTTTTGTTCAAGAAAATATTTAAAGGCTTGTTGACTTTTCCATAAAGTTATGACACGAAGTCATCCCCACATCAACTTTATGTCACTATTCACATCTAGCTAGTCAATTCATTTAACTCCTTCAACACTCTTCCCATCCAATCAACTTTTATAAAGAAATCTAAGAGATTTGTTTCATTCCTCTTCCAAGATTTCACTCTTCCCTCCAAAGCAAACTTTCTCTCTCTCTCTCTCTCTCTCTCTCTCTCTCTCTCTCTCTCTCTCTCTCTTTCTCTGGAACCCAATTTCCCCAGGAAGTTCTTGAGTTTTCCTCCATTCTTGGTAAGTATCTTCATTTAACTCCTAAATACTCTACACTTCTTCATACAAATGATGGATCATTTACACAAATATCGACATATTTGTTCTTAGGATCTTCAAATCTTCAAGCATCCTTCAAGTGTTCTTGACTTGAAACTCCCCTTCTTCAACCTTCCACCTCAGAAAATCACTCAATGTGAGTTCATACCCCTATCTTTTCATGTTTTCTTCAAGTTTTAAGGGTGAGAATACAAGTTACAACACCAAAACATATTCTAACTCAAACAACAGCTTCAACAGAAAAGTTAAGGTGTATTCACGAGCTGTTTTGACCATCTTAAGTTTAATATTTTTCAAAACTGTTCACTACGCAAATAGTTCAGGTTCATACATTTATAATGAATACTTTCACACTTTCATACGATTTTTGTACAATTTATGGCGATTTTTACAAATCTGCCTATCATTTCAGAAATGATTTCAGACCAGTCTGTGAAGATGGACATTTTCACACTGATTAGAGACCACTGAAAATCAGAATAAAAATTAGGAACAAACTAGACACATTTTATAAACTATAAGAATATACGAATTCTGTTTACAACTTACAATGATTTTTCTATAAATTTTCTAAAAACAGTGACAGAAAAGTTAAAACTAGTAAAATAGTTTGCAAGTTTATTAACACTATGTAACATGTTGAGCAAAGTGTATAGCAATAAATAGCTACATATTGATTGTATTTCATGTTAGTTTACTTCCATGAAACAGAAATAATCATTCACATAAGGGTCTTTCATCATTACAAACATATATGATAAACTATAATAGGTATAGTTTATTATACATTAACACTACGAACACACTAAGGAAGGTTTCATTTATACTACAAAAAGGGTTTTCATTCACTCTACATGTAAAATCGTTGAATCAAATTTGTGAGACATTACTTCATTGTACTCTTTAGAGTACTGGTTAAAGTCATGTATTATAACCATAGTCTCTTGTAGGGAGAGCGTGATACTTGTGTATAGATCTATATTGGGACTGACAATCCCGCACCTAAGCTGCTTGCAACAGCTAGACCGGCAGGTCTGGGGTGACAAATGTCAAAACATTCTGACGCCCGAAGTACGTCGTAACAGGCTTACTATGTCAATTGCACGGCTATAATAACTCACATAGGGAAACAACGACACATATAGTTTACGGGGATTCTTACATTCATAAGGGTTTTATTTATTTAAAACTGTAGTTACTATTATAAGTATGGAAAATACTTGTACATTTCGGTCTTTGAGTCTTAAGACTACAAATCATTTTATAAGGAAAATAATGGATTTTTCTTGAACATACACTACATTTAAAAAGAAAGGATTTCAACTCTACATACAAAAGCTTATGCACTCACCAACTTAATTGTTGACACTCTTTCAAAATTACTTGTATTCTCAGGTTATCAATAAAAACATGTAACTACCAGCTTTTGAGGATGGAACGCTACGGCGTCAGACAAACCATTTTATCATTATATTGTAATCGATTTTGAAACATGTAACTCATGAAACCATGTAACTTTCTCGATTATATTTATGATGGTTGTATTTACTTTGATCACTTTTATACTCGTTGTTATGATACTATACATGAAGTCCTCCGCTCCCGGACGTTTCCGCCATCCTTGGTTTGGGGGTGTGACATGAATCGATTACCTTGAGATCGAAATTGTCTTTGAGTGGTAGTTCGATGTGTGCCTGATACGTTTGATATGAAAAGGTCAAAATTGAGGTTCACTTTTTTGGTCATGATCGTGATTTGGGTCCTTGCATTGTAAAACGATTTGAATTGGCCTCACTATCTGATCGATTTGAGTTCACGATTTGGTTCGATGTTTGGCTTGTTACTTCGATATGAGGTTAACTGAGTTTGGATGTCGTTTGGAGCTTTTCTATGGGTCATGGTTTGGAGTATCGCTTTGGGTTGATTGCTTTGATGTCGAACTGACTTCACATTTTGGTAAATCGACTTACAGATCGAAAGTAATTTCGCTATGGGTCAATTGTGGATGATGAGTTCGACATGAGAAGGAGTAGTTCGTCGTATGCTTCTCGCTGTACACGTCAGGATAACGAAAGAAGAAAGTGAAAGTGTCGATTCGAATCCCTCAACTTTCAACAAATTGGCAATATTAACCCACTTTCGACATGGGGTCATAAAATGTGCACAAGGCTGAATTTTCATTTCGCATACCTGTAGTTTTCGCAAGTTGGCAGAATTTATCCAGTGCCAACATTGGGCCAAAAATTCTGAGAAAAATGGGAATATTTTCGAAACAGGTCCCTGTAGTTAATGCGAATTGACACTTTATGCCCAGTTTCGCAATTTGCGTAAAGTTTCGCATTTAAGACTGTTTTGGGCGCAACGGGTCACTGCAAAATTTGAAGTTGACAGTTTCTACCCAAAGTTGTGAATATTTTGTCAAAGGCGGTCCGAGAAGAATCAAATTCGAAAATTGTGATATTTTTGGATTTTACGAATTTATGGAAAACGTTTATGCCATGTGTTAAGTGGGAGTTTTGTATGGAAAATTCTGAATTGAGCGCTTTCTCATTCCTTTCAGTTTTATAATCATTTTTCGATTATAAAAGGGGGAGAGAATTAATATGAGAATTCGAAAGTTGTGAATTTTAATATTGTGCAAACTTGAAGACCGAAGTGACCTTGAGCAATTGAAGTTTATGAAATGATTTGATTTGAGATTTGGAAGTGATTTGGGTTTTCCCGGTTTATGATGGTTTTGGACTTATTGAAGATTTTTGGGGTGTGCTTTTATGCTTAAATTTGGGTAGTCTTGTGGAGGTTTGGATATTCCTAATTACCTTTTGATGGTTGGTTTGTAAGGACTCACACTCTAGAACCCGAATTGGAAGGTCATTGAAGAATTTAAGATTTGAAGTTCATTTCTACATGTGTCACACTTGAGGCTTAGTTCGTGAAGTTGCTCATTTTTGGAAGATTGAAGTGGATCATCCATTCTTAACTTTGAGGGGGAGAATATTGGGGTGCAAAGTTATTCATGAATGGCTTTGCAATGGTTTGACTCTTGTAGACCCACTTGCATGTGGTATTGATGCCTTGTGACTTGATATATGTATATATATATATATATATATATATATATATATATATATATATATATACATATATATATATAGAGAGAGAGAGAGATGTAAGCACCTCTATATATAGTGGGTTGCATACCACTTGTAGATGTGTCCTTGAGAGATGTAGTTCATAATGACTAGTGAGTGGGATATTTATGGAGAGCTAGTCTAGTTCCCTTTTTGTACTCATTCCTATGATCGAATGCATCTTTTAGAACACAAATCACCGAGTTCTTTATGTTCTTTTAATTCCGCATGCCAAACCACATTCTCATAATTCACTACATATATGCTTATAAGTTATTACGATTTAGTTAGGGGATAATGGCAGAACGATAAAGAGCTCGGGAGCCTATAGGCCCACGTTTTAAAGAAATGGCATGTAGGCTGTAAGTACACATTGATACGTGTTAATGAAATGGCATGTAGGCCATAAGTACACGTAGACTCGTGTTGAAGACAAAATGACGTGTAGGTCGTAAGTCTAAAATACATATATTATTTGTATGTATGTATAAGTATTGTGGTATATGATATATTGGGGAACTCACTAAGTCTAGCACTTACTCAGTTGTTACAAATGTTTTTCAGGCACTCCATTGGTTCGTGAAGACGGCAAGGTTTGACTGTACACACGCATATTCGTAATCATGTTTCCGCAAATGTAAATATACTGTGATATGAATTAATGAATAAAAATGAAAATTTTGGGGTTGAAAATCGAGAGGTTACAGTAATAGTTATTGGATTTTTTAAATATTAATTAACAGGTTATTAACTTCCATCATCATTACCCCTAAGAAATTCAAGCTGTTCTTTTGTCTTCCCCATTAACAAACGATAGTTTTTCAAAAACCATGTAAAATATCTTCTTCTAATCTAAAAAATAACCACAGTTATTGCAAAAGTTTGTGTTTTAAGATCTTTCATCTTCCCCATAAACATAAGGTATGGTTTCTTTCCATGTTTCTTGAAATTACTATGTATTTACCATGTTTCTTGAAATTATTGTTCCTTCTATTTCCTCTTACACATTGTGATAAAAACCCCATGATTTGCAACTTTATAATGATAATAGGGTGTCTCGTATATGCCGATACAATATCGTTGACGTTCTTCCTAACCACGTCTTAGTTATGATTATGGAAAAAGTTGCATCATCATCTGTGAAAGACTTATGTATTGCAAGACGTTGGTAATTTTCTCACACCCCTCACATATACTTGTATATGTCACATTAACATTACCGAAATCAACTTCATTTTTTCTTATAAACTTCAAATTTTAACTTCATTAATTGTAAAAGTATGAATGAAGTGGGAAAGGAAGGCAATGTCTATAAATATGCTTCCCTTTATCCAATTCCTCAAGGTATGATTTTTAAACCAACACAAGAAGCCTTTATTGATATGTGTGCAGAAAAAGAAAACCCTAAGGCCTTATACCGAAAAGGAGTGATACGTATGAATTATGATCATCAATTTTCGAAAACTTAAAATTTTTCTTGATTTGTTATTGATACTAATGATAATGTCAATGTTAATATTAATTATAGACATAGTACTTCTACAGTGGTAATTTCGAAGATGGAATTAAGTTTTTAAGTACTACTGCAACAAAAGATCATTGGAAAGCATCTTATGTTCTGGGGATGATTTACATCTCCAAAGGACATCCAACATGCAAAGAAGGTCTTGCATATACTAAATACATGTTTTTTTTCATATAAATTTTCCTTTTTATTGTAATATAAGCCATAATGCAAGTAGTATAAGAGTTGAATAGGGTGATGAGTTGGATTGAATATGAGTTAAATGGAGTGTGAGTATGACATGGAGTATAAAAAGGAGTTTGAATGATGAGGACATGAATAATTAATGGGTTATGAGTGTTGTTGTATAGATTTTTGATGGATGATGTGGAAATCCATTGAACTTTATATTATGGATGCCCTTAGACATATAACCTTCATCACAAGAACAAAATATTTGTGGATATTTAATATGTTTTCTTAATTTCTACAAGGTCTTCATTAGGTAACACACTTTAATTTAGTTTATTGTGCGTATTAAAAGTTTACTTTTGGCTATTTGTTGTTATATATGTGTATGTTATGGTAGACAAAAGGAATCTATTATATATATTGGACTAAATGTTTTATTTATTTCTCATGTGTAGTTGTAGGTTTAGATGTGATGGGTAATTGTTTTGATAAGTAGACAGTATATGAGCCTGATTTTGTTGATTGTTCAAGAAAAGTTAGGGAATTCTTTCAAAATATATTTGTTCGACATAAACCTTTAGAAGATCAAGTCATGACTTCAAAATGTGAAGACCATACTGTCGTAGAGGTCACTGATGAATTTGCTGAGGATAATCATGTATTGGAGTTTTGTCCTGTTTGTAAGTGGTATCGGAAGTACACTGGTTTTTATAAATTTGTAAAACATCTTCATTAGGTAGGTACATAACATTTTATGGTAACTATAAATGTAAACATAATACTTTTTTTTGGGTTTTTTGTTGATTCGAATGTAAATAGCTAGTAATGTGTAAATTAATGCAGCTAAATATCTTATTGTAGTAAAAAAATGCATGTGTTTTAATTTTTTTGATGTTGTTTATATACTTATTTAACAGTTAACAAATCATAAGTTAAAGGTGATCACTTAAAACAACCATTGGGAAATGAATTCTCAAAATTGTAATGGTTAATTTATTATTTTGACTTCAAACTAGGGTGTTTGGTATTTCATTTAAAAACAACTTATTGACTTATGGCTCTTTGAAAAGTCAATAAGTCAAAAAACGTGTTTGTCAATATGAAAAGAACTTTTAAAATAACATTTAATTAACCCTTAAAAAATGAGGTTTCAATAAGTTAGGATTTCTAACTTTTCAAAACTTCTTATAACTTTTTGGGTTGTAAAAGAAAAATACCCCTTAAAACATGTATAAAGCTAAGACAAACACTTTATCAAAAAGAATTTATTAACTTATTGGACTTGGATAGTTTGAACCGGTTTACTGGACTTGGATAGTTGGATTTCACTTAACCCATTAAGGTACATATCAAATAAAAAACCGGTTATAATAGATGACATTTGGCCACCGTTTTCAGCCGTTACACGACTTGTCACGTGTTTTTTCATGTTAGAAACTTAAATATAAGATTTAGTCACTTAAAATGAAACTTCTAAGCCATATTTCTCGATTAATAACCAATACAAGGTAAATGTACATATAACATAACAAAACCTGTTAGTAAAGATAACATTTGGCACCGTTTTCGGTCGTCGCACGACTTATCACTTTTTTTTTATGTAAAACCGATGTTAATGTTTGAAGTCTGATTTGCAATGGTGACTCGTTTTCAGTAAAATGTCATAGAAACACTCATTTGAATTACTTTATCACCTTTAGTGATGAGAAATATGAAAAGCAAGAACACCCAGGTTTCAAAAACCAGTGAAATAACCCAGTTTTGTAATAGTGCTAGCACCTTGCCACATGACTTTTTTTTACTGTGATGTCATTTTTTTGTCTGTCACCTCGCTAGCACCTTATTCTTAGCATTTTATAGAGAGTGGTAGCACTCCTAGCACTCTACTTTTATTCTTTTTCGGATTTAATTAAATTATATTTTTTAAAACACAAACAGTTAATATTAAATAAATTATATTTTTGTAAACCACAAACAATAATGATCAAATAAATTAAATTTTTTGAAACACCAACATTTAATACTAAATTAAAAAATTTAGAATAAATTAAAACTTAAAATACCTTGAAACACGAGTTAATAATTCAAACCACGACTTAATACCTAGAAACATGACTTAATACCTAAAAACACGACTTAATACACAAAAAAATACACTTCATAAAAGCACACTAAAGCAACGAGACTTCCTCTGAAAAATGGTCTTCCAATTCGTCTTCCAGTGGCATATTAAGATCAAGATTGTCCATCGTCAAAAAATGATTGGTCAAACGACGGCGAAGATCGGCATGGATTATTGCATTGTTGGCTATGCTCATTCTCCGTATCCATTCTTGACCACCAAATTCAAGTGGTTATGTCTCGGGGATGATTTTATTATGTTCGTACTCACATATCGTGTTTCCTTCATGTTCTAGTATCATGTTATGCAATATGATAGACGTATACATCACCTATGTCATAGTAGAAACATCATGAAATAAAGATTCTTTGGCAACTATCTGCCAGTGCTTTTTAAGTGATCCAAACGCTCGTTCGATACCGTTTCTCATTTTTTTATTGGACTCTTAACTCTGGACCTTTGAGGGTCATCCAGACATGACAAAGTTTTAACGAAAACAGAAAGGTCAGGATAGATCCCATCGACAAGATAGTACCCATTTGTATTTCGTTCCTCGGAGTACAAATGACGAATCTGGGGCAGTACTGTCATACACCTTGTTGAATATTGGTGAATTATTGAGAATGTTAATGTCATTAAGCGAACCGACACTACCGAAAAAGGTATGCCAGAATGATAATTGTCCTTTGTGTATTGTCCATGATATGCTTCAGGATTCAAATTCCATCTCCAATGCATGTAATCTGAACTTCCTAACATCTCAGGTAAACCATGCACATTCGCATGATGAGCATACAACTTTTGCATGTCAGTAGAAGTAGGATGAGGTAAATATCGTGGACCGTACGAAGACATGAAAAATCTGCAAAATTCGTGAAAAATTTCTCGAGTAGTACGTGTACACATCCTAAAACTCTCGTCTACTGCATCGGGGGGTTTCATATGCTAACATACGAAATACAACACCTTCAACAATACACAGAAACAAATCTTTATGCATCCGGAACCATCGCGCGAATATAATATCCTTGAAAGAGAGCATGGTCGTCAAAATAATCATTCATGAGACGCTAGTGAGCTACTGCACGTTGTCTTTGTATATATCTTTTTTGTTACGTTGCGCGTTGCTCCATTTAGGGCTGTTAAGATGTTGTTCTAGCCTATTACGTATGGATATGACTGACTGTATTACGTTATCAAAAACATCGTCCGATGAAGATGAAGATGAAGATGATGATGATGATGATGATGATGATGATAAAGACAAGGACGAAGACGACATTTTTATATAAAGGAGATAACCAAATTGGGAGAGAAAGAATGATAGTTTGAGTGTGTGTGAAATGTTAAAAGTGTAGTGTTAATTTATAGGGGTTTGATTGAAATTTTGAAATTTTGGATTTTAAGCTAAAAATGTTTTTTTTTACACAAAATATGACAAATTTTGTTTGGAAAATGTTGGATCCAATCAAAGGCCTAGCAACTAATCACATGAAAGCAATTCTTTCTCTCTCCTCTCGCCAAGCCCTTAGCGATCATCTTCTAGCGAGCCGCTTAGCGAGTGCTAGATGGCGGTGTTCCAATTGCTTAGCGAGGCCTTAGCGAGCCACTTTGACGAGCGACTCCCTCTAGTCTAAGGAATTGTTAGTACATGTCAGATTTTTTGCTCAAGCTATCAAGTTTTATTGATTGGCTATTTCCCATGCTAAAAAAGAATCCACCTGGACAAAAAGATATGTGGATGCTATCTAAGAAGTTAAGAAGCTAGTTGATATAACGTCGCCTTTAAAGATTTCTATTGTAGCTGATAAAAGAATCCTCCAGATGCGAGTGATAGTATTAGGCATGCAACAATATCATCTGCGCATTTGTGGCTATAAAAGTTGCATGTAACAACATTGTCACTCCACATTTCCGTATCGGGTACGAGTTTCAAACTGAGAAGGATATGACATATTTTGCTCCACTTTAAATCTAAGATACTACCTGGGACTCAGCTTTTGTGATGGTCCAACAGGATTTCCCAATGAAAGTTCATGGTCCATCTCTAATCTCTTATTACTTCATTGGTGATTGTCATATAGTATATTTTTCAACAAACATCATTTGTCACTAGTATTTGTCGTTTATAGTGTCTTCGATCTAGTACTTTGAAACTAGCGAACATATTAAAGATCCATTAGTAATAAATGTCTCTTACCATCGGTATGAGTTGGAGGGCACGCAAGAGGCTATAGCAATAAACGTGCATTAACTTCAGTTTAGAAGAAATGATGAAAGAAAGAAGGCCATGGAGCTAAACGACACACTGTGTTGGAAAATGTTATCATCAACTTATTTAAATGAAATAGTATCATTAAAGTTGATATGAAACCCCACTAACTTACACATTTGTTTCTTATTAAAACTCTCAAATCCCAATGCCTATATTTTCCCACCCACACACTGAGTCACTGATCCTTTGCTATACATCAATTCATCACCGCAAGGGCCCATCCTCTTAATAACTTGAACTTTCATGGAAAATTTTAATTATTTGAATCATATTACATTACTCATCTTTCTTTAATGATATTTTAAGCACCATGTGCTTCTTTTTTACCATCCGAAAGATGGGAATTTAATTGATCTTTGATGGAGGATAATAAGAAGTTTATATGTTATCAATTAGGTCCAAGTTGGTACCAAAAACGGATTTTTGCATCAACTGAAAGTCTCACATAAGTGGAAAATACAACTTTTTCTAGGTTTTCATTCAAGGAACTGTATACATAATGTTGTGTTTCTTAAATTCTTTCAACTTTTTTTACTATAAATATGTTATTCACTGCTCTACGCTATGCTTTTCTGCAAACAGCTCCCCTATAAAGATTATCCTCTATCACAGTTTTACTCTACTTTTTTGCTGTATCTTTTTCTTCCCACGGGTACCCAATCCAGATGTGACTACCCACTCCACTGCCTTTGGAGTTCTGTCTTCTGGAGAGCCAATCTAAAAGTGTTTATTCATCAACGATCCTCAAATAATCTAAAAAAATATCACTTCGACAAATCTGCCACCTGATGCTATCAATAGTTTGATCTAACCATTAAAATAAGTGATCTTTATCAAGATCTTTGTGCTTCTTTAGGCAATATATTTCATTCCGTTATATCGAGGAAAGATTAATTAAGGAACCACTTACATATATAAAATGCATGGCCAAGCAATTTTATATGATTTACAATTTTTTTTAAAAGAAGTTTATACTAATTAAGAACTACTTAGGGGTGTGCACAAAACCGCATAAACCGCACAAACCGCCCACACCGCACCAAACCGCACCGCATAATGCGGTTTAGACATGTCACGGTGCGGTTCGCGGTTCGTGTTTATTCTAAACCGCACTATGCGGTGCGGTTTGCGGTTTTTAGTTACATGGTTGCGGTTTAAACCGCACCGCACCGCACCATATATTTATATATATATATAAAACAAAACAAAATCTACCATTATGTTTAGAATATAACAAAACATAAGCTCAAATAAATGCATTATGTAATATTAAATACTCTTGCAGATTAATATATAGGGATTAATATATAGGTTTTACCTATCAATATGTAACTCAAATATACTAAACATATAATGTAGATATTTGTAAATTTTATTTTACAAGAAAATATACTAAATTTCATCCATATAAACAAGTTTGTTAAATGAAGTTACATGATATATAACATAAAAGTGTGAAACAATTTAGTTACATGAAACCGTATGGGATATAAAATATTTTTTTGTGAAGCTCATGTGAATTTTATGTAAAGCTCCTTGTGAAGCTTCATATCGTCAGTGTGAAGCTCCACGAATTACAAATATTTCATCATATTTTACATATAAAAAAGAATAAACAATTAATTACCCTCTACGTGTGGTCATTTACCATTATTATCATTTAAGTCGGTATAGTGTAAGTTAAACAACTCGTAAACCGCATAAACCGCACCGCATAATGCGGTTTACTACCTTCGCGGTGCGGTTTGTGGTTTCCAAAAAACTGAAACCGCATATGTGGTGCGGTTTGCGGTTTTGACTATGAACCGCACAAAACCGCACCGCGCACACAACTACTTACATTCGCAAGCAGGCTTACTTTAGCAGCAAAGTTCGATCGAAGCCATAAACATTATGTTTGAAGTGTTTGTTATCGATGAAAATCGACAATTACCAAGATCCGACATTACTCATTATACAGTTAATATATATTAGCATGCTTCATAACATTACAGTTAACGATTTAAAGAAAATGTAGTTCTACAACTACTACAAAATACGATTATAGATAACTGAAAAACAAATTGGGAAACTTATTGAGCTAGCTATATATATAAGCAGTGCACTTGCATATTAAATCGAAATGCTGTTCCAGATTTCAGTGAAAGCTCTGACGATGATTCCATGGTAGTACGGAGAATTCAATTGCAAGAAACAGTTAAGAAGCTCCCGGAGATCATCTTTCCCATATATCTCCTTCTCCCTTATCATCTGCAACATTGATTCCCTGAAATCAACATACGGATCGTTAGAATCTTTCTCCACGGCCAGGCTGTTGCCTCCGAGCCACCCAAACCCTTGCACAACATTGGAGTCATGAGTTGCTGTGTCCGAGGCATTTGGCGATAATGTAGCAGTGGTGGTGTTGGTGGTAGTGCTCCATGAGGTGGAGGCTGAGACTGAGGAGGAGCTATGGTGGTGGTGACGGTCTACGTCGGAATAGTAACGGCTGTGTTTGTGTTTGTTGGGTTTACGATGGAAGATCTTGGAGAGGTTTATTCTCCGGCAGGCGCTACCGCAGCCGACGCTGACGGCGGTAGTGTTGAGACTGAGTTTCCTCTTCACAGTAGGCATTCTTCAATCTTCACTTTGAGCAAGTTGATCGAAAATTTTCGTGTCTATTAATTGTGATTTTATTTACTCGGAAGGGGTAGAAGCTAATGTGACAGCCACTGTTTGGTCACAGTCCAATCGATATGATGTGTCGCGTCATTAGTAACCAATATAATAATTTTGTATACGTAGACTTTGTCGAAAAAGCTAGGTATTTCATCACAGCTGGGTTCGATTCTTTTTTAAAATATCAAAATGTCAAAGAGTTGACTGATTTAAAAAAGTGAAAAAAATATCTTGTGCCAACATGATAGGAAGTTATAGTGTTATACTATTGTGTCCGACAGTGCATAGTGCACCATATGAGTGAAGCAACATGGAGAGACTTGAAGAGCTAGATAAGTGTGCTTCATTCCCCACAAAAAATAAGTAAAATTGTACAACACGATGCGTGTAATATGAGAAAAATGGTCTTAAAGTAAAAAGGTCATTTCATGTTATACGTGTTTCAATAGGCGTGTGATGACAGCAATGCATGTCCCCCTGTAATGTTAAGATCGATCCCAAGTCTATAAGATCGTAAGTCTAAGGTGAGGCGTATAATGTTATCAATCTATTTAATATAGTTGGGATTAACTTGAGAAACTGGTATTAGCTTTAGCTATAATACGAGTTTTGGAGGTTAGGGTTTACGTTCGGATAAGTCAAGGTGAACTTGGGAAAACAAGGGTTTAGGGCACTGTCCCCTGGTGGGGTTCCAAGGGGTAACTTCCATCGATCAGCAGGCAGAGTCAAGGATTGTCGCCACCCTTACAAGATAACGGATACAACCGGTAGTAAATTCTCAACCAAAAACGAATTATTGCAACTATTAGAAATAGTTGTAGTTTTATCTCAAAAAATAATTGAAATTTAGCTTCTCGGTGCCTTTATAAGATAAGATTTCCAGTGTTTGCAAATCATCTCTTTCTTCTATAAAGTTACTCAGCAAAAATATTGTCTCAAAAAAACTTAAAATGATCGCATGGTATTTTTGTGTTTTGATCTTGGATTTTGCCTGCAATCCAGATTCTCATTTTCCTAGATTATCTCACGCTTGTATTCATGTAACCACAACCAATAGGGTCCAATTACAGTTTTCGAAAATTGTTTCTAAAACGATCCTAGAAATTATCCAAGTTCTGTCTAAAATATTCAACCATGGTTGCTCGTGTTGCGCCATGGTGAGTTGTTTTTATAGGCATGTTTTTATAGGATTTCGACTTTTGAGTTTTCTTAAGCGTGTTCTTTTGGATGAACAACCTCCATCCGCCTCTCCTCTTCTTAAACCGTCACCCTAAACCACTTGAACCGCCTCCCTAAACCAAGCCCCTCCATTGTAAGTGTTCCTGCTCAAGTCAAAAGCTCTTGCGCAAAGTCCCAACATGAATAAGAACCACCAATCACCACTACCTTCTTTGGTTCCTGATCACCCACTACGTGAATCAATACCATCTGTCGTTTCAATCAGCTTTCTTAGGAGAAAAGTATAACAACCCTAAAAACTTAAATTAAGTGTTATGATATGTATTTTGTATAAAACTGTGAAAGGGTAAAACCAAATGATGTAATGGTGAAGTATTATGAAAAGAACTCTATAAACCCTTCTACTTACGTTATCATAACTAAAAATGTAGAATTGTTAATTAGAAACTTTCTAAAGGAAAGTTATAGTTCAATCTAATACGATTTTGTGGATATAAAATTCCTCAAAATCAGAGTTTGTATGAGGAAGTTACAAGTCGTAAAAGTACATGGTAATATAGGGTGTCAAGTACATTACCCAAAAGTAGATTAAAGGGCATTACACGATCATGTAATGTTCCAAGACAAATGTTTCTTCCTTACGAAGTACTGTAACATGCAAAAGGATAGTAGAAACCTAAATATGGATCTTTATGGAGGTTACACGATCTTGTTACCACTTACACGATTGTGTAAGTGTTTCGAAGTTTCAAATGTTGATTTTAGTGAAGTGTATAGCTATTTTGGACATATATTGGCATTACGCGATTGTGTAATGAGTTACACAATTGTATAAAGAGGTCAATTTACACATCATATGGGAATAAAAAACTTTTGATCAGCCAAACATCGTCATTTCACTTGAACTTTAGTTGAGAACTCTAGGAGGCGATTTTGAGGATCCTAAGGCAAGAACTTCATCAAGATTCAACGAGAAACTTACAAAGAACAAGGATCAACCATATGAATGCATCTAGGTACCTCCTTATTCTTCCTTTAGTCAAGATCTTATGTTGATCAATGGTGGAGCTTGAAGGAATTACTATAACTTGATTTAAATGTCTTGAATCTTTACTATAATGTAGTAGTGAGTATTTTAATCATGATTCCAAGCTTACTATGATAAATCTATGGTGGAATTCATGAATTTGAACTTAATGAATTCAAACTCTAATTGGTTGATCTATTAGAAAATTAAATTTGAGCTCACAACTTAATGAATTAAGACATATGCATGTGATTTCCATGGAGCTTAATTGGTTTTGTCGCCAAAGTAGAAATAAGGATTCCATGAGACTAAGTGTATATGAATATAGATTACAATTAAGCTCTTTATCTAATAGGTCTTGTTATTAAGATCTTAATATGTTGTTTAAATAGGATTTGAAAATAGATTAATCGAAGGCCGCCAAGTAAAAGATAAAATCCAAATTGCCAGTTAGTATTCACAAACTAATAAGGTGAGTTTTATGGAGCTTTATTGTTAGAGGTACATGGATTATTGAATTAAGAAATTTTTTTAAGGTACGTTTATAAATATAAGGAATATACATGTTTATGTCCATATGATTTTCAAAATAATGAGCCTTTGATATGAATTTTGCTAAATGACTCGCTTTATACATGTTTGATATAAACTTACCTAATAATATGTAAGTGAATAATTATAAAGCATGGCTTTCTGTGTGATCGAGCCTGGAAAAAGAAAAGTGTACTCATGCATCATTAAGCAAACTATAGAGAAATGCAAAAGAAATGTAAAATTCGCTAGCCTATGATAGAATGTTAACTCACAATAGGACTAATGAGTAATGAGACTATATTTGGGAGGGTACCTCCCGTTACGAAGTAGGATGTAAACTATGAGTCCACGATAGGATGATTTGTCCTCCTAGTGTGGTCAATAGATAAGGTCATGCAAGGTGACCTGGTCCTAATGGGATGTGACATCCCCATTTTTACGGCCAGAAAACACCGATTTATTTATGCTTATTTTAAAATCAGAGTATCCTTTTTTGAAGAATAATATTGCGGAATTTGTTCCCATAAAACATAATAAAGATGTTATCAAAGCATTTCCGAAGAAATGTATTTTTATTTATATTAAAACATTGGGATGTCATCGTCAATACAAAAATATAAGCATAACGAAATATTACAAGCCTTACAGGAATTCAACTAGTGGCCTAATATTCCTTAAATCTCTCAGAAGAATGTTGTAACATCCCAAAATTTAGAAGTATGATTGAAGGATTTAATTGTGAATTGAAAAAGGTACTCGACGAGTAGGTATGCTTACTCGTCGAGTCGGAGCGGGTTTTGGTCGCAAGTTAAGTGACCAACTCGCCGAGTCGGCAGCTGGACTCGACGAGTTGGTGCTGAAAAGAGAAAACCCTAATCTTAAGGGTTGCACCCTATTTAAAGGACCATATGTCCTCCCTTTCAGCCTCCTTATTGCCCTTGAGAGTCAGTAAACCCTAAAATCGTGTGAGCTTCCATTGTTAAAGAGATTTGAGCTTTGGAGGAGGAATATCGAGAAGGGAGCTTGAGGATCAAGAGGCTAGCATCAAGGGATTGGTATAGATCCAGAATCTACTTCAGCTTGAGCACATTTTGGAGGTAACAAGCTGTTACCTTGACTCTATTGCATTTATATCTATTCAAGAATGAGATTTGGGGCCCTTTTTGCATGTTAAGGATCTATTTCGGGTTAGGGGTCTAGATCTGAGGTTGCTACTTCAGATCTAGACTTGTCTTAGTCCAGAAACTCTCAAAGTATCAGCCTTTGGCTTGTTGGTGAAGCATCCTTGTCTTAAACCTTAGCCCTCGATTGATTTGGGCCTATAGCTCTTTGTTTCCACGTAAAGTTTGCAACTTTACGTGAGAGTCATGCCCTAGAAGAGTGGATCTACAGTTTGGAGCCCCTGCATGACTCGAAAAGCCTCTGTATGAATAAAGGACTGAAGGGACTCGGTGAGTCTGTTCTTGGACTCGGCGAGTCTGTTGAAGATAGGCATGAACTCGACGAGTTGGAGGAACAACTCGGCGAGTCTGTTGAAGATTGTCGTGGACTCGGCGAGTCTGTTCTTGGACTCGGCGAGTCAGAACGTAAAACCCCAACCTCTTCTGGTTAAGACTCAGATCAGCGAGTTGAGTGGTGACTCAGTGAGTTGGACATGATAGGACTCAGAGATTGTTGAGCTCGACGAGTCATGGGGTGACTCGACGAGTCGAGTCGTGATATGAGAGTTTTCTGAGTTAGGAACTCAGCGAGTCAGCGGGTTGACTCAGCGAGTAGGGTCAATCAGGAAGGTTGACTTTGGCCAGGACTTTGACTTTGACCAGTTTGACCTTCAAGGGTATTATGGTAATTCGGATATTTATGTCAATGGATCATTGATAGCTATAGGTATTGGAGTTTGGGGCAGTGCTTCGGGATTGTGCTTTCGTGGTTCGGCTCGGCAGTTGAAAGGTGAGTTATCCTCTCTATACCCAAGGGTCTAAGGCACCAAGGCCGGCCCTTTGATTTGTTATTTGAGATAGTTACTGCTGTGTTATGCTAGTTGGCATCCTGGTAGATAGGATGGCTATATGATGGCATGCGCTGTTAGATCAGTATTCTGGTAGATTGGATGTGGCTATGCTTAGTGACTTGTAGTTGGTCTGACTGTCTGTATGCTGGTAGGAGATTACATGTTATATGTGCACGTGTTGAGCAGTAGTAGAGGGTATTCCATCCCGGTAGGATGATAGGGCCCTAGTATGTTGTCTTGTAGACTGTTATATGATTATTTAATAGGTGCACATGTTTGCTAGTATGTGGGCATTCCAACCCGGTGGTTGAGGGCCAGGAGTATTCCATCCCGGTAGGATGATTGGACTCATAGTAGGTGGGCATTCCAACCTGATGGTTGAGGGCCTGAGGTATTCCATCCCGAGGGATGATTGGACCTATAGTAGCTATTGTATGTATAGTAGGTGGGCATTCCAACCCGATGGTTGAGGGCCAGGAGTATTCCATCCCGGTAGGATGATTGGACTCATAGTAGATGGGCATTCCAACCTGATGGTTGAGGGCCTAGGGTATACCATCCCAAGGGATGATTGGACCCGTAGTAGTTATTGTATGTATAGGTGTGTGGGCATTCCAACCTGATGGTTGTGCGCTGAGAGTATTCCATGCCGAGGATGATTGGACTCGTAGTATGATGGCATTCCAACCCGACGGTTGAGGGCCTGGGGTATTCCAGCCTGACGGTTGATTGGACCCATAGTATGTTGTTCATTGTTGTATGTGTATGGTTATGTGTGTACGGGTATTTTGGGGGAACTCACTAAGCTTTCGAGCTTACGGTTTTCAGTTTATTGTTTCAGGTACATCAGGTGATCGTGGCAAGGCAAAGGCGTGATCGTACCGCTCCTCATATTTCATGATTTTTGTGATTTGGTTCTGGGGATACTCTGATGTTTAAACTATTTTGAAAACAAGTTGTAATAACTTAATGGTTTTTGGAATGGGTTAAAATGTTTTAAATTGGCCTGAATTTTATAGGTGTTACAAGTTGGTATCAGAGCCTTGGCTTAAGTGAATTGGAGGAACATTCGTGTGAATCCAGTCTCAAATCAAGGAAAGATTTTCAAATGGTTTTCAAATGGTTTTCAAAATAAGTAAAGGAGGATGCAGAGGGTACGATCAGCCGGAGCCAGTAAGTAGACCCCAAAATACCATACAAGTTATTTGATTATGTGATATGATTAGAACAACATGCTAGTACTAGGCTAGGGATCTTCAGGAATTGCATGATAGAATTGCCTGATTACATGATGCCTGCTAGCCTAGGGTTTCCTTTATATGAGATTGACATCATTACTGTAGTTGCTTAGTGTATGCATCACGGTTATACATAATTAAGATCTTATAGCCTGAGAATGTTTGATTTGGCCTTATGTTGTGTTCTTGTTTGATTGGGAGCTTGGGGTAGGATTGGATATTCGAAAGTCTATAGGGTCCAGCGTCATGTATGGCTAGCATACACTAGTGCTGCAGGGTTGGTGGAAGTTTCATGTATGGGTGGGTGGTGTGAGACCGGTAGGCCAGTTATGAGATAATTAGCTTTCCTCTAGGAGTGAGGATTGAGCATTCGTTGTGTTATGTATATTATTAGGGTGTTGTGGTGATACTTGAGACAAGTATGGGTAGGTGTGGAAGGTAGTATGGGACCGTACTACTGAAAGCACAGGACCCATACGCGTAGCAAGGAAGTCACAACCCCTAGGGTTTAGAAGGGAGTTGGTCCCCGGTTATCTAGGCGGATTGTCTGATATTTTTCCTCTTCTATTTTCAGTATGGTGGTTACGAGGCGTGTTGTGACTGGATCCAGATCGGGATCAGGTCAGGGTGATCAGGGGGCCCCAGCGGCACCTGAGATTATCGGTCAGGAGGGGCCAATGTTGACAGAGGATCGGGTCAGGGAGATCATCCGCGAGGAGGTGGTCGAGATTGTCCGGGGTCAGATTCCGGAGTTGTTTGGGACTATTAAGTCCGCTATGAGGGAGTACTTCGATGATCGTTATGCAGCTCTTACTGAGACGGCTGCCGCGGCAGCTACAGCGGCTGTAACAGCGGCAGGGGGAGGAGCCGGTCGGGGCTTCCAGTACCGGGACTTCGATAATATGAAGCCCCCTACCTTCGACGGAGTTCAGGATCCGATTGTTGCGATGAGATGGTTGTCGGACGTGGAGGGATGTTTCTTCACGTGTTCGTGCCCTGCTGAGCAGAGGGTGAGGTGTGCTCTGAAACTTTTGAGGCTCGGGGCGAAGGATTGGTGGAGGTTGACTACGGGATCATATTCCGACACGCAGCGGGCTGCGGTTACTTGGGATCAGTTCCGAGACATGTTCAGTACCTGTTATGTTCCGCGGGTTGAGCGGGAGAGATTGGCTCAGGAGTTTTTGGAGCTTAGACAAGATTCAGAGTCGGTGACGGAGATCACCAGGATGTTTACGGAGAGGGCAATGTTCTACCCTAAGTTTGCTTCGGAGCAGGCTCAGATGACCCGGTATCTGAGCATGCTCAAGAGGGACATCAGACAGTTTGTGTCCACGCAGAGATGTGATACTTTGTTGGACTTGCAGGAGGCCGCCAGGCGGCGCGAGCTAGAGATTGAGCTCCAGCTGAGGGAGCATAGGCAGGCCCCGGTGCAGTCGCAGCCTGCGCCGAAACGGATGAGGGCCGCTGATTATCGTCAGGAAAGCCAGAGGAGTCGCACTTGTGGGAAGTGCGGTAAGGTACGTGATGGAGTTTGTTGATCTTCTTCTAGGTGCCACAAGTGTGGCAAGGAGGGCCACATAGCCAGGGATTGTAGGCAGCAGGCTCCAGCTGCCGGAGTCGGACTTTGTTATCATTGTGATCAGGTGGGCCATATGAAGGCCCAGTGTCCTCTCTTAGCTGTCAGGCCAGTGCAGGTCCCAGCACCAGCCACTTTGAGACTTACTGACGGGGGTCAGGGTCGAGCAGAGCCTCCGAAGGCTCCAGGGCGTGCTTATCAGCTTGTGGCCGAGGAGATCGGGACAGCGCCAGAGGTGACAGTCGGTATGCCTTTTCCTTCTATATCTTGTTCATGTTATTATGAGCTGTTTGTTTCCTGCATAAGTTATTAGAGCATAGTAGATGATAGTGAGAAGTTATTATTGAGAAATTATAGAAGGGTAGTATCTGGTGATGCATTCAAGAGAGAAGAAGGTCATGATCCAGAGATTTAGAATCATCAGCGGGAACTCGGATCCCTTGAAGTTCGTTGTCTCGGATTAGGACGATTGAGTCGCGTACCAGCTTCGCCGCCGGTAGATAGTAGTTAGTGCTCTAAGTGGGGGAGAATTGGAAATTCTCGGATAGGGCGTGGTTTGGAAGAATGTCGCCTGACGCAGTTTGGATGTCGGTTACGGGAAGTGGTGCGATGAGGCGTTCCAGTTATGGTAAGAACCCTGTCTGTATAGTGGATCTTTGAGCGAGCAGTGAGGATACTGCTATGCTATAACAATCAGTGGGGTTGTTCCCAAGTGTCGGAAATGTTGAGGGGCATGCGAAAGACTCTTTATGGATGGTAGGTTATGCATTCAGTTTCTGAGTATATGTACGTGTTATGGGATAGCGACGTGCTCCACAAGTGGATGATGTAGAGTGAGGTTCCGACTTTCGGCACCGACTGATGATGCGAGGTCATGGTTCAGGTCTCCTTGGAAGAGGAGAAGGTGAGTAACTCCAGATTGGAGATTTGGACAGAGGAGCTAGAGATAGCGGAGTTGATAGACTCGGGAGCAGTCTAGACCGAGCTGAGAACCGTGTGAGGATATTCCAGTCGTAGGTCGTGGACCTAGGGATCGCGAGAGTAATGTTTCCTGTCATGGTACGTTTGGAGTAGACGTGATATCGAGATTTGAGTGAGTTACACTCGATTGTGTCGAATCAGAGTAAATTGAGGGAGCTGCAAGGTTGGATCCTTGGGCTTCAAGTATGGTTGTAGGCATGGGTTATGTGAGAAATGGTATTCCAATCTAGGGTATTCCATCATGAGGATGACCGGACCCTATGATTGATTGGACCTGGTGTGTTTGGGTATTCCAACCCGAGGGTTGATTGGGCCAAACATGCGTGGGAATGCGAGGGTATACCATCCTTGGGATGATGAGACCCGTTATAGGCGTACCTGGTATTCCAGCCCGAGGCTGATTGGGCTAGGTACGAATGGTTATGTGATATAACTGGCTGATTCATGGGAGTTTCTAGAAGCTGAAGGATGCAGTATCCTGTCATTGTAAAAGGGAATAGATTCAGGATGGGAACAGGATTCGTTCCTTATTGCAGGTTATCCGGGTTATCGCCAATTTTGGGTAAAGGAAAGGTGGATTAGTGTTATAGCAGAGCTCAGTGAATTATTATGGTGTCTAACTTTCGCAAGTCTCGAAGGCGTGTTCATGTCAGGAAGGTGGCAGTATCATCGGGTGATACTGGTTTGATGTGTTCTGACATTAAGTAGAAAAGGCCGATGGTCGGCCGGGAGTATTGGCAAGGATACCACGTGAGAAGAAGTTATTTTAAAAGGGGTACAGTGGTAGGGTCGGGAAGGACCTGAGTTGATTGGGAAATCGGAGTCTGCAGTGCAAGAGGTATATTCAGAATCGTACACTGCAGTAGGCTTCGAGGACGAAGCCTAATTTAAGTGGGGGAGAGTTGTAACATCCCAAAATTTAGAAGTATGATTGAAGGATTTAATTGTGAATTGAAAAAGGTACTCGACGAGTAAGTATGCTTACTCGTCGAGTCGGAGTGGGTTTTGGTCGCAAGTTAAGTGACCAACTCGCCGAGTCGGCAGCTGGATTCGACGAGTTGGTGCTGAAAAGAGAAAACCCTAATCTTAAGGGTTGCACCCTATTTAAAGGACCATATGTCCTCCCTTTCAGCCTCCTTATTGCCCTTGAGAGTCAGTAAACCCAAAAATTGTGTGAGCTTCCATTGTTAAAGAGATTTGAGCTTTGGAGGAGGAATATTGAGAAGGGAGCTTGAAGATCAAGAGGCTAGCATCAAGGGATTGGTATAGATCCAGAATCTACATCAGCTTGGGCACACTTTGGAGGTAACAAGCTGTTACCTTGACTCTATTGCATTTATATCTATTCAAGAATGAGATTTGGGGCCCTTTTTGCATGTTAAGGATCTATTTCGGGTTAGGGGTCTAGATCTGAGGTTGCTACTTCAGATCTAGACTTGTCTTAGTCCAGAAACTCTCAAAGTATCAGCCTTTGGCTTGTTGGTGAAGCATCTTTGTCTTAAACCTTAGCCCTAGATTGATTTGGGACTATAGCTCTTTGTTTCCGCGTAAAGTTTGCAACTTTACGTGAGAGTCATGCCCTAGAAGAGTGGATCTACAGTTTGGAGCCCCTGCATGACTCGAAAAGCCTCTGTATGAATAAAGGACTGAAGGGACTCGGCGAGTCTGTTCTTGGACTCGGCGATTCTGTTGAAGATAGGCATGAACTCGACGAGTTGGAGGAACAACTCGGCGAGTCTGTTGAAGATTGTCGTGGACTCGGCGAGTCTGTTCTTGGACTCGGCAAGTCTGTTCTTGGACTCGGCGAGTCAGAACGTAAAACCCCAACCTCTTCTGGTTAAGAATCAGATCAACGAGTTGAGTGGTGACTCAGTGAGTTGGACATGATAGGACTCAGAGATTGTTGAACTCGACGAGTCATGGGGTGACTCGGCGAGTCGAGTCGTGATATGAGAGTTTTCTGAGTTAGGAACTGGGCGAGTCAGCGGGTTGACTCGGCGAGTAGGGTCAATCTGGAAGGTTGACTTTGGCCAGGACTTTGACTTTGACCAGTTTGACCTTCAAGGGTATTATGGTAATTCGGATATTTATGTCAATGGATCATTGATGGCTATAGGTATTGGAGTTTGGGGCAGTGCTTCGGGATTGTGCTTTCGTGGTTCGGCTCGGCAGTTGCAAGGTGAGTTATCCTCTCTATACCCAAGGGTCTAAGGCGCCAAGGCCGGCCCTTTGATTTGTTATTTGAGATAGTTATTGTTGTGTTATGTTAGTTGGCATCCTGGTAGATAGGATGGCTATATGATGGTATGCGCTGTTAGATCGATATTCTGGTAGATTGGATGTGGCTATGCTTAGTGACCTGTAGTTGGTGTGACTGTCTGGATGCTGGTAGGAGATTACCTGTTATATGTGCACGTGTTGAGCAGTAGTAGAGGTTATTCCATCCCGGTGGGATGATAGGGCCCTAGTATGTTGTCTTGTAGACTGTTATATGATTATTTAATAGGTGCACATGTTTGCTAGTATGTGGGCATTCCAACCCGATGGTTGAGGGCCAGGAGTATTCCATCCCGATAGGATGATTGGACTCATAGTAGGTGGGCATTCCAACCTGATGGTTGAGGGCCTGGGGTATTCCATCCCGAGGGATGATTGGACCCATAGTAGCTATTGTATGTATAGTAGGTGGGCATTCCAACCCGATGGTTGAGGGCCAGTAGTATTCCATCCCGGTAGGATGATTGGAGTCATAGTAGGTGGGCATTCCAACCTGATGGTTGAGGGCCTGGGGTATTCCATCCCGAGGGATGATTGGACCTGTAGTAGTTATTGTATGTATAGGTGTGTGGGCATTCCAACCCGATGGTTGTGGGCCGAGAGTATTCCATGCCGAGGATGATTGGACTCGTAGTATGATGACATTCCAACCCGACAGTTGAGGGCCTGGGGTATTCCAACCTGACGGTTGATTGGACCCATAGTATGCTGTTCATTGTTGTATGTGTATGGTTATGTGTGTACGGGTATTTTGGGGGAACTCACTAAGCTTTCGAGCTTATGGTTTTCAGTTTATTGTTTCAGGTACATCAGGTGATCGTGGCAAGGCAAAGGAGTGATCGTACCGCTCCTCATATTTCATATTTTTGTGATTTGGTTCTTGGGATACTCTGATGTTTAAACTATTTTGAAAACAAGTTGTAATAACTTAATGGTTTTTGGAATGGGTTAAAATGTTTTAAATTGGCCTGGATTTTATGGGTGTTACAAATGTATCTTTCGTATATCCACCTGTGATACAATAAACTGAGTGGGTCAGGTTGTGAAACCAGGTGAGTACATAGGGATTTCAATACCACAATGTTATATCATATATATATATATATATATATATATATATATATATATATATACACACACACACACACACATATTAGAACTCGCAATATACAATTTCACCTCGTATAAGCAATTTTACCCCACCACGTCGATCCTCACAACGACACGATCCATACTCCCGGATCTAAAATTAAAATCTTTACGTAATCCATACTCCCGGATCAGGTATGTCTAATCCATGCTCTCCGATCAATGACAAATGACTATGCTCACTCCATAGTCTTGGACTAGGGAAGAATGAATATGTCTAATCCATGCTCTCGGATTAATGGCAAATGAATATGCCCTCTCCATACTCTCGGACTAAGGAAGAATGACAATGTCTAATCCATGCTCTCGGATCAATGATAAATGTTAAAGTTCTACCCTCTGTGTATATCTCACCCGTCCTCATAAGAACATACTACCCGATATTCATCTTAATTAATGTAGGTTTATTCTGTATCCTAAATCATCATATATTATCATATATGCTCTTAACACGTATTTCAGGCATTATTAAATATTTCACACATACACATATATTTAATACTTTAATTAATACTTGTATTAAAATAATGTTCATGAAAAAGACTATGCACTCACTTGTTAAAGTGATGACTCGAAATTCAGGCAGTGCTTCGCTTCTAACAATTGTATTTTTCTTTGATGAAACCTAGTATTATTATCACTACGTTTTAGTCTAATATTTATTATGACTAATTATTAGTCTAGATTCATCATTAACTCAAAGTCTACTTTCATGATCTATCAAGTAGGGAACAACCAGGTAGGATCATATTGGAGGTAGTGTCTGTTTGGTATACGGAGTATACTTTTTGAAAATCCGACTTTAAACACCTCACTAAATCACAGCCTAGACATCATCCCTGTAAGTAGATCAATCGGTATAATGAATTTGAATTACTGATAAATCTTGTTTACATGTTCATAATAATATTAATGAACTTAAACATAAGTTATACTTAAAGTGTAGTAAGCATGACTTACTTACTAGGGGTTTTAGCGAGGAACCGGGTTCTGTGTGGGTAGAATTTCTGAGCAGAAAACTCTTCTTCTCAGGGCCTTCTAGCACTCCAGAACTCGCTACTAACACTTAGGAAGTGCTAGGGAAAGGAGAAGAGGGTTTGGGGGTGTTTGGGAGAGAATGGGTGAGAAAGGTGTGAAGAATGGAGTTATTTGCGCCTTCTATTTATAGGTTGTGAATATGCCAAACGTGGGGCGTTCCCTAGCTGAACGATGGACGTTCATTGGCCACGTGTCACCATCTGGTGGCAAGGAGTGGGGAAGAAGCAGTGGCTCAGATCGCACCACGTGTCACTCGTTGGTTACTCCAAAAACTAAATATCTTCTAAAATCTGTAACTTTCGCATACGAGCTCCGTTTTTTATGCTCTTAATATCCACACGTAGGTATCGACATGATATACAACTTTTGTTTAGACTCTGTCGGCTAATTTTGAATTTATTTTTAAAGTTATATTTTAACAGGCTTAGACAGTTAAAGTCCATTAAAAATTCATAACTTTGTTATCCGACGTCCGTTTTCGACTGTCTTTATATTGTTGAGCTCCTATTAATGAGATCTTGAATTCTCATTTAGGTCGTGTCGGATAAAAATCGATCGATCTAAAATCCGATTTTTGAGTTGTGCACTGCTATGCAAAATCTTAGAAAAATCATAACTTCCTCAAATTAAGTCATATTTAGGCATTCTCTATATGCACGCTCTCGGTTTAACATGTAATACGACTTTCGAACTTTGTTCTTCGAACCATGTAACATATTTATCTTAGTTGGACTCGATTTTATATGACCACTAGGGTCTGAATATCAATAATCTTCTTAGTCATTACCAAAACGATGATAATGACATATATGAACAAAATATAATCAATTACTAGTGCCTTGTTAACCTTGTGACTTTCCCTGATCCAAGTGCGAGTCCTATGCTTCCAGTAGTATAGGCCTCTACTACATTTCACACATACTCATACTCATCCAAAGTATTGCCTCTCAGTTCACCAAGTCATTATCACAAAAACAATTTTTAACACATACCATGATACCAATGTGTCTAAACAATCATCAAATTTTCCCTAGACTCTACTCGGACTTTTCCATGCGTATCTTCAATCATCAATTCTGCTTCAACTCGATTGGTGGTGGAAATGCCAGATGATGGGATAGATTCATGGGTTGTACCAAAAATCTTTCTTTCTGCTAATCGAAAGTGTACTTTTCCCGTACTAAGCGTATTATTTATTAGACGCATTCTAAAGGCAAGATACGTCTCTTACGGTATCTTCAAATATGTATCATTCACTATCATCAGCTTTCTTATTTCCTCTATTTGCTCAGTCTGGTATGAGTCCTTATCATGACGTTCCATACACCGTAATAGTTATTTGAGACGAGAAATTTAAGATAGAGAAGGTTTAGACGCGTAATCCTCCTTATTACTCTTGAAAAGTAACATGCCAGTTCTAATACCGTAATTAAACATTTAGAAATGTGAGCACATAAAATTTCCAGATTTGGTCGGAAATAGGCCATAGATTCGATCAAACGATAGCATCATAAAGCATATAAGGCATTTTATAGCATAACTCATTTAGAACATAAAAGAAATTCAGGCATGTTCCCTAAATAAGCTAGTACTTGTGTCTATTCAGGCATATACTTCCTAAATATACCAGACACTCATCTCACAATCATCGCTTAGCATTCTAAGTTTAAGTCTAGAAATTTCCAATAATGCCTAGTTCGCTTAAACTGATGCTCTGATAACAACTGTGACATCCCCATTTTTACGACCAGAAACTACCGATTTGTTTATGCTTATTTTAAATCAGAGTATCCTTTTTTTGAAGAATAATATTGCGGAATTTTTTCCCAGAAAACATGATAAAGATGGTATCAAAGCATTTCCGAATAAATGTATTTTTATTTATATTAAAACATTGGGACATCATCGTCAATACAGAAACATAAGCATAACGAAATATTACAAGCCTTACAGTAATTCAACTAGTGGCCTAATACTCCTTGAATCTCTTAGCATAATGTATCTTTCATATAGCCTCCTGTGAGTAGCTCAGGTTGGGAAACCTGGTGAGTACATAGGGATTTCAATCCCACAACGTTATATCATATATATATATATATATATATATATATATATATATTAGAACTCGCAATATAAAATTTCACCTCATATAAGCCATTACCCCACCCCATCGATCCTCACAACGACACGATCCATACTCTCGGATCTAAAATTAATAGTTTTACCTAATCCATACTCCCAGATCAGGTATGTCTAATCCATGCTCTCGGATCAATGACAAATGACTATGCCCACTCCATACTCTCGGACTAGGGACGAATGACTATGTCTAATCCATGTTCTCGGATTAATGAAAAATGACTATGCCCTCTCCATACTCTCGGACTAAGGACGAATGACTATGTCTAATCCATGCTCTCGGATCAATGACAAATTTTAAAGTTCTACCATCCGTGTATATGTCACCCATACTCATAAGAACATACTACCCGATATTCATCTTAATTAATTTAGGTTTATTATGGATCCGAAATAATCATATATTATAAGATATGCTCTTAATACGTATTTCAGGCAATATCAAATATTTCACACATAAACATATATTTACTACTTTAATTAATACTTGTATTAAAATCATGTTCATGAAAAGGACTATGCACTCACTTGTTAAAGTGATGACTCGAAATTCGGGTAGCGCTTCGCTTCTAACAATTGTCTTTTCCTTTGACGAAACCTAGTATTATTATCACTACGTTTTAGTCTAATATTTATTGCGACTAATTATTAGTCTAGATTCATTAACTCAAAGTCTACTTTCATGATCTATCAAGTAAGGAAAAACCAGGTAGGATAATATTGGAGGTACGGTCCGTTTGGTATATTAGTATACTGTTTGGAAATCTGACTTTAAACATCTCACTAAATCACAGTCTAGATATCATCTCCGTAAGTAGATCAATCGGTATAACAACTTTGAATCACTGATAAATCTTGTTTATAGGTTCATAATAATGATAATGAACTTAAACATAAGTTATACTTAAAGTATGGTAAGCATAACTCACATACTTGGGGTTTTAGCGAGGAACCGGGCTCTACGCGGGAAAAACTTCTGAGCTCCTATCAATGAGATCTTCAATTCTCATTTAGGTTGTGTCGACTAAATATCAATCGATCTAAAATTCGATTTCCGGACTGTGCACTGCTATGTTAAATCTTAGAAAAATCATAACTTCCTCAAATGAAGTCAGATTTGGGCGTTCTCTATATGCCCACTCTCGGTTTAACATATAATACGAATTTCGTTTAGATCGCTAATGCTAAAAAGCATTTTGTCAAAAAATTACTTTTTATGATAAGCAGAGCCGTGTCGGTTTTGTCGCAAAACTTCGACGGGTCATAGCTTGTTCGTTATAAGTCGGATTACAGCGTTATTTATATGTACATAATCTTTGTGACATATACTATATTTTGGTTAAGATTATTTATTCTAAATAATCTTCTATCAAAAAATCATTTTTAACGCTTATTATCTCTAAATTGATTAGCCCGAATCTGTAGGCGTTACATGGGACTCATGATATAATATGAGATTATACCTGTAAACATAATAAAGCTTAATAACAAAACGGGACAGAACCTATAAATCTGCAATATTTAAGGACATGAATTGGATAGTCAAAAATTGTTTTGAAATTTATTAAAAAAATATATTTTATTCTAATTTTTGTAAATATTTAGGTCTAAACCCATATGAATCATTAGGCATTATTTTGCACATGTTTTTGTTTTAGTACCATGTATCTCATGATTGGGTGCAAGGAACCAGGGACTCGAAAGATTAGTAATAGGCTTTTGAAGAGACTGATATAGTTTCGTTAATATTTATATTTTGCTACTTGATTTTTGTCTATAGCGTTTGTAACACCCCAGCTATGTCTTTTGCGAACAATTATAAATTGTTTTACTATGTTTTTGTTTGGGGCCATATTTTGATAAATGTGGCTTAATTCTAGAAAATATTTTAAAATCATAGTAGAAAAATGTTTAAAAAGGCTGGGTGTTAGAAAAATCTCTAGCACAAATTCAGAGAAGTTGGAGCAGAAGGTCACCCCTTGACCACTCTCACCGATTTGACGATCTGGTTTCACTAACCACCAAATCTAGTTTCATAGGATCTGAAGCATCGTGCCGCCAATGTTTTCTTCTAGTGTTTCCTTCGGTTTCACATGTGTTTTCTTCTGATATTTTTATTATGATGTCTGCTTTATATCTTCTTTTAGTGTTTTTTAGATTTAATTTTTTAAAATAGGAAGTTTGCATCAGCTTTGATTTTCTTGGTTTATCAAATTTATAGGTTGTAGAATGAATTTATCTTGATTTATTTTCAGGTTTCTAACTGTCATTTGCTGACCGATAGCAATCGTCGATTCTTTTAGAAGGGTGGTGGTGGGGGACCCACATATCTATTAATATTCATTTTCTCTAATTAAAAAAAAATTTAAAACTAGTTAAAAAGTATAAAAGGTCAATTTAGACTTTTCATGTCTGTTAGGGACGGAAAAATAGAACAAAACAATACCGTAAAAATAGTCCGAGTTAAAAACAATTATGGACCAAACGCATAATTTTGATCGGTGGATTTCTTTAACTTACACAAATTTGTTGGGTGAATTATCATATTTAACCCTTTTATCTTTCAAAGTATCAAATTTGTATAAATTATTTTTCTAAAGTACATGTCTTTTTTAACATTTATAACCAATTTTGAATTTTAGAATCATTAAAATTTAAGAACAAAATTTAGATTAGCTACATTGCCCATAAACGACATCCCACAATCATTAGCTTTGAGGGCAACCGATCACTGATCAAGTTAGAAATCCATAAGAAAAAATAGATTGAGAGTTGAATCGTATAAAGCAATCGTTGTCAATGGTGAAAGATGTATTTCTTTATCGAGAAGGTAAATCGGAAGAATCCGCAAGCAGAATCCTTGAAGGAAGTGCAACTGGATTTAGGACCTAAGATCTGATTAATGTTTTTCGATTATAAAGCTTGTAATCGAATCCTTCATATAATTTGATGGTTTTGGTCTAATCTCCAATCTTGAATGATGATCAAATATCCAAATGGTAAGGCTAGAAAAGGGACTGATGATGGAAAGCCCAATGGCAGATGACGACAACCCTTTGAAAAGGGATTTCAATTTATTTGGAATATTTTAAACTTATGTTTAATTTGGATCGAGTCTTTCAAAAAAAAAGTTCAAAGCTTTTTGAAATTCAATTTCCATACTAATGAAGTATATATATATATATATATATATATATATATATATATATATATATATATATATATATATATATATATATGTCAGACCCTGTATTAACTCTCTTACCGATCTACCGAAGTCAATGTAAGGCCGAGCCTGTCTGAAGGACAGGCCAAACCTGTCTCCAATAAATAATCTAGCTGGAGGTAACGACCACGAAAGATGTTAGTAGTAGTCTGAAAGTACACGAGGCTTAGGATCTATCAGACATGACGGGCGACTTCTCCTAGGTACCAATTTTGGTACCTTTGGTCGACAGAGAATTAATAACGATTAGAGTGGAGCAGACCCTTCCAACCTTGGAGAGATCATTCCTGATGATATGGACCATAAGAAGGGACCAAACTAGAAGGATGAGGTACACAATCAACCCTAATCTTCACGTATTCCCTTACTTCGATTTCAATAGCATGATCTAACTTAACCATCAGAGTGGATGTCCAGGGCCGACATTGGAGAGCTCCTAACTGGTTGTGTTATCTTTCAGGATCGAAACACCGACTTTCAGGATCGGAACACCGACCTTCGAGAGCTCCTGACTGGTTGTGTTGTCTTTCAGGATCGGAACAACGACTTTAAGGAAGGTTATAATTTGAACGGTCTACAAGGTGGGTGACGAAATTCATCGCGTGAATCCATCCGTGGGACCACGCAACAAATGGTCACTGACGAAGATCTGACACACAACGCAAGTCCAATTCCAAGAATGAAAACTTTGGAAATTCCTGAAGAAATACCACAAGTCACAACCATAACCAAAACGATGGGAGAACCATATAGGCTAGCGAAACAAGATGTGGGTGACAAAGAGGAACTCGCTAAGGATAATCAAGGGTAGGAGGAATATGTAGCCTTCAAAAGGTTTCAATTGATGAAGAAGAAAAGGGAGTGGGAGCGCTCGAAAAGGATGAACACTAAAAAAGATTGGGAATATGTATCTATGAACAAATGTGGTGCAGATAGTTCAGATAGCAGGACAATAAGAGATCAGGAGGCCCAAAAGAAAATTGAAATAGTAGGAGAGGCGAAGAACAAGGCAAAACAAAAAGGAACACGAAAGAATGTGGAAGTCAAGGAGTATAATAAAGCCTTCGAGATTCTAAACTTCAGGAACCCCTTCACGGATGATATCAATGAGACGCCCATTCCGGTGGGACTCAAGGGTCCTCGAGTTAAACCATAGGATGGAATGGGGGACCCCGATGATCATGTATCGAACCTCCAATGGACTATTAAGATGATCCTGATGAACACTAAGTTATCGAGCCTCTACTTCATCGGGACACTCGATGGGTCAGCATGATATTAGTTGGCCAGTTTACCGTCGAAAAGTATCAGCGGTTTTGAAGAGTTATGCGAGAAGTTTTACAACAGTTTCAGACAACAAAGAAGGTTTCAACAGCAGGCACATGCCACGTTCTCTTGTAGGCACAGAGAAGGAGAGTCTAACAAGGCTTATTTTAAATGATTTAATGAGATAAGTAGAAAGATGCCTACCACGGATGATCCCATGATCATTGCAGCCTTTACTTATGGCTTGTTGGAAGGAGAATTATTCAGAAAATTTGTGGGAAAAGAATAGAAGCATGCTGAAGAGATGATAAGAAAAGTGAATAGATTCCTTCAAGAGGAAGATGAAAGTGCATAAAAGGTTAGGATGGAAGGGGAAACAGCGCCTCGGTCAAAAAAGTACATGCAAAAACCAAACAATAACACTTCAGGGGTATTCTGTCATGTAGGAAGAATCCTAAGGTTCGACTACCAAAGAAGGAGGAGTGAAAGAAGAAGAGGTAGTAATAGAGTCACCCCTTACAAGCAAGAAGCATTGGAGTGCACCCTACTAGAAACCAAGGAAAAACAGCTAGACCAAGAGATCGAAGGAGATATCCTCGAGACCCGAACCTGTTCTATGATTTCAATAGAAAATAGGGCATGTAACTGCCAATTGTGAGAGCCTAAGAAAAGAAAAGGACAAAGAGAAAGACCTTAAGCGAAGAGAAATATCAGGAAATAAAAAAGACGAGGCGGTATGAGACGTTAAGGTGCTCATACTCATATGTGAAAATGATAAGATGCCCATAAATAAGAGAATGTGGTCTAGTATCTAGTTCACTAATAGCGATCCTATCACACCGAACCATCATGGAACTGATCCACTTATCATTAAAGGAGTTGTGGGAAAGACCCTCATTCATAGTCTATATGTAGACAATGGAAGTTCAATTCATATCATATATAAGCATTGTCTAGATCGGTTACCAGACGCAGTTCGAACATTTGTCAATCCGGCCACCTCAAGTGTGGTGGGTTTCACAGGACAGTCAGTATGGCCAGTGGGGAAAATATTGTTGCCTTTCATGTTAATTATTTTGATAATGGTTTGAAGAAAACAATATTGGCGGACTTTATCATAATTAAGGCTCCCTCCCAATATAATATTCTCCTAGGAAGGACGGGTCTATTGCAACTCCATGTTGTACCCTCCACGGTGCATGGCCTATTAAAATTCCCAACGGAAGAAGGAACGATCACCATAAGGAGCATCCCTATAATTCCATCAAAAAGGAGCCACATGGTGTATCAAGAAGGGGGACGAGGGGAAACAAGGTTATCAGCGAAAGAAGGACAATTAATCCTCAACCCGAAGTACACAGACCAGATAATGCAGCTACGTGCAGAGTTGTCGAACCAACTAAGGACAGAGCTAGTTAACTTGTTGAATAAATATATAGACGTATTTACATGGAATCCAGAGGACATGACATGCATACCATGATCCATCATCGATTAGCACTTGAAAATTAACCCCGAACATAGCCCGATCAAGCAGAAGAGACAAGGAATGGCCAAAGAAAGGAACGCCATAGTTAACAAAGAAGTACAATATTTGGTCCATGCAGGAGTAGTAAGAGCCACACAATTTCCTAAGTGGATCGCTAACCCGGTGCCAGTAAAAAAGGTGACAACACGATGCGAATGTATGTGGACTTCACAGATCTAAATAAGGATTTCCCGTGAAGATAGCTATCACTTACCAGAAATAGATCAGAAAATTGAGTCGTTGGGAGGATACAAGTGGAAGTCCCTTTTAGATGCTTATAAGGGCTATCACCAAGTAAGATGGCTAAGGAAGACGAAGACAAGGCCACTTTCCATACCAAGAAGGGTACGCACTTCTATCGGAAGATGCCTTTCAGGTCGCGGAACACTAGTGCAACTTACTAAAGATTAGTCGATCGGGTCTTTGAGAAGCAAATAGGAAGAAATGTGGAAGTATATGTGGATAATATGTTGATAAAGAGTAAGGAGGATCGTGAACTATTAATGGATATGGAGAAAACGTTGGTTCGTTTAAGGGAAAGAAACATGAAGCTCAATCCGAAAAAATGTATATTTGGCGCCCAAAAAGGAATGATATTGGGGCACATAGTAACCCCGTCAGGAATAGAAGCTAACCCAGACAAGGTTCAGGCAGTAGTTGATATGAAAATACCAATATCAACAAAAGAAATACAAAGCCTAAATGGTAAGCTGGCAGCTCATGGGAGGTTCTTGGCTAAGTTGGCAGATCAGTAATTACCATTCTTCCAATACATGAAAAGCCACATCGGAAGGAATAACATAACATGGACGAAAGAGGTCGAGGAATCATTTTGTAAACAGAAAAAAAATATATGAACACTCTTGATGTTGGCTAGCCCAAGAGAAGACAAGCCATTGGTGATGTACTTATCGACCAATTGAGAAGCTATAAGCACGGTCCTAACCGTTGAAAGAGAAAAGAAACAAATCCCAATATAGTTTGTGGGGGTGTACCATCAATTTTTTCGAGCTATGAAATTTGAGTCATGTACTTCAGGGAGTGGAGCTAAATTACTCCCTCATAGAAAAGTTAACGCTATCTCTGGTTTACGTAGCAAGGCGATTACAGAGATACTTCCAGGTTCATTCCGTCATAGTGTTAACCAACAAACCGATAAGGCAAATCCTAATGCATCCAGAAAGATCTTGTAGAATGACGAAATGGGCGATTGAGTTAGGAGAGCATGAAATCTCCTACAAACCTAGAGTAAGTATCAAGGCACATGCATTGGTGGATTTCTTAACAGAGATGTCGTAGGAGGTAAAAACTGACATTTGTGTACTAAAAGGATCGAGTAACAAGGCTATATTCGGACAAGTCTGGATGTTATACACTGATAGAGTTTCAAGCAAGGACGGGTCAAGAGCGGGCATTATCTTGATCAACCCAACTAAGGAAAGAGTCATGTATGCTCTACGATTTAATTTTGAATGCTCAAATAATGAAGCAGAGTATGAGGCACTGATCGCGGGGATGTAACTGGATACCACTATGGGCATCTCAAAACTAGATATCTACGGAGATTCCATGTTGGTGGTGAATTTGGTGAAAGGGACGTACGAAGCCAGTGAAGAACATATCAAGAAATACTTGGAGAAAGTGATCGAACAAGTAAAACAATTCAAGTCATTCCATATCACTCAGGTTCCTAGCTCCAGAAACAAAGAAGCAGTCGCCTTGAGAAAATTGGCCTCGGTGGTATCGGATCATTTAACAAAGAAGGTGTTGGTGGAAGTCCTATATATAAAAGTATTGACATTGAGCCAGTACAAGTGTTAGATATACGACACGAACCTGGATCATGGATGATGCCTATCATACAGTACTTGCAAATGGGTTCGTTTCTAATCTATAATAAAGAAGCATGTAGCATACAAGTTAACACACCTAGTTATACCATGCATGCTAGAAAATTATATAGGAAACGATACTTGATTCCTTGGCTTAAATACATAACTTCGGCCGAATGGGAAAGGGTAATTCATGAAATACATGTTGGGGTATGTGGAGCACACATAGGGAAAAGGGTTGTGGTATAAAAGATCTTACAAATGGGTTTTTTCTGGCTCGATGTGTCAAAGGACGCAAGCATATTCTTCAAAAAGTGTTACAATTTCCAAGTGCACTCCAACGTCCCAGCTTTACCCCCGACAACACAAACGAGCATGACCAACCATGGTCGTTCCTACAATAGGGCATCGACATCATGGGCCCATTCCCAGAGGCCCTAGGAAAGGTAAAGTATTGATAGTATCGGTAGACTACTTTACAAAATGGGTGGAAGTTGTGGCAGTAGATGTTATAATAGGAAAGATAGTAGTAAAGTTTGTGTGACGATGCATAGTATGTCAGAATAGACTAGAACAGGTCATTATAAGTGATAATGGGAAGCAATTTGCAGATAACCCATTTAAAAAGTGGTGTAATGACAACGACATAAGGAAGAAATTCTCGTCTCTGGAACACCATCAAGCTAATGGACAACTACAAGTCGGTAACTGGACCATAGTAAAAGAGATTAAGAATACGTTGGGAAAAGCAACAATGAATTAGACGGATGAATTACAACATGTCATGCAGTCCTTCCAGACCACCACACAAAAACCGGCTAGGGAAACCCCATTTAGTCTAGTTTATGGAATGGGGACTATCATCCCAGTCGAAGTGAGCATGCGAGAAACAAGAACATCCGGGGTAAGACCCAAAGTGAATGAGAAAAACTTGTGAACGAGTTTAGATTTGCTAAAGGATCGCTGACAAGAGGCAGTAATATGCCAGTCAGCGTACAATGTAATGACGGAGAAGTACAACAACAAGAGGGTGTGAGGAAGGTCATGTAAGGTCGAAGATGTGGTGCTCAGGAAGAATGATGTGAGTATGAAGGAACACATAGGTAAGTTGAGTACGAATTGTAAAGGCCCTTATAGGGTAGCAAAAGTGAGGCGAAATGAATCATACATCCTTAAAACCATGCAAGGGAAACGACTTCCTAGAACATGGAACATGCTCAATCTTAGGATTTTTCATTTTTAGCTGGTTCTAAAGAAGCATTGAAAGTTAACCAAAATCGAATGACAAATGTGTAACTTTCCTTTTGAATTCCTCTTAATAGAAGTAATCTGTAAGCAAGGAGGACTTATCTTTGTATCGATCAATGAAAAGCAACTTTTGATTTCTCTTTCAAAAATACCTTCTTAGTTTCTTTTTACCAGAAGCTATGATTATCGTTAATATGTTAAACAGATGAGGCAAGCCTACCATAGTTCGTCTTTATAGTTATCATCGACCCTTGGCCATGGTTTGACCAAATTGCCACCATGGTTCATCATCATGATTCGGCTTTATACTCATTATCGTCCCTCAGCATTTTTTGATCTAATACCCACCATGGTTTGTCATCATGGTTTGACTTTATAGTCACCGTCAACCCTTGGCCATGGTTCAACCTAATTACCTCAATGATTTGTCATCATGGTTTGACTTTATAATCACCATTGACCATCGTACATACTTTGATCTAATAACCACCATAGTTAGTCATCATGGTTCGACTTTATAGTTACCGTTGTCCCTTGTCCATGGTTCAACCGAATCGCCACCATGATTCTACATTACGGTTCGACTTTATAAACACCATCGTCCCTCGACCATGTTTTTATCTAATAGCCACCATGGTTGGTCATCATGGTTCAGCTTTATAGTCACCATCAGCCCTTAGCCATGGTTTAACCTAATCACCACCATGATTTGTCATCATTGTTTATCATTATAATCACCATCAGCCCTCGGCCATGGTTTGATCTAATAGCCACCATGGTTCGCCATCATGGTTCGAATTTATAGTCACCATTGGCCCTTGGCCATGGTTCAACCTAATAACCACCATGATTTGGCTTTATAATCACCATCGGTCCCAGCCATGGTTTAGTCTAATAGCCACTATGGTTCATCATCATAGTTCGACTTTATAGTCATCATCGGCCCTTGTCCATGGTTCGACCTAATTGCCACCATAATTTATCATCATGGTTCGGCTTTATAATCACCATCATCCCTCGGATATGGTTTGATCTAATAGCCACCATGGTTTGTCATCATGGTTTGGCTTTATAGTCACCATCGGCCCTTAGCCATGGTTCGACTTAATCGCCATCATGATTTGTCATCATGTTTCGACTTTATAATCACCATTATCCCTCAGCCATTGTTTGATCTAATAGTCACCATGGTTCGGCTTTATAGTCACCATCGGCCATCGGCCATGGTTTGACCTAATCGCCATTATGGTTCATCACCTTGGTTCGACATTGTAGTCACCATCAGCCATTAGGCATGGTTTGACCTAACAGCTATCATGGTTCCTCACCATGGTCCTGACTAATAGTCAGCATTGTCCTTCGATAATGATATGACCTAACCGTTCGTCCAACTATCATCTTAAATTCCCTTCATAGATCACCACTACAGTTTGGCATAATAATCACCATTGGTTTTCGGCCATGGATCAGCTTAGCAACCGTTACGGCTTATTTTCATGGTTTGACTTAACATCAACCATATGTCTTACTCTTGGTTTCGAATTAACAGTTATGACAATCCAACATCGGTGACCCATGAATATGCACTTAGCTTTGTTCAAGGAATGACCCATAAAAGGTCAAAACATGTCACCATGAATGAGCAAAGTGCCAATGTCGTGATAGATAATGGAACATACATGTGATCATGAATCTCAAAATGAGAAACAAAAGGATGGTTGAAGTTTATAAGTAAATCCCAGTTAAATAAACATATATCATATAAGTAAAAATTGGGACAAAAGGATGACTTACCTAAGAGTAGATGGTTAAGAAGAGTATTAATACACTTGTGAGAAAAAGAATGAAAGATGGTAAGTTTATGTACATGGTTGTGAAAAGTGGGACAAAAAGATGAAGGATGATATTAAGAGTGCAATATGATTGCATAAGATTAGATAGAACAATAGATGTCCCTTAACAACCATTATGAGTAGATAGATGAAGAAAGATTAGTCATTGCATTGAAGATGCAAAGAAAAAGAAAGTAGACTGTTATTTCGGGTTAAAAGGTTAAAGTACAGAATAACCATGGAAATGGGACATTTAATGCGAAAATGAACAACAAAGTAATAAAAGATTCCGAGGATGGAATATCTTAAAGGAAATAAGAAAGAACCTGAAATTTAGAGAAAGTTGACTTTTAGTCAAATATTGACCAAAATGGAAAAATGGTCAATTACGAGAAAACGATGAGAATATGAAGTGGTGACTTCATGAAAATGGCCAATAAGAGTTTAAGTTACTAAGAATAGGTTCAATGACTAAGTTAAAGAGAAAGAATGCATGAGAAGAAGCATTTTTTTGTCAAAAGGGTAAAATGGGAATTTTATGCTTGTTGAGCCAACTTTCTGACTTAATATATTAAGACCCATATTAATTTAGTGAAAAGTGACTTAATAGAAGTGTATATTATGCTCCCACCTTCGCATGGATATAAATAACATCCAAAATGGGTAAGAAACGAAGAAGTTATAAAGGTTAGAATTTGGGACAAAAATGTCCTAAAGCTGGAATGGAATCAGCCCAAAGGGCTACTGTCAAGCAGTTACCGTGGTGTGTTGAATGGATCATAATAGCACGGTAAGAGTTATAAAGGATTCAGACGTGTTCGTCCGTTAGAGAAATAAATAGAAATGAACTTTTCCGCGATGTGGCAATATGTTCCCCACGGCGCGGTGGCACAAAGTAAATTGCCTTTGACAATGATTTAAGTGGTCATTGTCGCTCGATAACTAGACCACCGCGACATGCTTCCACAACAAATAAAAATCTCAGTTTCAGTTCATTCTCTTCATAAACAACCCCAAACCCCTCTATAGATGAGCTCCGACTATTTGTAAGAGGAGAAGCAAAGGGCGATTATGGGTGTTTATGGCTTGGATTGAACATTGGAAACTCAAGAGGTAATCATCTTCTCTCTAATTAAGCTAATTAGGGCTCAATGGTGTTTTGATGAATTGAATAGATTACTTTGTTTTATTAGCCTATACACTAAGTATGATGCTATTTATAGTGTCTATAAGATTTAACCAACATTTGGAAATGATTTCCATGGAGGAATCAATCCAATAAGACTTAGGCGGCGGTGGTTGTGGCGGTGGGTGTTAGTGGCGCGGTGGTGCTTGTGGATGTCGGTGGTGGTGGTGGTGGTGGGTGCAGGTGGCGGCGACAGTGGTGGTGGTGGTGGCAATAGAGGTGATGGTGGTGATGATAGAGTTAGTAGTAACAACCGTAGTGGTAGGGTGGTGGTGTAGGTGGTAATGGAGGTTATGGGTAGTGGTTGTAGTGGTGGTGGAGGTGACGGTGTCGGCGATGGTGATGGTGGTAACAGAAGCGGTGGTAGTGGTGGGTGGTGGTGGCGAAGGTGGTGGCAGTGGCGATGACATTAGTGGTGATGGTTAGTGGTGGTGGTGGTGGTGGGTGGGTGGTAGAGGTGGTGGTGGTGGGTGGTAGTGGAGGTGGTGGGTAGTGGCGGCGAAGGTTGTGGTGGAGGTGGTTGCGAGTAGTAACGGAGGTTTTTCATATTTAATGTTAAAAATGAAAAGGGTAATATGGTAATCTTTAACATTCCCACTTGAAGGAATTTAAATTTCCTCATCTTTTAGATTGAATTTATTTTCCCTCAACGGAAGGAAAGTTGGACACATTTAGGAATCCAATTCCTTCTCAAAACTTGAACCAAACATAAGAAAGTGATGGAATTAAATTCCAATTCCTTCCGATTCCAACAGATTCTAGCGAACCAAACGACCCCTTAGGGTTTAAAACCTTGACTAGTGATTAGTGAATTGATGCATTAGTTGTAGATTATAATCAATTGTCTAGTATAGGATGCTTAATTCATTGAAATGATGAGTGTTGGATGCCATTTTATGCATCTTTTATAATAGTTTTATTAGTATTGTGTATCATATATTATGTTTTTCATATGCATTAGTTTATATAATGTTCAACTCATGTATTTTGTCAGAATTCCCGTAATGTTCATGTTTTTATGTCAATTTTCATATATTTTGAGTGGAGCGCTAATTTGTATTTCATTGGGGCATATTTGAAGCATATCTGGAGCTAAGGGTGAGCAAACCCGAACTTAGAAACCAAGAACCGACCAAAATCAACGAAACCGAAACCGAAGCAAAATCGACAGTTAGGGTTTTAAGTTTTTAAAAACCGAAAATCGGGTTCGATTTCGGTTTTTTCCAAAAAACCGACCCAACGGTTGAGCGCCATGTTTATATATATATATATATATATATATATATATATATATATATATATATATATATATATATATATATATATATATATATATATATATATATATATATATATGATGCGTGAAATAGAAGCATAAACACCCTCTTGGACTAGTAGTTGAGCGCCTTGCGCTTAAAAACTGATGTCATGGGTTCGATTCTCCCTGCTTTCCAGATTTTTCCCCAAGTTTCCTATTTTAATTTGCAACTTCATATATCCCACATCGAAGGTTGGATGAAAGTTACACCTCTTTCACCCTTAATATAATGATTTCATACCTATATCATGCCTCATATCAGTTAAATTAGGATTAACATTTGGTTCGGGTTTAAACCTGGAACCGACCTATAAAGAAACTGATAACCGATAAACCGAACCGAAGTTTTGGGTTATGTGTTCGATTTTTATTTTTTGAAAACCGGTTTTATTGGGTTGGGTTCGGTTTTAGGTCAAAACCGACCCAAACCGACCCATGCTCACCCTTATCTGGAGCATATATGGTGCTTACCTAGAGCCGAAATGCTAAAAAGGACCAAGCACGGGCCTGCCTCACTAAACATGGGCCGTTATCCACTTACGGAACTTAACCAGAAGATTTCTGATTATTTTAGGCCTTTTAAAACTTCGATCCTGAAGCACTGGTCGTGCCTCCCAAGCACGGGATGTTCCTGCCTCCTGATCCCAACCAGTTCATTATTTTGGATATTTAAAGTTGCATAACCCAAGCACGAGTCGTGGTTACTCCCTGATGACATTTTTTTTCTAATTTATCAAGATTTCAAGGATTATTACTTTGCATCTGAAGTGCACGACCAGGACACCCAAGAAAGGGTTGTGCTTCATGCTTGTGCTTCTAAAAAAGTCTCTTTTTGGCAATGTACTTCATTTAACTGCACATGGATTGCAACTGCCTCCAGATACTGGTCGTGCATCCCAAGCACGGGCCTTGCTTCTGAAGCATGGGTTGTGCTTCTTGACAGAACCCTTATCTACTGCCAAATCAGTTATATTAATACCATGGCTCCTCTTAGTTGAACCCTAGACGACCAAAGTCGAAAAGACACCCTTTTTCAGACGATTTTTTTGGCAATTTTTCTCTGTTTCCATAAATTTTTGAATATCTAAAGATTGTGGATCATCTCTTTCAATCAGTTTAGTAAGATTTAGTCATTTGATTTCTCTTTTTATCACTTTTCATCATATCTTAGCCATATCTGGCTAGAACCTTAGATTTTAGTTCTGCAAACACTGGTACTTTTTATGTAATCAATCATTAGACTTGGTTTTTATTGTGTGATTCTATCTAATTATTTCAGTTTTGCACTTAATGAATGTTCAATTTCTTATTCTTTTTAGCATGTCACATAATTTTGGACTAAATCATTCTATGTAATCAGTTGTTGAAATCCGTAATTGTTTTGATAAGTTTGTAACAAGTAACAAGTAACAAATTGGTTCCACAGTGGGATTTGACTCAATTATAAATCGAAATCACATCCTGTATCAAGGATAAAAGAATGAGAAGATGATGAGTTATTGGATGAGATGGTGTATATACATGTTGGATTCGGCTTCACCTTGCCATCTTTAATATCTTGAAGATACTTTAGGCAGCTTCGTTTCCAATGCCTTTGTCATTGCAGCAAAAGCAAGTGACCTCTTTGGGATCAGAGACAGGAGGAGCATCAGAACTGGATTTACCTTCGGTTCCATTGCGTGACGACCCAATTTGAGACTTTCCCTTCCAGTTTTGCTTTGGAGGACATTTCCTCTTCTTCCCTTTCCCTTGACCAATGGCCAGAATAGGAGCACGAGCAGGAGTGGAAGCAATACTCTTTCCCTTTATCCCTACTTCAACTGTTTGTAGGAGGTTGTGCAACTGAGCCAAGGTGGTCTCATTGTTGTTCAAATGATAGGTCAAGATGAACTGATCATAACAACTTGGTAAGGAATTCAAGACTATGTCAATGGCCAACTCCTCATCAAAATGCACCATAAGCCTGTTGGATTAGTGTCTAAGCCCATAACTATTTTGGTATGTACTTGACCCGATGGTGCATGGTCCTTTTGGGTTGCCTTCACCAAAGCAACTTGATAAGATGAATTATGGAGAGAGAGGATTAATTATGATTTATTAATATATTATATGAATAATATATTAAAGGAGAAATCATATTGTTTAATTAATATTGGTCAATAATTAATTACGAATTAATTTTGTGGCTAAAAGAGATTAATTAAACTTAAGGGACTAGAACTGTCAATTGTGTGATAGTTGAATATTGGGCTATTGGACCCCTTATTAGAGGAGTGGACGAATTCTATGGGGAAACCCATTAGAAATCGTCCAAGGCTTCTAAAGGAAGAGTTCATGGGTTGCTTAGGGCCTAAGCAGTCAAATTAGGGTTTCCTTGTTAGATAACCCTAATAGCCTCACTATTTAAGGACCCCTAGGGCACCAAAAACATGGCTAACTGATTCCTTAGGGTTTCTAGATGTTTTTTAGTGCCTCTCCTCTTCTCCTTCTTCATCCTCTTGCTCTTGGTGTTTGTGAGCCATTAGAGGAGTGACATTTGTGACTCTAAGCTTTTAGAAGCCAATTATTGGAAGGAATAGATTGTTATTGCTACATAACAATCAAGGTAAGATCTAAACCCTATTATTATGTTAATATCGATTATCACATGCTAGATCTAGGGTTTATGGCTTTGGATGATTATTGCATGTTCATTAGACAAACTAGATCCAAAGCTTTAGGGTTTGCATGTACACCATAGGAATGTTGTAGTGTTCAAAACCCATCAGTGGTATCAGAGCCTAGGGCTGTTTGTTGATGAATTGATGCATATTTGATCTTTTATTGCTTGAAAAATCAAATTTTTTGGGTTCTGACTGCCAGACTCACCGAGTCTATGAATGGACTTGACGAGTAGGTCCTACTCGACGAGTTCCATTGTAGACTCGACGAGTCCAGGGCTCTGGTGCCGGGATTTTCGAATTTTCTGCCAGATTTTGTTGAGGATAATTGCCAAAACTCGTTTTTCTTGCCAAAATCCGAATTTTTAAGTTTTGAATGATTATCCTCATCAAAATTGATAGATTTGGTTAAATATGGATAATATAGGATTATTATTAGTCAAATATTTGACCTAGTAAGTTTGAAAAGTTTCAATTTACATCCCTTAGGTTTTATAGATTTAAATTTGAACTTTAAAAGTTTTAGTTTTGAAATTTAATAATTAAACCCTAATGTTTTTGAAATGTTTCAAAACTTGCCCTCAAGTTTTGGAATTTAAATTTTGATTAAAAGTTTAATTTTTGAATTTTTAAATTCTAAAACCCTAGTTTTGAAAAGTTCAAATTATACCCTTATGGTTTTATTAATTTAATTAAAAGTATAATTAAAAGAGAGTTAATAAATCCATAATGACATGGTTTATGTTTAATTAAATTAAAAGGTATAATTTATTAAATTAACCCACATAGTATTTTAAAAGTATAAAATACACCCTTATACTATATATAACATTAAAAGTCTAATATTATATATATATATATATATATATATATATATATATATATATATATATATGTATGTATAACTTAAACTGCTAGTCTTACCGTTAGCAGGCCTCATTCACGAAGCCGATCTATAAGGGGGGTATAAGATTATGGCCTATAAAATGGTCGTTTAATGGGTGTCCACTCTCACCCACCGCTTCCTTGATTGGTGGAGGGTCGTTAGCCGAATGGGTAGGATAGGGCAAACCCTTTCCTCATTAAAAGTATAATGAATGTTAAAGTAACTGAATGTTTTACTAAATTCCCAAATCTTAGTTACTTTAGGAAAAAGTGAAAGCGATGCAATTCCATGGAATTACACTTTGTACCTTTGTCGAGACAATTAGTGGAGCGTGTGTGGTTAACCGGCACACTAAGTTGGGTTTGGCATTGGTAGCGAAGGGTGACTCGATGTTTATCATAGATCGATGGAGCATGTGTGGTTAACCGGCACGTCGATTAGGTGACTGTAACATTGAGGGCACCACGTACATTCGCATGGTTATTCACACCTTATTTGTGATCCTCGGCATCCCAGTCACAAATGAAGGGCATAATCGAGATTAAACATGACATTGAAAAGTTCAATGAATCTCAAAAGATCTAGGAGTTTCAATTCATTTAAAACTTAACCTTCTTTTCGTTTTTCATGGTGGAAATTGGTAAATCGTCATTTACCTACCTTCAAATGTTCTGCGAGTTGGATTACGGAATCCCTCTTCTAATTTGTAGGATATTGTGTTGGGTCCTAGCCTTAATATCTCATCTGGGTGTTTTATTAAGGACTCAATCAACTAAACTTGAATTTTCTCCCGATGTCAAAGTCTGACAACTATGGTCTTCCTAAATCCGTTGGAAAAAATTTTCCACGTGAAAATGATGTTCCACGATTGTATTGTGAAAATGGAAATCATGATTCATTTCCTCCACCTCCTCCAATAATTCTCCCTGACCCACGTGTTCGAAGACTTGAAAAGTTCAAGGTCACTCAAGCCCTATTAGCAAAAGACATGAAAATGGAAAGTCTATATGTGCTCATGTCTTGGATAAAAGGTTACATATTGATAGATTGGGATTGTTACGTGTCGATGTTTAAAGGAAGTTGGTTGTTGACTTGGTTCTTAATTCACTTCCCGAATCATATGGTGAGTTCGTTAGAGAGTACTATATGATGGACCACGACATGACCCTTATTGATTTGACTTATTTGCTTATTGCTGCTAAATCAGAAATGATTTGGCGCACTGGTCAGCAAATTTGTCTGGTAAATCAATATCCCAACCCTCTATGGGCAATGGTAACATAGGAAGTCCAGAAAAGTTTTCTCTATGCAAGATAGTCTGAGATAGTCCCGTGTGCCATTCCAGAGAGTCCATATGTTTCTACTGCCAAAAGAAGGGGCATTGGTTACGAACCTGCCCTGACTACCTGAGAGATCTAAGAGATGGGAGAGTCAAGATGTATGACTCTGCTTCAGGTAAAATCCACTATCTAACTCGATTAAGTTCATGTTTGGAGATTCTTAATACATGATGTGATAAGATCACATTTCGATGTTTTGAAAGATCAAAGAAAGGAAAGGAAGCTTAAAAGGAAAGAAGTGAGCTAAAACTGATCATGAAGAAATGGATCTTGATCGCATGATTCAAAGATTGGATTGTTTTAGCTACTACTTTAGAGTTAGGATAGATTGCTAAATAATATTTGCGTAGTTTCTCATTTGTAATCGCATTGTAAGGACAATATTTTTCCGCAATAAGATAAATTTTGATTTATCTTATTTATGTTTCCTTGTGATGGATTTTATGAAAAATTGGTGTTTGAATGGTTCTATTATTAGCAATATTGTGAATGGATTTGACTTTTAGTTACGTTATTTGTGGTAATGTCAGAAATTTACCAAATGAGGAAAGTTTCTCATCACCCAAGTTTCAATAGGACAGAAGCTTGGAATCATGCAACTGGTATTGTGTGATGAATGAGAACCTGCGTATTTAGGAAATTGAGACTATTTCCTTGTTCACATAAGTATGTGAGTCAAGTGAAGGACTAGGAGATCTGGTACACAATGTTGTGCACTGGTCAAGTCCACCACAAAGAACGATGAGTTTTTTCGTCATGATTTACTAAAAGTCTAGTAAAAGTGACTATGATTACAAGATTAAGTGTAATTCTGAATTATTGAAAAGCTTCAATGAATGGCAGAACGAATAAGAAGAATCAACGAAGGCAGAAAGATAAAAGGTTCTCCAATCTAAGAAGAAGGGATAGTACTTTTGTATTGTGTTTTATGATCGTCTTAAGAACCATATTACAATTCATCTTCTAAGGATACCTTAGTACACTAGTTTGGCTAAGAAGAGGAATTGTGAATTGTAGAAATGGTTAAGTCAATAAGATGTATCGTACTTCGTTCCAATATCAAGTCTTAGAGTCATACTCCAAGAATGTGAATTGAGTGAGATAATCTTAAGTAGGAATGTTCTTACACTTGCACATTTTGGTAAGTTGTGATGTCTTGAAATGACTCTTGATAAGAGAATCTTATATGTCAAGAGGTTAGTGGGAGTCTAAAGATCTTGGAAAGTTTCAAGAACAAATCAAGAAGTAAACCTCTTAAACACTAGCACACGACTTGAGGATTGTAATCTATCGTGTTGATAATTTTTTTTTTCTGTGCCAATCCAGTTGAGCGATTGTGTGTATGAGTTCTACGAGTTCCCAATTGAATGCATAAGGGAAAACACCTTGATCAATGAAAGTACATTGACTGGCATAGGTGAGTTGCTAAATAACTTGGAAGCAATGGTGGGACCCTTGATGGCAAGAAATTAAGAATGAACAAGTTCTGTCCATAAGAGGTTGAATTTGTCACAAACATTATCTTACGATTATGCTTATGACAAATTTGCATGGATAGGAACACATGCACCATAAAATCTAAGTGTCATAAGGTTTCTCTCCTTCATGAAAATGATTGTGAGGAAAAGCTTTCACTAAGAGAGATTTTAAGGAGATAGCGATTTTGTAAATTGCATTCTCAAATTCGATTATGATTACGGCATCCCTCTTCATAGTTCGAATTGTGAGATTTGGCAATTAGTCTGAACATTTGGGACTTAGTGATATAAGTTCTGAATTAGTTTAGACACACATGTGAGCTATCTAAGGAAGGTGTGTGAATTTGAGAAGCTTAGATAAAGGCTTATCGAAGCACATCGTATTGGAAATATGAACTTAAGAAATTCAATAAGCATTGTTTTCTAGAAGTTCAGTTGTTTTCTGAATACGTGTCAAAGCTAGTGGGAGCATAAATGTTATGCTGGTATGGATATAATCATCATGTTAGTGGGAGCATGATTATTATTGCAAGTTAGCAATATTAATTATAGAAAACAAAAGTTTCACTTTGCAAAGTTGCATAGGTTGAATAGTTGTTTTGCTATAATTAAGGGAGAGAATATTATACTTCGTTTATATCTAAAGGTTTAGATCGATAAATTTTGATAAAATTTAGTCAAAAAGATATATGAATGTTATGTTGAAAGGATTCAACGTAAGAGAATTCTATATATGGAAATAATTGTTGCGTTCTCACACTCGATTATGATTACGACATCCCTCTTCATAGTTCGAATCGTGAGAACATGACAAATAGAAATATTATAGCAAAAGACTGGTAAAGTATCATGTCATTGTAATATTCGACCGTTCTAAAATTTTCCAAATGCCTAGGGCATTAAGAAGGACAGAGGACTAGAATCGGATTTGACTGAATTAGTTAAACAACTGTCAAGGATAATCTAAGGTTCGCCAAGGATTGGTCGCTTGTGAACAGTTGGAAGTATAGTAATGGAAGGAACATATTGACATTATTATTATTAGATATGATTCTATTAATAATGAGTTGTCATATGGAAAATATGGAAATGTTTCCATATTGGGAGTTGGATGTTAAGAGTTTATGTCTAGATTAGAAACTTTTATGCAAGAAGGATGTTCAAAGGAATGTACTTTGAATGTGAGACTTCACATCTATGGAGTTGCCTTGTAACAATCTCCAATAGAGCATTTTGTAATTTCATTGGCCGAGTCTTGGTGACTTTTGTGCCATGACATAACGAAAAGGACTGTTGCATAAAATGTTAGAATCTAACATATTCTATAAGTGGCAAGAATATGGTATTCTTGTGGTAAGGATTGGGAATTGTAAAATGAGTGTGATTGAAAATGTTATTCAATTATACTATTTCACAAAGTAAGGACCATAAGTAAACATAGTGTGCATGCTAAGAGCATGGGACAATTGTCGTTATAATTCAAGTAAAAATTTGATTACCCGAAACAACAAATAATGAGTAATCAATATGGTGATTAAATAAAAGTGTTTTATTTATACTCAAAAGTTTGGGGCCATATAAGATTAGTATTATTCTTGTGTTTTAATTTGCATGTTTTGACTTCCTAAATAATTGAGTTATTTGAGAATAATCGAATTATTTGAACGTTCCACAATCACTCATACTTTGGGAGTAGGTATGAAAGAAGATTGTCATGAATTGGTGTGTAGATTGTCTAAAGTGTATTAGACATAGCAAAAGTTTGCTACAACGTTCATGAGTGCTTACGAATATGACTTGAGCATTGGATTAAACCCACACTCACTTGGATCGCTTCATGGATTTTATCACGAGTGATTGGTGAGACGATAATATCTTATATTCTTAAAACTGAGATGTGTGAGTTGTATCTTGCGAGTCGGTTATACATTGATAATATGTAAACGCACCAGTAACTTGGTGTTATAAAACATATTGTTGTGTGTGATTCGGTGAGTGAGTACAAGCGAACATTGAGTCGAAGTTTATCCATTCCTTTTACCCAAAGTGGGATAAAAGCGATATCTGTGGGCCCCTCGATGATTTAGTGATGACAAAGGAAAGTGCTCGGCCGAGCCAGGACTGATTTGATTTGTTCAATTAGTCAGTTGTCATAAATCAGAAATCGGGAAACGACACATAGACTGAGAGAATAATTTCAATCCATGTCTCACGTCTATACGATATCTAGAATGGAGGAATATATGATCCGTTGTCTAAAGGGCGCGTTTCTGATAAGATCAGAGTTGACAGCGGCTTTTGAAAGCTACGATTGCGGATTAGGATCTCAAGTCATACACATAATAGTTATTAGACTTATCCAAGTGGGAGACTGTTGGATTAGTGTCTAAGCCCATAACTATTTTGGTATGTACTTGACCCGATGGTGCATGGTCCTTTTGGGTTGCTTTCACCAAAGCAACTTGATAGGATGAATTATGGAGAGAGAGGATTAATTATGATTTATTAATATATTATATGAATAATATATTAAAGGAGAAATCATATTGTTTAATTAATATTGGTCAATAATTAATTAAGAATTAATTTTGTGGCTAAAAGAGATTAATTAAACTTAAGGGACTAGAACTGTCAATTGTGTGATAGTTGAATATTGGGCTATTGGACTCCTTATTAGAGGAGTGGACGAATTCTATGGGGAAACCCATTAGAAATCGTCCAAGGCTTCTAAAGGAAGAGTCCATGGGTTGCTTAGGGCCTAAGCAGTCAAATTAGGGTTTCCTTGTTAGATAACCCTAATAGCCTCACTATTTAAGGACCCCTAGGGCACCAAAAACATGGCTAACTGATTCCTTAGGGTTTCTAGATGTTTTTTAGTGCCTCTCCTCTTCTCCTTCTTCATCCTCTTGCTCTTGGTGTTTGTGAGCCATTAGAGGAGTGACATTTGTGACTCTAAGCTTTTAGAAGCCAATTATTGGAAGGAATAGATTGTTATTGCTACATAACAATCAAGGTAAGATCTAAACCCTATTATTATGTTAATATCGATTATCACATGCTAGATCTAGGGTTTATGGCTTTGGATGATTATTGCATGTTCATTAGACAAACTAGATCCAAAGATTTAGGGTTTGCATGTACACCATAGCAATGTTGTAGTGTTCAAAACCCATCAAAGCCTAACAAGGCGATCAACGTATTGTTGCATTCTTTGCACGTGGCTGCTAACAGACCCTTTCTCTTTTATTTTGCTTGCTATGAGGGACTTTACCACCTTGTACTTTTCTTGACGAGCTCGCTTATGGTACTTTTCCATAAGGTCCTTGTTTATCTCGTACGGCCAGTAATCCTCATAGAATCTTTGCAACTCAGTAGTCATGGTGGCTACCATGATGCAAGCAAATTTTATTGCATCATTGCAGTGCTTCTTGTAGGCGTCTAATTCTTCAGGAGTGGTCTTCTCTTCATCAATCTCATTTAGTTCTTTCTCAAGGACATACTTCTTGTCCTCGAAGCGAAGGGCCATCTTAATGTTGCGCATCCAGTCGTTGTAGTTGGCACTATCCAATGTCACCTTCGAGCAGATGTTCAACAACAAAAAGTTATGGGAGGAGGAGGAGGAGGAACCAGAAGCATCATTTGAAGTAGACATTTGTAAAAAGAAGATAGTTTTAGTGAGATAAGAATAATCCTTAATATAACAACCCAAAAAATGAAATATTAAGGCTAGGAACCAACTAAATAATTCACAACTTAGAAAAGGGATGTTGTAATCTAATTGTAAACTATATAAAGGTAGATAAATGACGATTTACCAATTCCACCAACAGAAAACAATATTTGAAAGGGAAATTAAGTTTTGATGAAATTCCTAGATCTTTTGAGATTCATTGAAATTGTTCAATAACATGTTTAAGCTCAGATTATGCTCTTCTATTTGTGACTAGGATACCAAGGATCACAAATAAGATGTGAATAACCATGCAAATGTTCTTGGTAACCTCGTTGTCATTTATCATCCCAATTGATGTGTCGGTAAACCATACACGCTCCATCAGCAATGATAATTTATGAGATACCCATTACAACTCTTTATTAGTCTCTATTAGTGTACCGGTTAACCAAACACGCTCCACTAACGACTTATAAAGTGTAATGTGCAATTTCATGGGTTAGCATACAAATTCATATTTTTCTAAAGTAACTAAGATTGGGATTTTTAATAGGGAAATCTCCAATAAAGCCCTAAAATTTTGGCCCGGTTTATGTTTTAGTCCTAAACTAATTTTTGTTTGCGAAAAAGTCCTAAAAACCGGCAAAAGTATGCATTTTGACCCTTTTTGACTGATTGGAACCGGCAACAAATTAATTTGGGACTATTTCATGAATAAGGCGTACTAGCGGTTCTACTGACTTAGTCTTATACATACAATAATTATTAAATTTCTAATTTTACATATAGTATAAGGTGTAATTTAAACTTTTCAAAATACTAGGTTTATAATTAAATTTCGAAAATTAAACAATTAACTTAAATTTAAAAATAAACCAAATGATTTAATGTTTATCTATTAATTAACATTTAATTAAATAAATTAAATCAAACAATGATTATCCAATTAAATTAATTAATTAATTTAATCTTAATCCTTACCCTCTAATTTTCTAAAATTAGGGTATAGGATTTATCCAAAAAAATTTCAATTATCCCTTTTAAATAATTAAAATAATAATTACCAAAAATTTAGGAAACCCTAACCAACTAATACCATTTTCGAAAACTTTCTTGGGAAGGAAGGCTAGGGTTGCAAAACCCTAGCCCTAATTTTGAAACTTATGGTGCAAGGTTATGGTTTCAAAACCCTAACCCTAATTTCAAAATTTAAGCCTTTTAGGGTTTAATTTCCATAAACCCTAATTTGATCAAATTCAACAATTATAGCAAATTCAAGTGAAAACAAACCAAATGCTCTGATACCACTAATGGGTTTTAGAAATTACAAAACAAACATAAAACTCTTAAGTGTGCATGCAACCTAAAACAAGATCTATGTTTTCTCTATTGAACCTATAACTATGAGCATCAAATCAAGAACCCTAGAAACCCTAGGTAATTTTCAAAATTACTAAAGAGAATGATTAGGGTTACATACCTTTTAGTTGTTATAGCAAACAACTAGAAATCCTCTTGTTGATCTTTTGGAAGCAAGCACCACAAGCGTCGTGCCTCTAATGGTTCACACCCAACACAAGCAAGAAGGAGATTATGGAGAGAGGAGGGAGGAGGGAATAATTTCGGCCTAGCTCTTGAAAGGTATGAGTGGCCGAAATTGCTAGGGGTTAGGTTCCTTATATAATGCAACTTGGAAACCCTAGATAAGCCCAAAACCAATATAATAATATTATCTTGCATTGGTAATTATCTAGCTTCCTAATTATCCTCCAAGGATAATTCTAGAATCCTAAAGGCCTCCTAAAATCGTCCAAGTCTCTAGGAAGATTCTAGAGTGTCTCTTGTTCAACTATTGAACAATTACACTTTAACCCCTACACTTCTAATTAATTCTATTAATCCTAAAATTAATTCCAATTAATTTCTGATTAATTATTAATTAAATATTACTATTTCTAATTAATATATTATTCTCATATTAAATTATTTATTTCAATTGATTAATCAAATAATAAATTAACCTCTCTCTCCAAAAATCGTCGAGTCCAATTGCTAGGTTTGAGGGCAACCCAAAAGGACCGTGCTACTATCAATTCAAGTTTATACCAATTATAGTTATGGGCTTAGACACCTAATCCAACATAATTTTCTCTTGGTTCCGCTGGGTGTCGAAATGCCTTCACGAATATCGAATAAATAGGATGTATTGCATCTGTAAGGTAATACCCAAACTTATATTTGTTTCTGTTCACTGTGAAAGGAGCATCTGATGCCTTTCTTGACAAAAAATCGTTGACTGTTGGTGATTGATCAAGAATGTTGGTGTCGTTGTTGTAACTCGAAACCCGAAAAGCATGTCAATTCCATAAATCTTGGAAAGCAAGAAACTCTAATACCAACGAAGGCGCTCCATGAAACCTACTTGCATACTTCCCTCTCCATGCCTGGGCCTAAATTACTTCATTTCCAATTTGTGCAATCAATGTTTCCAAGCATACCGAGAAAACCATGTCTTTCTTCATGTGCGGCATATAGTTCTTGAATATAATGCAACAAAGGTTTTCGCAAAGAAACGTCACCGAATATTTCAACATTACATTTTGACAATCTATACAAACTTTCTCTTGCAGTTCTTTCAGACATTTTCATATAATCATCAATGGAATCGGGTGACTCCCTGGAAGCCATCAACCGAATTGCCCAACGCATTTATGCAACCCTATGAATCCATGCCTACCTCTAACATCATATCTTAATTGGAAAAACAATACCTAAACATATATTTAATAGGTATATATATATATATATATATATATATATATATATATATGTATTTATTTTATATAAATATATATTTAATATATATAAAAATGAAAGAAATGATACCTCATTTTCAAGGCGTTGGCTATCCGTACAAACACATTCATACTCAAAATAAACCTTCTTTTGAAATCTTTTGACTAGTAGACACAATTATCCGCAAAGTGATCGCAATATAGACGTTTGTGCCCTTACTCGCGATTGTTGTTTAGCATTGCTCGTCTTGTTAGTAGAGGGACACCATTTGTTTCTAGTAGCTCGTTGTTGTAATACGAATACATCATATCGATGACCATATCATCATCATCATTGTCGGTCGAGTCGAACGGCTCCATAATTTTTTGAAAAGGTATGATGATATGTATTTATATGTAAGAAATATTAATTAATCTTTTTTAAAATAACTTGACCATTCAAAGGTCAAATTACGTATTTGATTCAGTTAGGTATTTGATTGGGTGTTTCTTCCGTTGAGCTACGTTACCGTTGCAATGCCTCATGTCGTAACAAGTTTTGGGGGTGGTGTGCCAATGTCCTCAACATCGTTAAAGTCATGCCACGTTGGCTCATCACCAACATTGAAGACCCGTACCCTTAAGTCTAAAGCAAAGTGTACAAATTTCAACCGTACAAATTTACATCCCGTGAATTACAGCGGTACCGTGAAGGGATGAATGACAGTGGCACCTAAGAGGGAGGGATGGTGTTCCCTTAGGTACCGAATGAATTTCCATCCTGTCCTCGTTTCTTCTTGTGGGCATACCGTCTGCCTTGACATCCGTAGTTAATACCGATCATATTATGATCAAATCTCAACCACTTGAATCGACGTGATATGTAATGATGTAAAATTATAGAAACAACGCGTCGTAACACAAGACCAAACTTTTCTTATAAACTTTTTGCCAATTGAATTGACATAACAAGGAACGATACAATATTTTGAAAAAATGGTCATAAAGATGAAGTAGTACGAAATGCATCATGAATTGAACTGCTTATATAAAAATGAACATGTGTACCCTATTAGATGTAGACCCTAGATACATTAATTTCATAGCAACTTGACAAAATTTTGCTCTAATAATAGTAATAATAATGACATTACTTGATGAGTTATTAACATATGACAAATATGTAATACTGCAATAATACGGTGAGAATGAGTTAATTCTGCATTCAGATATTCATCGAATCCAAATTTAAGAGGCTGTTCACATGATGCAGAAGCTATCCAAGTTTTAAGTCGTATCTTTTGAATTCTGATATCATTTAAAAAAGTATATAATCTCACAACGTCTATGTTTTTTACATCACCGGATATTTTATTTGCATGCCTATGGATTAAAATACGTTATATGATAAAATATTAAAAAGTTTCCTAAGTTATTTAATATATTAAATTTAATTAAAGGTTTATATGTGAGTTAAAATATATTTATGATCTCATTTGTTCTAGACACAATAAATTTATCTACCTCCCATTTTGTATTAGACAAAAGTTATAATCGTTGTCTTCAAAGTACCATAATGCTATTTGCATTGTCTAAACAAATATAAAAAGCCTTTAGCGTTATCTAAAAACAAAAGGTAAATATTCATGTTAAATAAAAAAAAAATCGGATTATGTTTGTCGTTAATACATATGTTTGGTATTTTTTTTCAAGTTATCTAAATTTTGAAATTTTATAACTACATCATTTTTTTTGAACGACGGAAATATATTAAAAACTAGCAAAAAGATAGAAAAAAACAATTACATCAAAATTGTAGCAGAAATAGAGTTGTGAAGCCAAGAACTCCAACTTATCTTGACTTTTCTACATCTATTAGAAATCCAAAAAAAATCATTATAAGCAACATCATAAAAAAGAAACTATTTCCTAGGGATATATAGTCGTTTCAAAAATAATGGAATTCCGGAAATTCTAAATGCACCAGAAGCAAGTCATAACCACTAAATCGAAAGCCTTTCGTTGACCACATCTCATAGAAACAGAGTCTAGCCACGTGATAAAAGAATGAACAGAAATATGATCTAGAAGTTGTATACCCCACCAAATGGCAATATGCGCCCAAATCTCACACAACTCAGAGCACTCTGAAAACAAATGCTCAATGGTCTCCACAATACAATAACATATAGGGCAAAGAATCGAATCCAACAAAATTCCCCTACAAGAAAGTCTCTCTCTATTGGGAATATTAAGAAAACGAATCCTCCATAAAAGAACATTAAGCTTGATAGGAACCCAGTTGTTCCACCGAGTCTCACCACCTCCTGAGTAAAGTAAACTACCATCAATGAATCGTCGAGCATACGCTACAAAGAAGCTATCAGAAACGTCAATAATCCAAGCCGACCTATCAGGAATCGACTGCAACTGTAAAGCCTTTGTCAAAAAAAGGATATCTTTCCACTGCTACTGCTTTGCACCTCCTCTAGGACAACGTCTAAGAGTATGGATCTCCCAACCCGTAACCATCCAATCTCTGACAGTCGCATCTCTAAAAGTCTCCAAAGCGAACACTCTATGAAAAATAACTGCAAGAGGCGACTCTCCCATCCAAACATCATGCCAAAAAAACTATAGCTCCCATCACCAACCCTAATAGGACATAAGGAATGAATATCAAGACCTATATCCCTTAGTTGGGTGAACATAGGCATAACTCCAAGCCAAGGGCCCGCTCCAACTCTCTTAGGGGGCAAAGATATGCATCCATCATCAGGTCCATACAAAAGTCTAATCAAACGAGCCCATAATAGATTACGAGAATGGGAAAATCTCCACCACCTACGAAACATTATAGCCTTATTAAAGGAGAACAAACTACCAACACCCAATCCTCCCTCATCTCTACTAGCTAAAACTTTATCCCATTTAACCCAATGCATGCATCTCTCGTCCACATCCGCACCCCAAAAAAATTGACTCTGGGGACCTCTAAGGAGGTAAGAACCAACATGAGAGCAAGAAAAATCGACATCAAATAGCTCCCTAACAAACCCAAAACGGACTTCACTAAGGTTATGCGACCTCCAAAAGAAAGACTTTTAGCTTTCCATCATGCAAGTTTGGTCCCAAAACAGGTTAAGCACATGAGACCAAGTAGAAACACGAGTCATAGTTTGACCAACCGGGACACCAAGATGAATAAACAGAAGATCTGCCACAACACAGCCAATCCTATCAGCCATACAAGAAACCTAATTGGAAGGAACACCCACACCAATCAATTTGCTTTTATGCATATTGGTTTTGAGACTCGAAGCCATACAAAACACTAAAGAATATGAATAAGACGATTCACATTATCGGGATCCCAATATGACAAAAGCATGACATCATCCACATACATGAGGTGTGAAATCTTAATCCTTGAAATAGAAATACCATTGAAGAAATTGGCTATCCGAGCTCTCATCAAAGCTATATGAAGCTCCTATATCGCCAAAATGAAAATAAAAAGGGATAGAGGATCTCCCTGTCTCAGGACAAGAGGAATTTGAAATTCATTGGTAGGCGACCCATTAACCAAGACAGAAGCCCTAGAGGGTGTCAATAACTCCCTAGTCCAACCACGCCACTATGGACCAAACCCCATGATCTTCATTATCTCTAACAGATAGTCCCAGGAGAGAGAATCATATGCCTTTTCAAAATCCACTTTGAAAATCAACATAGGATTTCCAGACATCTTGCTCCAAGCCACCACCTCATTAAGTAGAAAAGGATCGCCCAAGATTTGTCTACCTTTGACAAAGGCAGACTAGTCTAAGCTAACTACACTAGAAATAACCTCCACCAATCTATTAGCTAAAAGGTTACCAATAATTTTATATTAGCAACCAATAAGACTAATAGGTCTAAAATCTTTCGTGCACTTTGGGTCTCTAATTTTCGGGATAAGAGTAAAAAAAAAGCATTACACCCTTTCGGAACAGAAGAATGATGAAAAAAGTGCATGAAAAAAGCCTCTACATCATCTGCTATAATTTTATATTAGCAACCAATAAGACTAATAGGTCTAAAATCTTTCGTGCACTTTGGGTCTCTAATTTTCGGGATAAGAGTAAAAAAAAAGCATTACACCCTTTCGGAACAGAAGAATGATGAAAAAAGTGCATGAAAAAAGCCTCTACATCATTTGCTATAAGATCTTAATATCTCTTAAAGAAACCAAAAGTAAAACCATCCGGACTCGGAGCCTTAGTTGAACCGTAATCCCAAAAAACTTTTTTAATCTCCTCTCGAGTAAAAGGAGACTGTAATGACTCTATCTGAGAAGCTGATAAAGTACTAAAGTGCTTGGAATATGTAGAGGGACGTTATTCCGTATGTTGGGAAAAAAGAGACCGGTAATAAGCATGGAACTCCTCCTTCACTCGAATAGGATTATCAATCCAAACTCCATCAATCAAGAGACCACAAATAGAAACTTGGCGCCTTTTTCTATTAAGAACTCTATGGAAATAACCTGAGTTCTCATCACCCTCAATGCTCCACTTGATCTTAGCCTGCTGAGCAAGGTCCAGTTATGAAGAATGATCCAAATCCGACATATCCTTTAATATATAAAACTCTATGCCCTCTCAAATCATGCGAACCATCATCTGTCATCAAGCACCTATCAATAGACTTAAGCATCGCCTTAATATTTTTCTTCTTATTAGACAACATATCCTGATTATTTGAATTCCAAACCCTAAGATTATTTTAAGAAGCTAAAGTTTCTTCTTAAAAATAACCCAAGAATTGGCCGAATGCATCCTCGGATTGAGATTCAACTAACACTCCTGCACAACCTCATCAAATCCATCTATCAGAAACCAAGAATGAAATAAACGAAATGGAGTAGGACCACAATCAACACGATGCACCAACAACATAATATGACGATGAACGGGAATCTTTTTATCCAAGACAAGACCGGTAAGATGAGGAAAAGAAACCATAATACCCTTCGTGACCAAGAATCTATTGAGTTTGCTAAACTTAGAACCCCATTTATCACACCAAATATTTCAATACATTTCGGAACCGACTTCAAAATACAAAATGTCACCCTTTAGATAACTTAGGGAAAAACAAATTATGATGAAATTTCATTTAACAAAATGTTGATGTTCATTAAATTTCATTAGCAACGTATTTTGTATCATACATAATTGTTTCAATAAATTCCATGCTGTAAATAATTTATAAAATAGTTTAATGTCTCATCATAATTTATTTAAATCCTTATACATACAGATAAAATAACTTCGGTTAAAATAAAAAACAAATAATAGAATTTTTTAGGGGCTGATAAAAAAAGTAATTACCAAAATTGAACACAAATAATTTACTTTACCTATAAACCTATTCATATGGGCGCGTTTGACGCAGAACGTTTGTGAGCTTCTAGCGTTCGACAAAACAATTCATTTTAAACAAAAAATCTTGTTTGGCACTACAGACTTTTAGCATTTAGTTTAAACAAAACCTCCAAAATCTAGGGCTTGAAATTGAGTTGGGTTTGGGTTGGCGGGTCACAGGTTGGTGGGTCAGAATGCATTGACCCAACCCAACCTATATAATATATGGATTGACGAGTTAGCGGGTTGAAAACATCACCCAACCCAACCCACACAACCCGTTTAAGTATATACGTACGTGGGTTCATGGGTTGATTTCGGTGAAAGAGTCAACGATTCATTTCTAGGTAACTTTTCACATGTAAAATTTATACAAATTATATACGTCTCTAAATTAATTAATAATTAACATTTTACATTGACTGTCAGTCTACAATAATAACTTAAGAAGCAACTCATTTAAAAAAAAGAGGTTTCCAATGTCGTTTATTGAGTATATTCTATTATTTCATAAATAAAATTTTAATTTTTTTAAATATAATATATATAATCGGGTTGGCAGGTTGAGCCGCAAACCCAAAAAGGTAACCTGACCCAACCCATAAAATAAACGAGTTGGAGGGTTGGAAGGTTAGCGAGTTGGCGAGTCGGAAATCTCAACCCAAACCTATTTATTTTCGTGTCAGGTTCGTGTTGGGATTGCGAGTTGGGTCGAGAATCGTCACCCCTATCTAAATCTAAAAGTTATCCCACATAACGCTTAACAAAACGCTACTAGCTATCAGCTACCTGCTACAAACTAGTTTTGAAGAACATGTCCATAATGACATAATCAAAATTACACACACACACACACACACACATATATATATATATATATATATATATATATATATATATATTATTTTGAGAACTTAAAGATTTTCGAGATCTCGAGAACTCCTAATCCGATAAACATTTTTCAAAATGAAGATCATCATTGGTCTCCAAATGATGTGTCTAACCCAAATCTAGACTAAAAAAAGATAGGACGAATTTTATTAATGTGCATACATCCACATTTGAATGTGTATATATGTACATTTTGTATTTTCTTCCAAACATTTCAAAACCAACATAACAATTAGACTCTCATACCAGCGTATAAAAGAATTGCAACTTGAAAATATGAAGAAAAAAAAGTATGCATATATATGCACATTTGATGCATATTCAAATGGGTATATATATATATATATATATATATATATATATATATATATATATATATATATATATATATATATACACACTAGCCGTTCACCCGCGCAAAGCAGCGGGCGGCGAATAGTATTTTTGGAAGATGGTTTTAATGTGGTGATTACTTTCGTTTAAGCGCGAGCTAGTTCATTGTGGCCTTTTGGTAAACTCTTTTTTTCGGATAGTTTATTTCAACGGATAGTTTCTAGCTAGGTACATGTGAGAATGCCGATTCTGGTCGATAAATGCCTACGTTTGGAATTGTTTGTCCCTTTATTGATTGTCATAAAGAAACTAAGCCGAATTGGGAACTACTTTCTTTTCGGTTTGAATGGGAACATCTCATCGTCAGACAGAGACATAGATCAACTCTTGGCAAAAAAAACTCTTTTTCCAGCATGTTGCCAATAGTTATCTCTTCATCAATGACATTTTGCTGGAAAACTCTACATATCAATCTGGTGCCAATACATAACCCTTTTGAAGGATCGATATTTCGTAATAGTATTACTGAGCACCCAATTTTTAACAGAAGATAATGAGGGGGTATATCACTAACATTTAGCGAGTTCAAATATTCAATCGGTGAGTTGATTGTGGTTCAATGATGCTGCGATAGTAGAGAGAGAGAGAGAGAGAGAGAGAGAGAGAGAGAGAGAGTGAGTGTGTGTGTGTGTGTGTGATATGGTTAGGGGTGATGGACGTCGATGGTGGCAACGGCGGCGTCAGGAAGCTGATGGTAACGAAAGAGTCAGGAATATTGTGGTAATGGAAGGCTGCCAGAGACCGAAGAGTAAAGAGAGAGAGAGAGATAAAAGAGATATGGGTTGGCGACGTATCTTAGTGTTTAAATGAGATTAGGGCTTTCATGTACAAGAACATGTAAAAGTAATACCGTATTACATTTAGGTGTGCGTTCATTTAGATTAGAAGCTTAATATGATTGTACATGATATTCAATATGTTGATCAACACTTAATTTGAAAAAAAAAATGTTATATTTATGACTTATTATATATTTTATTCATTTTTCTACCTTAACTAAATTCTCAAATTATTTTTTATTTATATTTTAAAGATAATTACAAATTGCCATTGGTTAATCATTTTGTATGGTTTAACGTTAGAGAGGATTTTTTTTTTAATTTCAAGTTTAGTCCATATTGTAAGGTTTAATATGTATTTTATTTTTTGGATCGTTAAAGTGAACTATGCATTTTACTTTTTAAAATGACCAGTTTGCTCAAATATGATATTTCCACTTTTTGAATTTTATTTTCATCAGTTAAATCATAACACTTTAAAACATATGTAAATAACATCAAAGGTAAAGAAAGCAAGTAAAATAATTACATGAGAAGAACTTATAAATTGCCAAAAATACATACATACTTGCATATATACATAGACATATTTTTTTATGTACAATGTCTTGATAAGAAAAAATGAAAATAGAAGTGTGTAAAGTATGATGTCATTCCAATCATTTTCCATAAAAATGAGAACGCCTTATCACAAAAGCTTTAACCTTTTCGTAATACACAGAAAAATAAACCAAATCATAAGAATGTTCTAATATGTCAATGAAACAAAAGGGTCTAGTTGCTATGGTGGTGTGGGATGTATGTGTTGTTTGGGGGGTGGGGTTGCATTACTACATTAAAACTTAAAAATGAATCTCAAATAAGAGTCAAGACTAATGTAAACAATAGAAAAATCATGACAACCATTATAATTTACATCATGAATCAAACAATGTGGTTCAGACATGAGAAAGTTCAATGGGAAATGAAATAATTATGAATTTTTTATTTATCTAGAATGCAGAAATTAAGGGAAAAAAACAAGTGTGTTTGAAGGAATAAGATATAAATTAAAATTTCTTGAAACGTACTATGTAACCCCATTTTTGTCACCATAGTCATCCTTTTCTCCATCTTTAGTACCCGTAGTTGCCATATAGTTACAAAATAAGAAATATAAGAAATTGCAATATAATTTATAAAAACTCATCTAAATACAGTATTACATATGCATTGCATTAACAAACGATTTAAAAGGAATAACTTTAAATTAGATGTATATTTTCCTTTCCAAAACAAAATTTTCTAGAGAAGACACAATCATATATTATAATTAAATATAAAAAGAAAAAGTGAAGTAAGAAAAAAGATTCAAACTAAAAAGCCAATTTTATAGAAGTCATAAATTCAAATTTAAAGTACAATGCTATACTGGCATTAATGGTATTTACTTACTATATAATATATAAGTTTTTGACATACCATTTCATATAGCATGCATTTTTGCTACTAGTATGGCATGTAAGCATGATTATGCATCTAATGTTGTCCATGTTATTGATGATGATGTTGCTTCATAGGCATTGGGCCCTGCGCTAACTCTTCTGATGACTGCTTAGGCGATGTTTTTTACATTGCTGGTGCAGGGATGTACTGTGCATAAGTAAAGTTTAAGAGTGAAGGGGTCCCACTCCTAGGGAAATGTATCTAATAATCACAAACGCAGACACACACACACATAAAATGAAAGCTAAGAAATAAACCAAAAAATATGATTTTATTTCAATTAAAACAATCCCCAACCTTTTTTATCTTCATCCAAAGCATAGAACTAAAGATACATAGGATAATAAGGATTACCTGTGATGTAGATCTAACTGTAATGTCTGAGCATAATTCTACCATAAGAAAGCTTGATGTTTTTTGTAAACACACCTCATATTGACACTAGAAAAAACATATGCCAAGTGTATGGCGTTGGAACTTATGAAACAAAAAAAATTGTTTTTTCAACCAAAAAGAAGTGAATTCCCAAGTTTAATGAAAAAACATAAGATGAGAGACTATTTACCGAATTAGAATTCCATGTGTTTGTGCAACATGTTTCTGACATCACAACCTACATTTTTCTAAGAATTCATACACATTTAAGTAAATTTTAATGAAAAAAAATAAGATGAGACACTATTTACCTTTGGTTTTACATGATTAACCTTTTAATAATGGAAGAATGAAACCTTTTTCACAGGATCGCATCCCATGGTGTTGAATAATAGTTCGATATCACGACCATTGATCATGAGATAAATCAAAAGCATAGATTAGAAAAAAGACATTACAATTAAATTGATCAACATCATTAAAAAAATATTGTTTCTATAAGCTACAGATCTGAGTGAACAACAATTTCAAAAACATAATCAAAAGTTACTTTTAGGGAAAATCAAATATACAAGAGATGTATTACCTTTTTCATAAAGATCATAGCAGGGTGTGTCGTGGGGGTTGATCACATAGAGAAGTGATGCAGGTCCTGGGACATAAATGAAGTGGAACGGCGGTCAGAGATGATTGGTGATGCAAGGGCCGATATTGGGTGGCTTTGCAATGTCGGTGGGATAGTAGTCGGGGAGAAAAGGGAAGTGATAGGGGAAGGGGGTTTCCGGTGACGACGGCTCTCCGATTTAGGGTTATTGGGTATTTGACTCATAGAAAATGTGAGTTTAGAGAAAAAGATGACAAATGAGATTAGCGTTTCATTCATGAATTAATTCCCAGAAACCATGAAAGTATACATATTAGGGATAGTGGATAATAAGAGGTATATTATGTAATAGGTGTTGTATCGATGTCAGAGTCCAAGCAAGGTGCCCGTTAACGCTTGACCACCAGATAGTGACGGAGGTGGGGCAACGACGATTGTGTTGTCTGTCACGATGAGTGGTAGCGTGGTTGGATAGTAAGTTTGGGTAGAGAGAGGCAGAGATGGATCGTGGTGGGGATTGGTAGCCTGAAAATTGTTGCGAGGGCAGAGGGATGGTTGAGACGACGGATGTTGTGAGGTTGGACAGAGGATGCTGCTTCACTGCTAGTGCGATGGTAGAGTGGGAGAAAATAGGAGCATCTGATTAGGGTTTATGTGCATACGACTGCTATGTTATGTTATGTTTGTTTATTTAATTTAATTAAATAAATATGTTATATGTGTAGTAGTTAATAATAAGCATAACATGATTGTATATGATGTATTAGAGTTTGTACCTCTTAAATTTCAAGAAATGTGTAATATATATATATATATATATATATGCAAATTTTAACAAAAAAAAATCATCAATTTTTTTTAGCTTAAATCTCTTTTATACGCTGCATTTCGAGCAGATTGATGGTGTTTGTTTCCAAAATCGTTGTGGGATTAAGAGTTCTTCAGTTTTCATGAATCTTTAAGTTCTCAAAAGAATTTCTTTCTCTCTCTCTCTCTCTCTATGTGTGTGTGTGTGTGTGTGTGTGTGTGTGTGTCTATATATATATATATATATATATATATATATATATATATATATATATATATATATATATATATATATAAGTTCAATTGAGAAAATAAAAAAGGTTGAGAATAGGGAAATCATTCTCAGCCAATCATTGATCTAACATGTAAACCATAAAAATGTGTGAATCATTTTTTCATTAAGGGTGTCTATGTAAATTAGCCACTTTTTAGATCTCCTTCTTTCTTGTTCGCATTCAGTTTCCGATTTCCTTTGATATTGAATATCAATCTTATTATTCTTTCTTCCTTTTCAATCGGAATTCGTTAATCTTTATCTCGTTTGAATCAGATTTATCGGAATTCATTATCAGGATTCTTTCTTTATATAATTCGTTAGCAAATACACGTATTCGTTCAATTTGCGTCGTTTTATGCATTTATCGTGAAGTTTCACATCTGTATTACAATTGTTTCATTGGATATTTGTTGCGAAGTTTGAGATCTGTATTGCAATTGCATCATCTGATCGGAGCTGATTTAATTTTCAAGCAGATCGTTTTTACGCTCTGAAGTGAGACATATTCGAAATTGCAGTTGCATCATCTGATCGGAGCTGATTTAATTTTCAAGCAGATCGTTTGTACGCTATGAAGTGAGACAGATTCGAAATTGATCTGGTTTTCATATTTACGATTTTTTTATGTGTTTGTTTTAATTTAGTTGTCGTTCAGTTTCTATTTAATTTTATCATGATTTTCATCGATATTAAGATTGTTTTTGTTGTTTATTACAGTTCAATTGGTTTATTATTTCGAGTTCAAGTGTTATTGATGGTGATTTGTATTCTTCGATGTGCAAGAGTGAAGAAGAAGATGTTGAGAACTCATTTATTGAAGGTATCGGTAATTGAATTCTTATGTTGTTTTTAATATTGGTGATGATCATGTATTTACATATGAATCTATAAATCTGAATAAATTATTGTCTTATTCATATATGTATAAACGTGTGATAATTGTAATTTCAAAGTTATTATTATTTTTGTTTTATTCATATATGAATAAGTACTCTTTTTATTTTATATTTTGTGAATCATATGAATTTCATGTATTCATATATGATTGTTTTAATCATGCATTAATAAACATTGTTTTTTGGTTTATTCATATGTGAATAAAGAGTGCCTTTGTGTTTATTATTGATTATAATAAAGTGTCACTAGATTGTTTTAGATTTTATAATTTCTTATCAGGTGAATCTTCGAGTTCAGTAGATGATTGTAGTGATGTAATTGGAGAATATGTCTATAAGCCAAATGTGTATGTTCAATTTACTCCATTTGAAGGTTTAATCTTCAAATCATTAAAGTTGGCCATCAAAATGTATTCTGAGTATGCTGAAATTGGTGGTTTTGATGTGAGACTGAGCACACGGACAATGTTTGATAACAAGATTATAAAGAAGAAACATGTTATATGAAATCGTGGACAGAAAAAGAAATCTTGTGACACATTGGGTACAAGTGGAGTTAGGAGGAAACGAAATTCAAATTCAAGAGTTATTAGTTGTCAAGCAAATATTATATTTGAATCTGTGTATGTGTATGTGTAACATCCTATTTTCACAACCAAAATTTTTCATTTTTATTAAGTTAAAACTTCCAATTTATAAATCAATTATTAAGAAAACCGTTTATTCCAAATTACATTTATTCAAAATCAGATTTTTATAGAAAACGCAGAATCCTCAATTTTGTTGATGCGTGTGTACAATCCCGTCTTTGTCTTCCCAAAGACACCAATGATACCTGAAACAATAAACAACTGGATAAGCATAAAGCTTAGTGATTTTCCCCCAAAAATACCACCACACAAACAAATAACATATACGGTCAAACATGTCGGGTACAATCAACCATCGGGTTGGAATACCCCAGGCCCAATCAAACTCCGGGTCCAGTCATCCTCGGGATAGAATACCCCAGGTTGGAATGCCAATATACAACGGGTCCAATCAGCCATCGAGCTGGAAAACCCAGGGTTTGTTGGCCTACCGCCTCAACCCTACCGCTCTTCCCAAGCCTCCGTGCCTACGGCTTACAGCCGGCCTGCACCAGGTATCTTGGACTACAACACAAAGCAAGACCAATTTAACCCAAACCAAACACAACATGTCGACATATAAACAATCAGGATCAAGTAGGCACATAATACAGGAAAACAACAATCATACAACTCACTACTGTCTACTAGTCCACTCACAGCATACAGGCAAGAGAGCCTAGCCTCCATAGAATGTGTAATCATAAGTAACCAGAGGTGAGATAGCCACCCGAACAAATGATCCTACTCTAAATCCACAACCAAACAAGGAATAGGCAAGAGAGCCTAGACCAAGAGTTCGTAGGCTATCCGACATAATCACAGACACTCCCTAAGGGCACTCCATAGATGATAACCAGCAAGCACAAATAACATACAGTTCTACAGTTCATTATGGCATAGCAACATACTCAATACCAAAACATATATCACTACAACATAACAGCATACTCAATACCTGAACACAGATCTAACAGATCACTACAGCATAGCAGCATATTCAATATCAACAATTCAAGGAATGCATGGTCGTATATACTCAAAGGTGAGATAGTTACCCGGACAGGTGATCCTACTCTAAAACCACAACCAAACAAGGAACAGGTAAGAGAGATTGGATAAATAGTCCCAGTCTATCCTACATAACTATATACATTCCCTAAGGTATCCATTTACTAACAGATAACCAAAACTAGTGGGCCGGTATTGGTGCCTTCGACCCACGGTACAGTGAGGCGAAACTCACCTTGATATGCGCGTAGGTAACCACAGTAGTAACGAAGAACTCTACCAGATTCAACTCACTTCCAATCACCTACAGGAAGATACTCGAGTCAATACCCGATCACATGTCACAGTCACTTGCAACAGTGACTACCTCACATGAAATGACGATTAGGATTTCGCATAAAATGACGATTAGGGTTAAGTAAGAACACTTAACCTATTAAGTAATTAATCACCTAAGGTTAGTATTGATTAAGTTTTGACTTAGTCATTCTCGGGTGAAATAATAATCCAATCAACAGCCCAATTACGCATCCGATCATTATCCAAAGTAGAGCTCCCCGATTCTAGAGTTTACACATAAAATGATAACTAGGGTTAGTGTTCCACACTTAACTCCTTAAGGACTTAATTCATCAAGTCCAATATTGCATTAACTTAATTGTAGGGCATTATTAAGTATTATATAAAGATTAATTAATAGTTTTAATGTGGGTCCCGACCAACTCCAAAACTAGGGTTTTCTTGACATTAGGGTTTTCTAAACCCTAATTAGGGTTTCCAACCCCAAACTCATGCCACTCGGACTAAAGTTAAATGCTTAAGTCGTTAAATGTTTAATAAGTTGGGCACCACCCACTGCCACCTCGGACAGTGGCGGTCGGCGGTGGTCCGTGGCGGCAGCCACCCACACACGGCGGCACTGGCGGTTTCGAGTGATAAATCAAACAATCCAAGCAAACATAAAAGTTCCTACATCATTCATACACACACTAGCACCACAAAGAATACCAAAATGCCCAAAAGAGCCACCAAAAAGGGTGTTAGACGACGGCAGGAGGTGGCAGCCACCACCTTACGGTGGTGGTGGTGGGGTTTCCTTGATTTTTCCGGCCAAGTATGCTCATACAACATCTCATTATTAAAACACGCACACACACCATATCACACACACAACCACCCACACACGGTGGCTGGTGGTGGCAGAAAAGGCAATAAGGGCGGCAACCACCATGGTTGACTACCAAGGTGGTTCTCATCGATTTTTGGCCAACCAAAACGCACACACACACTTCGAATTGGACTGAAACACGCACATGAACACCCAAAAACATCCATGACGCAGCTGCAACCTCACCCTTGGAGGAGGATGGCGGCCGGAGGGGTGAGAAGGGCAGCGGCACAAACAGCAACAGCGGCGATGTTGGCTTGAGAGCTCACAACGGTGGAAAATGATTTGGCGGCGTCGGCTGTGAATGGTGATCGACGATGCAACATCACTCGAAGGTTGCCCTCCACTCCTTGTTGATCTCGAGCTCTTCCGTCGTGGGGAGGGGGGAGGTTGATGGTGGTGGTCGCTTGATGGTCCATGGCAGCGTTAAGGCAATGGTGGCGGTTGTAGGTGAGGGGATGATAAGGTGGCAGCTGGGGAAGCGATGTAGGGTTAGGGTTTGGATGAGATGCAAGGGAAGGGGAGGTGATGGGTTTTAGACCCGCCTCCACCTTCCAACTTCATTCCATTTGACACTTTCGGCCCCTCCTTCTCTATTCATTTTCAAATCAGATCCACAAATTATCAAACACCCCCTGCTCCACGAAATTCTTTACATTTCAAGTCCAAACGTTACAATATAGATCCCAAATTCCAGAAATTATAACATTTAACTCCTTATGGCTAACACTGATAAATTATTATAGATTTAGGGCTAAAATAAAATAAAAATATAAAATACATCTCGGGGTTTTAAGGTTTATTTATTTATTTATTTAATTTAATTTATTTTATTTTAAACAGAATGTTACAATTCTCCCCCACGTAAATTAGATTTTGTCCTCGAAATCTGTTCTCGCTTCTACTTCATGAAGCACTCTCCCCACATCAACCAAGATGAACGAAAATCCGCGAAATCAATCGGTCCCAGAGTTTCTCGGCCAATCATCGGCATGCTAATCCCGAACAAAGGGAATCACCGTAATGAAGACTAACTGATCACATACTAAACTAGACCACACTCCTGCTCGGTTCCGACAACCCAACTAAGGTATCCAAAACCAACACTCGGGCTCACCCCCGATCAAATGATAACAGACAAGTAAATCCTCAACCTGAGCTCCTAACTCCCTAGGGTCTAAACACAAGCACTCCCTACAGACGCTATCATAAGTTAGACTAATACGAATCAAAGGGTAAATTCAACAGGTGACGATGATCTTGTCGCGAAACCCGAAGACTTAGCAGTCGCGCAGAAGTCTAGAACATACAAAAATCCGACTGAAAACCAAGCCTTAACACAAAGTCTTCCCGTGGCGTGGTTCCACTCTCCCCCACTTGATATACGCTAGAGTCTGGCAACTTCTAAATCCTTAGATACCCAGACCAAATTGAACTCCACCACTTGATCCGAACTACCGATATCCACATACACATGAGAATCTGAATCCATACCACATTCACAAATTCGAACTCGCATACAATCAAGGACAAAGATAATTAATCCATACATAACAAGAGATCAATTTAAACAAAGCTAAATAAAATAGTTCCATTTAACTGATCATCCAAGATTACAACTGAACTTGAAACATATACGGAAGTTACAGACGAATACACCTACTACCACAATTGCTAAATATAACTGCCAACACAAATCTCGTCCTCGAGACCCCGGCGGTCCCATGACGACCGTCAGGTAACTGCCTAGCTAAGGGTGTAGGATCCAGCACCTCCCTAAGAAAAGGGTAATGAGCCCTGATGTGGCCTTCCTGACCGTAATGAAAACAAACTCGTGCACTCTGCCTGCAGTCTCTTCCAGAATGACCCTCCCAGCCACACATGCGACATGCAACAAATCTGCGCCTCCCTCCAACTGATCCCGAACTCTGGCCAGCGGACTTGAACCGCTTTGCTGCAGGATAGGACTGATCCAAAGTCTGACACTGCTCCCTCGCCTGGGTCTCTATCTCAATCTATCGCCTCCTCGCGACATCCTGAAGCTCAGCGAGAGAACCATAGCGTTGGGTGGACACGAACTGCCAAATGTCCGTCTTGAGCATACTCAAGTATTGAGTCATCTAAGCCTGCTTTGAAGCAGCAAACTCAGGACTAACAAATCCCTCTCTGTGAACATCTTGGTGATCTCCGTAACCGACTCGGTCGTCTGTCTCAGATCTAGGTACTCCTGGGTCAATCTCTCCCTCTCTACCAGGGGAACATACCTTGCACGGAACATCTCTGAGAACTGCTCCTTAGTCATCACAACCCTCTGCTCAGGAGTATGAGAACTAGTCACCAGTCTCCACCAATCCCTTGCACCCAACCTGAGAAGGTTCAGGGCACACTTGACCTTCTGGTCATCCGGACAAGAACACGTGAAGAAACAACCCTCCACATCAGACAACCATCTCATCGCCATAATCGGGTCCGAGAACCCATCAAACTATGGAGGCTTCGTACGATCGAAGTCTCAATACTGGAAATCTCTCTCTCCATGAGCCCCAATGGTGCAACAGTCGCGGTGGCTGCATCAACAGCAACCTCAGAAAGTGTAGCACATCGGTCATCGAAGTACTCCATCATAGCAGCCTTGACAGGCCCAACCAGCTCCAGTATCTGCCCCTGGACAAAAGAAACAACCTCCTCACGAATGATCTTCATGACCCGGTCCTCAGTCAATGCTGGCCCATTCTGACCATCTGATTATGATCCTGATCCGGATCCTGCCTCTAATCATCTTGTAATCGTCATACTGAAAATAAACCAGAGAGATATCAGATAAAAGACATATAACACCATGGGGCCAATTCCCAACAAAACCCTAGGGGTTGTGACTTCCCTGCTGTGCGTACGGTTCATGTGCTTCCAGTAGTACGGGCTCATACTACCTTCCACACCTACCCGTATTTTTATTAGAGGATCATCGCAACAACCCTAATAATTATAAAATAATTAATGATAGTACTCCACAATTATGGACCATTTAAACGCTTGTAATAAGGTTCATTCCACATACAATAAAACACACAATTTGTTACGCTTTGAAATGTAAATTAAAAACATCATACAAAATGCTAGTATTTTAATTTTTTGTTGGATATGTCGAATATTTTGAATTATAAATCAAAAACTCAAAATATAAAAAGATAAGTTTAAGAAATAGTTCAAATAATAATAATAATAATAATAATAATAATAATAAGTTACTAAAAATAATCAGTAACTTATATGATTAGATACATATAATCATATAATCATATGTTATAAATTCTTTTAATTCTTAATTTGTGGATTTATGTTAATATACTATATTAATTAACTGATAAGTATTACTTATTTTTAATACTTGTCACGAAATATTTTGATCATTTTCTCCTACTTTAAATATAATATTTGGTTTGATTTTAATAAGGATTATAAAATTAGAGTTTGACTAATATAAAAAATAGATTGTCGTGTTAATGATTATTAAATATTGAATATTGTTATATTGATATTTTACAATTTTATATGATAACTATTAATTAAAAACCAAATAGCTGTTCCTTAAAGAGTTTATGTAAAAAAATAAAGTGAAAACAATATGATTTGTGATAGTTTATATTTAATCACATGTGAATAGTTTAATCCCATGTGATTAATACATAAAATTACAAAAAGTATCATATCGATATTAATGTTCATTTAAAGAAACTTACATTGTTGAAACGAACACACAAAAATGAATCTTGTTTGTATAAATCATATGTGATTAGATACATAAAATCACTTGTGATTAAATACATATAATCACATAAATCAGTTTTCGATTCGATCGTTGGTCTCTATATTTAATCACATGTGATTATATGTATTTAAATACATATGATTTATAAGGACAGTATCGGTTTTCACGTTCTTGATTCGATAACTGTTCTCATGTATTTTATCATATGTGATTATATATATTCAATCACATATGATTCATTAGGACAAGATTCATTATCACGTTCTAGATTCAATAATTGTTCTTTGTCAACTTTAATCATATGTGATTAACTAAATCTAATCACATGAGATTATATTTAACTAATCATATATGATTTATATAGACAAAAAAGAATTTTGTCTTTATAAATTATATTTGATTAGACACGAATAATCTCATGTGATTATATACAAGAGAATGACCATTGAATCAAAAACGCGAAAACAGATCTTTGTATACAGTAATCGTATATTATTAAAATACATATAATCAGATATGATTAAATACACGTGAAAAATTATTGAATGGAAAACATGAAAACAAATATTGTTTATATAAATCATATGTGATTAGATGCATATAATCACATGTGATTATATATGTGATTATATGTATTTAATCAAATGTGATTTATGTGATTAAATACATATAATCACACATCATTTATGTGATTAGATACATATAATCACATATGATTATATACACGAAAATAACTATTGAATCATGAACACGAAAATAAATCTTTTATAAATATAATCATATGTAATTATATGTATCTAATCACATATGATTTATGTGGACAAAATTCATTTTTGCGTTTTCGATTCAATAGTTCTCGTGTTTTTTTTTCACATATGATTATATGTATGTAATCATATGTGATTATATGCATCTAATCACATATGATTTATATGGACAAAAGTGAATTTTGTCCATACATAAGAACAATTATTAAATCAAGAACGTGAAAAAACAATCTTGTACACATAAATCATATATGATTAAATACAAATAATCATATGTGACTGAATACATGAGACAAAATATTGAATCGAAAACACGAAAATGAATATTGTCCACATAAATCATATTAAATACACGCGAATAACTATTTAATCAAGAACACAAAGACGAATCTTATCCACATTAATGATATGTGATTAAATACATAAAAATAAAATCACATGTGATTAAATACATGAGACCAACCATTGAATCAAAAATGTGAAAAAAAAATTGTCCATATTAATCATATATTATTAAATACATATAATCAGATATGATTAAATATATGAGAAAAATTATTGAATGGAAAAGATGAAAACGAATAATGTTTATTAAAATCATATGTGATTAGATACATATAATCACATGTGATTATATGTATTTAATTACATGTGATTTATGTGATTAAATACATATAATGACACATTATTATATCATTATGTGCATTCAGTTACTTATGGTGTTGATGGTTGTATGTAGTGGGTGGTGGTCATGTGGTGGAGATGAGTGGTGGTGTGTAGTGGGTTATGGTGGTGGTGGAGGTGCGGGGAGGGTGGTGGGTAGTAGTGACGGGTGGTGGTGGTGGGTGGTGATAGTTGGCTTGTGGTGGCTATGAGTGGTGGTGGGTGTTGGTGGTAAAGGGTGGTATGTGGGAGTAGGAGTGGTGGTGCTGTTGATGAGTGGGTGATGGCGTGTAGTGGTGGCGTGTGGTGGTGGTGGTGGATGCTAGTGGTGGTGGTAGGTGGTGGGTAGTGATGGTGGTAGGTGGTGATGATGTGTGTGGGTGATGGTGATAGGTGGTGGTTGGTGGTGACGGGTGGTGGTGATGGTAGTGACGGGTGGTGGTGATGGGTGGTGGAGGCGGTTGGTGGTGGTGGGTGGTGGTAGTGGGTGGGTGGTGGTGGTGGTGGTGGGTGGTGGTGGTAATCGTGGTGGGGGTGATGATGGCAGGTGGTGGTGGTGGGTGGTGGTTGGTGAGTGGTGGTGGTGGCAGGTGGTGGGGTTGTTTTTGTGGGTGATGGGTGGTGGTGGTGGTGGCGAGTGGTGACGATGGGTAGTGGAGATGGGTGAAGGTGATGGATGGTGGTAGGTGGGTGGTGGTGTTGGTGGGTGGTGGTTGCTGGTAGTGGTGGGTGTTAGTAATGGTGGTGGTGGTGGTTGTTGGTGATGGGTGGTGGCAGGTGGTAGTGATAGTGGTGGGTGGTGGTGGTGCTTTTGGTGGGTAAGGGTTGGGGTGGTGGTGGAGACAGGTCGTGGTGATGAGTGGTGGTAGTGATTGGTGGGTGGTGGCGGGTGGTTGTTTGTGACATCCCCATTTTCACGGCAAAAAAAGACCGATTTTGTTTATGCTTTATAAAAATCAGAGTACCTCTTTTAATAAAAAAATGTTGCGGAATTTATTCACAGAAAAACATGATAAATACGTTATCAAAGCATTTCCGAAGAAATGTATTTTTGTTCATTTTAAAACATTTGGGATGTCATCATCAATACAGAAACATAAGCATAAACAGATCTTACATTCATTTACACTGGTGATCTACATCTCTTTTAAATCCCTCGGTATAAAGTAGCTTCATATCGACACCTATGATATAAATAAGCTTGAGTGGGTCAGGTTGCGAAACCTGGTGAGTACATAGGGTTTTCAACCCACAATAATTTAATTATTATGTTTAAACATCAAACAAACAACCCAATTACCCATCCCCATTATCTTCCTTACTCTTAAGGATCTACCCTAAGAATCATCTATCTTGCATTCGTTCATTTCGAAGCCCATTGCTTCCAGGGTTTATATGATAGACACTAAGTCCATAGCTGCCAATGCTCGTTCGTAAAGCACTAATTCCATAGCTGCTAAAGTTCATTCATCGGGTACTAAATCCATAGCTACCAGTGTTTATCTAATAGGTACTAAGTCCATAGCTACCAACGTTTATCTAACAGGTACTAAGTCCATAGCTACCAACGTTTATCTAACAGGTACTAAGTCCATAGCTACCAACATTTATCTAACAGGTACTAAGTCCATAGCTACCAATGTTTATTCGATAGGCACTAAGTCCATAGTTGTCGATGTTATTTGTTAGGCACTAAGTCTATAGTTGCCAATGTTCACTCATATCATCTTTCATCTCTCATCATTCATCTACCCATGTTTTACCCAACATATTCGTAGATATAAAATACATATACAGTTTAAATTATTTAAAACATGTATAAAATCGTTCATCCGGCATAGAAAGCAAGTATTCAAATAATATGCATACATAACACATAATTTATATAAAATATTTCATATCTATGTGTAAGATGAAAGTAACTATGCACTCACAACACGTAATTTATATTTAATACTTCATATCTATGTGTAAGATGAAAGTAACTATGCACTCACTTGTTAAAGTGATGATTCCAAACTCGGACAACGCTTCGTTTCTTAAAAATATAATTTCCTTCGACGAAACCTAATATTATTACCACTAGATTTTAGTCTAATATTTACCGTGACTAATTATTAGTCTTAGCATTATTATTATTATTATATAAGCGTTTAAACAATATTTTTCAACCACTATGTACAGACAGGGGCAGACATAAAACACCGGAGGGCATGACCATTTTGGCATATAGCACTTCTGAAATCCAACAAACTTATACGGCCCTTTAAGCCAGATTCTCCGTACCGCGAGTAGTTAAAAAAGATATAATACCGACACTTATATAAGTCATAATAATAGCCCAAATATTTATTATAAGTTCATAATAACAATACTAATTTTAAATATAAGTTATATTTAAAATAGGGCAATCATAACTTACTTACAAGGGAGTTTTAGCTAGGAGTCGGGCTCTGCAGAGGCAGAACTTCGTCGCTGAATCTTTCTAAGAAAGATTCTTGCAGCGCTTCAGCGCTCACCTTAATATACTAAAACTACAGAAAGAGAAGTCGAATCACGAGGGACCGAAATGCTCGGGGGATAAGAAGGGAAAGACTCTTGAATCAAGAGAATGGTGCAAGAAATATGAGAGCTAGAGGCTCTTATTTATAGTGATTGAATTTTCAAAAACTACCCTCCATAGTTACTTAATGACCTTATAGTTATATAAATGACTAAACACCCATTTATAATACTATTTTAAATAGATTTAATGATATATGTACTAAACTAATGTCGAAAGTACTCAACACTAGTCTTATAACGACCGCATCGTCGATACCTTTCTAATGATATATACATTGTATATATATGTGTACGTATATATGATTTATACTTTATTTTAATACGTAAATATGCTATTATAATTTGTAACTCGTTCATACGAACTCCATTTTTGACGCTCTTTATATCCACGCGTAGGTGGAAACGTACTCTACAACTTTCATTTAGACTCCGTCGGCTAATTTTGACTTTATTTCTAAAGTTATATTTTTAACATGCCGGGACAAGAAAAGTCCGTTAAAAATTCATAACTTCTTCATCCGATGTCCGTTTTCATTTGTCTTTTTACCGTTGCGCTAGTATTAATGATATCTTCAATTATCATTTAGGTTGCGTTGGCCAAAAATCGATTGATCTAAAATTCGAATTTCGGGTTGTGCACTGCTATCCCAAATCTTAGAAAAATCATAACTTCTTCATACGAAGTCAGATTTTGACGTTCTTTTTATGCACACTCTTGGTTTAACGTATATTACAACTTTCATTTAGATATCTAAGGCTAAAAATTAGTTTATCAAAAATTCACTTTTTACGTTACGCGGTGTCGTGCCGGTTGCGCCGTAAAACTTCGACGGGCCATAACTTCTTCGTTATAACTCGGATTTCGATGTTCTTTATATGTACGGAACCCTTGTAACATATAATATAACTTGGTTAAGATTAATCCTTCTAAATAATCTTCCATCAAAAACTTATTTTTGATGCTCATTGTCTCTAAATTGACTAGCCCAGATCTGCGGACGTTACAATTATCTCCCCCTTAGGATGATTACGTCCCAAAATCATCAACAAAACAGGGCTTGTATAATGACTCTATACATTATCTCTTCATCCTAAGTAATAATCGTAACTTCTATATTCCTTCGAATCAGTATCTATCTCTTAGACTTATTGACTGCAAGCAGTACTCGATCGTGCACCCACTCTCTATCTCACGTTAGTCTTCCAATCATGACTTTCGAATCACAATCTCGATTCCTTATTGGATACTCCTTCTTAACAAACTTAAGATAAGTTCTTTGATTACCACCATGGACCAATGGGTCATGTTTTAATGACCTCTCATCGTATGATGTGACGCTTAGACTCAGGTCTCTTAGAGTCAAATTCCAGAACAGACTATACCTTCCTTCATGTTCTAATCACATCTTAAAAGGTAGCATTTCTAGCTACAAGCAACTATCGCGATACCTCTACTGATCGCTTTGATTATCTTTTATTTCAATCTTCCGGCTTAAGTCAGATGCTACATCGAACTTGGTTCTCTGAACCACGTAACATACTCATCGTAGTCAGACTCAATTTGATATGACCACTAGGTTCGGAATAACAATCATCTTCTTAGTCATTACCGAAACAATGGTAATGACATACATGAACAAAACGGAATCAACTACTAGCTTCTTGGTAACCTTGTAACTTTCCCTGATCCAAGTGTGAGTCTTGTGCTTCCGGTAGTATAGGCCTCTACTACCATTTCACACCTACTCATACTCGTCCCAAGTATTGTATCGCAGTTTTTTTTCCAAGTTATTATCACAAAAACAATTTTAACACATACAAATGTGTCCAAACAATCATAAAATTTTCCAAGACTCTACTAGGACTTCTTCTATGCGTATCTTCAATCATCAATTCTGTTTCAACTTGGTTGGTGGTGGAAACGCCATACGATGGGTTAACTTCAGGAATTACACCAATCGTTCCATCATCTCGCCAATCGAAGGTGTACTTCAGACGTACCACACTCCACTGAATGTATTATTATCTTATCAGACATATTCTAAAGGCAAGATACCACTCTTACGATATCTTCCGATAGGTGTCATTCACTATCATAAGCCTTTTCATTTCCTCCACTTACTCAATTCTCTACGAGTCTTCACCATGATGTTCTGCACTCCCAAGCAGTTGTTTGGTGTATCGAGACGAGAATATAGATAGAGGAAGGTTTAGACGCGTATTCCTCCTTATTACTCCGAAAAGTTACATGTCAGTTCTAATATCGTAATTAAACATTTAGAAATCTGAACACGAAAAATTACCATATCCGGTCGGCAACAGACCATAGATCCGATCAAACGATAGCATCATAAAGCATCACAAATCATTTAGGACATCAAATCAATTTAGGCATCTTCTTTAAATGAGCTAGTGCTCGTGTCTATTCAGGTGTACTTCCTAAAATATATTAGACACACTCCTCACGATCATCGCTTAACATTCTAAGTTTAAGTCTAGAAATAAATCCATATTCCTAGTTCGCTTAAACTAATGCTCTGATACCAACTGTGACATCCCCATTTTCACGGCCAGAAAAGACCGATTTTGTTTATGCTTTATAAAAATCAGAGTACCTCTTTTAATAAAAAAATGTTGCGGAATTTGTTCCCAGAAAAACATGATAAATACGTTATCAAAGCATTTCCGAAGAAATGTATTTTTGTTCATTTTAAAACATTTGGGATGTCATCATCAATACAGAAACATAAGCATAAACAGATCTTACATTCATTTACATTAGTGATCTACATCTCTTTTAAATTCCTCAGTGTAAAGTAGCTTCATATCGACACCTGTGATATAAATAAGCTTGAGTGGGCCATGTTGGGAAACCTGGTGAGTATATAGGGTTTTCAACCCACAATAATTTAATTATTATGTTTAAACATCAAACAAACAACCCAATTACCCATCCCTATTATCTTCCATACTCTTAAGGATTTACCCTAAGAATCATCTATCCTGCATTCGTTCATTTTGAAGCCCATTGCTTCCAGGGTTTATATGATAGGCACTAAGTCCATAGCTGCCAATGCTCGTTCGTAAAGCACTAAATCCATAGCTGCTAAAGTTCATTCATCGGGTACTAAATCCATAGCTACCAGTGTTTATCTAATAGGTACTAAGTCCATAGCTACCAACGTTTATCTAACAGGTACTAAGTCCATAGCTACCAATGTTTATTCGATAGGCACTAAGTCCATAATACAGACAGGGGCAGACATAAAACACCGGAGGGCATGACCATTTTGGCATATAGCACTTCTGAAATCCAACAAACCTATACGGCCCTTTAAGCCAGATTCTCCGTACCGCGAGTAGTTAAAAAAGATATTATAACGACACTTATATAAGTCATAATAATAGCCCAAATATTTATTATAAGTTCATAATAACAATACTAATTTTAAATATAAGTTATATTTAAAATAGGGCAAGCATAACTTACTTACAATGGAGTTTTAGCTAGGAGTCGGGCTCTACAGAGGCATAACTTCGTCGCTGAATCTTTCTAAGAAAGATTCTTGCATCGCTTTAGCGCTCACCTTACTATACTAAAACTACAGAAAGAAAAGTCGAATCACGAGGGACCGAAATGCTCGGGGGATAAGAAGGGAAAGACTCTTGAATCAAGAGAATGGTGCAAGAAATATGAGAGCTAGAGGCTCTTATTTATAGTGATTGAATTTTCAAAAATTACCATCCATAGTTACTTAATGACTTTATAGTTATATAAATGACTAAACACCCCTTTATAATACTATTTTAAATAGATTTAATGATATTTGTACTAAACTAATATCGAAAGTACTCAACACTAGTTTTATAACGACCGCATCGTCGATACATTTCTAATGATATATACATTTGTATATATATATGTGTACGTATATATGATTTATACGTTATTTTAATACGTAAATATGCTATTATAATTTGTAACTCGTTCATACGAACTCCGTTTTTGACGCTCTTTATATCCACGCGTAGGTGGAGACGTACTCTACATCTTTCATTTAGACTCTGTCGGCTAATTTTGACTTTATTTTCAAAGTTATATTTTTAACAGGCCGGGAGAGGAAAAGTCCGTTAAAAATTCATAACTTCTTCATCCGACGTCCGTTTTTGTCTGTCTTTTTACCGTTGCGCTACTATTAATGAGATCTTAAATTCTCATTTAGGTTGTGTTGGCCAAAAATCGATCGATCTAAAATTCGAATTTCGGGCTGTGCACTGTTATGCCAAATCTTAGAAAAATCATAACTTCCTCATACAAAGTCAGATTTTGACGTTCTTTTTATGCACACTCTTGGTTTAACGTATATTACAACTTTCATTTAGATATCTAAGGCTAAAAATTAGTTTATCAAAAATTCACTTTTTACGTTACGCGGTGTCGTGCCGGTTTTGCCGTAAAACTTCGACGGGCTATAACTTCTTCGTTATAACTCGGATTTCGGTGTTCTTTATATGTACGGAACCCTTGTAACATATAATATAACTTGGTTAAGATTAATCCTTCTAAATAATCTTCTATCAAAAACTTATTTTTAATGCTCATTGTCTCTAAAGTGACTAGTCCAGATCTGCAGGCGTTACATTGTTGCTGTTGGTGACGATGTGTGATGGTGGTGGGGGTGGTAGTGGCGGAGGTGCTGGTGGGTGGTGATAGTGGGTTGTTGGTTGTGGTGATGGGTGGTTGGTAGTGGTAGTTGGAGGTGGTTGGTGGTTGGTGGGTTGTAGGTGGTGGTAATGGGTGGTTGGGTGGTAGGTAATGGTCGTGGGTAGTGTTGGTTGGGTGTTGGGTGGTGTAGATTAGTGAGTTTTTTAATTGTTTTTAACTATTTTTTATTTATATGAATATTATTTTATAGTTTTTAATTTAATTACAAAAGTGACACCTTATAAATTAAAGAAACAATTTTGTTCTCAAATGTTCTCGCAATAAGAAATATTTTCGATTGAACGCTCCATTATATATATATATATATATATATATATATATATATATATATATATATATATATATATATATATATATAAACTTTGAAAATCCTAGAGACCCTAGAAACTAAATAGAAATACATTGAAAAAAAATACATTGAGGGGTCTAATCTTTTTTTTTGTGACTTTATAAACGTAAAAATTGTAGTTTTTTATACATAATCGTTGAAAAAAATTGAAAAAAAAATAAAAAAAAAAATAAAAAAAATCATTTTTCTTAATTAAAATTTTCAATGATTTTGTATAAAAAGCTAAGAGTTTTAGGTTTTTAAATTCAAAAAAAAAGATTAGATATCTCAAAGTATCTTTTTATGTATTTCTAGGGTTTTTTTTAGATTTATGCGTTTTCTATTGATCATATGTGTGTGTGTGTGTGTGTGTATATATATATATATATATATATATATATATATATATATATATATATATATATATATAGAGAGAGAGAGAGAGAGAGAGCTAGGTTCAGATATTTAAAGTAATTATTGTGTTATTGTATGAATAAATATAGGCCAATCATTTCAAAAGGGTAAATATGTAATCATACATTTAATTAATTATGGTAAATATATAAATCAATTAATATCCCTTTAATTTAGGAATATCAGTTTTAAAACCCAATTTCTAGTATATATCCTCACGTCCGCCTCTTCCCTCTTCTCTTTTATTCATCGTCGCCCCCAACCTTTTCCCTCTCATCTCCCTCTCGTACACACTCCACTTCCGGCCGACCAAGCACACAGACGACGACATATTCAGAAAAACTCGTACTCACGTGAAACACAACGCGACAGCCAATATCTTTCTTCTTCCGATCGCTCGCTGCCACAGTTACAATCGGCGGCCTTCGTCTTCGATGCTCGTTAAAGCGGCGACGGTGGTTGGGCACCTGTAGTTCAGAACAACCATATAAACATGGCGGTGACTGAGCAGTTCACGGCAGTTAGCCACCACGAAAGGGATGGTGGCGTGACAACCCTAGACTTCTTGCATCCGACTGGCTCGCTCTCTTTCAGACGTAGGAGGGGGTGGCTCCAGCGATTTCCGACTCCAATGGCGGATAGGAGGTAGCGGGTGAAGGATGGGGTATAAGCGGCGGCTGTAGCACCCTCCTAGGGTTAGGGTTCTTATTGCGGCGACTGTAGCACCCTCTCATCCGAAATTGAAAGTTGTTTTGATGTACACCAACCGCTCGCTAAAATGCTTCAACTGAATGGTATTTCTTCGTTTATAGTATTCTATCAGAAAAGAATGTTTTTTATGATAATCATGAACATATTCTGCTAGAATTCCCCGAATTAATATAATTATTAGAAATGAATTCCAATTCTATCAGAATGGAATCACGAATTCCAATTATGTTGGAATGGAATATGAATATTTTCTCACTAATTTATTATTGGATTTGTTTCTACAGAAGCTGATGCTTGGAGAACGGACCACAAAATTTGAACGACGCCTCTTAGCAACATTATTCTTTTAGAATGTAGTAGTGTCTTTGTTAGATTTTGATGTTTTTTTCCAGATTTGAAAGTTTTTTTAGTTTTATTCTTTAACAATAAATGTAATTCTTAGCAATTGTTACATGTATTCTATAAGAATTAATGTAATTTTTGTTTTAATTCATCAATTTATGGTTCGAGAATTTTGTTATTCTACAAGAAATTTTTAAAGTCATGATCAAGAAATATGTTCAAGAATATTTTTATTATTTTATGGTTCAAGAATTTTTTTATTTTTGAACATACTCAAACATATTCTGTCAGAATGTCCGAATTAAAAACCTTATAATTCATAAAATCGGATTTTTAAAATTAATAGAATATATGATCCTTTAAAATATGCAAATTTCCTTTATTAAATTTATGTTAATTGACTAAAATACCCTTCTACTTAAATTAGATGGTATTTTTCAATTATATTTAATTCATTAATATGTATTAATCACTTTCTTAAAATAAGTAAAATGATTGGCCCACATTTATGCATACAATAACACAATAATTACTTTGAATATAATAACCTAAGTATATATATATATATATATATATATATATATATATATATATATATAGGGATGAGATCAACATAGAACCAAGATCAACATAGAACCAAAATAACTCATATAACAATAGAACCAACTTCTTGACTATTATATCACATTAGATTCATTAAATATATGAAGGGAAGATGTAACTGTCAATGTTCATTTCTGCACATACAATAAATGTTCATTTTTAACATATGCATTTGCTCGGTTATGAACAAAACAAATAAATAGGCCATATGTTCATATTTGTTCATAGATGAACGTTGACAGACATTAATAACAAATTAATTTTCATACGTGAACATTGACAAACATTTATAAATAATGTTCATAGATAAACATTGTCTATAAAAACCTAAAATTTGAGAAAAGAAGCAAAAACTTGCAATTTCCACATTGTTATCTTCTACACATTTATACAAAATCATACTAGCTCATAACTGAACATTCATATTCATAGACATTCATAACCGAAAATTTATACAAAATCGATGATGTTCTTACAAAATCATACATGTTCTTTGATTGAACATTTATACAATATCATAAGTATTTTATATCACAACCTCCAACATTATCTTTAATTATCAGCCACCCCATCAAGCTCCATCACCATCTAGATGAAATCATTTGAATTTGAGTGATTATTATTCGTCATCAACATGATGAAATACCACAAACAAAATTAAAAAAAACCTCCCAAACACATGCAATACTATACAAACAAAATATAATTTATTAAAGATGTAATTAATCATAAGATAGTTTTAGTTGAAGTATTACAATGTTAATTTTTTTGCAAACTACATGACACAAAAATATAACATCGAAAAATGACATCATACTTGGTAAGTCTCTGACGGATTGTAATCAACTTTAAGACCATCGACGCTAAATTTGCATTCTTCAAATAAACTGAGAACATCACTCTTTAATGTGTTTTTTTTAATACTCAATAAGAAAAATATAAGTCATTACATGAAGTCCTGAAAAGAAAAAAAAAGCAAAAGATACAGAGTTGTCAAATTATTATGACATATACCATCAAGTGAACTCTTTGTACACTAAGATGCGAATTGATGAACCATTTTTGTAAAACTTCTTATAAAACAGACTTGCTATGGATGAAGTTTCAAATAATGGTTTAGTGGAGTAGGTCTAGTTGGTCGGTGGTGCATATTACATCGATAATATACTGGAGCCCAAAGGAGACTTTTGGTCAAAATCAAATCCAAAAGAACACCCTTGTTGATGATGATGATGAGGTTCCAACGAAAATCGATTAGACATCAATCGAAGACTACCAATGGGGTGAATAAAACCCTTGTCGATGTCAACAGAATGTATGATTTGACTGCCAAGAGCTCTTGAGAGGAACAAGTGTCTGTTGGTGTACATCGCGACTAAATGTACAAGAACGATGGATGTAGTATAAATTATTTAGGGTTTTTTCATAGAGATGTATCGAGGAAGATTTGTAACCGACGTAACTTGATGGAAGCATTCATTGTTGCCTTCTTCAACATTACATGTATAATCACCAAAATAACATTATGTGTATATGATTCTATGTAGAAAGGTGTATAATATTATGATACACCATTTTAATCTAATTCATTTATTTACTAATCCTAAGGCTAAAAGTTTGCTTCTATAATTCTATGATTTTCATTTGGTTCTATATTGATCCCTTTTATATATATATATATATATATATATATATATATATATATATATATATATATATATATATATATATATATATATATATATATATAGGGATGAGAGTAGCGGGTGCCCACCCTAATTATCTAGAACCGAAACCTGAACCGGAACCGGCGGTTCCTAAAATGTTGGAACCGGAACCGGAACTGGCGGGTAGCGATTCCAATACCTGGTACCTGGTTTGTTAAATTTGTTGAATATTTAAACTTATAAAAGTATATCCATTGTAAACGTAAAAGAAAGTTATCGACAACATCAATATGTAATTCATTACGTATTAAAAATGATGATTAGAAAATATTAATATCTTGAAAACATGACGAAAAAAGGTGTGCATGTTTCTTAAAACCTTTAAAGGTTCAAAATAAATTTCTCAAAATTCTAGAATTTTATTTGATGTTATTCGTGATAACTTATAAAGTATGTGATTGTGATATATATATATATATATATATATATATATATATATATATATATATATATATATATATATATATATATATAGGAGTAGGATCAAATGAGAACACCCAAAAGGTTGAGAACGCGAGAACAGATCTGAACCATTTAAAAAACTAAATCTAAGGTTATTATCGAATGGGCCATTTATGTAAAATTTTAAAAGTTACAGGTATTAAAGTGTAACTTCAAATGGTGATAAGGGTATTATAGTAATTGGACCTTTACCACCGTTATTTAATTCCTATAATTCCTCAATCACTCACCTATTTCCTTCTATTTCCCGTCTCTCTCTTCATCTCTCTCTGTAAACCTAGGTACGCCTCCACCCTACATCATCGATCCACCACAAAAGGGAAAAGAATGGTGGGACAGATTGGAATCGATGAAGCCAAAAAAGGCGAAAGGGAAACAGGATCTCTGAATTGCTTTTGATCGGAAGGGAAGGATTCACGAACAGAGTAGGGATCGGGAGGCACAGTCGATTGGGGAATGTTCGATCCTCGTCTGATCGAGTGACAATTAACGGAAACAGGTCAGAAATCATTTGGGCTGCTCTCGTTTTTTTTTTTTTTATTTTAACAAAAATCGAAGAAGAATAAGAGAAGAACAACAAATTTATTTTTCACTTTTCTGTTTTGGAACAGGATCTCCGAATTGTTGTTGATCGGAAGAGAAGGATTCACGAATGAAGCAGGGATCGGGAGGCATAATCGATTGGGGAATGTTCGATCCTCGTCTGATCGAGTGACAATGAACGGAAACAGGTCAGAAATCATTTGGGCTGCTCTCCATTTTTTTTTATTTTAACAAAAATCAAAGAAGAAAAGAACAACCAATTTTTTTTCTCTTTTTTGTTTGGATTGAAATCGATGGTTGAGTCTCATTAATCGTTAATGATTACTAGAGATCCAGAGATCAAGAGGTAAGCGTTGAGTTATAATCATTAATGATTATAAGACTTGATGTAGGTTGTGCACAAAAGTTTTAGTTATTAGATTCAAAGTAAAACTGTACTCAGATTCAAAGTAAAAGGTTGTGCACAAAAGTTGTTTGATGAAATGCATGAGAGAGGTATTCTTTTATGAATTTTAGTTATTATTTTGTGGATTTTTGCAATACTAATATGATATCTTCACTTTACACTTACATTCATCGTATTGAATAGATCTAATATGAGAATTCAGAATTACACTTATTTTTTTTTGGGGTAAAAAAAAGCCATATGAATATGTTTTATGTGTAGTTATTTTTTTTGGTTTCTCTTGATTATCAGCACCTTCAACCAAATTCATCACACAGTTGACCTTCCCCTTGAAAGATAGCCCAGACCTGGAATCATATTCATAGGAAAAGGTTGTGCACGGAAGTTGATTGAACTCAATGATATATGAGTTTTTGTGGAGGTCCTTTGGAGTTGTTTGAGAAGATGAAAGGTGAAGAATTTAAGCTAGAGGAGAATGAAAATTTGTATTATGTTCTATATTTTTTTAGATGTAAGTTATATTATATTTTGATGAATTCATTTATGATAGAATGTGTATTTATTTATGAATAGCAGTATATTCATTTGCGAATAGCAGTGTATTCATGTGTGAATGAATGTATTTATTTATGATTAGAGGTATTCATTTATTCATTTGTAAATAGTAGGGTATTCATTTAATTTGTTAATAGCAATGTATTCATTTGTGAACAACAATGTAATCATGTGTGAATGAGTGTATTTATATATGATTAGAGGTATTCTTTTATGAAGAAATGATAATTTTTACACTCATTTTATTTTCAGTTGATTAAAAAAAAGAATTGGATTACTTGTAAATTGATGTGTATTCATTTGTGATTAGAGTAGTATCAAGTTTTTTGAAGAAAAAAATTCGTTTATGAATACAGTATTGATTTGGAGTTGGATTTATATTCATTTTTTTTGAAGGAAAAAACGTGAAATAAGAAAAAAAAATTATTTTTTTAAGAAAAAAAATTAAATTTTTTTTTTCAGTTTTAAATTTTTTTCATAAAATGTTTTTTATATTCCATTAATAAGAAAAATAAAAAATCGAATATTTATTTCTTTTTTGGTAACTGATCCTAAATTTAAGGGAATTTGATTGATTTTTTTTATTTTAATTTAATTAAAATATACAATTACTAACATGCCCTTATATATTGATTGGTCCAAAATTGTTCTCGCGTTCTCAACCTTTTAGGTGTTCTCATTTGATCCTTCCCCTATATATATATATATATATATATATATATATATATATATATATATATATATATATATATATATATATATATATATATATTCAATTGAAAACATTTTTTATATTGAGAATATTTGAGAACAAAATGTAGCCTATGAACTTCAAAATACGCGTTTTCCTTTTTCTAATTAGCTTCAGAGGTATTTCCATAACTTTTCTCTTATGAACGAGTTTTCATCTTATTTTGTTTCCATATTTGACGTAACTTTGGTCGAGAGTATCCATTGAGAATAGAGTGATTTGTTACAATTTTTACGAAATTGCTTCCAAATCTAAGCGATTTCTACGATTTTTGTTCCTAAATTCACTGTGTTTTGTTTGTCGATTCTTATAGAAGAAGTAATTGCATATTTATCGAAGAAGTTAGGTCTAACAGTTCGTTCTATCAAAAGGTAAAAATATTCACTTTTTTTTAACTTTTTTTATTATTAAACACCAACATTTGTGTTTATTTCATCTATTCTAGTAATCGAATTAGTTATTTAACGTTTTGAGTTTGAAAGGAGTTAGGTTTAACATATTATTCATCAAAAAAGTAAAAATCGTCACTTTGCAGAAGTTATTTTGATCATTAAACGATGATTCTTGCATTGTAACAGCATTTAGGAAGTATAAATCGAAAGTTTTAAGTTCGAAAAGAGTTAGGTTTAACATATTATTCATTGGAAAATTAAAAATTGTCACTTTGCAGAACTTATTTTGATCATTAAACGTTGATTCTTGCATTGTAACTCCATTTATGAAGTATAAATCGAAATTATTTAGTATGAAGCTAATAATCGTGATTTATGATTGTAGAAAAACCTAAAACACTAAAAAAAACATGTGATTAGTATATGTTTAAAGTCGTATTATTTCAATCACATGTGATTAATATCTTTTATTTATAGTTTATGCTTAGCTATTATAGAAACAGATCATTGAGAAAATCATATGTGATTAGTATGTTTTACATACAAAAATATATTCAATCATATTTGATTAGCATATGTTATGAACATTTAAATTTTATATTATAGTGTTTTAAATTATATATTATTAATATCTGTTGTAATAATAAATGTTTATGTTGTTAATGACAAATTATGTTGTTTGACAATGTCTTTTACAAGCGATAATGTGAATTTATTTATAAATGAAGATCAAATTATTACTTTTGTTGAGAGTATTGAAGATGTTGATAGACGTTGAACATTCAAGTCATCAAAACCAGAACTACAATGTTTCAGGTAAATTTTATTTTAAATACTTATTTCATCAGTTATAATTATATAAGTAATTCATTGTTTTTTAACTATTGGTGTGTTTAGAGTTGAATATGTTTTGTTAATCTTATGTGATTATTCATTAGTTTTTTTAAATAAGTTTGTTTAACATAGTATTAATCATATGTGATTATCCATTTTTTTCATATCTGAATAACTATTGACGCATGTTTAGTTTATCTGTGTTTAACCATGTCTTGTAATTACATATGATTATATAAGAAATTCATTATTAATCACATGTGATTGTACATTGCATACATTGACGTATATTCATTTGTTTCTTTTATAATTATATATGATTAAAAAGTTTTCCATATTTGACTATACAGGTGAATGTTCTACTTCTTCCAATGATGCAAATTCAAGCAGTAGGATGAGTACAAGTTGTGTATCATATTTTTACATGTCAAAGGTTCTGCATGATATAAAACCAGATGTTCTGGAAGAGTTTCAACCTAATAAGTCAATGATTTTCAAAGATGTTCTTGATGGAGTTAACTTTTATAAAAGATATGCAGAGAAGGCTGGTTTTGATGTTCGTATGAACACATTAAGGGAAAATGGTGATATAATAAAGCACAGGTACGTGGTTTGCAACAGGAAGTGTAACCCAAAACTGAATCCAACGGAACGTAATACAATCTACAAGGTGACAAATTGTAAAGATAAAATTATTGTGAAATGTATCAAAGAAACGGGTGAGTATAGGTTTCACAAGTTTCAAGAAATGCACAACCAAAATCTTATAGATACATTTCACTTGAAAATTTCAAGGAGTCTTTCGTATTCTAACAAGTAGTTCATTCTTCGGGCTTATACAATAAAAATGGGTGCCACAAAAGCTTACAAACTCAAATCAACCTTGAAAGGTGGTTTTCAGCATGTAAGGGGCAAGGCTGTAGATTACAGAAATTTCAAGAGGGATATGGGCTCTATTATTGGATTCAGCGATGCTCAACTTATCATGAACAATATGAATGATGGAAAAACAACTCTCCAAATTATTCTTCTATTATAGATGCGATGAGAATAAAGTCTTAAATGCAATGTTTTGGGACGATGAAACAGATAAAGCATACTATAGTGAATTTGGAGATGTTATGTCGTTTGATGCAACTTTTTGTACAAATAAGTAAGTGTTTCCTCTGTATTTATGTTTCTAATCATATGTGATTGATCAATTCTTAATAAGTATGTTGATTTAGTTATTTTCTAATCACATGTGATTTATCATTTGTCAACAAGTATACATATGTGATTATGATTGTAATCATATGTCATTGATGAATGCTCAACATGTATGGTAATGTGATTATGATTATAATAATATATGATTGATCATTTATCAACAAGTATACTGATGTGATTATGTGTTTAATCACATTTGATTATAATTATATGTGATTGATGATTGACCAACGCTCAACAATGTGACAACCCGAAATTTCTATCTTGTACAACCGTTCAATTCAATCAAAGTCAGACTTGTTTTTTTTGGCTACCTTTTAGCCCTGTTAAAGGTATGTTTGGGTGTTTTAAGCCTAGTACCTTAAAGGATAAAGTGTTAGGAAGTATCGTATAGAGTTCAGTGTGCAACATACAAGCCGGAAACTCCACCATAAGGAGTTTACGGCCGTAAATAGAGTTTACGACCGTAAACACCTCCTTGGCCGTGAACTCTTCCTTTCACATGAGATATTAATTCCTTCATTTTTCACCTTTTTCTCACACTTCCATCTCAAGAACTCGATTTTCTCTCAAGTATCATCAAGAACTTTCATCTTGATCTTCAATCTTGTAAGTAATCTTTCCATTTTCAAGTTGATATTCTTCTATACCTAGTGAAGATTCATGTTTTCATCCATGAAATATCTCTTTTTGGGTAGATCTTCAAGTTTCTCCACTTTCATCAAGAACACCTACTTGTTCTTGGGCCGTGAACTCATTGAAAGCCTTTAAAACGTGAGTATATCTTCTATCTCCTAGTTAGACTTGTTAAACTCTTGATTCTAGCCTTAGATCATCATAAAATACATGAGCATCAAGAGTTTACGGCCGTAAACCCTTGCATGGACGTAAACTCTTGTGTTGGTGGATGTTTTGGCCCTTAAACTCCCTTATATTTGAGCCTAGAATCGAAAGCACTTGTTGAATGCTAGATAGGACCATAAAACACCTTGTTTGCAAGTCCTCCCATGAGTGTACGGCCGTAAACCCCTTGACCGTACACTCTAGGACCGTATGCCTCTTTGGCCGTAAACACAATGGCCGTAAACTCCATTGTGTGGTCGTAAACCCCTTCGATGCAATCCTTTGTGATTGTAACACTTCAATATAAGTGTTTCCTAGTCCCTAAGGTGAATCTCTATCATGATTAGTTGCTTATACACTAATTATATCCATATATATATATATATATATATATATATAAATGTCATTATATGCTTATTAGGATCCGTTTGTGCTCGAGACTTCACTTGACACTTAGCATCCTACAATCGATCTTACTTTCGTATCACTCACTAGAGGTGAGTTCATACCCCTTAACATATCTTTTAAATGATTTTAAATGCTTTTATGGGGGGGGGGGGGATACAAGTAGAACTATTATAGTTATTATATCAATCACATGTGATTAATAACTATCAAACAAGTGGATTTTCTTATACTTCAAACTGTTTTATCAAGTAAACTATTTCAAAACACTTTATAGACTGACAACAAGTCATCAATAACCATTCAAATGGCCAAAACTCTTTTTATATGCTAAACTCTTTATTAAACTCTTTTAAACTTATATATTGTCAAAAATCATGTCTATATAGATATAGTTATATAAGTAAGGTTGAAAGGACTTAGGACTGATAACTCACTTTATTTCCTGTTCCTTTTTTGGTTGTGGACTTAGGGTATCCGGTTATTTGTCCGAGTGTCGTTTGAATCTTCATTATATATTATGTATATCTGTATAGATATAAAAGTTCTTACATCAGTTCAACACCTTTGGGTAGCAAAGGTGTACAAACATACTCAGTCATTCAAACAACATTCTAGTAAACTATAATAAGTATAGTTTAGAGGTTTACTACTCACTATTTCTAGTACAATGAAACATACAAAAGTCAGTTTCATTCATGAGTCAATACAAAATTACTATTATGAGAAACAGAAAGAACATATTATGATGAGAAACTAAGGGAACATACACTACACTATACAAAGAGAACATACTATACACTAGAACAGAGAGAACATGCATTACACTAGAACATACTGTACAAACACTAGAATACTATAACATTAATGTGAGCCACTACTTCATGGCATGGCAATCTACTGTTGTGTCACGTTTTTAACCAAAGTCTCCTGGAAGGAGAGCGTGAATTTGTGTATAGATCTATACGGGACTGGCCGTCCTACACCTTGCTGCTAGCTACAGTGGGACCTGCAGGTCTACGGGTGACGAATGTCATACCATTTCGACGTCTTTCATCTTCGTGTTTTACTAGTCAATCAAGTATGGTTACAATCATATCACATTTTACCTCAATTAACAAATTGGTTTAAGGTAGTTAGTACATTGGTAGTTACTTATATATAATACTACACTACACCTTAAATTTCCTATTGCATTCACATTGTGATCTTCTCACATAATCGGTAATGTAAACTATATTTGGTAATGATAGTCATACGTGGGAAAGATACACACTTTTACAAACAAACAACATACATAACATTCGGGCCTTGGTAGAAGGATACTTTTTAGTAGAAAATATAGGATTTTCTAGGAGATACAAACATTTACTATAAACACTTACAAACATTTACATCAAACATTTACAAACATTTTCATAAAAACAATGACACTAAAATACTTATGAACTCACCAACTTTAATGTTGATCTATGCTTTCAAAATAACTTGTATTCTCAGGTCACCAGTAGACAGGTACCGATGACCAGGTTTTGAGAAGACGGAGCTTTCAAGACTCGTCTTTATTTTGATTATTCATTTTTGGTGTCTTATAAACTACAGAACACACTTGTATTAAAATTATATTATTAATGCAATGGATGATGTTGCTGCTTGTTTACTATTATGCATTGTTGTGATAATGTACATGACGTCCTCCGCCCCCGAACATTTCCGTCGTTCCGGTTTTGGGGTGTGACAGATTGATATCAGAGCTTTGTTTATAGTGAATTTAGTATATCAACCCATAAAAGATATACAACTATAAACACATCGAGATTAAAATACTCTAACCAAGAGTTTATACTTTTAAATAATAAAATATTTAACCAAAGTATATATACCTGCACTCATACTAAAATCAGTGTCACTAGGACAGAACAAAAGTATTACGATTGTTGGACAGCACAAGTAGGCATGGGGACATATAATCATATCTGGGAGTGATATAGCCTGATCAACTATATCTTTTCGAGAAGTGATTAGCATGTGCCTAGGAATGGTTGCGGTGTTGCAACAAGTCTAAAAACTTACCAACACTACTACAATGAAAACATTAGAACATAACATAAACTTAAAATACTATAGGAGTATTTTGTATTACTATAATTACTTATGTGCAAACTAAAAAGGTCCTTACTAGTATGTCAATAGTTGCTGAGTGGATACTCTAAGGCTATATGTGACTGAGGTGTCATAGACTTAGAATTTATGATCTTTGCTTTACTTTCTGTTCCTTGTTTGGTTGTGGACTTAGAGTTAGGATCACTTATTCGAAGGTCTATTATGTTTTGGTTACATATGACTGATATGCAGTACGCAAATGTTGGAGTAACTGGTAAGGATCATCTTATAATTATCTTAATTAGTAAGCCTATGAATTATTTCTTTTACCCCCATTCTCGCGTAGATAACATGGTTGGATTCAATCTACCTGGCGACCCGTACTTCCCCAACCAAGGTAACGGTGGATGGTTCAATGATGAGCTAGAAGAGGAACCTGCAATTCCATTGGATGATGACTTCGTAGAGAACTTCCCGGAGGATTCTGACTCCGAGCCAGAAGTCAATGATCTACCCCTGGTAGCTCCAATCCCAAATCGTAACCTCGTCCGGCTTTTCAAGGCCCAACGCCTCTGTGGCCGGAAAACTTGGGAACTTGGAGTCAAGAACAGGGTCAACCCATGCCATACAATGGAGACCGAAGCTTCTACAACCTGATCGAGGGAGGCTCAGCTGACATAATCCTGCCTATTCTGATCCGCAGGGTTGCTCGTAATGAAGGGTAGGGTAGGACAGCCATCAACCGAGTCATGCAGGTTGATGCCAATGCGGGAGTCAATACTGTCCGCATTCGTCGTCTAGAAGATGCTCGTGAGAGAGCTACGAGATACAATGAGGCTCTACTGCAAGAACTAGCTGTGAATCGAGTTGAGGTCATAAAGCACCGCGTACGCCAGCGAGTGTATGAGCGACGCCTTCTTGATATGGAGCGTCGACTGGCTGACTTAAGGGTTCGCCCAAGGGGTGCCCATCGCCAGTAGGAGATGCTCTTCTTATCCTTTCTTTTGGTTAAAGGAATAGCCTTCTTATCTGTGCTCTAAGTGACACTTTTCCTGTAATTTCCTATGTATCTTAAGACCTTGAACTTTCAGTCAATTAGGTCTTTATGTTGTCAAAATTTTTTATCCTGGTTGATGTAAGACCTACTCCTAGGTCATTTTCCCGAACTTGTTACATATTTAATACCAGTATTATTGACAGATATTTAATCTCATGGGAAATTTTTATCCAAATGCTTTCATACTTCTATTGCTAGATCTCTATTTCAATCATACTCTCATCTATCTGTTGGGCTTTGGAGAGTTAGTCCATGATTCACTCTCATTTCTCCCTATCAAATGCTTATCAATATCTTCATTTCTTTTAAACTTATGGCTACAAGATGCCTCCCCGTCGATCAGCAAGACACACTACTCTGATAACTCTAACACAACAACCACCACCATCTCCTCCACAATACAATCCTGCAGCAATCCAAGCTGCGGTGAATGCGGCTGTTACGGCAGCCCTAGCTCAATTCACCACTACCGGTACTAGCGGGAGTGGAACTAATGTGCATTCCACTCATGGTGATGCTCCAGTGCACTCTAGGGAGTGCTCGTACAAGGACTTCACCAGCTGCAAACCCAGGAACTTCAATGGTACTGGCGGAATCATTTCCCTCTCGCAATGGTTCGAAAAGACGGAATCGATCTTCGAGATCTGTTCCTGTCCGGAAGGAAGCAAAGTTAAGTTTGCTGCTTGCACCTTCGCGGACCGATCCCTGACGTGGTGGAATAGCCATGTCAAGTCACTAACTCTGATAGTGGCAAATTCCATGGGCCGGGAAGCTCTTAAAGAGCTCATGATCGAGGAATACTGCCCGAGGGGCGAAGTTCAGAAACTTGAACAGGAACTATGGAGCCTAACCATGAAGGGCTCCGACATAGTGGCCTATACTGCCAGATTCAGCGATCTGGTGGCACTATGTCCATCAATGGTCCCTACTGAGGGAAAGAAGATTGAGAGGTATGTCTGGGGGCTGGTGCCTCCATTTCAGGGGAATGTACTAGCTTCAAACCCCACTACCTTCGACAGTGCCAAACGTCTGGCACAACGGCTCAGTGACCATGGAGTCCGCACCCCGTGAACAACAACAACCCTATCCATCTCAGAACCCTCCAAGGCCGCTGACAACAAGCGAAGTTCTGGGATAACAAGAAGCAGAACGCTGCCAAAAAGCAGCAGATCGTGGCTGTTCATGCTGCGATAACACCTACTGCTACTGCGCCGATGAAGCAGTATGCTGGAAGCTTGCCTAAGTGCAACAAATGCAGCTTCCACCATAACGGACCCTGCCGGGAAATGCAGTGTGCTAACTGCAATAAGAAAGGGGACAATGCCCATTTCTGCAAAGCTCCGGCAAGGCCAATCACCCAAGTTCCCCGCGCTGGTGTGGGCCAGGCTTGCTACGGTTGTGGCGAGGTGGGCCACTACAAGAGGAACTGCCCGAAGGCAGGGAATGTCGGCGGAGTGGGAAGAGTTTTGGCTATAGGCCACGAGGAAGCAGTTGTCGACCCTATAGTGGTCACTGGTACGTTTCTCCTCGATAACTCATATGCATGCATACTGTTTGATAGTGGAGCGGATAGGAGTTTCGTGAACCAGAAATTTGCTCACTTGCTTAAACAAAAATCACGTGCACTTCAAGAACCGTTCACTGTAGAAATGGATAACGTAAAAACAGAGAGTACTAGCTGCATATACATAGGATGTACACTAACTCTAGATAGCCATTCATTTCCAATCGACCTCATGCCGGTCTCAATTAAAAGTTTCGACGTCATAATCGGCATGGATTGGTTGAGTTCTCATCGTGCCGACATCATGTGTTACAAGAAGGTCGTTCGCCTTAATCTACCGTCTAGCGAAACCCTAATTATCTACGGCGACAAACCTGGCACGAACCTTCGTATCACCTCGAGCATTCAAGCCTAGAAGTACTTATGAAAGGAATGTTCCGCATTCCTTGCTCATGTTGTCGATGTGAGCCAAGAGACGAAGGACATAAAGAACATCCCGGTGGTACGCGATTTTCCCGACATCTTTCCAGAAGAACTACCAGGATTACCTCCGCAACGTCAAGTTGAGTTCAGAATCGACTTAGTTCCAGGGGCTACCCCAGTAGCCAAATTGCCCTATCGTCTAGCACCAACTGAAATGCAGGAGCTATCCAGTCAACTTAACGAACTGCTCAGCAAGGGATTTATTAGACCAAGCTTCTCACCCTGGGGAGCACCGGTCTTGTTCGTCAAGAAGAAAGACGGATCGTTCCGTATGTGCATCGACTACAGAGAACTGAACAAACTTACGGTCAAGAATTGATACCCTCTGCCTCGCATAGACGATTTGTTCCATCAACTGCAAGGGGAGAATTACTTTTCGAAGATAGATCTGAGATCCGGGTATCACCAGTCACGAGTGCAAGAGGAGGATTTTCCGAACACAGCCTTCCGAACTCGTCATGGACACTACGAGTTTGTACTGATGCCATTCGGATTGACCAATAAGCCCGCAGTATTCATGGACTTAATGAATAGGGTGTGTCGTCCTTACTTGGATCAGTTTGTCATTGTATTCATCGATGACATACTTATCTACTCTCGTAGTAAGGAGGAGCATAGTCAACATCTACGTCAGGCCTTAGAAAGACTGCGATCAGAGAAGCTTTATGTGAAGTTCTCTAAATGCGAATTTTGGATTCGAAGAGTCGAATTCTTGGGTCACGTTGTCAGTGAAGAAGGAATTCACGTGGACCCTTCCAAAATCAAAGCCATTGAGAACTGGTCAGCACCGAAGACGCCTAGAGAAATTCGTCAATTTCTAGGCTTTGCTGGCTACTATCGCAGGTTCATTCAGAACTTCTCTCGGATTGCGAAACCGCTTACAACATTGACCCAGAAGGGCGTGGCCTTTGACTGGGAAGAGAAGCAAGAGAAAGCATTTCAAACTTTAGAACGGGCCTTATGCAGCGCACCAATACTGTCCCTCCCAAAAGGGATAAAAGACTTCGTGGTTTATTGCGATGCATCCAACCAGGGGCTCGACTGTGTTCTGATGCAACGAGGTAAGGTCATCGCCTATGCCTCAAGACAGCTGAAGACACACGAGATCAACTACACCACACATGATCTTGAGTTAGGAGCAGTAGTGTTTGCTCTAAAGATCTGGAGACACTACCTGTACGGTACGAAAAGCACTATCTTTACAGACCACAAAAGCCTCCAACATATATTCGACCAGAAAGAGCTCAACATGAGACAACGATGGTGGGTCGAGCTACTCAGTGATTACGAATGCGAAATTCATTATCATCCGGGTAAATCCAACGTAGTAGCTAACGCCCTAAGTCGGAAAGAATACTCTGGTCGTAGAGTCAAATCATTAACTATAACTATCCATTCACATCTGTCCACACAAATTAAGGAGGCTCAGCTAGAAGCCTTGAAACCTGAAAATGTGGCAGGTGAATCCCTGAGAGGGATGGATAAGAACTTGTTAGTCAAGGGTGGCGGAGACTTATATCTCATGGATAGGATCTGGACACCGAAACACGGTGGTTTCAGAGACTTGGTCATGACCGAAGCTCACAACACTCGATATTCCGTTCACCCAGGTTCCGATAAGATGTATCTGGATCTTAAAAAGTTATACTGGTGGCCTAACATGAAAGCAGAGATTGCTACCTTAGTGAGCAAGTGCCTTACTTACGCCAAGGTTAAGGTCGAATACCAGAAACCATCAGGTTTACTTCAGCAACCGGAGATACCTGAATGGAAGTGGGAGTGGATCACAATGGACTTCATAACCAAGTTGCCCAAGACAACGGGTGGTCTCGAAACCATATGGGTAACCGTAGACAGATTAACAAAGTCCGCACACTTCCTGCCTATCAAAGAAACTGACAAGATGGAGAAACTCACTAGAACATACATAAGGGAGATCGTACGACTGCATGGTGTCCCCATATCCATTATCTCTGATAGAGATAGTAGATTCACTTCGAGGTTCTGGCAGTCGCTACAAAGTTCCCTTGGAACTAGGCTGGACATGAGTACAGCCTACCATCCGCAAACCGACGAACAAAGTGAGAGGACTATTCAAACTTTGGAAGATATGCTGCGAGCCTGCGTGATAGACTTTGGGAAGGCATGGGATACTCATTTACCCCTTGTTGAGTTTTCCTACAACAATAGTTATCACATGAGCATAAAGGCTGCTCCATTTGAAGCCCTCTATGGCCGTAAGTGTAGATCCCCTCTGTGCTGGGCTGAGGTGGGCGACACTCAGTTAGCTAAAGGACGAGTTCCTGACAGCACTCTCACAGGTCCGGAAATCATTCGGGAAACGACAAAGGAGATCGTTCAAATTCGTGAGCGATTGAAAGCCTCTAGAGACCGACAGAAAAGCTACGCAGACAAAAGAAGGAAACCTTTGGAATTCCAGGTGGGCGACCGTGTTCTGTTGAAGGTCTCACCGTGGAAGGGATTGATACGCTTCGGAAAGCATGGAAAGCTAAATCAAAGATACGTAGGGCCTTTCGAGATTCTTGCTAGAATCGGCCCTGTAGCTTACAAACTCAAACTACCTCGCGAACTCAGCAACGTACATTCTACTTTCCACGTCTCGAACTTGAAAAAGTGTCTGTCCGACGAGACTCTTGTAATCCCAGTCGACGAGATCGAGATCGACGAGAGCCTCAACTTCGTGGAAGAACCAGTAGAGATCATGAACTGAGAGGTCAAGCAAACGAAGCAAAGCCGTATCCCGATAGTGAAGGTTCGATGGAATGCCAAGCGAGGACCTGAATTCACTTGGGAGCGCGAGGATCAAATGAAACTAAAATATCCTCATCTTTTCGTTTAGTTATTTGTAATAGCTTAATTGTTTAAACTCTAATTTCGGGACGAAATTCTCTCTAACGGGGGGATGATGTGACAACCCGAAATTTCTATCTTGTACAACCGTTAAATTCAATCAAAGTCAGACTTGTTTTTTTGGCTATCTCTTAACCCTGTTAAAGGTCTGTTTGGGAGTTTTAAGCCTAGTACCTTAAAGGATAAAGTGTTAGGAAGTATCGTATAGACTTCAGTGTGCAGCATACAAGCTGGAAACTCCACCATAAGGAGTTTACGGCCGTAAACACCTCCTTGGCCGTGAACTCTTCCCTTCACATGAGATATTCCTTCATTTTTCACCTTTTTCTCACACTTCCATCTCAAGAACTCGATTTTCTCTCAAGTATCATCAAGAACTTTCATCTTGATCTTCAATCTTGTAAGTAATCTTTCCATTTTCAAGTTGATATTCTTCTATACCTAGTGAAGATTCATGTTTTCATCCATGAAATATCTCTTTTTGGGTAGATCTTCAAGTTTCTCCACTTTCACCAAGAACACCTACTTGTTCTTGGGCCGTGAACTCATTAAAAGCCTTCAAAAACGTGAGTATATCTTCTATCTCCTAGTTAGACTTGTTAAACTCTTGATTATAGCCTTAGATCATCATTAAATACATGAGCATCAAAAGTTTACGGCCGTAAACCCTTGCATGGACGTAAACTCTTGTGTTGGTGGATGTTTTGGCCCTTAAACTCCCTTATATTTGAGCCTAGAATCGAAAGAACTTGTTGAATGCTAGATAGGACCATAAAACACCTCGTTTGCAAGTCCTCCCATGAGTGTACGGCCGTAAACCCCTTGACCGTACACTCTAGGACCGTATGCCTCTTTGGCCGTAAACACAATGGCCGTAAAATCCATTGTGTGGCCGTAGACCCCTTAGATGCAATCCTTTGTGATTGCAACACTTCAATATAAGTGTTTCCTAGTCCCTAAGGTGAATCTTTATCATGATTAGTTGCTTATACACTAATTATATCCATATAAGGTCGACTTAGGGTGTCCGGTTATTTGTCCGAGTGTCGTTTGAATCTTAATTATATATTATGTATATCTGTATAGATATAAAAGTTCTTACATCAGTTTAACACCTTTGGGTAGCAAAGGTGTACAAAAATACTCAGTCATTCAAACAACATTCTAGTAAACTATAATAGGTATAGTTTAGAGGTTTACTACTCACTATTTCTAGTACAATGAAACATACAAAAGTCAGTTCATTCATGAGTCAATACAAAATTACTATTATGAGAAACAGAAAGAACATACTATGATGAGAAACTAAGAGAACATACACTACACTATACAAAGAGAACATACTATACACTAGAACAGAGAGAACATGCATTACACTAGAACATACTGTACAAACACTAGAATATTATAACATTAATGTGAGCCACTACTTCATGGCATGGCAATCTACTGCTGTGTAACGTTTTGTAACCAGAGTCTCCTGGAGGGAGAGCGTGAATTTGTGTATAGATCTATACGGGACTGACCGTCCTACACCTTGTTGCTAGCTACAGTGGGACCTGCAGGTCTTCGGCTGACGAATGTCATACCATTTCGACGTCTTTGATCGTCGTGTTTTACTAGTCAATCAAGTATGGTTACAATCATATCACATTTTACCTCAATTAACAAACTGGTTTAAGGTAGTTAGTACATTGGTAGTTACTTATATATATAATACTACACTACACCTTAAATTTCCCATTGCATTCACATTGTGATCTTCTCACATAATCGGTAATGTAAACTATATTTGGTAATGATAGTCATACGTAGGAAAGATACACACTTTTACAAACAAACAACATACAGAACATTCGGGCCTTGGTAGAAGGCTACTTTTTAGTAGAAAATATAGGATTTTCTAGGAGATACAAACATTTACTATAAACACTTACAAACATTTACATCAAACATTTACAAACACTTTCATACAAACAATGACACTAAAATACTTATGAACTCACCAGCTTTAATGTTGATCTATGCTTTCAAAATAACTTGTATTCTCAGGTCACCAGTAGACAGGTACCGATGACCAGGTTTTGAGAAGACGGAGCTTTCAAGACTCATCTTTATTTTGATTATTCCTTTTTGGTGTCTTATAAACTACAGAACACACTTGTATTAAAATTATATTATTAATGCAATGGATGATGTTGTTGCTTGTTTACTATTATGCATTGTTGTGATACTGTACATGACGTCCTCCGCCCCCAAACGTTTCCGCCGTTCCGGTTTTGGGGTGTGACAAACAAGTATGTTGATGTAATTATTTTTCTAATCACACGTGATATATCAATTGTCAACAAGTATATTGATGTGATGATGATTGTAATCATATGTGATTTATTAATGCTCAGCAAGTATGGTAATGTGATTGTCATTATAATCATATGTGATTTATCATTTATCAATAAGTATTCAGCTTTGATTTTGTGTTTAATCACATGTAATTAATATCATTATTTGTAATTTATTGCTAATTTCTAAATATGGTTAATTGTATTTTAATTATGTAGTTATATATTGAACATGTATGCATTGGCTTTTGTTCCATTCACTATCATTGATCATCATAAATCATCTTTTACTATCGGAGATGGGTTGTTAAGCACGGAGGATGTGGATTCATATAAGTGGCTACTTGAACAATTTATGAAGGCTCGCTCAAATAAATAACTATTACTAGTTTTAACTGATCAAGATGCAGCACTAAAGCAAGTTGTTGAGTATGATTTTTTATCAATCAAAGAACATATTTTGAATGTGGCATATCATGAAGAAACTGCCAAAGGAGGTTTTTTTCTAGTTTTTTTTTGTTTAATCAGATGTGTATAATCAAACATAATTTTAACACAAACTGTTTAAGTTAATCAGAAAATCAAATATGATTAAACCAAGTCATGATAAATAAAGAATACTTTGTTTGTTGTATGTTTTAATCATATATGATTGAATATCTTTGGATGTATAAAAGATATATAATCATATGTTATTAAAAAATTTAAGATTATACCAGATGTTAATCATATATTATTTATAACAATTTATTATTAAATGTTATTGTTTTTATCGGTTTATAATCGCATGTGATTAAAGTGTAGTTGTTTTCATTTATGTATATAATCACATATGATTAAAGCATTTAAAGTTATGACATGTTATTTTTACATTTATATTTGAATATTAATTTGTAAACTGTGAATCACATATGATTATTACATCATATATGATTTAAATTAAATTATAAATTTGTAAACTGTGAATCACATGTGATTATTACATCATATATGATTTAAAAAAATATTATTTAATGTTATTGTTTCTATTAGTTTATAATCGCATGTGATTAAAGCACAGTTGTTTTCATTTATGTGTTTAATCACATATGATTAAAGCATTTAAACTTATGAAAGGTTATTTTTACCTTTATATTTGAATAATAATTTGTAAACTGTGAATTACATGTGATTATTATATCATATACGATTTAAAACAATTTATAAATTTGTAAACTGTGAATTACATGTGATTTTTACATCATATATGATTTAAAACAGTTTATTATTAAATGTTATTGTTTCTAGCAGTTTATAATCACATTTGATTAAAGCACAATTGTTTTCTATATATAATCGCATATGATTAAAGCTTTTGAAGTTATGGCATGTGATTTTTACCTTTATATTTGAATATTAATTTGTAAACTATGAATAACATGTGATTATTACAACTATTTGTGGAATTTCTTAAAAGCACGAATTTCAAGAAAAGATTCAATAAGCTTGTTTAGGACATTAATATCAAGCATGATATTTTCAAGAGGAATTGCGAAATTTTGATGAAAGAATTTAATATTGAAGATGAGAGATGGTTTAAAGATATTTTTGAAAATAATGAAGCATGGGTACCAACATATTTCAATGATTTTCCATGGTGTGGGTTGATGAAGACAACATCAAAGTCTGAGAGTATCAATTCCTTTTTTAATGTATATTCACAAACCGAAAATTTCCTTCTAAATTTCATGATGAATTACGACAATGCCATTCAAAAACAACGATATACACAACGTGAATTTGATCATAAAACTAAGGGATCACATTATGTCTGGAAGTCACCACATATGATAGAACAACATACAGTAGAGGTGTACACGAGAAAGTTGTTTTTTGAAGTTCAAAAAAGAGATTTATAAAGGAGGATGGTATTGTGATGTTAAAGATTTAAGCGCGGGAGATGGATGAAATTTTTTTTAAAGTTGTGCACAAGAACCAAAAACATGAAGTAAAAGCAATGTATAAGGTATTTTATTTTTGATTTATATCTTTATTTTCTATATTTATGATAATCTTGTAATCATATGTGATTTATCATAAAATATATAATTTTTTTAATATTAATATGTATAATCGGATGTGATTATAGGTGCATGTTATTATAATCACATGTGAATATAATCAATCACATGTGATTATAAGGATAATGAGTTTTATATATGATCAAAGAATATTTTAATTGTTTAAATCAGATGTGATTCTAATCAAATTTGATTAAACTAGAGTGTATATTGTTTTATGTGTGTAATCATATGTGATTGATGTAGAAAATATATTTTGTGTATATTAAAGATGGTAATCATGTGTGATTAAACCAAGTTGTATGATGTTTATTTGTATAATCATATCTGATTAATGTGTAATCATATGTGATTTTTTATTGTTACGATTGGAACTAAAATATGTTGAAAAAGAAATGAATTGCACTTGTGGACATTTTAATCTTTTGGTATACTATGAAGGCATGCTTTCAGAGTATTGATTGAATTTTTTTTAATGAAATACCTGAACAATATATTCTTATGCGATGGATAAAGGATGTAATATCTTCAAATTATCATCTATTGATGACTATTTTGATGAAGAGAATACAGATGTTACGAAACTGGTTAAAGAAGTATTTTTCAATATTGAATATGCTTTAGATATTATTAGAGTTTATAAGCAGAAGTTAGCATCTTTGGCTGAAAAAACATAACTTTTATTGAATGATGTGAAGAGAAATTCTTCAAGCGAAGAGCCGAGTTAAAATTCGGATGTCCTTGAGAAACTTTATACGGTTACTATTCCAGAAGAGGTTGAGATTTTTGTTCCAAATGTTCAACAAAATAAAGGATGTGGAAATAAAAGTCTTGTTAGTGAAATTGAAAAATCAATTATGAAAGCTCAAAAGAAGACCAGAAAATGCTCAGTATGTGGAAAAAGAGAACCACACAGCAGTCGCACTTGTCCAAGTAGATTTGATGCTGAGAAATGATGTATACAATTTTTATTAAATTCATTTTTTATTATTATTTTCAATTTTATAAGCATAAAATGTTTCATAACACATGATAATAAAATGTGTTTTTAGTTCAATTTATTCTTCCCCATTCAACTTTTTTGCTTTTGCTTTAGTGTTCTTTTTTATTTAATCTGTTTGTGTATATTACAAATGGTAATCACATGTGATTTAATTCAATATAAATGTATAATCGAAGAATATTTATAATCACATGTTATTTTCTAATGTGGTACAAGTATAATCATTCTGTAATGTTTTACTCGTATAATCATATGTGATTTGTTTCAATATTGTAATCACATGTGATTGTCGAAATCATATGTTAATTCTAGTATAAATGATTATAAATATAATCACATATGATTTTCAAAATCACATGTGATTATACCAAAGTGTTTTCTAATGTGGTAAAAGTTTAAAAATCACATGGGATTATGCCAAAGTGCTTTCTAATGTGTACATGTATAATCATTCTGTAATGTTTTACTATTATAATCACAAGTGATTTGTTTCAATATTGTAATCACATGATTGTCAAAATCATATGTTAATTTTAGTATAAATGATTATGAATATGATCACATAACAAATACAAATAATATACTATTTAATCTATATTGTGCTATGACATGTGATTGTCAAAATCATATGTGATTACACAAATAATCACATGTCATTGTCTTTTGCTTTTTGTTTTATTTTTTTAATCACAAGTGATTTTAGTTCAATTTATTTTTCCTCATCCAACTTTTTTTCTTTTTGCTTTAGTGTTTTAACAGATGTAATTTTAGTTCAATTTATTCTTCCTCAGTCAACTTTTTGCTTTTATTTTAGTGTTCTTTTTGATTTAATATGTTTGTGTATATTACGGATGGTAATCACATGTGATTTTACTAGAGTATGTCTTGTTCATAACATATTTAAAACATATTTAAATCATATGTGTCATTATGTAATGTTTTAATCACATGTGATTTAATTCAATATAAATATGTAATCGAAGAATACATATAATCACATTTGATTTTCTAATGTGACAACTATAATCATTATGTAATGTTTCACTAGTATAATCACATGTGACTTTCTCAATATTGTAATGACATGTGATTGTCGAAATCACATGTGATTACCATAAAACATCCAATACTCTTGTTTAATCACATGTAATTAACTAAAAAATGTATATATATTAATCACGTATGATTATACACAAAGACATCCAATCACATGTGATTATATTTTGTTATGAACATTGTATGCTTTATATAGCAATACTTGTTTTAATTATATATGATATTCTGATTATATCTTTTATTTATACATCTCAGATAAAAGTAAAGCAGAAGAAAAAAAGCTTAGAAAGGAAAAACAAACTGAAAAAAAGAAATTCAATGAAGAAAACCCTAAAGATAAAGCAAAAAATGTTACAAAGCACCAAGAATTTCTTATTACACACTTTATGTTATACTTATCATGACTTGTATTAATCATTTGCGATTTTCTGAATATTGTCTTTTGTAATCAGATGTGATTTCTAATACATATCAGACATACCAAAAACAAGAAAAAAATAGTCAATGAAGAAAATTAAAAAAAAAAAAGAGAAAAAAGCAGAAAAACGAACAAGGTATAATTATATCACATATAATTATAAGAACAAAAGATATTTAATCACATATGATTAATATCTTTTATATACCAAAACAGATTCAATCACATGTGATTATCATCTTTATGTTTATTTAAAATAAAACCGTTAGAAATATGTAAATCATATGCAATTCAAAATGAAACATTGTATAAACATTAATTTACTGTTAAACAAAAAAAATAGACATTGTTTTGTAAAGTAATAAACTAGTTATCCATATTAAAATCCACATATCCATCATATCATATATATGTTCAAACATTCATCTAATTAAAAACTAAAAAGTATCTTAAAAAGCAAGAAACTTCATCTAATTAAAAACTAAAATTGTCTTAATCAAGCAACAAACAAACTATCCATATCAACATCATATCATCAAAATCATATGCACAACTTCATAATCTCATATCCACCACTTCACCTTCACCTTCACATTTACCACTTCAGCTTCATAATAATTCACATTCACCATCTCCACCATCTCACCATCAATTATCAACATTGACCATCTCCATAATTTCTAATTGACCATATCGCATACATTTTCAAATCAAATCTTTCAATCTTTGTTGGATTTCACTAGAAGCTTTTCTTTATCATTTTCTCTTTCCTCTTTATCTTGTTTGTTGTATTTATGTATAGGCTCTAACACCCTGTTCTCGAGACTCAATTAACGAGGGAAGCGGAGAGAAAAAGAGGGAATTGGAGAGAAAGAAGGAGTCAACAGCGTTCCCGAGTTTATTTTTTGGAGTGATTTAGGAAGAAAGGAAAGGAAACAGGAGATATCTTTTCTTTCCTAATCTTCCTCCCAAATTGGAGAGATTTGAAGAGAATAGAATAATCAATAAACAGGAAATCTCGGTGATTACCAAACTACCCTTGAACCCTATATAATCACGTACAACAACATGCAGAAACAAAAATCGTTGCTTCATCCTCTGTTTCATGCTCTGTTCACAAATTGTTGCTTCATCTTCTGTTCACGTTGTTCATGCTTCCATCATCAGGTTTCTTATCTTCTTTGATTTCTTCTTTATGTTTCTTATCTGTTTTTAATTTGGTGCTAGTTGTGTATTTATTTGGCATTTATATATTCACATCATATTTGGTGCTAGCTGGGTACTTCCAATAAATTTGATTGCATTCTTATACATAAAGGTCGTATATAACTAATTTGGTACTAGTTGTGTATTTATTTGGCATTTCTTATATGTTTCTATTTGATTGCTTTTATGCATAACATCCTTTATATATATAAATTCAGTGTATAATTAATCTTAATTATGAACATGTTCCAATATAATAATCTAAAAGCTTTCAGTTTAATAATAAATTGACTAGGTCCAAGCAAGAGTTTGGGGTTTTCTTTGCAACTCTGAAAACTTTAAAAGTAAACTTTAATTGTTGGATTCTTTTGGTTTGACTAATAGCTCAAATTCAATTATTATTTAATGATTTAAGGCTAATTAAATTATGGTTTATAGCATCATCATGCATTATATTTTATAGTATACTTTCCTACAAATTTGAAAATTCATTTTTCTTAATTCAATGACTATTTAACCCGACAGTATGCTTCATAACCATGAAAAGCAGAAAATTCAATGTTACTATTTTATAGCATCATACTTTTCCTTCAAAATACTTTATAGCATCATAATTTCATGTAATTTTGAAAATCCAATATCTTTAATGAAATTACCACTTTAACCCTGCATTAACTATGCATTTATTAAATAAAAATTAAAGTACATTGTTATTTACTACAAGTTTTTAAACAAAGATATGCATTTGGGTTGAAGTTGATTATAATAAAAAAGTAAAATTGGTTTTTAAATGTTAATATTTTGGTGTTTAAACTAATTTGATGTAAAACTTTACCAAAAACTTGAACTAAACAATATTATATATTTATGTATGTTAAGTAGTTCATAAATTTTGTCCATGTTTGTATCTGTAACTAAAATTACAGGTTTTCACTTTTCATATTATTTTATGAATAACGAAATATATGCACATAATAGAATTTTATTAATCGATAAAAAGATAAATGTTCATTGCTTTTTCTTACTCATGATGGAAATTGATAAAAGTCAGTACCTTTGTTGACAAACTCAAACATATTCTTCTAATACATTCACTAAATTCTATTTTTGGTTCATGGTTATACTTGACTTTTGCAATTTTTTTAATGAAATGGTCATTTTAATAAATTGATGTATCACTTCACTTACTACAAACTCTGAGACATGTTCTTATAATACACTTGCTAAATTACATTTTTGGTCCCTGGTTATACTAAAAACGATGGATGTGAGTTTAGAAAAAAAATTACCTTGAATGATGTTCTTATGTTGTCCTATAATGCTTCTGTAACTCTTTAGATGTCGAGTGCATGGTGGCAATCCTGTGGATTCCACAAGCCTTAAATTTTTTAACCTTTAAACTTCTTGTGTTTACTATGTAGTAGTATTGGCTCTTTCTATTTTTTTATAACAAACATAGGATCCTTAACCAATCCACATTGTTAAACATTTCTTGACCTTTCTGTTTTTCAATCTTACAACAATAGGTAACATTTTCAAAAAATAGGTAACACTTTCGATGGATAGTGAGCTACAAACACCCGCTCAATTTCTGAGAGTCGGGCAAAGGCAACTACTTCATCTGATTTGGTTGTTGATGTCCATCGTGCCCTTCCCAACACAAATAGTCCCAAATTACCTTCTAGAAAACCTATTTTAAAATGGCAACGTATCCGTGAATAGTTGCTACACAACCTTTCAAATGGTGGTCAATGTTGTGAACTTATCTGTATGAGTGAGCAGACTTTTAAGAAATTGTGCACTATCTTACAACAAAATGGTGTTCTTCGAGCTACTCAACGCATGTCATTGAAGAGCATGTTGCAAGGTTTTTGCACATTGTGGGCAATGAATTTAAAAATCAATTTGTCTCTTGGCTAAACCGTCGCTCTTAATCCACTACAAGTAGGTGCTTCCATAGAGTTCTCCGAGCAATTATATCACTAGAAAGTCGTTATATTCAACAAACAAAAAGGTGATGCTGTACAAAAATAAATTCAAGAGAAAAAGCGATTTTATCCTTACTTCAAGAATTGTATAGGGGCAATTGATGGGATACATGTTCGTGTCAAAGTACCTAACAAAGATGTCCCTAGATATCATGGTCACAAGGGATGCCCTACGATAAATGTCTTAGTTGCTTGTACGTTTGATTTAAAGTTTACGTACATTTTAAGTGGCTAGGAGGGTACAACATCAGACTCAAGGATACTAAATAATGCACTCAATAGAGAAGATAAACTAGTAATTCCAAAGGGAAATTGTTAATACCAAAATTACTCTTGTGTGCAATCTAATTTTTAATACATAACTACTTACAACTTTTCTGTAGGCCGATATTGTTTGGTAGACGCTGGTTTGCCTCATACAACTACATTAATGGCACCATATCGAGGTTTCAGGTATCATTTGAAAGAGTACTCTACTCAGGCTCCTGAGAATGCAAAAGAGTTGTTTAATCTCCGCCATGCTTCATTACGTAACGTTATAGAACGGGCATTTGGTGTTCTGAAGAGAAGGTTTCCTATCATTAGAAGTACACAGGAACCATTTTATTCTTGTGAAACACAATCAAACATTTTCTTGGCATGTTGTATTTTACATAACTTTTTGTTAGAAGAAGATCGAGACAAAAATCTTGAAGATGAGGTCCTACAGGAGGTGTTAAATGAACCAAGAGAGGAAGTGCAACATAACTTAATAGAAACAATTGAGGGTAATGTCGCGACAAAGAGAATGAGGAACTTAATTGCAAATAAAATGTGGATTGATTACTTACCGAATCCAAACCATGAGATAGACATGTCAATGTAGCTACTAGTTTTTCATTATATCATTTCAATTTGATTTTTTTATATGGATCGTTAGTGTTTGACTTGATTTGTGTTATTTATATTTTGAGCATGTTATTTACTTATTACTTGTACACTTTCTAAGTATGTATATTTTATGTTATCAATGCATGGTTCGTTTATTTATGATGATATGCAGGTCATAATGATCAAGGAATAACAAGTTAGTAAGAAAGAACAAATAAAATAGACTGATTGGATGGATTACTGTTTTATTCAAGATATGTTGACACAACAAGAGAAGGGAAACAAGATTAGTGAGAATTTCATCCCACAAGCGTACACCAACATGGTAGAGGAGCTTAATCAAAATTTTGGGAAGAGTTTAACAAAAAATAATTTAAAGAATCGTTTGAAAACTTTAAAATCAGGTTTTTTGCAATGGTATGACATGTTCCGAGGAACTTCATTGAGTGGGTTCGGTTGGAATTCTGAAACACAACTAATTGAAGCGGACGAGGAAGTGTGGGCCAACCTAATTAATGTAAGTTTTCGTATTGAATTTTACTTAGTCCTGTATAAATTTATGTTATTTTTCTTAACAATAATTATATTTGGGATTGTGTGTTACAGTCAAAGCCTGAGGCAATTTCATTGAAGTCCAAAAAAGACCAAACTACAATGAAATGATAGATTTATTTGCTAGAGATAGAGCTTTAGGGGCGCATGCTGAAACCCCGAAAGAGAAGAATGCTCGATTGAACAGGTGCAGGAATATCAAAGTAGAAATAATTGAAGAAGTGGGTGATTTACTAGAAAGAAATGACATAACACTTGAGAAACAACAGAAAAATGATGATGATGATGATATTCAAGTGTTATCTCCTACATGCTTTTCACCGATCCAAAATTCAAGTTCTAAGAAGTACAGAAGTAAAAAAAAGGAAACATGAAATTGAAGATGAATATGAACTTGAAGCTGAACCTGAATCGTTTGAAAAGGTTATTATGAGTGCAATTAAAGATGTGGCTTCTGCTATGAGCGAAGGTAACAAAATCTTCGAAAACTCTCATCATCGGGTGTATACTGGTGATGAAATTTATAAAGAGTTAGAGCCGATGGATTTGGAACCCGATAAATTAGCAGAAGCTCTCATGTTTTTGTCGCAAAATCAAGATGATGCGGGAACATTATTTATAGTTCCATTTAAAATATGAAAAGGGTTGCTGAAAAAAAATGGTGGGTACAAGTAAATGACTTACTTAGGATGATAGTTTTTTGATTTTTTATCAGTTTAACTTCATACTTTTTGGTGTTTGGTTTGAGTTCATACATTGAAATTTGTTTGATTATTCTTGCATTGACTTTAAATTGGTTTCTTATTGATTTTTCTTTAATTGGTCATTTTATTGTTATGCTCTATATATACTTCATGTTATGTATCGGGTTATGCATTTTGGGTTTTTTTTTACTTCTTTTCAACTTTATAATGGTTTTGTTTGAAAAAGTAATACAAATGAAGAACATACTTGAATTGTGATTAATAATGACTTATGCGTTAATGTTTTTTGTATAAGTAATCATGTGAAAAAAATAAATAAGTAAAGAAGTCAAGAGGCAGGCAACCGGTGGCAAAAAAAAAAAGTTTAGATATAATTTTGTTTTCAAGAGAATAGTGTGATATATATGTGAAATTATGGTAAAAACGTGACAAGGGTATAATTGTCCACTTTTAGTTTTCATTTCTTTTCCCTCCAACTCGGGAACACAAAAGAAAAATAATTTTCCTTTCCTTTCTCTCGGTCTCGGGAACAAAAAAAATGCACTTTACTTTCATTTCCCTTCCTTTCTTTTCTTTTCTTTTCTTTCTTTTAAATGAAACTCGGGAATAGGGTGTAAGATATCATCCTTCATTAAATTAATTTCAGAATTGATGATTGTGTAAGCACATCTGCTTCTTATCCAATCAAGCATCGCATCCTACATTCCTTTTTTTGGAAATTCAGTTTTGTATTATGTTTGTCCCATATATGTTTCCATATATCTCATTAAAAGTACTTCACATTCTTTTTTTTTTTTGCATACCATATCTAGTAGGCTTAGTTGGAGATTTGGGTGTTTTAGGGCATGAGATCTTGGATGCTTGATCTCCTGAAGATATCTTGTAAAGTATATTTTTTCTGAAAATAAAAAAAATAAATAATCACATACGATTAGAAAAAATGTTATTAATATTTTATTCAAACATAACATATATTTTTATGCTTGAATAAAATCTAAAATCATATGTTATTACAAATATTAAATAATATTTACTTAAGTGAGTTTTATTATTTACTTTCGTTTATTTTAGTTTTTCTTGTTTTTTTATTTTTTTAAATTAAAAAAAATAAATTCTTTTTAAACAGATATATACTCGGTTTTAACAGTTTTTTTTTTTAATTTTTACGTTTTTTTTTTCGTTTTTTAATTTTTATTCTTTTTTATGTTTATTCCTTTTTATAAAAAAAATCATATTCTTACTACATACTTGAAGATACTAGTGTTTTTGTTTATTTTTGTTTTTATTTTTTTGTTATTTTTTAGTTTTTTATTCCTTTTGATTTTTTAAACTAAACATCGGTTTGAGTTTTTTAATATTTTACAATTATAAAATTTTAAATAAGAAGAATATTAAGGTTCATAATATTTTCCGTTCATACTTTTTTGAATCATATTATTTTTGGATCATAAAATTTTGAATCAAATTATTTTGAATCATAATATTTTGAATCAAATCGTTTTTGAATCAAATGGTTTTGGATCAACAATATCTTCAACTAAATAAAGTTTTTGTTCGAAAAAAAATGCTTGGATCATTATTTATTTTAAATCATAAAAAATATAAGGATTATAAAATATTTGAATCTAAATATTTTTAGATCATAACAAATTAAGGATCATAAACAAATTTAATCAAAAGTTTTTTCTTAAATAATAAATATTTTGAATCATCACATTTTGAATCATATTATGTTTAATATAATTTAAAAAAATAATAATAATTCTTAAAATTAAAAATAAGCACTTCAAAAACTTATTTTTGAAAAATTCTTTTTACAAAGGCACTAGTATATTGATTAGAATTATCCCTTAATTTTGTATGATTTTTAGAGATTTTTTGCTAGGTTTTTTGATAAAAAAGTAATAATAAATAATATTTTTAAAAAATTTCATGATTGTGTGCATTTTGTAGAGAATTAAATTTAAAAAACTTTAGTTTTTTCAGATTTTGTTTTTCAAAAAAAAATTATGGTCAAAAAACGAAGTAGATGAAAAAAAAATGACTCAACCAATAAGAATGCATCAAGTGTCATAAAGAGGGTAGGATAGAGTGTGTAGCGCCTCATGCACGTAGAAGGTGCACGGAGAAATAGTTGGTCTCCCAAACCTTTGTTTCGTTTTTATGATTTTAGCCCATTTCTTTTTAACATTTGACGAAAATTCTGAATTATTTGACGAAAATTACGAAAAATGCCATTTCGAATGGAGAGGCTGGGATGAAAATTGCAAGATCTTAAGCATCAGTAATAGTAATATCACAAAACATACTTTAGGGTGATCATTATTTAATTAGTTTGGATATAGGGGCAAAACATGAATGATAGTTTCACTTAGGCATTTCATCAAACACCTAGAATACAACTGCTCAATTTCATCCATGTGTTAGTTTGTAGTTTAGGGCTAGCATGAGAGGATTGACTTTAGGAGTAGTTGCTGTACAGAATAAGTGATGCTTAATGCATTGTGTTGAATTATGGAAAAAACATAGTGCCAAATACTCCACCTTATCCTTGCCTAAATTCAATATAAAAAACTAGGTACCAACTGCGGTACCCATTTTTAGTGAATACAGGATAACCAAGCTAGCACCATATCAAGTTTTTTTGTGTGTAAAAACGGTACAACAAACTGAACAAAAATAAATGTCCATAGCTTCATGAAGTTCAGAAATTTTCAGAACATCGTAGCTAAATTAGACTTCGGAAGTGTGGCAAATTGAACATGAACCAACGCATATTAATCAATTTAAATGGAGGAGGGAAGATTTGACTAACGGATCGTTCAAGGTGAGATTTGGCATAATTAACGTTGTGGGAGTGCTTGAGGAGCATAGTAGCGATTCTCAGACGAGTTTTGAATTCGATAACGGGAAGAAACGATACAGTGTTTTGACAAATGGCTTCAAACACTTAACTGATTTCGCAATTTCGTCATTTTTCTCATGCAAATCCGCTAATTCCCATAGTCCTTCAGCTACTCCATCCATTCGGTGCTCCAATAACTTCAATTTTTTAGTTCAATTTTCAGATCCTTGTTTCCTGTTTGCTTTCTTGCTTCATCGTTTCCATATGTCGTTTCTCTCTCTTGGTTGATGTTCAAAGTCCATTGAAGTCAATCGTGAATCAAATCGTTGTATGTCGACTTTGGTGTTTCAAGTAAATTTAAAAAAAAAGAACTTTTGTATTTGATTGATGCATTACTTTTAATATGAAATCAAAGAGAATTAGATAAAAAAATGCTACCTTGAACTTGAGCAACAGATCTCCATCAATCCTATAGATTTTTCGGGAGTAAGGAATTGAAGAGATTGGTGATTTAATTTTGAATAGAAGACTTCGATCATAGATCTACGGTTTGAGAAAGGAGGAAGAGAATAATTGGAATCGATTAGAGAGGTTGGAAAATAGGGAGAGAACCTGATATAGATCTCTAAGAGAGAAGAGGCTGGGGTGGGTCGATCGAAGTAAAGAAAGCGATTCAAATCAAGGGAAAGAAATGCAGAGTTCGTTGGTTTTCTCCTTCAAAAGGAGTTCGCTGTTGATCTTTTATATATATATATATATATATATATATATATATATATATATATATATATATATATATATATATATATATATAATTTAAGAATTAAGCGTAGACAGAGAATTCTTACTAAAAATAAAATATGACATAATTGATTGAAGTATTTAAATTTTTTTATTTTAAACGGAAAAGAAAATATAATGATCCATTGGGCCACAGACGAGTAAGACCCTGTTTGGTAGCCTCTTAATTGCAAAATTACGAGGCAACCTTTTAATTTTTCAGATGAAGATCGTTTGATAGCATCTAAATTTATGTCTCTTAATTGATGAGATGCCTCTTAATTTTTTAAGATGTAGAGGCACCTCTGAAAATGGAAAGAAAATGCGTATTCCACTTTTGCCCTAATAGTTCTCCTTTCTCGCTTCTCTTCCGACGCCTCTACCTCCCTCCCACTACATCTTCGATTTCAACCCTCCGCCATCCACCTACAACCCGTCGACCACCGCCTCTGCCTCTGCCAGCGACGCCGCTTCCGACTTCCCCTCCGCCACCGGCCGACAACGATGCACTCCAGCTTGGTGAATGGGTTAACAGATACTGTTCGCGGGAATCGTTTTTTTTCCTTTGTCGGAATCTTTTTTTTTTCTGGGATTGATGTCTTTTGGAAGCAATGTTTTCTGGAATTGATATTTGTTGGAATCGATTTGAATTATTTTAACTGATTTAAAGTGTAAATTTCTTGATTATGCATGTGTGGTCAACTGGTTAATTGATACTGCTCGTAGGAATCCTTTTGATTTTGAATAAAAACTCATACAGAGATTGTTTGATTGGAATATGGAAATGTAAATTCATGAAGATGACATAAATGAATTTGTTGTTTTGAATTCACACCAACTGTTTGTTAAAATGCCCGAGAGAAACTTTGTTTTGTGGATGCTTAGGATTCAAGATTTGTGCTTGACTGGTCGAGCTTTTGGATTGGGTTGAAAATAGTGGTGGTATTTTTGTTTCTATTAAATTAGATTATCTGTAACTTTTTAATTTTTTATTTATATTGATTTCTAAAAATTTCAATAGTAGTTTGTTAGAGCGAAAAGTGAACCCAACCTATATGATATAGAAGGGTAAAATGGACATTTTATAATTCAGCATAACAATTCAAAGGTTACAACCAAACATCATGCTAAAAATTCATTTCTTAAAAATTCAGACTCTCTTATAAATTCAGACCTCTTAAAAATTTAGATCTTAAAAATTCAGATCCTATCAAACAGCTCTAACAATATAATGGATAGAATATATATGGCCTAGTGGCCTAGTATGTATTAATGTTGTTGACTGAAGCGTAGACATAGAAAATTCTTACTAAAAATAAAATTTGACATAATTGATTGAAGTATTTCAAATTTTTAATTTTAAATGGAAAAGAAAATAGATTGATCCATTGGGCCACCGACGAGTAACAGTATAATGGATAGAATATAGAGTAAATTACACGAATGGTCCCTAAGGTTTGGAGTAATTTACGCGTTTGGTCCTTAACTTATTTTTTTAACTCGGAAGGTCCCTACTGTTTGTTTTTGTTACACGCTTGGTCCCTACCGTTGTTTTGTTACACGCTTGGTCCCTGTTTTACCTAAAAAGACTATTATTTAAATAGAAAAAAATGGTGGTATAGGTAAGGTGAGGTGATGGGGTTGGGGCTGGGCGTGTGTTTATTTAAATAAATTAAAAAATCGAAAGCAATATAGTCTTTTTAGATAAGACAGAGACCAAGCGCGTAACAAAAAATAACAATAGAGACATTCCGAGTTAAAAAAATAAGTTAGGGACCAAACATGCAAATTACCCTAAACCATAGGGACCATTCGTGTAAATTACTCTAGAATATATATGTCATGTGGAAGATATGATGGATAACCTATTGACCCATGTTCAAATCCTGACACTACTCAGCCCTTGTGGCCATGGAGGTTCGCCTGCAGTGACTCCAGGTCATGAGGCAAAGCCTCATGTTTGCAGCGGGGGATTAGTCGGTGCGCGAAAGCTGGCCCGGAAACCCTGGCTAGGGAAGTTCCCTTTGCAAATATATATGGCCTAGTGGCCTAGTGTGTATTAATGTTATTGACCGAAGCAATTAGGTCCATTTAATACTCAAAACTTCGGAAGGCCCAATATTGTACACCACTGACCACTTCGTTTAATAATCAAGATTAATTATGTGATTTAATTTATATACGATTTGTCAAGCATGTCATGAGTTATAATTTACTATATAAAAAGAATAAACACCGAAATGACTACATTTGTTATGTATTTTAACTTCCAAATGCCGTTCAAAAATAAAAATTGACGTTACAAATTCTCTCTTTTATAGTCTCGCATCACTACAATTTCGCTACTCTCAAACAAATGGAAAGATCGGTAATTACATTGATAAAGGCCATATTAATAGTTTAATATTTATCCAACTTAATATTTCGATCATCCGATTGAAAAGTAGTTCGATAGTAATACATAGAAAATGTTAAATAAGTGAACTACAGTAGTTTATTTATGCTAAAAGATAAAGTTTGTAAGTTGTAACTCAATGAACAACTTCGTAAGTTCATTAACAAGTTCACTGCTGATTCTTTCATGAGTATTTTACTTTTATAGATTTGAAAAATTGTTTATATCGAACTGAAACCATATTACGAGCTTAATACTGAACTGTGAACTTGTTTATTAATTATATTGTATTTCGAAACCCATTCAACAAATTATACGTTAATTTTTATGATTATTGTTAGTACAACATCTTTTTCATTATGAGTCAAACTTGACTGTAAAATATATTTCTTTACCCATAAATGACATGTTAAAGAAGGTGAGAGTGATACCGGATAATTTGGTTCTTTTAAGGGCCACATGTTTTTGAAGGTAGCTTGATCTCCCAACCACCTATCAGAGAACGTTTTTTACTTATCATGTCCTTATCATAAAATCTAGTTAGATTCACACTCACTAGACAAACTGTTTATATTATCGAGTGGAAGTTATGAACTCATGTTATATCATTATTGTGATGGGTTTTGATACATAAAATAATGAGGTTTTCATAAAATTTGTTTATATTATCGAGTTGAATTTATTTATTAATATCAAAAACTTAATAAATATTCAATAAGCACCAACTTAATTAAGGTGTGACCCTATATGATCATATGTCATTAGCAATATCAGTCAATAATGATTCTTAAACATATAGATTCAACAATCTCCCACTTGCGTAAGATTTATTACAGACTGACATAGACAGTAGCTGACATCTATCAACGAGCTACTGCCCTAAGCACATATAAAGGGGTGTCATCAAAGTAAGTGTATCAATATTCTCTTTGTTACATATATCATGTTGGATATGAGACATGGAACGTAACCATTCTGATTTGACATCCAACTTTAAGTAAGGCACCTTATATGTCTAACTCTCAACACATAAGAGGAACAAATCATATATTGACTATATACACACTCTTACACAGTTCATATTATACCCATCAAAGGCTTTTATGACTGCACACTACGAACAACGTTTAACCATGTCAAAGTACAACACTCTCCATACTCGAGTTCTCCAATATGCATCTCAAGTCGAAAGACACACACACACACATACACACACACACACACACACACACACATATATATATATATATATATATATATATATATATATATATATATATATACTTGTGTTCAAGATTCACTTATGATAACGATCCATGAAGTGAATCTTGACGCGGGTCATATCCAATAGTTGTTCTCCAACAAGTACATATGAATTAGGATGCAACAATTTGCTATTCCACCACTTGAAATAACCAAGCTGATTCATATTAGTCTTAATTTACAATTACTCCCACAACAGTGGTTGACTATGAACAATTTTGAATAATTACATTATTCAATGATCAAATAACATGCTAACATAGAACAGAATAATATTTAACACAAAAGAGATATCTCATATATCAAAAGAGATTGCATATCATTGCTACATAGTTCTGAATATCCAAATATTAGTAAAGTATAGATTTAAATCCAATCACTAGCTAATCGAAGACCGATTCCTTTTTCAAGTGGGGGAGAGTTGTAACACTCGTTCCTCAGGTTCATTTCCTTAAGTTATTTAAGTTTAAAGTTGTGAAATTTTGGGTCTACGCGGGGCGTAGATGGCGACTTACATAGGGCGTAAGTTATTAAGTGCATGCGGGGAATTCATACCCTATATTGGGCGTAACTTTGGTTACGCAGGGCGTAGGTGCACACTTCAAACCCTAGTTGAGGGGTTGTGAGCCCTATTTAAAGGTTTTAATCTCTTAAGATCCTCCCTATGCTCAGCCTCCATACTTTCCTTGTCTAACCTTGAAAGCCTAGTCCTTGGTGTGATCTTTGAAGCTTTGAAGTGATCATTTGTGTGTTTTAGGTGAAGATTGAGAACTTAGAAGGTGTGCTTGGAGTTTATAGCTTGTAGATCCAGACTCTAATCTTCTTCAACATCCTCCAGAAGGTATAAAGTCTAAACCTTGTTGATCCTTTTTGTTAGATCTAGCTAGTTGTGAGTTTTTATGAGTTTTTGTCCCTTAATGTGTCTCTTATCATTTTTGAGCTTAGTGAGCCATAAAAATGGGATCTTGGTCACTCCCATTCATCAATGCTTGATATTTTGAGCTTTAGGACATGTGTAAGACTTAAGGTTTGGTTTTGTACTCATTGTAGCCATGCAAAGGCATAAAGGTTGTGACTTTATCATTTAAGACGTCTATTAGGTTCAGATATGAGAGTTGGACGTTTGGTCTTAAGGGATTAAGGTCCTAATATGAAAGTTGGCAAGCAACATGATTATGTAGGGCGTAATCTTAGCTACGCGGTGTGTAGCTTGGTTTAACCCTATTTAACCTTGATTTAGTTCTCAGTACGGCTCCGATAGGCAAGACACCATATCGATTAGCACTGTCGCAGATGCATGAATTGTCTATGCAACTTTAGGAGCTGCTAGACAAGTGATTTAACATAACGAGTAGTTCACCATGGGGAGCACTGATCCTATTCATGAAAAAGAAGTACAGTTCACATAGGATGTGCATTGACTACCAGGAGTTAAGTAATTTAACCGTGAAGAACCGTTATCTACTCCTGATGATTGACGATTTATTTTACCAACTTCAGGGTGCATTTTTGCTCTCCAAGATTGACTTACAGTCAGGTTACCACCAGATAATGTTCTGGGACGAGGACATGAAGAATATGACCTTTAGGACTCATTATGGTCTTTACGGGTTCGTGGTGATGTCGTTCGGGCTCACCAACGCACCAGTAGCGTTCATGGATCTCATGAACTGGGTATGCAGACTGATGCTGGATCGGTCGGTGATTGTGTTTATTGATGATATTTTGGTCTACTCCAAGACCAAGGACCAGCATGAGGAGCGTTTGCGGGACGTATTAGAGACCCTGAGAAGGGAGATACTTTATGTCAAGTTCTCCAAATGCGAGTTTTGGTTGCGTGAGGTGCAGTGTTTGGGGCACATCATCAACCAGAAGGGTATATTAGTCGATCTGGCCAAGATTGAGGCGATGATGAGGTGGGAGGTTCCGAGGACGCCATTTGAGATTCGAATTTTTCTCGGTTTGGCGGGTTATTATCGGAGGTTTATTCAAGATTTCTCCAAGATTGTTTTACCATTGACCCATTTGACAAGGAAGAATGTCACTTTCCGATGGGGGCCTGATCAGCAGGCAATCTTCGAGACGCTAAGAAAGAGATTATGTGAGGCCCCGATTATCACTCTTCCCGAGGGTATGGATGATTTTGTGGTTTGTTGTGACGCGTTTATCTCGGGATTGGGAGATCTACTGTAATGCCCCGTTTCCACTTAATAATTTATAAATAGGGTTAATAAATAATAACGAATATTTATACGATTAAATACCAAAATTTGTAGTTACGTCAAGTAAACTAATTATATAAAAGGTATTATATAGATGTATGGTGGTTAAAATAATAATAATAATAATAATAATAATAATAATATAATAATAATAATAATAAAGTCCAAGGTCGATTTTATAATTTTCGAAAATCAATTACGTTAAGAAAAATGAAGTATGGGTTAAAGATGCCAACTTGTCGAACATTAGGGGCCAAATTTGTCATTTCTTGAAAACTGCTTGTCTCTTTTCTCTCGAGCATCGCAGATGCTGTGTACCTGCGTTTTTCCTCTTTTAGACCCACAATCTTGATTCTTTGTAAAGAACTTTGATCCTAAACCTTTTGTACACTTGTTCTTGTCCGTCAAAAGCAAATGTCTCTTCCTTCCAGCTCCAAATCCTGATAGAATCACTATATAGAGAGAAGAGGAGACCCCGCTTCGGGTTTTAAAAAAAAAACGAGGTTGTTGAGCTTGGGTCTTCTGCTATTCAAGCATCTCCAAGGCAGGTTTGAATCCCATTTCCCCTACAATAGTTCTAATATGTTTTCTACCACTGTTGAGGTCGAAGCTGCCTCCGGCAGCCCCTAACTTGTCAGAAAACCATTGATAACGGGAGTTTTTGTTGTAAACTGTTTTCTGTTGATATGATCGAGTGTTAGGCCAGTTTTTCTTTGTACTTTGATGTTATGTACTCCATTTGTCACGTAAGAACAAGTGTTATCAACTGGAACTAAGGAAAAGCACTTCAAAAGGCATTAAAACCTCCATATGCTCTCTAGTAGCGAAGTTTTCTATTTTGATTTGTTTCAGTTGGGTTTTAGCAAGCCATAGATCTTCCTAGTCAGTTATGAAGATGCTAGCTGTCCCTTTAACACCTGATAACGAGTTTTGACAATTAGAATTAAGTAAACCACTTCAAATGTTATTTTAAAACTTCCCAAATACTCATATAGTGGGATTAAGTATTCTTTTATGTTTTCAGTTATGTTTCATGGATCTTAGTCCTTTATTCTCCCTAGTGAAGATGTATTTTTGTCTTATTTTCATGTGAGATCAAGTTTGGTCAGTTTAAACCTTGTAAACAACTTGAAACAGCTTCAAAACTTGTTACACGCTCATATTTTGGGATTTTGGATGTATTTTGGGATTTTGGATGTTGAACGGGTTTGTTTCTTTTCAAAGTCTTCAGATCTATCTTTTACCTCGATTAGGTTTCTAGGGCTGATTTCTAGAGCTAAGAAGCAACATCCTTTTTAATTGATTGTTATCCTAGGAACCCTCAAACCAAAATGCTACATTTTGATGATGTTCTTTGTCCATTAAAGCTTACTTTAAACTAAGCCTTATTATTAAAACAACCCCTATCATGTGTTATCAGTTTAGTTGGTCGTGAGTGCTTAAAATGAATAATAAACTCGGTTTAGGGTTGTGTGTGTATGTCGTGTACGTGTGTGTAATCCCAAAAATATGTTTGAATCATACATATAACGCCCGTGTTTCTGGGTTAAACATTAGTGCAGTGATGTAATAGTCAGGTCAACCATTGTAACCTATTTTGAAATAATAAAGATGAATTATTTGAGTATTATGTAAATTTATGTGCTTTACACTTATTTATAAATGTATAATAAATAAACGATAAAAATAAGCGTCAAAATTTAAGTGTTAGATAAACCCGATATCTATACATAAAGTGGTAGTGGTCGTGACAAGGATTCCGGACATATAAAGAACGCCGAAATCCGAGTTTTAACGAAGAAGTTATGGCTTGTCGAAGTTTCGCGACAGAACCGGCACGACACTGCGTGACGTAAATAGTGAATTTACGATAGAGCGATTTTTAGCCTTAGCAATGTTGTACGATCTCCCCATTACGCGCCGCGTAGAGCTTCGGTACGTCCAACGTACTTGCGAGGCTCCGCCTATAAAAGGGCTGTGAGGGAAGCCTCTTCTCTTCACCAATTTACCTTCTACTTTCTCTCTCTACACTCTCTCTAGCCCCTAAACCCCCCTAAAGTCTAGGAAAACCCCGTAGCACCCGAGGAAGCCCCGGAGCTCCCGAAGGCTCCGAGAAAAAGAGCTTTTCAGCTCGGAAACACTGCTCCAACGAAGCCCCATTTTTTAATAAAAATCTGCTGTAAGTGAGATACGCCTACCGTACTTTAAATATAGCTTATATATAAATATAATATCGTTATTATGAACCTATAAATAAGATTTATCAGTGATTCATAGTCGTTATACTGATTGATCTACTTACGGGGATGATGTCTAGGCTGTGATTTAGTGAGGTGTTTAAAGTGGGATTTCCAAACAGTATACTTCGTATACCAAACGGACCCTACCTCCGATATGATCCTACCTGGTTGTTCCTTACTTGATAGATCATGAAGTAGACTCTGAGTTAATGACGAATCTAGACTAATAATTAGTCGCAATGAATATTAGACTAAAATCTAGTGGTAATGATACTAGGTTTCGTCGAAGTAAATCATATTGTTAAGAAGCGAAGCGCTGCTCGAATATCGAGTCGTCACTTTAACAAGTGAGTGCATAGTTACTTTCATCTTACACATAGATATGAAGTATTTTATATAAATTACGTGCTATGTGTGCATATTGTCTGAATACTTGCTGTCTATGCTGGATGAAAGATTTTATACATGTTTTAAATGATTAAAACTGTATATGTATTTTATATCTACAAAATGTGTTGGGTAAAACATGGGTAGATGTAATAGTTGGGTGTGATGAAATAAAATGATGAGAGGCGTCGATGTTGACGATGTTTCCAGTCATCTAGCGGAGTATAGATGACGACCACAGACCTTTCTAGACAGTCCAGTGGAACGCTAGCAGGCTCGCAACCTGTAGGTGTTTGTGAACGATGTGTTCACCGGTGTACTCCATTCCCCTCATGGTTGCCTTTAGGACATTTGTTGCTGAGGAATCCCCTTAGCAGTAGTGTCCATCCCGATGATGATCCTTAGGCTAGGTCCCTTATGATAGGTGTTTAGGGACGTAAAGTGAGGATAACGGGAACGTGTAATCGGGTTATTGTTGGTTGAAGAAATTAATAAAATTATTTATTGTGGGGTGAAAACCCTATGTGCTCACCAGGCTCTCAAGCCTGACCCACTCAGTTTCTTGTATTACAGGTAGTGGCGCATTAACATAGTTGTGATGTTTTGGATGAGGGATTACGGATTATAGGCGTGTAGATATGAATAAATGTTGTAAGGCTTATATTGTACTGTTTATGCTTTTGATCTGTATCGAACATGACATCCCGAGGTTTTTAATGAAATACATTTCTTCGGAAATGCTTTGATAAATCTTTATAATATTTTATTTTGGGAACAAATTCCGCAACACTTTTATTTAAAATATTACTTTGATTTTTAAACAAAGCATAAACAAATTCGGTCTTTTCTGGCCGTGAAAATGGGGATGTCACAGTTGGTATCAGAGCATTAGTTTAAGTGAACTAGGAATAAGGATTTATTTCTAGACTTAAACTTAGAATGCTATGAGATGATTGTGAGATGAGTGTCTACTATATTTTAGACACAAGCACTAGGTTATTTTAGGAAAGATGCCTAAAATGCTTTTATGTGCTATATGCTATTATTTGTTCGGATCTATGGTCTGTTGCCGACCGGATCTGGAAACCTTATGTGTTCAGTATTCTAATCGTACGACTACGATATTAGAACTAACATGTAAACGTTTTGAAGTGATAAGGATGATTTAAACGTCTATAGAAAATAAAGATCTAAATTCACCCTATTCGGTGTATAGATTAAAATGGCAAGAACCCCAAGTGGAGTCGGGAACACGAATGGAAACAGGAATCAACAGCCTCAACCACCAGTGATTGAGCAAATACCTGTTGTAGCAGCCGCTCCTGAGCCAATCACGATAGCCGGAGTACAAGCGATGATCCAAATGATGTTGGATCGTCAAATGGAGAAGACCAGACATTTACTTCAACAGAATCGAGAGGAAGCTACAATGCCTGTCGAACAGCCCGAATTGAATGATGGGCAGTCAGAGGAGGGAAACTACAGCAGGACCGTTGGTTAAGACGATCCACCAGTGATTAGGTGGAACAACCAAGATGACGGAGTCGAGAGGATGGATGCAAGTACAAAGATTTTCTAAATTGCAAGCCATCGACTTTCACTGGGAAGGAAGATCCGGTTGGAGTTGTGGATTGGATCTCGGAAATGGAGTTGGCCTTCATGACATGTGATTGCAAGGGCAAGTTACAAACCACATTTGCAGTGCGACAGTTCAGAGGAGGCGTTGTTCGCTGGTGGAACACCCTGGGGAAGACTCTAAGCTCCAATGAGCCCCTGCAACTGACATGGGCAAAGTTCTTGGTGCAATTTAAGCGCAAGTACTACTCAGCCCAAAACCTGCTCGAGCTAGAGAACCAATTCCTGACCTTGAAGAAAGGAAGCATGTCGATTGATGAATACACCAACAACTTCACAGAGAAGATGGAGTTTGCCTTGCGTCTTGTCCCAGACGAGCTGACGAAAATTGACAAGTATGCAAAGTTACTTCCGTGGGAGTATGCAGTGCCTGTACGTCAGGCACCTACTCTAGAGGCAACTATGTGGGCTGCCAAGTCTGTTGAGGAGATGATCAAGGGAAGAGCTGACAGCAAGGTTGAAGGTTGCGAAAAGAGGAAATTTGAAGGGTCTGCAAGGCCCAATCAGAAAAGCAAGTCCAGTTCAAGGAAGTTTGGAGGAGGAGGAGTCGAAGCGAAGTGGTGCGACAAGTGCAAGAAGAAACACTCTGGGAAATGTGACGGAGAAGTCACTTGTTTTAAATGTGGAAAGCCCGGGCACTATGCCAACGAGTGAACATTCAATAAGAAGGTTTGTTATGGGTGCAACGAGGAAGGGCACATCTCGAGGGACTGCCCGAAGAAGAAAGAAGCGGCAAGACCCAACGTTCCACCAAAGCCGAAGGCGAGAGCCTTCCAGATGACGCTAGAAGCTGCGAAGGAGGCAGCAGATGTCGCTTCAGGTTCCTTTCTTGTAAATGGATTACCTGCCAATATACTGTTTGATTCCGGAGCAAAATTCTCCTTTGTATCGCATAAATTTGGTGAGAAACTAGCATTGCCTGTAGACAAACTTGATAATGCCCTAGTTGTGGAAGTTGCCAGTGGCAAGTTCGTACCTGTTAGTGATCGTATTAAGAACAGCGTCATCGACTTAAACGGAAACGAATTCCACGAAGAGCTGTTACCCATAGAGTTGAACGGTTTAGACATCGTTCTGGGAATGTATTGGCTTAGCGCCAACAATGCCGAGATACTTTGCAGAAAGAAGATAGTAAGAGTAAACCCACCCGAAAAAGAGTCATTTATGGTGTACGGGGACAAACGCAGAGTGAATTCTGGAATCATCTCCCTGATGAAAGCTAGGAAATGTTTGTCCAAGGGATGCACATCATATTTGGTATTCGTGATTGATGCAAAGAAGGAGAAAAAGGAGGTGCAGAGTATACCAGTGGTGTGTGATTATCTGGAAGTCTTTCCCGAAGATCTTCCTGATTACCGCCTGATAGACAAGTGGAGTTCCAAATAGACTTGTTACCAAGAACGACACCAATAGCGAAAGCACCATACCGATTAGCATCGATGGAGATGAAGGAGATCATGACGCAACTTCAGGAGTTATTGGACAACGGTTTCATTCGACCTAGTTCATCACCCTGGGGAGCTTCGGCGTTATTCATGAAAAAGAAAGATGGAAGCCTGAGGATGTGCATAGACTACCGAGAGCTGAACAAGGCAACGGTGAAGAACAAGTATCCATTTCCAAGGATTGATGACCTATTCGATCAGCTGCAAAGTTCGAGCTATTTCTCAAAGATCGATCTTAGGTCAAGATATCATCAGCTGAAGGTGAGAGAGCAGGATATTGAGAAAAATGCGTTCAGAACTAGATATGGACACTATGAGTTCTTAGTTATGTCATTTGGACTAACCAATGCTCCAACATCATTCATGAATTTGATGAACGGGGTTTGTAAACCATTCCTCGATAAATCCGTGATAGTGTTCATAGATGACATTCTGATTTACTCGAAAAGCCAGGAGGAGCATGGCAGACACTTGCGAGAAATGTTAGAAGTATTGAAGAAGGAGAAGTTGTATGCAAAGTTCTCCAAATGTGATTTTTGGATCCGAGAAGTCCAATTCTTGGGTCATGTGGTTAACCAAGAAGGGATAATGGTTGAACCAGCAAAGATCGAAGCTGTGATGAAGTGGGAACGACTGAAAAGTTCCACAGAGATTCGAAGCTTTCTGGGATTAGCTGGATATTACCGAAGGTTTATCCAAGGCTTTTCTTCGATAGTTGCTCCATTAACAGCTTTGACCCATAAAGGAGCTACTTATACATGGAGTGAGAAGCACGAAGAAGAATTCGAGAAGCTAAAGAAGAAGCTATGTGAAGCACCGATTCTTTCTCTACCCGATGGGGTTGAAGACTTCGCAGTCTATAGTGACGCATCTGGAGTCGGGTTGGGTTGTGTTCTGACCCAAAGAGAGAAGGTGATAGCATATGCATCTCGACAATTGAAAGAACATGAAAAGAACTACCCCACTCATGATTTAGAGTTGGCATCGGTAATATTTGCCCTGAAGATATGGAGACATTATCTCTATGGCACGAAGTGAAAACTTTTCACTGATCATAAGAGTCTCCAGTATCTCTTTAATCAGAAGGAATTGAATATGAGACAGCGACTTTGGCTAGAGTTACTCAAGGACTACGACTGTGAGATACTTTACCACCCTGGTAAAGCAAATGTTGTCGCTGATGCTCTAAGTCGAAAAGTCAACCTTGAAAGAAAAAGGTCAAGAACGTTGAGAATAGAAGTTGTCTCGACTATTGTGGAAAGTATCAAGAAATCTCAGGAAGAAGCTTCAGAGAAAAATGACCGAAAGGAAGAACGTTTAGGAAAAACGTTGGAGTTCGGTACCAACAGTCAAGGGCTGAAGGTATTCCAAGATAGGATTTGGGTACCAAATACGGGAGGAGTAAGAGATCTTTTGATGGAAGAAGCTCACAAGACCATGTACTCAATTCATCCTGGCAGCACGAAAATGTATAGGGATCTAAAACCCTACTGGTGGCCGACGATGAAGCTCGATGTTGCAAAGTATGTGGCCGAGTGCGTAACTTGTGCTAGAGTTAAGGCACAACATCAGAAACTGTATGTGAGTTTAGAACCTTTACCTGTACCCATGGGTAAATGGGAAGACATCACCATGGATTTTGTGACTAAACTGCCCAGAACAAAGAACGGTCACGACATGATTTGGGTAGTCGTGGATCGTTTCACCAAGAGTGCACACTTCATAGCAGCCAACGAGAGATTGTCTATGGATAAGCTTGCATGTGCTTACGTGAAGGAAGTAGTAAGACTTCACGATGTTCCTCTAATGATTGTATCAGATCGTGATAGTAGTTTCACGTCAAGGTTTTGGAGAAGTCTACCAGAGGAATTGGGTACGAAATTGTGTTTAAGTACAACTTACCATCCGCAGACTGATGGTCAGAGCGAAAGAACGATTCAAACACTTGAAGATATGCTAAGAGCATGTACCCTGGAATTCCAAGGTAACTGGGATGAGCACTTACCTCTGGTAGAGTTTTCCTACAATAACAGTTTCCACTCGAGCGTCAAGATGACACCTTATCAAGCCTTGTATGGACAGAAGTGTCGTACGCCGTCTTGTTGGCTTGAGGCTGGAGAAAAGCAGTTTATGGGCCCGGAGATAGTCCATCAGACTGCTGAAAAGCTGAAGGTGATCAGGGAAAGAATGTTAGTAGCTCAGGATCATCAAAAGAGCTATGTTGACAAGAAAAGACGACCCATGACATTTGAAGTTGGAGATTCAGTTTTACTTAAAGTCTCACCATGGAAGGGACTTATAAGATTCGGGAAACGAGGAAACTTGAGTCCAAGGTTTATAGGACCGTTAAAAGTTCTTCAGAAGATTGGGAACCAAGCTTACAAGCCCGAGGCAATCGTTGACCGTCAGAAGTTCTTCAGAAGTCTCACCATGGAAGGGACTTATAAGATTGGGACCGTTAAGGATGGATGAGAATAAGAGGCTAATCGAAGAGCCCGAGGCAATCGTTGACCGTAAGACTAAGAAGTTACGACGCAAGATGGTCGACTTAGTGCTAGTCCGTTGGAAACATACGAATGGGCCGAATATCACCTGGGAAGTAGAGAGTGACATGATGAGTTGCTGCCCACATCTGTTTGCTAATGTATGATTCCGAAACGGAATCATCCTAAGGGCGAGAGAATTGTAACGCCCGTGCTTCTGGGCTAAGCATTAGTGCAGTGATGTAATAGTCAGGTCAACCATTCTAACCTATTTTGAAGTAATAAATATGAATTATTTGAGTATTATGTGAATTTATGTGCTTTATACTTATTTATAAATCTATAATAAATAAAGGATAAAAATAAGCGTCAAACTTTAAGTGTTAGATAAACGTGATATCTATAAATAAAGTGGTAGTGGTCGTGACAAGGATTCCGGACATATAAAGAACGCCGAAATCCGAGTTTTAACGAAGAAGTTATGGCTTGTCGAAGTTTCGCGACAGAACCGGCACGACACTGCATGACGTAAATAGTGAATTTACGATTGAGTGATTTTTAGCCTTAGCAATCTAAACGAAACTCGTAGTGTTCGTTAAACCGAGAGCGTACACAAAAAGAACGCTCAAATCTGACTTCGTATGAGGAAGTTATGATTTTTCCAAGTTTCAGATTAGCAGTACACAGCCCGAAGTTTGAATATTAGATCGGACGATTTTTAGCCGACACAACCTAAATGAGAATCGAAGATCTCGTTAGTAGTAGCGTAACGATAAAAATACAGATGAAAACGGACGTCGGATGAAGAAATTATGAATTTTTAACGGACTATTACTGTCCCGGCCTATTAAAAATATAACTTTAAAAATAAAGTGAAAATTAGCCGATGGAGTCTAAACGAAAGTTGTAGAGTACGATCCCGCCTACGCGTGGATATAAATAACGTCAAAAAAGGAGATCATATGAGAGAGTTACAAATTTTAGAAGTTGAGTATGCGATTTGCGAAGTTGTTGCGAAGTTGCTGACGTGGCACGATCTCAGCCGTCGCTTGCTGCCCACGGTTCTCGCTTCGGATGGTGACACATGGTGCGAGGGTTACGCCCAGCGTAATCCGAGGACGCCCAACTTATCTGGTACGCCCCGTGTCGGAAGAAGCTACGCTCAACGAACTCACCTTGGTTGGACCGAAGAGCGCCACGATGGTCCACCGAGATTCGGACGCATGTTGTACGATCTCCCCATTACGCGCCGCGTAGAGCTTCGGTACGCCCAACGTACTTGCGAGGCTCCGCCTATAAAAGGGCTGTGAGGGAAGCCTCTTCTCTTCACCAATTTACCTTCTACTTTCTCTCTCTACACTCTCTCTAGCCCCTAAACCCCCCTAAAGTCTAGGAAAACCCCGTAGCACCCGAAGGAAGCCCCGGAGCTCCCGAAGGCTCCGAGAAAAAGAGCTTTTCAGCTCGGAAACACTGCTCCAATGAAGCCCCATTTTTTAATAAAAATCTGCTGTAAGTGAGATACGCCTACCGTACTTTAAATATAGCTTATATATAAATATAATATCGTTATTATGAACCTATAAATAAGATTTATCAGTGATTCAAAGTCGTTATACTGATTGATCTACTTACGGGGATGATGTCTAGGCTGTGATTTAGTGAGGTGTTTAAAGTGGGATTTCCAAACAGTATACTTCGTATACCAAACAGACCCTACCTCCGATATGATCGTACTTGGTTGTTCCTTACTTGATAGATCATGAAGTAGACTTTGAGTTAATGATGAATCTAGACTAATAATTAGCCGCAATGAATATTAGACTAAAATCTAATGGTAATGATACTAGGTTTCGTCGAAGGAAATCATATTGTTAAGAAGCGAAGGGCTGCTCGAATATCGAGTCCTCACTTTAACAAGTGAGTGAATAGTTACTTTCATCTTACACATAGATATGAAGTATTTTATATAAATTACGTGCTATGTGTGCATATTGTCTGAATACTTGCTGTCTATGCTGGATGAAATATTTTATACATGTTTTAAATGATTAAAACTGTATATGTATTTTATATCTACAAAATGTGTTGGGTAAAACATGGGTAGATGTAATAGTTGGGTGTGATGAAATAAAATGATGAGAGGCGTCGATGTTGACGATGTTTCCAGTCATCTAGCGGAGTATAGATGACGACCACGGACCTTTCTAGACATTCCAATGGAACGCTAGCAGGCTCGCAACCTATAGGTGTTTGTGAACGATGTGTTCACCGGTGTACTCCATTCCCCTCATGGTTGCCTTTAGGACATTTGTTGCTGAGGAATCCCCTTAGCAGTAGTGTCCATCCCGATGATGATCCTTAGGCTAGGTCCCTTATGATATGTGTTTAGGGACGTAAAGTGAGGATAACGGGAACGGGTAATCGGGTTATTGTTGGTTGAAGAAATTAATAAAATTATTTATTGTGGGGTGAAAACCCTATGTGCTCACCAGACTCACAAGCCTGACCCACTCAGTTTCTTGTATTACAAGTAGTGGTGCATAAGCATAGATGTGATGATTTGGATGAGGGATTACGGATTATAGGCGTGTAGATATGAATAAATGTTGTAAGGCTTATATTGTACTGTTTATGCTTTTGATCTGTATCGAACATGACATCCCGAGGTTTTTAATGAAATACATTTCTTCGGAAATGCTTTGATAAATCTTTATCATATTTTATTTTGGGAACAAATTCCGCAACACTTTTATTTAAACTATTACTCTAATTTTTTAAACAAAGCATAAACAAAATCGGTCTTTTCTGGCCATGAAAATGGGGATGTCACAATAGATACCCGATATATATGTACAATAAGATGTATAAAAGTGTGTGGTTTAATTATTATATAAACAATTAGAGAAGGTGTGTGTGTACAACATGATAATACAAGAATGATATGAAGTAAAAGTATAACTAAAGTACCATATACATATTATCTGGAAATGATATTCATAGAGTTATTGGTATGGGGTGTAGGTGTTCAGAGAGGGAGTTTAACCTAGATACTCCAGTAGTTTGATCTTTATTTTGTGATAGTCGGTTTGCATGTTTGATCAGTAGGAGGAGTTGAGAGTGTAGCGATGTTTGTCCGATTCTGTGATTAAGGTGAGTTTATCAATATGCCATATATCCTATTGTATATCCTTTGCATGGTATGATAGAGGTACTATTAGAGTACGAGTATGCTAGTTGACTAGGACGATTCCTTGTTATGTATGTGCAGAGTAGGACACTTGGTGTCATGGTATGCAAGACTGGTAGAGATTTGCATGTTGATTGTGTGATAGTGTTAGGTGTCATGATTGGTTAGTGTAATGATACTATTGATTGTTTTTTGAGGGTTGTATGTGGTTAAGTTAGATAGCCTGAGAACTCTTGTTCTAAAGCCTTATTACAATGTTATTGTCTGATTGTTTGCTTTCGGGTGGATCATCTGTTCGACTATCTATCTGATCCCTGACTACGTATGACTTAATGAATCATATGAAAGACCAGGATCTGGCCCCTGGAAATTGCATGAAAGACCGTGGGAGGGCCATGACACTTATATGAAAGACCAGGATTTGGCCTCTGACAATTGCATGAAAGACCATGGGAGGACCATGGCACTTATATGAAAGACCAGGATATGGCCCCTGGGAATTGTATGAAAGACCATGTGAGGACCCTGGCACTTTGTATCCAAGACCATGGGAGGACCATGGATGAAAGACCGTGGGAGGACCATGGCAAATGTACGTAAGACTATGAAAGGACCATAGCGAATAAGATTGCAGGAGGACTGCAACAATGAATGATCGTAAGACTATGGGAGGACCATAGCAAATAAGACTGCAACAAGACTGCAACAATGAGTGATTGCAAGATTTTGGGAGGACCATAGCATTCACACACTCTATATTGATATATATGTTGATAGATCGACAATAGAGCCAAGGACTTTACGTGGATGCATTGTATGTATGGTGGAATAGAAGGTATATTTGGGAACTCACTAAGCTTTATGCTTACAGTTGTAGATAAAATGTTTTGCAGGTCGATCATGAGAAGAGCTCGGCGGGACTGTACACACGCATTGAAGATATTGATTCTAGTTACTTTTATAATTTGTCTCTGATAACATTATGGTTTCAAACGAATGAATGTCACTTATTGTTTTAAGTTAAATGTTTTAATTGGTTAATCTAATTATTAAATGAAAAATCTCTTTGTAATTTTTGGGACGTTACAAGTTGGTATCAGAGCCTTAGTTTGAGGGATTTGGACGCACCTTACGATGTGTTTGAACTCAAACTGAGGACTAAGAGATTTTCTAAATAAATTATTGAAATGCTTTTATTTAAGAAATGATTTTCTAAATAAGTTTTATAATAATTGGAGGACGTGATGCGTAGAGTCAGCCAGAACTCAGGAAGTAAGTGATTCCCAATATACCCATAAGATTATGTATTTGTGATGTGAATTGCTTTACATGCTAGATGGTAGACTAAGAGTCTGGTCAGGAATAGCATGTTAGACGGCCTGATTTGTATGAGATGCCTTGTATGCTTAGTATGTGCATATCATAGTAAGTGTTCTTGAATCTTTGTCTGATTTTGTTGATTTGTTATTGAATTTTGTAGGAGTTGTACATAACTGATGGGTTTTAGTTCAAAAATAGTTTCATAAACTTGAAAGATATGGCAACGGAAGACTTTAATTTTGAAATAACATAAACATTTTATACCCACCAAGGATCTTCTTGCAAGTTATAGAAAGATTAAACACCAACCAAAGGAAGGATAAAGACATAACAACCTTTGTAGTTCTTTGGGTCCTCTTGGGAGGCTTGGAAGTTGATGAAGAATGTGGAACCTTTGAGACACCAACAATGATTCAACTTGATTTAGATCCTAGTCCAAAACTCTTAAACCCTTAAGCTTTAAGTTCATAACCAATATGAACTTAAAGAAGACATTTCATTTAGAATATAAATCATTTCATTTAGTTCAAACCTATGAACTATGTACTTTTGAGGCTAGCTTAAAATGGTGCGATATGACAATGCCGAGAATTCTCCAAAAGAATCTTGTGTCTTGATCCCTCTCAAGATATTGCCAATATATGTATAAGGACATAAAACTTTTAACATTCATTTTATCTATCCCTTATAGATTTTACATTCCAAGAATGTGTCTTCTCATTCCTAAGTCTTTCATTTTAGAAACACTTTCCGAGTCAAGGTGAAAACAACCTTGCCTAGTCAGAATGTGATTTCAAATGATTAAGTATGTCTCATTCATACAAGATTAGGTGTTACGTCCAGATTTTTCAACACAAAATTTTTCATTTTTTTTAAATATATATAAAACACAAATCCAAAAGCTCATCTTTATTAAAAGATCATTGTCATACATTTATTAAATATAAAAGAGAGTTTTAGCGGAAGTCGAAAAACATTATTAATTTCTTCGATGTGAGTACAGTCACGTTGGCGCCTTTCCATGATCAGAAGAACAACCTGAAAAATAGTTATTCAATAACTGGAAGTCGAGGCTTAGTGAGTTTCCCAGGATACCATATATTACAATACACACACACACACACACACACATATATATATATATATATATATATATATATATATATATATATATATATATATATATATATATATATATATATATATATATATATATACACACACACACACATACACACATACAAACAATGGCTCACGACCTTTCACTGATCCACCAATTGGCTCACGACCTCACGCCGATCCACCAATAATATGTGTATCTAGACTTACGGCCTACCTGCCATTTCGTCGTCAACACACGGGTCTATAAGCTCCCGACATGTTCCCGTTCCGCCGTCAACACCTAACTTAACCGTAATAACTTAAGTATAATAACGTTTAAACACATATATATTACACTTTCGACACTATTCTACTAGTTCAAGTACAGTAATAATAAACACATAGAAACTATACTTTCGACTCTACTCAATAACTCGAGTATAATAACATAAAGCACATAAAGACTATATTTTTACTGTACTAGCTATCTATCCCAACATACATGTATATATATTGTAATACATAGTATAGTGAGATAGCTCACCTGAACACTCTCGAAACCGCCAAGTATGTGATTTTTCAGACAATTTGACCAACACGTATCAATCTCTTGTGAAATTACGTTTTATTGAAAACTTCCTATATTTCCCTCTTACTAATATGTAGAAAGATATCATAATTTGGTTCTTCATAAGAGCTCTATATATACTACATCAAAATTTATGATGGCGTAGAGAAATCGTACAAACAATTAAATGGTGCTCTTCACCTATTGACACGTTTATGCCACTTATCCTTAAATTAAACTATCCACATAGGCTTTAATATGGTGACTATTATTTGATTGTTCCTTAACATGCAATCCACCTTATCTTATCCAATTTAATTGTAAAATAAACGTGGTCAATTATTATTGAAAATACGGGTGTTACATTAGGAATTTCATTATGCTCCCACTAGTTCTTAGTAAATACACATGTTCTATTTTAATATAAAAACACACATTGTGGTTTTACATAAAATGATGATTATAACATTTAGATGTTTGCTTTATATCCACGAGTGGATCTCAAGCTCTACACATTTTGTTAGAATAACATGGATTAAGAAAACCTCCAGGCTAATCTATATAGATATCTTACAGTATATGGATATATGTTTAACCATGTATATATCTACGTATATGGATATATGTTTAATTAAAGTAACTTAACCCTTTTAAACCAACAAGCCATACACATGTTTTTTATTTGTATTTATTTATATCTTCTTATATATAATTCTAGTTTAAGTATAGAGTAAATTACACGAATGGTCCCTATGGTTTGGGGTAATTTGTGCGCTTGGTCCCTAACTTATTTTTTTAACTCGGAAGGTCCCTACTGTTTCTTTTTGTTACACGTTTGGTCCCTACTGTTTGTTTTTGTTATACGTTTGGTCCATGTCTTACCTAAAAAGACTATTATTTAAATAGAGAAAAATGGTGGGGTAGGTAAGGTAAGGTAAGGGGGTGGAGTTTGGGGTGTGTTTATTTAAATAAATTAAAAAATTAAGGGAAAAATAGTCTTTTTAGGTAAGACAGGGACCAAACACGTAACAAAAAGAAACAGTAGGGACCTTCCGAGTTAAAAAAATAAGTTAGGGACTAAGCGCGTAAATTACCCCAAACCATAGGGACCATTCGTGTAATTTACTCTTAAATATATTTGTTATATATATAAGTCAAACAAATAAATTCTCGACTTACTCGAATAAATGTTTATAATATATAAACTTTAAGTCATTTTTTTACAAATATTTAGTCAAAATAATAAAAACTATAATTTATGAATTATATATCAATAAATTTCGAATTAGCTAAATATATAAAAACGATATATTATCATTATCGAATATTACTCTACGGCCTATTTAAATTCAACAATTGATAACTAATTCGATATATGTATATTTACGTCGAATTTACAAAACTTTGTCCACTCAAATTATATATCCACAACATGATTATATATTTTATTGATATATACATATATCTTTGATTAAATGTATGATCACTTATAATTATATTTCTCTTTCGGTCAATATAATATAAATTGTAAGTTATGAAATATATGTTAAAAAATTTCGAATTAATATAATATTGGAGTATGAAATATAACTCGATATATAATAGATAATAATAGATAACTAACGTTGTAAAATAAACGTGGTCAGTTATTATTGAAAATACGGGTGTTACATTAAGAATTTCATTATGCTCCCACTAGTTCTTAGTAAATACACATGTTCTATTTTAATATAAAAACACACCTTGTGGTTTTACATAAAATGGTGATTATAACATTTAGATGTTTGCTTTATATCCACAAGTGGATCTCAAGCTCTACACATTTTGTTAAGATAACATGGATTAAGAAAACCTCCAGGCTAATCTATATAGATATCTTACAGTAGATGTCTATTAAGAAAAGCGGTCTTTCTTGAAATCTATTTACTATATCTCATATTAAGAATATGAATTTATAGCAAATAATATCCTTGTTGATCTAATCATAGCTACTTGTGAAAAAGGTTTGATCACAGTCAATGTCATGAGTATGATGAGAATCATAGTCAATGACATGAGTATGAGAAAAACATTTTATAACAAGTCTTGCTTTAAATGTGTATGGTTATCCCTGTAATTTATTCTTTCTAGAAGAATTATTTACTCCTTCTAGCCTTGATATACAGATAAATTTTAATCAAGCCCATACTTTATTCTTATACATGGATTACATCTCATGTTCATGACTCGAAGTCATTTATCATATTCGAGATCTGAGATGGCATCTTGGTATTTGATGGATTTTCTAGAAACCATCAATAAAAGCTCATCAATGATAGATTCCACATTTCTCAAGTCATAGATGATTTCTACCATTAATGCGAACAATTTGTGTTTGTGAATAGCTATTATTCAATTTTAACAATCCTTGTTAAGACTAGTGCCAACTATTACTACATAAGTTTTTAGTTCTTGGGCTGCTTCAAGTTCCATGTACCTCCCACTTGCTTTGTCATTAGAAGCTTGCTTTCTACTAACTTAGCTTACACAAGAATAAAATAAGTTATTCTTGGTGGGTTTGCATATAATAATCTAAACCACATTTAGAGTATTACATAAATATGTATTTAGTAGATTTTGGGAATATAAGTTTTAGTCCAACATTGGCTTCAAATCCATAAAACATTAAGTAAGATGAAGATGGAGCCCTTCTATACTAAATCTTATGAAGTGTTTAATCTACTAATTAGTTGTTATTTGTATTCAAGACACAATTAATAGTGACTGAAGTGTTATCCCAAAAATATTGAAGGAGGATATTTCTACCGATTAGAAAGTAAATCATATCAAGTAAGATTTAATTCATCCTTTATTATCATCAAGGCCTTAGATGGTTCTTACCGGTTTGTATCTCAACTTTTGAAACCTTCAACAAAGATTATGCTTTACCACGTAAAATATAATTAAAACTACTATAGTTGTTAATAAAGTTGATTTGGTATCTTGTGCTTAATCTCAGACATTCATTAGAAAGGAAGTCATACACCAAAGTGTATAGTTCTTAAATTATTTTCTCTACACCTTAGTGAAAATATCATTAGGAATCATTTATCTATAAATAAGGTTCACATATGTCAAATAAACTACATTATTTGTCTTTTGTGACAACCCGAACCTTTTTCTAGTTACCGTTAGCTAAACTTCGTTAATAAAATTGTATTTATTGGGTTCCGTCAATTTCCTTCGGTTTGGAAAATCATTTAATTATTTATTTGAGTTTTATATACGCGTTGGAACCAAAATCGCGCGAAAAACCCGAGTTTCCTTTGAAAAATCAAAAAGTTTTCGGCTGAGTGATGTTCACGGCCGTAAACTCGTTTACGGCCGTATACTCGTTTACGGCCACCGACAGGTGGACCCCACCACCGACCATGAAAACCCCCTATAAATATGAGCCCCTAACCCTCATTTACACTTTTTTGGCCGAAAACTCTCTCCTTCTCTCTCTAAACTCTTTGACCGTAAACACCAAAAACACCTTTATTCTTCCGAAAATCATCAAGAAACACCTTGGGAGGTTGTTTTGGAGCATCTAAAACGTGTTTTTCATCGAATTCAACATCCTTGTTCTTGAGTTTACGGCCGTACACCCTTCAAATCTTCAAAGTCCCTTCAAGAACACTATTTACGGCCGTAAACCCTTCAAGGGGCTGTTCACGGCCGAGAACAGTTCACGGCCGGAAACTCTTCACGACCGCAAACTCCTTCCCACCGTGAAACTTGGCCGCAAATCACTTTTTCTACCTCGATCGAGCCTCGGTAACATTCCTAAACCAATGACAAGTGTTTTTCCAACACTATAATAAATGGTCTCGCTAATAAAATACATATATGTATTAATTTTATTAGGATCCCGTTGAGTGCCACGCACATCAACTCAAGGGTCTTCACTCCCAGTTTTCGCTATCCGACTATTAACACAACTAACAGTGAGTTCATACCCCTATGCTTTTATGATTTTAACGTTTTCAGGGGGAGAATACAAGACAAACATAAATGATTTTGTGATTTTATACAAATAGGACTTCAATACACTTAAAACTGATACAACATTACGTTTCCCACATTTTTATAAAATATTTATAGATGATTTACCCCTTTTGTAACATGCTGAGCATAAGGGACGTTTTCAAATTACAAGCGTAATTACATAGCTTTTCAGATCAATACATGACTCAAGTACATAACATACATACAAACTATAATAGGTATAGTTTGGGAATTCAATACACGGTTTTACATATACAAGCATATAAACTATTATAAGAATACAGTTTAGGGAACGAACGTATCTTTTTATAAACTTATCCGTTATTTATAGGAAGGGTTTTCCGTATTATTACTTGTAAAGTCGTTAATCTAGTTTGAGAGACACGTCTTTGGGTACAATTACATGTACTAGTGGAAGACTACACTTATGAACCAGAGTCTCCTCGAGGGAGAGCGTAAGTTTGTGTATAGATCTATACGGGACTGACAATCCCGCACCTTGCTGTTAGCTACAGTAGGATCGGCAGGTCTACGGGTGACAAAGTCATAAAGGATATTGGCGTCCGATTCACGTCGTATCAGTTAGTATGGTCATAAAACTCGCAAGTAGACGATAACGATATATTTACGTAGTAATATACTTTTCACGAACAATGCTTTAATAAAAAAAAGTATGGAAAATACTTGTATTTTTCAGTTATGGAATAAATAAAGCGACAACATACATTCAGGGGGAAAGTATAGGATTTTCCCGGACAAACATCAGAAATTTTCAAATAATCAGACTATCATTCAAACATCGAATGTTCATTGTTAATTCTATAATCCCTTAGTTTATACATCTGGGTCACACATGAAGATTGTCCGATAGACTGTGGAATGTGTGGTTTCCGCCCCATTTCATGTTCCTTGTTTGGTTGTGGGCTTAGGGCAGATCCATACAATTAACTGTCTATTCCACATTGGTTTACACATAGCTAGTATGAGTTAAGAGATTTTAGAAGGAACTGGTATTATCATACTTATCTAACTTTCATTATATCATAAAATATAAGGTTTTCTGAAGAAAACAACTTACACTTGTTAAAGAACACCAAATCTGTTTTCTAAATCAAAAACATTTTTATGAACTCACCATCTTTTATGCTGATCTACTCTTTCAAAATAACTTGTATTATCAGGAAATCAGTAGACAGGTACGCCCGCAGCTTTTAAGAAGACGGAGCATATAGAGTCATGTCTTTTATATTTTGTTATACTTTTGATGTATATAAACATGAATCAAAACGATGTAAATATTTTACATAATCAATGTAATGGTTGTGTTTACTCTGATTACTATGATGCAATTGTTGTGATACTACATATGACGTCATCCACCCCCGAACGTTTCCGCCCTTCCGGTTTGGGGGTGTGACAGATTGGTATCAGAGCTATTGTTTATAGTGAACTAAGTATACCGAACCTTACATGGTATACAACTATAAACACTAAAGGGGCCGAAGTGCTCTGAAGCTAAAAGTATACTTTAAAAATACAAGTATTTTTACAAGAAGTATACAAGTATACATACGTACAAAAAGCTATAACATAGTAGGAACTACATAAAAGTATTTAGGGCGAGTTGGACACTACGGTTAAACATGGGCAGTTATGTAGTCATATGTGGGGCCAATATAACCTGATCAACTATATTTGTCCAAGATATGACCAACATGTGTTTGGGAGTGGCTGTGGTGTCGCGACAAGTCTAAAACTGACCAAATGCTATACTAATGAAAACACATAGTTAAAATACTATAGGAGTATTTTATGGTACTATATCACTGCACAGAGTCATCACTGTTAGTACAAATCCTTATACCGAAAGACCTGCAGTTCCTTATTAATGTTAGTAGCTATCACTATAGGTCTTTATTATCGTTGTAGGATTAAGATATATCTTGATCAAAATATTCGATTCATGATCATATAGGAGGCTTATCGTCATTCTTTCCCTTGTATCTTTTAGAGAAAGATGCCTCCCAGGAAGAGACCCAACAAACAGAACAACGACCCCCCACCGCCACCACCTCCTCAGTTCGATCCAGTCGTATTCCAGGCAGCAGTTACAGCCGTTGTGGCTGTTGCAATGTCACAAATAAATCCGGGCGGTACTGGTGGATCAGGAGGTGGATCTGATCCCCGCAACGACGACGGCGGTCAGGGACACCAAAATGAGTGCTCCTATAAAGATTTAATGAACGCGAAACCCAAATATTTCGACGGCAATGGAGGAGTCATTGCCCTAATCCGATGGTTCGAGAAGATCGAATCCATTTTCGAGATTTGCGCATGCTCTGAGGCAAACAAAGTGAAGTTCGCCTCCTGCACCTTCACCGACAGAGCACTGACCTGGTGGAATGGTCGAGTCAAATCCCTAACTCTGCCGGTAGCGAATGCCATGGGTTGGGAAAACTTAAAAGAGCTTATGCTTGCTGAGCTGCCCAAGGGGCAAGATGCAGAAGTTGGAACACGAGCTCTGGAACCTGAAGATGAAGGGTTCCGACATTGCCGCTTACACAACTAGATTCTGCGATCTGGCTCTTCTATGTCCGGGAATGGTCACCCCGGAAAGCAAGAAGATAGAACGGTACATTTGGCGATTTACGCCCCCAACTCAAGGAAATGTTTTGGCTGCTAAGCCTACCACTTTTGACAGCACCAAGTGCCTGGCGCAGACCCTGATAGATCACGGGGTTGATCTCGATGAAGTAACAGCCGCTCCCGAACCACCAAATGCGAGTGGCGGAAGGAAGAAGTTTTGGAACAAGCGAAAGGGGTAGTCTTCGCAGGAGCCCTCCAAGAAACAACAAGTAGTGGCAGTTCATGCTGCTACCACTCCTGTCGTTGCTCCTGAAATTCAAGCACCTGCCAGTAGATATGCTGGTACTCTTCCAAGGTGCGACAAGTGCAACTTTCATCATCACGGACCCTGCCGTGATTTGCAATGCAACAATTGTGGCAAGAAGGGGCATACAACCCGATTTTGCAAGACACCAGCTCAACCGACCAATCAAGCTTCTAGAACAGGCGCTGGTCAAGCCTGTTATGGCTGTGGGGAGGTCGGGCACTTCAAAAGGAATTGCCCCAAAGAAACAATAGCTGGCAACACAGGGAGAGTGCTAGCGATGGGCCAGGAGGAGGTAGTTGCTGATCCCACCGTTGTTACGGGTACGTTCCTCCTCGACAACTCTTATGCATGCATTCTTTTTGATTTTGGTGCAGAGAGAAGTTTTGTTAGTCATGCATTTAAACATTTACTCAAGTGTAAATCCCAACCTTTAACCGAAACATTTACCGTTGAGATGGCTAACGGAAAGAAAGAGAGCACTAACGACATATCCATAGGCTGTACCCTTACCTTAAACGACCATTCTTTCTCAATCGACCTTATGTAGTTTCCATAAAAAGCTTCGATATCATCGTCGGCATGGATTGGTTGAGCTCCAATCGTGCTGATATCCTTTGTTATGAAAAAGCCGTTCGTCTCAATATGCCCTCTGGTGAAGCCCTCATAGTCTACGGCGATAAACTCAGCTCAAACCTTCGTATCATTTCATGCATCAAAGCCCAGAAATATTTGCGGAAGGAGTGCCATGCATTCCTAGCCCATGTTGTTAACGAAAGCAGGAAGTTAAGGACCTCGAGATCATCCCCGAAGTCTGCAAATTTCCTGATGTCTTCCCCGAAGATCTTCCCGGAATCCCTCCCGAGCGCCAAGTCGAGTTCCGTATCGACTTAATTCCCGGAGCGACTCCCGTAGCTAAATCCCCATACCGTCTAGCGACGGTAGAAATGCAAGAATTATCCATCCAACTCAATGAGCTACTCAGCAAAGGATTCATAAGACCAAGTTCCTCACCCTGGGGAGCCCCGGTCTTGTTTGTGAAGAAGAAAGATGGATCCTTTCGGATGTGCATAGATTATCGTGAACTGAACAAGCTTACCATCAAGAACCGTTATCCTCTACAATAAAAGAATCGACGACCTCTTCGATCAACTTCAAGGAGCCGGATACTTCTCAAAGATAGACCTAAGATCAGGGTACCATCAGTTGCGAGTTCATGAGAGTGACGTTCCCAAGACAACATTCCGAACTCGCTATGGTCACTACGAGTTTGTAGTAATGCCCTTTGGTCTAACCAACGCGCCCGCTGTATTCATGGATCTGATGAATCAGGTGTGCCGCCCTTTCCTGGACAAGTTCGTGATAGTGTTCATTGATTATATACTTGTCTATTCCCGAAGCGAGGAAGATCATAGACAGCACTTGAGGCTAGTGCTAGAAACTCTAAGGACGGAGAAGCTGTATGCGAAGTTCTCTAAGTGTGAATTCTGGATCCGAAAGGTAACTTTCCTTGGTCACATGGTTAGCGAGGAAGGCATACACGTGGACCCTTCCAAAATCAAATCGATTGAGAATTGGTCAGCACCAAAGACGCCCACAGAAATCCGTCAATTCTTGGGTCTCGCTGGCTATTATCGCAGATTTATCCAGAACTTCTCCAGGATTGCTAAGCCCTTAACCACCCTGACTCAGAAAGGTGTAACCTTTAGTTGGGCAGAAAAACAAGACATTGCATTCCAAACATTGAAGCAGGCCCTATGCAGCGCACCTATCTTGTCTCTGCCTGAAGGAACGGAAGACTTCGTTGTCTACTGCGATGCATCTAATCAGGGTCTAGGCAGTGTACTCATGCAACGAGGAAAGGTTATTGCCTATGCCTCGAGACAGTTGAAGGCACATGAAGTTAATTATACCACTCACGATCTAGAGTTGGGAGCAGTAGCCTTTGACTTAAAGATTTGGAGACATTATCTATACGGAACCAAGTGTACTGTCTTCACCGACCATAAGAGCCTACAACATATCTTCGACCAGAAGGAACTGAACATGAGGAAACGGCGATGGGTAGAGTTGCTCGGTGATTATGAGTGTGAAATACGCTATCATCCCGGCAAGACCAATGTGGTAGCTGATGCCCTCAGCCGGAAAGAGTATTCAGGTCGTAGAGTGAAGGCACTGACCATGACCATCCATTCCCATCTATCCGCTCAAATCAGAGAGGCTCAGTTGGAAGCCTTAAAACCAGAAAACATGTCGGATGAAGCTTTGAGGGGAATGGAAAAGAACCTGGCGATCAAAGGTGATGGAGTCTACTATTTCATGAACCGGATCTGGACCCCGAAGTACGGTGGTTACAGGGAGGTTGTCGTGAACGAAGCCCACAAGACTAGATACTCCGTTCACCCGGGTTCAGATAAGATGTATCTGGATCTCAAACAACTCTATTGGTGGCCAAACATGAAAGTAGAGATCGCTACCTTCGTGGGAAAGTGCCTGACTTGCGCCAAAGTAAAGGTGGAATATCAAAAGCCCTCAGGTCTACTTCAGCAGCCAGAAATACCTGAGTGGAAGTGGGAAAGGATCACGATGCATTTCATCACTAAGTTGCCCAAGTCTCCAAGTGGACACAATGCCATCTAGGTAATTGTCGATCGATTGACTAAATCCGCCCATTTCCTGCCAATCAAATAAAACTTCAAAATGGAGAGACTGACACGAATCTACATTCGAGACATAGTCCGCCTTCATGGTGTACCTGTGTCCATTATCTCCGATCGAGATAGCAGATTTACCTCGAGATTTTGGCAGTCACTTCAGAAGGCTCTTGGAACTAAGTTGGATATGAGCACAGCTTACCATCCACAGACCGATGGGCAGAGTGAGAACCATTCAAACATTTGAAGACATGTTGAGAGCCTGCGTTATCGATTTTGGCACGTCGTCAGACACACATTTGCCCTTGGTTGAATTCTCCTACAACAACAGCTACCATACCAGCATCAAGGCTCCGCCGTTTAAAGCACTCTATGGCCGTAAGTGCAGATCCCCTATGTGCTGGGCTGAGGTGGGCGACACGCAGCTAATTAAGGGTCAAATCCCCGACAGTACTCTCACAGGCCCAAAAATCATCCGAGAAACCATAGAAAAGATCATACAAATCAGAGAACGACTAAAAGCTTCAAGAGATAGACAAAAGAGCTACGCTGATAAGAGACGAAAACCTTTGGAGTTCCAGGTTGGTGACCGTGTTCTTTTGAAGGTCTCACCCTGGAAAGGCATGATACACTTTGGAAAGCGTGGAAAGCTGAATCCGAGATACATTGGACCATTCGAGATCCTCGCTAGGATCGGTCCCGTAGCATACAAACTTCATCTAACCCAGGAACTTAGCAACATTCATCCCGTCTTCCACATCTCGAATCTTAAAAAGTGTTTATCCGACGAAACCCTTATGATTCCTCTTGATGAGATTGAGATCAACGAAAACCTCAATTTCGTGGAAGAACCAGTCGAAATCATGGACTGGGAAGTCAAAAGAACAAAACAAAGTCGCATACCGATAGTGAAGGTCCGCTGGAATGCCATGCGGGGACCTGAATTCACTTGGGAGCGCGAAGATTCAATGAAACAGAAGTACCCTCATCTCTTTCCGAGTCCATGATTTGTATTCTGAGTTTGAATTTCGGGACGAAATTCCCTCTAACGGGGGGATGATGTGACAACCCGAACCTTTTTCTAGTTACCTTTAGCTAAATTCTGTTAATAAAATTGTATTTGATTGGGTTCCGTCAATTTCCTTCGGTTTGGAAAATCATTTAATTATATATTTGAGTTTTGTATACGAGTCGGAACCAAAATCGCGCGAAAAACCCATAGTTTCCTTTGAAAAATCAAAAAGTTTTCGGCTGAGTGATGTTCACAGCCGTAAACTCGTTTACGGCCGTACACTCGTTTACGGCCAACGATAGGTGGACCCCACCACCGACCATGAAAACCTCCTATAAATATGAGCCCCTAACCCTCATTTACACTTTTTTGGCCGAAAACTCTCTCCTTCTCTCTCTAAACTCTTGACCGTAAACACCAAAAACACCTTTATTCTTCCGAAAATCATCAAAAAACACCTTGGGAGGTTGTTTTGGAGCATCTAAAACGTGTTTTTCATCGAATTCAACATCCTTGTTCTTGATTTTACGGTCGTACACCCTTCAAATCTTCAAAGTCCCTTCAAGAACACTGTTTACGGCCGTAAACCCTTCAAGGGACTGTTCACGGCCGAGTATAGTTCACGGCCGGAAACTCTTCACGGCCGCAAACTCCTTCCCACCGTGAAACTTGGCCGCAAATCACTTTTTCTACCTCGATCGAGCCTCGGTAACATTCCTAAACCAATGAAAAGTGTTTTTCCAACACTATAATAAATGGTCTCGCTAATAAAATACATATATGTATTAATTCTATTAGGATCCCGTTGAGTGCCGCGTACATCAACTCAAGGGTCTTCACTCCCAGTGTTCGCTATCCGACTATTCACACAACTAACAATGAGTTCATACCCCTATGCTTTTATGATTTTAACATTTTCAGGGGGGAGAATACAAGCCAAACATAAATGATTTTGTGATTTTATACAAATAGGACTTCAATACACTTAAAACTGATACAACATTATGTTTCCCACATTTTTATAAACTATTTATAGATGATTTACCCCTTTTGTAACATGCTGACCATAAGGGATGTTTTCAACTTACAAGCGTAATTACATAGCTTTTCATATCAATACATGAATCAAGTACATAACATACATACAAACTATAATAGGTATAGTTTGGGAATTCAATACACGGTTTTACATATACAAGCATATAAACTATTATGAGAATACAGTTTAGGGAACGAACGTATCTTTTTATAAATTTATCCGTTATTTATAGGAAGGGTTTTCCGTATTATTACTTGTAAAGTCGTTAATCTAGTTTGAGAGACACGTCTTTGGGTACAATTACATGTACTAGTGGAAGACAACCCTTATGAACCAGAGTCTCCTCGAGGGAGAGCGTGAGTTTGTGTATAGATCTATATGGTACTGACAATCCCGCACCTTGCTGTTAGCTACAGTAGGGCCGACAGGCCTACGGGTGACAAAGTCATAAAGGATATTGGCGTCCGATTCACGTCGTATCAGTTAGTATGGTCATAAAACTCGCAAGTAGACGATAACGATATATTTACGTAGTAATATACTTTTCACGAACAATGCTTTAAAAAAAAGGTATGGAAAATACTTGTATTTTTCAGTTATGGAATAATTAAAGCGACAACATACATTCAGGGGGAAAATATAGGATTTTCCCGGACAAACATCAGAAATTTTCAAATAATCAGACTATCATTCAAACATCGAATGTTCATTGTTAATTCTATAATCCCTTAGTTTATACATTCGGGTCACGTATGAAGATTGTCCGATAGACTGTGGAATGTGTGGTTTCCGCCCCATTTCCTGTTCCTTGTTTGGTTGTGGGCTTAGGGAAGATCCATAGAATTAACTGTCTGTTCGACATTGGTTTACACGTAGCTAGTATGAGTTAAGAGATTTTAGAAGGAACTGGTATTATCATACTTATCTAACTTTCATTATATCAGAAAATATAAGGTTTTTCTGAAGAAAACAACTTACACTTGTTAAAGAACACCAAATATGTTTTCTAAATCAAAAACATTCTTATGAACTCACCAGCTTTTATGCTGGTCTACTCTTTCAAAATAACTTGTATTCTCATGAAATTAGTAGATAGGTACCCCCGCAGCTTTTGAGAAGACGGAGTGCATAGAGTCATGTCTTTTATATTTTGCTATACTTTTGATGTATATAAACATGAATCAAACCGATGTAAATATTTTACTTAATCAATGTAATGGTTGTGTTTACTCTGATTACTATGATGCAATTGTTATGATACTACATATGACGTCATCCACTCCCGAACGTTTCCGCCATTCCGGTTTGGGGGTGTGACACCTTCAAAGATCCCTTTCTTGAAGTTGGAATATGTGAATGTCATTTATATAATAAAGATAACAATGTCAAAGATGAGTTTGACTTAAAACAAGTTTAAGTCAAAAAGTGTTTGCATATAGAACTTAATTTTATTTATAAAATGTTGATATTTACTTCATAATTCTATTAAGAGATCTAGTCTCATAAATAAAAGTTAATCATTTCAGAATATGAATATAATCGTTATGAAAAAACGATTAAGTAAATTATCAAACATTTGAATAAAATAACTGAGACATAAATTTTGACATGCTAAATTAAAACATATATTGTTCCAAAACAAATATTATTTTACATTACAAGTAATTTATGTTCTAAGAATAAATAATAAACTAAACTCCGGGATTGTAGTTTCAACTTGATTGTGCTCAGCTTGGTTACTCTTCAACAAATATTTGCAAGCCATTTACAAATATTAGATTAACATTTAAGTACCAAGTAACTAAGTGTTATATGAAAAGTATGAGTTCTATCTAGTAGATACTAGAAGTACTAGTCTCTTCCAGACTTCCTTTCCACATAAGAGTAGTAAATCCTCTTTCAGTGTCCAGTTTCTTCACAAAAGAAACAAGATCCATCTATGTGGGCTTTAGTAGATTTCTTGGGCTTAAAGGTGTTCGGTCCATAAAGCATGGGCCTCCTGGATCATACAAGGTGATTCTTTTAGCCTTGCATTATTCCAATGTTTAAACTATCTTTAAATAAAATATCACTATATTTATTGGAATATTGCTTGACCTGTTATATCATCAGATATATGTTTAAATTATCCAAGACTTCCTAGAAGTCATGAATAACTATTCCTAGCTTGATGTTAGAAGCACCTTAAGCATCACAGTGATGCCTTTACTAGGTATCATGTTCAAGTTTAATTACTCAAAGCAAATAGCTTAGGACAAGGACCTTTAAGTGTATACAGTTTCATATCTCTTACGAGATTGTCTCTTAAGACATGAACCCATTCATTGAAGTTGTATCTATTGAATGTTATTGTTTCATTAAGTCATTAAAGAAAATGACAATTCATGATAATGAGAATGGATTATTTAACTACAAAATATTAACAAAATTCATTTAGTATTTTCATTATTTAATCTTCAATAATTAATACCCTTTTAGTTTCCAAAAACATTAATTATCAAAGTCTAGGATCCAAGTTGCAAAACAAATAAATGGTTAGGTATCCTTTATCCCATCCATTTGAATTCAACCCAGTACATATCGATTATCAATTATATATTGCTTTATAATTCCTAGATTTATGGGATCTCTAATAACAAATTTAATTAGACATGTTTGATCTCATCTATGCCTCGGAACTCTCTTGCTTTGGTATCCTTTGTCATAAAAGATTTCCGATCAAATCATACAATTTGAATTACTTGTGTAATCGGCCTATAACTTGGTTATAGAACTCGCGAAAACACCCCGACCATCAAAAGATAACACTAAGCGGTTAGGTATCATCTGTCCCACTGGTGCATACAAAAGATGTGCGAGTGTTCTTCAAAATGATTGCATAGATTTGAGGTTTGTTAAAAATGGTCTTTATATGTTTTTATAATTCTAGTTTAAAAACATACGATATCATGTTTATTACATGCATATAATAAACCATGGTATCAATTTTCAAAAGAAAATCATTTTTAAAGGTTCTATAGAAAGCTAGTTTTTATATAATTTGACGCAATTCAATTTTAATAACCGGTATTAATTTTGAGTGCATTTGCATTTGAACCTTTTATATCTTTAATAAAACTTCATTTTATTAATTATATATTTGGAGTTTGTATAAGTTACAAAAATCACCATTTTAAAACTTATAATGGAGTATTTCAAAATTTGCCTTTATTAACGATTATATAAAACTGGGTTTTATTTTTAAAATAATAACTTGTTACATCTTATGTCCAATTTTGAAAACCCAAACTCTACGTGATGTTTATTTTGTCCAAAATTATTTTAGCATGTGAAAAACTAATTTATCAACCACACATAATAATTGCATAAAATAAACAACACAAACATGCATAAAAAGATATGTGCATAAACATAGCCAACTAATGACATTTTGTGAGCCAACACAAAAAATGTCAAGTCCATTTCTAAAGAAACATTTAAGGGGACCAAAAAACTTCTTGTAATGTTGTTGTAGAAGCTCCCACATTAGTAAACACCCATTGCTTGAAAAAGAAATGAAAAACTTCTTGAAGGCTAAAATTCAACAACTGTCGCTAAAAGTCCAACATCCCTTTGTAAACAACATTAGCGACACTTTTCAGAAAATGTCACTGAAAATCTTGCACACCTTTTAGACTTGAAAATTGCTCTTTTGTCTTAAAAAAAAGGTTGCAACTTGATTTCTTGTTATATTTTTGTACAAATAAATTAATTCTAAAAACTAATCTATTACTTTACAAAAATAACCAAGAAAAGCTAATCTATTTAATTATTACATACCATATGAATAAATAAATTATTACAACCATTTTATAACAAAAATAACCAACACAACAACATAACAACATATTGGTCCTTGACTAGTTTATGCACATCATATACATCAATATACATATCAAACAACCTTTATTTTTCTAAGACAACTTTAAATGACAAAAGAATGAAAGATGCATGAAGCTTTTGTCACATAACATAACCAAAAAAAAAAAGTTGTCATAGAAAATATGTATGAACTTATTTTTTTTATACAAAAACAAGTTATCCATATTCTCCAAAAACTAAGATTTCCAAAAATCAAAAAAAAAATCTAACCAAACTTGCAAGGTGGCTCTGATACCAATTGATGGGTTTTAGTTTAAAAATAGTTTCATAAACTTGAAAGATATGACAACGGAAGACTTTAATTTTGAAATAACATAAACATTTTATACCCACCAAGGATCTTCTTGCAACTTATAGAAAGATTAAACACAAACCAAAGGAAGGATGAAGAAATAACAACCTTTGTAGTTCTTTGGGTCGTCTTGGGAGGCTTGGAAGTTGATGAAGAATATGGAACCTTTGAGACACCAACAATGACTCAACTTGATGTAGGTTCTAGTCCAAAACTCTTAAACCCTTAAGCTTTAAGTTCATAACCAATATGAACTTAAAGAAGGCATGAAGATTCAAGTGTTCAAGTTTTCTAACCAAAACTAGAGAGAAAGAGAGGGAGATAAGAGGTTTCGGCCATATGCCTCAAGGAAGGAAGGAATGAACAATCTAGCCAAATGCAAGCCCTCTTATTTATATTCATAAAGTGAAGGTATTAACCATTAGGTCTTAACACTTTAAGCACATATGTCCCCATGTCATAAACATGTCTCTCATGCTTCATTACTTTTGAATAAACTAATGGAAAGCCCATACTTTTCTTCCTTTTATGCAAATCTCGAAAATTGCATAAAAAAGAGGAAAGTTAGTTTAAATTTTACAAACTCAAGGTTTATAAAATATAAACTTTGTCTTTCGAGTAAAAGACAAAAGGTTTTCAACTAGTCCAAAAAGTTATGCATGACTTATTAATTCATAACATATGAAATAATATAATGTTACTTGCTAATGAAAATTATTATTTCCATGAAACAAATAGATTCCAATTTAATTATAAGAGTTTTATTGAATATTTATTAAAATCAATTTCTAATAAATAATCAATTGTATCATGTTGTTGTTAGTGTGACCCATTAGTATCATATGTTATTTAGCAATATCATTTTAATATGACTCTTGAGCATACTAGATCTTTCAATAACTAGATTTTAATAGCCTTAGATATTATGTTTTGGCCTTATTACCTATCCTTGTCTAGTTGGGGTTTTCGGGTAGAGACATTTATTCGAATGTCTATTTCATTATGGGTTATGTACGACTGTACATTCGTGAGGCATTTCTTGTGCATAGTTGAGGCTTGTTTAGTTTACGGGTTTGTGGGAGCGGAGAACCCTAGAGAGAGAAAGAGAGAGAGAGAGAGAGAGAGAGTCTAGGGAGTGTTGTATTATGCATATGGAAAGCAGTATGCATGCATGTGAGGAGTATAGTGAGTGATGCAAAGTGACTTGGGAGTCTTGGGATGGACCTTGGAACAAGTATTGATATGTGTGGAAGGTAGTATTGGGCCCATACTACTGAAAGCACATGATCCATAATTGGGACAGGGGTGTTTCAGGAATACTAGGGAGCTTGTATGTAGGTATGCATGGTGTGGGTTTTCACTGTGCATTGTTCTTGATGTGTTTTTGTTATCTTTAGGATTCAGGATGGAGACCTTCTGTGTTGTAGATTCATGTCTGAGTGAGAGGGATATTCGCGACATCATCGGTTCAGAGATTAGAGGTTCATGACTAAGGATTTGCATGGTATGATCAACATTTTCAAGGAATATTTGTTTATGGTTGGATCGTTTTTTTGTTGGTTTTTGTGGTAGATGAGCGCATTAGGATTCTAGGAGTCGAGTTGGAGGCCAGTCGACCATAGGCTTGTATTTCACCTAAAGAGACGGTGGCTAAGATCATTGCCAAGTTCAGAGATAGATAGTATTCGTTTTCCCAAAGGATGCGACAAATGAGGAGAGGATGATGACACGCTACCATGATATGTTGAGGACAGAGATGCGGGAGTTCATAAACATTTCCAGTTCTGAGATTCTTTCCGATCTAGTATCAATAGCTAGAGATAGAGAGGTAGAGTTGGAGACCCAACTACGGAAATGGAAGCAGGATCATGTTCACACATCAATATCAGCAGTCAAGAAGGCCAGGGTGATTGTCCTTCGGTCAGGAGATCAAGGGACTCACGGGTGTTGCGATAGGTCTGGTTTAGCTCATTTGGGTATTTTTTCGTGCGCCAGTTTCTAGATGTTTCAGATGCGGTCAGAATGGCCACTAAAACTGGGACTATAGTCAGAGGGAGTCGAGGGTATGTTTCTTCTATATTCAGCTAGGCCATGTTGAGGCCGATTATCCTCTAAGAGAGGATGGGGTGATTTTCAATCCAACACCTTTGGCTTCGCAGTTACCAGATGGACGACATGAGGCAGTTAGAGTTTCAAGAGTCGGGGTTTGAGTTATCGATGCTACATTGTTTTATCTCGATCGGATGTTGCATTGTTGATTTCATCAGTATCTTGTTGTTTATGTTTTCGTTGTTTCGATTGTAAACATGGATGATCTGTTGAATGGTATTGTATTAGTAAAATGTGGTCCTGTTTGAATATTTGTTTATGGTTGGATCGTTTTTTTGTTGTTAATAGGGTATAAATGCATGTTGGAATGAAGTTCGTGAAAGAAGTGTTGTTCATTGGTCAGTTATAACCAAGGAAGCAAATGTTGAATATTCGAGGTTATCTCGTCTGGAAGATTAGGAACATTTGTAGCGGCGCAAGTTTGCGTTAGTGATTAGGCTCCAGTCGAGGGTTGTGTGAGGGCCTCTCTGTCTGTTCTTTTCTAATGAAGGCTTTGGAGTTCGAAGCACGGTCCAAACACATGATGGGGTCTAGTAAACTTGGGGTGGACTTGCGTCATTTTTGCTTGTTATCCTTGTAGTTTTTCTTGGAAGACCATGGTTTTGGCCATGGTTTTTGCAGGAGTTTTGTAAAACTACGATTTGGCCTGTAGCATTCACTTGAGTTGAAATAGACTCGTTAGGCTGAATAGACTCGTTGGTTGTGATAGGTTGTATTGTTTCATTAGCTATTCCTGATTATTCATGAGGGTTGTAAGAGAAGAGAGGGTGTGCAGCCTAGTTTACATCCTAGTTTATTATATGTTAGTTTGGTTCTTTTTCGAGGTTTTATTTTTGCGTCAGTATGCGACGTTGTCAACGACGACATTCAGCCATGGATTACGTATTTTAGTTTATCTGTAGGACGACGTGAGGCCGAGAAGACTTTGGGTGGATCAAATTAGGGAGCTTTTGGTCAGCATGGTTGATGTATGGGATGGCTTTGTATGCCAGGAAGTTAGGAAAGATCTAGGAGTCTTTGAACTTAGGATTAAGGAATTAGTCCCCCCCCCCCCGATGTCCGTTAGTTGGGTGGTGCGTGGTACTCATTCATCGTCGGTTTGTGTGCTTCTCGCTAAGGAATGAGACAGTATTTGTACCCGAAGGTGATCGCTTGCTTTACAACATTTGTTCTAGTGCTTCGGTTGACGGAAATTTGATTCTTGAGAGTTATACACAGGGATGTATTATGCGCCTATACATGAAGACCTTATGATTGTATATCGCAGACTCTAGTAAAAACAGTTCTGACGGGTCGTACATAAGGAAGTGGGTTGGAAAACCCACAAGAGGTTCGGAGAGTGTTTAAGAAGTAGTTTGTAAGGGCAGATTTCGGGGAAGAAATCTAATTCAAGTGTGAGAGAGTTGTAACGCCCCGTTTCCAGTCAATGATTTCAAAATATGGTTAATAAATAATAAGAAATATTTATATAACTAAAGACTAAATGTTATAGTTTCGACAAGTAAACTAATTAAATAAAAGCCATTATATATATGTAAGGTGGGTAAAATAATAATAATAATAATAATAATAATAATAATAAATAATAATAATAATAATAATAATAAATTGGAATATTAAAGTACAAGGTCGATTTTATAATTTTCAGAAATCAATTATGTTAAGAAAAATGAAGTATGGGTTAAAGCTGCCAACTTGTCGAACATTAGGGGACAAACTTGTCATTTCTTGAAAATTGCTTGTCTCTTTTCTCTTCAACATCGCAGTTGCTGTGCACCTACGTTTTTCCTCTTTCAGACCCGCAATCTCGATTCTTTGTAAATAACTTTGATCCTAAACCTTTTATACACTTGTTCTTGTCCGTCAAAAGCAAACGTCTCTTCCTTCTAGCTCCAAATCTCGATAGAATCAGTAGAGAGAAGAGGAGACTCCGTTTAGGGTTTTCAAAAAAAAACGAGGCTGTTGAGCTCAGGTCTTCTGCTATTCAAGCATATCCAAGGCAGTTTAAATTCCATTCCCCTTAGAATAGTTCTAATATGTTTTCTGCCACTGTTGAGGCCGGATTTGCTTCCTGCACCCTCTAACTCGCCGGAAAACCGTTGATAACGGGAGTTTTTGTTGTAAAACGTTTTATGTTGATATGGTCGAGTCTTAAGCCTATTTGTCTTTTTATTATGATGTTATTTAGTCCCTTTGTCACGTAAGAACACGTGTTATCAACTAGAACTAAGGAAAAACACGTCAAAAAGCATTAAAACCTCCATATGCTCTCTAGTAGAGGGGTTTTCTATTTTCATTTGTTTCAGTTGGGTTTTAGCAAGCCATAGATCTTATTAATCAGTTATGAAGATGCTATCTTGTCCCTTTAACACCTGATAACGAGTTTGGACAACTAGAACCAAGTAAACCACTTCAAATGCTATTTTAAAACTTCCCAACAAAGGATTGAGTATTCTTTTATGTGTGTAGTTGTGTTTCATGGGTCTTAGACCTTTATGTTCCCTAATGAAGATGTATTTTTGTCTTATTTTCATGTGAGATCAAGTTTGGTCAGTTTAAACCAAGTAAACAACTTGAAATGGCTTCGAATCTTCTTACACGCTCATATTTTGGGATTTTGGGTTTTGAACGAGTTTGTTTCTTTTCAAAGTCTTCAGATCTATTTTTTACCTCGATTAGTTTGCTAGGGCTGATTTCTAGAGCTAAGAAGCAACGCCATTTTATCTTGATTTTTATCCTAGGAACCCTCAAACCGAAAAGCTACATTTTGATGATGTTCTTTGTCCATGAAATCTAATTTTAAAGTAAGTCTTAATATTAAAACAACCCTTATCATGTGTTATAAGTTTAGATGATCATGAGTGCTTAAAATGAATAATAAACTCGGTTTAGGGTTGTGTGTGTTTGGCGTGTATGTGTGTGTAAACCCAAGAATATGTTTGAATCATACATACTCAAATATATGTATAATAAGATGTATAAAAGTGTGTGGTTTAATGCTTATATAAACAATAAGAGAAGGTGTGTGTGTACAACATGATAATACAAGAATGTTATGAAGTAAAAGTATAAATAAAGTACCATATACATATTATCCAGAAATGATCTAAGTGGAGTTATTGGTATGGGGTGTAGGAGTTCAGGGAGGGATTTCAACCTAAATACTCTAGTGGTTTGATCTTTATTTTGTGATAGTCGGTTTGCGAGTCTGATCAGTAGGAGGAGTTGAGAGTGTCGTAGTGTTTCTCCAGTTCTACGATTCAGGTGAGTTTCTCACTATGCTACATATCTCATTGTATATCATTTGCATGGTAGGATAGAGGTATTGTTAGAGTACGAGTATATTAGTTGACTAGGACGATTCCTTGTTATGTATGTATAGAGTAGGACACTTGCTATCATGGTATGCTAGCCTGGTAGAGTCTTGCATGTTGATTGTGTGATAGTGTTAGGTGTCATGATTGGTTAGGTTAATGATACTATTGATTGTTTATTGAGGATTGTATGTGGTTAAGTTAGATATCATGAGAACGCTTGGTCTAAAGCCTTATTGCAATGTTCTTGTTTGATTGTTTGCTTTCGGGTGGATCATCTGTTCGACTGTCTATCTGATCCTTGACTACCTATGACTTAATGAATCATATGAAAGACCAGGATCTGGCCCTGGCAATTGCATGAAAGACCATGGGAGGACTATGACACTTATATGAAAGACCAGGATTTGGCCCCTGGGAATTGTATGAAAGACCAGGGGAGGACCATGACACTTGTATCAAAGACCATGGGAGGACCATGGCAGAAAGACCATTGGAGGACCATGGCAACTGTACGTAAGACAATGGAAGGACCATAACAAATAAGACGGCAGGAGGACTGCAACAATGAATGATCGTAAGACTATGGGAGGACCCATAGCAAATAAGATTGCATGAGGACGACAACAATGAGTGATTGTAAGATTGCGGGAGGACCATATCATTCACATGTTCTGTACTGATATGTATGTTGATAGGTCCACACTATAGCCAAGGATTTTATGTGGATGCATTGTATGTATGGTGGAATAGGTGGTATATTGGAGAACTCACTAAGCTTTATGGTTACATTTATGGATAAAATGTTTTGCAGGTCGATCGTAAGAAGAGCTCAGCGGGACTGTACACACACATTAAAGATATTGATTCGAGTTACTTTTATAATTTGTCTTTGATAACATTATGGTTTCAAATGAATGAATGTCACTTATTATTTTAAGTTAAAGGTTCTAATTGGTTAATCTAATTATTAAATGAAAATTTTCATTTGTAATTTTTTCGTACGTTACATGTACTCATGAAAAGAGGTCACGTGATTGTTTACACTTCAAGGAAGCCGAAGCCTCATGAGGCAAATTACCCTATGTACAATTTGGAGTTGGGGGGCTATGGTCTTCGCCCTCAAGATATAAAGGAATTACTTGTATGGGGTTAGGTGCACTATTTACATTGACCACAAGATCCTGAAATATCTGATGGACCAGCTGAATCTGAATATGAGAAATCAGAGATGGTTGGATGTGGTGAAGGATTATTCCTGTGAGATTTTGTATCACCCTGGGAAGGCCAATGTTGTGCCCGATGCCTTGAGCCATAAGGCAGTGAGTGCACCTATTGGAGATATATGTATGAGGATGGTTATTGTCTCACCACTGTTGGAATTGATCATTAAGGCGCAAGTGGAAGGGTTTAAGAGGGAAAGTTGGAAGGAAGAGAGGATTAGGGCTCATATTCCATTGTTTATTACGGATAGTCGTGGGTTAGTGACTCAGTGTGGCAGGGTTTGGGTTCCAGTTGCCGGCGGGGTTAGACAGACATTATTGGAAGAGGCTCATAAGCTGAAGTTTTCTATCCATCCGGGAGCCACGAAGATATACAGAGACTTATGTTGAAATACTGGTGACACTGTATGAAGAAGGATGAAGCATGGTTTGTGGAGAGGTGCTTGACTTGTCGGAAAGTCAAGGCCGAACATCAGAGACCCCACGAAAAAATGCAGTCGTTACCTATTTCCATGTGAAAATGGGAAAAGATCACCATGGACTTGATCACCAAGTTGTAGAGGACGACATGTGGGGTTGATTCTATTTGGGTCATCATGGATAGATTGACCAAGAGTGCTCATTTCATACCTATTACTCAAGAGCATTTCCGCCGAGAAATTGGCTGACATCTACATTAGAGAGGTGGTGTTTCAACATGGGGTGCCAGCTTTGGTGGTTTCGGATCGGGATCTTCGCTTCACCTCTATGTTTTGGAGGAAATTTCATGAGGAGTCGGGTACTCAACTACATTTCATCACAACATACTTTATAGTCAAAATTTGTAGTGAGAGTCGAAAGCTATATCTTTAGTTTTGTGTCTGTAAGTAACGAAAGTTGTGTACTTTCTTTATCTAAGCTATTTACGAGGCAACTTAGAGTTTTGATATGTGATATCGATTCCTTGTATTATTTTATATCTGACGTACCCAATAAATAGGGTAAGTACTTAGGTCTAGAGCGGCTCATATTCACTTGTACTCAAAAACCTCTGTACTCTTCCAGATATCAATTTGAGCCAAACAAATTATATTTACATCTTTGTGTTCTTCTCGTATAAACATGATTGATTGATTCAAACACTGTTTTTTAGCACTCTTCAATTGGTATCAGAGGGAGATTCATATCATTGACTAACGTTTTCTAATCTCATATTTTTCATCTTTTTGAATCGTTCTTTCCGATTCAAATATTTCGCAGATTGAAAATGAAAACTAGTATCAATCAGTTGAGTTGTATTGATTCTGCATTTTGAGTGTTTAATCAATTGATCTATAATTTATTTCTCTTTGATTTTTCATTAAATCAAAATTTTATTTCTTTAAAAATCGTTTATCAATGGCGAACTTTAACTTGAAATCGATGACGAACTTCTCGCATTTGCTTGGATCTGCAACAAAAATTCCGATGTTGATTCCAGAATACTACGAACAATGAGCTGATAGGATGGAGGATTAATTGAATGGGATTGATGAAGATCTAATGAGGTCAATCAATAAAGGTCCATTTCTTCCTGAGATGTTACTTGCTGTTCGAACTGCTGCTACTTCTGACGATATGAGAATGCAAGGAAGGAAGATGAAAGAAAATGACAAGATGTGTTTACGTGAATTACATGGAGCTCTTCCACGGGTGGTGTACAACTATGTTCGTGGGTGTACAACTACAAAACAAGTTTGGGATAATCTGAAGGAGAAGTATCATGGTAACGAGAAGACTAAGAAAATTTCAGTTACTCAGTGTTTGTTGGAGTTAGGTGAGTTCAAATAGAAGGAGAGTGAATCAATTGAATCATATTATGATGGCTTGAATGAATTGATCTTTAAATGTACTCGTTACGGAGTTACTCGTTCGACACTGGAGTTTAATTTGACTTTTCTCTTGGGATTGAGAAAGGAATGGCAAAACATAAGCTTGATGATAAAAACACAAGACAATTTTGATGGTTATTCTTTATCGAATATCTACAACATCTTGAAAGCTCATGAAAATGAAATTAAAGATATTGCTGAAGAGAACAAATCAAATTTGGGTGAACCATTAACCTTAGTGTCGAAAGTCTCTAGCAAGGAATTTGAATCTGATGAAGATGCAAAAGATGTTGAATAAGGATTCTTGTTTAACTCAGATGACGAAGCAGTTGCATATTACTCTAATAGCAAAGTCAAGAAATTTTTCAAGAAGCCATTCAGTAGAAAATTCAAAAATAGTTCTGAAAGTAAGGCAATGTCGATGTCTCGTAAAGGTATGAAGGAAGTTGTGAAAGTTGAAATGAAAGAGATTGATAATTCAAGTGAGAAGAAGAAATATATGAAATTGAAATTTGATTCTGGTTACAACTGTAACTATTGCAATGGACAAATTCATTTGGCAAAAGACTGTATGTTAAGGACGAAAGAAGAAAAGAGGGACAAAGTGAAGGATGAATCTTATTAAGTATAGAACTTGGAAGAAATTCTTTCTCAAACTAAGAAAATTTCATTGATGGCAAAGGGTAATGACGAAGATGAAGCAACTTATCAAATCTGATCTTCAGGATCAGATGATGAAGAAATGTGTTATTCTACTTATGGCGTTTTGTTTGCAAAGCTCGAGGAGGAAAGGAGATAGGTTCGAATTTTGAGAATGAAGAAGACAGGGTGGCAGGAAGGTGTTTCATTTCGAGTGATGCAACAAAATCACTAATGACATCGAAGGTATGTGATCTTCTTATTTCATTGAATATTCCTTTTACTTCTTATCATGATGTTTTGTCTGATTTTGATAATACTTGTTCTTATCTTAATGAAATGTTAATTTCCATGAGTAGTGAGGCAAAAAATTCTAAGGTGTCTTTGTATGATGCTCAAAATAAGCTTGAAGAGAAGAAATCTAGAATCAAAAGTTTAGAGCTTTATATTACTAACATTATGTGTGATAGGGAGTCACTTAGGATGGATAATATGATCTTATTCAAACAACGTAACATCTATTGTAATTCAGCTAAAAGACTTTATGGGAAGTTGATAAAGTTGTATCATTCAGTAGACATTTGTGATGAACAACATAGGAAATTGCTTCCTTTTCTTGCTTTCAAAAGAGAACAAATAGATAACACTACTTATGATTGTGAAATTAAAATAAATGATTATGATAAAATACCGAATGAATCTTATGCATATGGTATTGTTGATATAAATAAATGTTTGAATGTAGATGATCTTGTGACTATTGTGAATGGAACATTAACCAAAAATGAAAAAATTAAGATTTTGAATATGACTGAGAAATCAACATTAAGTACTCAACAAAATTTTGCTAATATTGAAGATAATTCTGATAATATTAGTGACATTGAAGAAGATGAATGTGTTGATTGCTCACGATTGTCTGTCATTAATATCACTTCATTGACTAAAAACAAAGATAATGATGATTCATTGACGAAATTAATAAATGATCAATCTTCGACAACTAAAAACTGTTATTCTCAAGATTTTATTGTTTTTGAGGATTATGTAAGTGATGATGATGAAGTTTCAAATGACAAACTTATTCCATGAATTGTTGAAGATCAAGTTTTTGAAGATTTAAAGGAATAAACAAAAGTGTTGAAAGACAAAGGAACACATTATCTCGAACCAAAAATAGTGGTTTATCCAAGGTTCAAAGATACTGATAATGTTGTTTACCCAAATCAAGTCTTCCTTACCAAAGGAAATGGTGATAATGTTGTACCTGAATTGAACAAGTTGGTAAGAAAATAAATCGAAAGTTACTGATAAAGGATTTTATTCAAATCAAAACACTATCGAAAATGGCTTAAACAAGAATTCAAAAAGTTTTCAACGACAAAGTGTTACAAAACGAGTTTGGGCAATGAAAAAAACAAAATCTTGTGTTGAAGCTGAAAATAAAGAAAAGTGTAAGGAATCATTGCCTAATGATCTCAAACATCAAATGGCAAAATCACAACCTTTCAAACAAGAAGTTGATTAATTACCTTCCGAAAAAGAAATTTCGAAAGCAAAATCACAAAATAAAGTGTATTGAAAAAATACAAAAGATTTTCACAAACAAAAGGTTTTTAACCAAAAATCTCAAGCATCAGAAAAGAAGTTTTCACAAAATGTAAAGAATTTTCAACATAAATTTTCTCTAAATCAAAATGTTTTTCGATAAGGTCCAAACAAATATAAAAATAATTTTCGACACGGTCAAAAAAAAATTTCAAAAAAAAATGCTTCTCAAGGAAGTTTTCAAAATCATGGACAAATGAATTATGATCAAATCTGAAAAGGTTTCCAAACGGATACTCATTTTGGTTATCAAAATTGATATAATAAACGTTTTCATCAACATTTGCAAAAATTGTCACCCACAAGACATTTTGAGAAAATGAAAATTGTTGGAAAGAAATGTGCCTTTCAAACCTAAAAATCCAAACTTTCCTAATCCATATTGAAATCAAAAGTTGAAAGCTTCATTTATCGAAGGCAAAAATAATATTAAGAATATCAATCATTGGCTTGAAGGAAAGAAAAAACTATTTAAATCACGAAAGTATTCACAAGAGCAAATTCAAAATGTTTATGAGAAGTATTTGAATGAGTCAATGAATGGAAGCACTTCGTCTCAAGAGCCCATACCAAATGTGGGTAAATGGAAAGAAGTTCAAAAGAAGAAAATTGATGTTTCTTAGAAAAAGGTTGAAAAAGTGAAAATCAAAGTTGAAACTTCGTCATTGCATGATTATATCTCAATTCCTAAAGTTGATGAAGTTGACTTAACTGACAATTTAAATTTAAAAGATCGCAATTGGGTTTTTAATTCTTCATTGCACAATATGTTTCAAACTAATGTCCAAGGAACCAAAAGGTCTTGTGCACCTACGTTTTTCCTCTTTCAGACCCGCAATCTCGATTCTTTGTAAATAACTTTGATCCTAAACCTTTTATACACTTGTTCTTGTCCGTCAAAAGCAAACGTCTCTTCCTTCTAGCTCCAAATCTCGATAGAATCAGTAGAGAGAAGAGGAGACTCCGTTTAGGGTTTTCAAAAAAAAACGAGGCTGTTGAGCTCAGGTCTTCTGCTATTCAAGCATATCCAAGGCAGTTTAAATTCCATTCCCCTTAGAATAGTTCTAATATGTTTTCTGCCACTGTTGAGGCCGGATTTGCTTCCTGCACCCTCTAACTCGCCGGAAAACCGTTGATAACGGGAGTTTTTGTTGTAAAACGTTTTATGTTGATATGGTCGAGTCTTAAGCCTATTTGTCTTTTTATTATGATGTTATTTAGTCCCTTTGTCACGTAAGAACACGTGTTATCAACTAGAACTAAGGAAAAACACGTCAAAAAGCATTAAAACCTCCATATGCTCTCTAGTAGAGGGGTTTTCTATTTTCATTTGTTTCAGTTGGGTTTTAGCAAGCCATAGATCTTATTAATCAGTTATGAAGATGCTATCTTGTCCCTTTAACACCTGATAACGAGTTTGGACAACTAGAACCAAGTAAACCACTTCAAATGCTATTTTAAAACTTCCCAACAAAGGATTGAGTATTCTTTTATGTGTGTAGTTGTGTTTCATGGGTCTTAGACCTTTATGTTCCCTAATGAAGATGTATTTTTGTCTTATTTTCATGTGAGATCAAGTTTGGTCAGTTTAAACCAAGTAAACAACTTGAAATGGCTTCGAATCTTCTTACACGCTCATATTTTGGGATTTTGGGTTTTGAACGAGTTTGTTTCTTTTCAAAGTCTTCAGATCTATTTTTTACCTCGATTAGTTTGCTAGGGCTGATTTCTAGAGCTAAGAAGCAACGCCATTTTATCTTGATTTTTATCCTAGGAACCCTCAAACCGAAAAGCTACATTTTGATGATGTTCTTTGTCCATGAAATCTAATTTTAAAGTAAGTCTTAATATTAAAACAACCCTTATCATGTGTTATAAGTTTAGATGATCATGAGTGCTTAAAATGAATAATAAACTCGGTTTAGGGTTGTGTGTGTTTGGCGTGTATGTGTGTGTAAACCCAAGAATATGTTTGAATCATACATACTCAAATATATGTATAATAAGATGTATAAAAGTGTGTGGTTTAATGCTTATATAAACAATAAGAGAAGGTGTGTGTGTACAACATGATAATACAAGAATGTTATGAAGTAAAAGTATAAATAAAGTACCATATACATATTATCCAGAAATGATCTAAGTGGAGTTATTGGTATGGGGTGTAGGAGTTCAGGGAGGGATTTCAACCTAAATACTCTAGTGGTTTGATCTTTATTTTGTGATAGTCGGTTTGCGAGTCTGATCAGTAGGAGGAGTTGAGAGTGTCGTAGTGTTTCTCCAGTTCTACGATTCAGGTGAGTTTCTCACTATGCTACATATCTCATTGTATATCATTTGCATGGTAGGATAGAGGTATTGTTAGAGTACGAGTATACTAGTTGACTAGGACGATTCCTTGTTATGTATGTATAGAGTAGGACACTTGCTATCATGGTATGCTAGCCTGGTAGAGTCTTGCATGTTGATTGTGTGATAGTGTTAGGTGTCATGATTGGTTAGGTTAATGATACTATTGATTGTTTATTGAGGATTGTATGTGGTTAAGTTAGATATCATGAGAACGCTTGGTCTAAAGCCTTATTGCAATGTTCTTGTTTGATTGTTTGCTTTCGGGTGGATCATCTGTTCGACTGTCTATCTGATCCTTGACTACCTATGACTTAATGAATCATATGAAAGACCAGGATCTGGCCCTGGCAATTGCATGAAAGACCATGGGAGGACTATGACACTTATATGAAAGACCAGGATTTGGCCCCTGGGAATTGTATGAAAGACCAGGGGAGGACCATGACACTTGTATCAAAGACCATGGGAGGACCATGGCAGAAAGACCATTGGAGGACCATGGCAACTGTACGTAAGACAATGGAAGGACCATAACAAATAAGACGGCAGGAGGACTGCAACAATGAATGATCGTAAGACTATGGGAGGACCCATAGCAAATAAGATTGCATGAGGACGACAACAATGAGTGATTGTAAGATTGCGGGAGGACCATATCATTCACATGTTCTGTACTGATATGTATGTTGATAGGTCCACACTATAGCCAAGGATTTTATGTGGATGCATTGTATGTATGGTGGAATAGGTGGTATATTGGAGAACTCACTAAGCTTTATGGTTACATTTATGGATAAAATGTTTTGCAGGTCGATCGTGAGAAGAGCTCAGCGGGACTGTACACACACATTAAAGATATTGATTCGAGTTACTTTTATAATTTGTCTTTGATAACATTATGGTTTCAAATGAATGAATGTCACTTATTATTTTAAGTTAAAGGTTCTAATTGGTTAATCTAATTATTAAATGAAAATTTTCATTTGTAATTTTTTCGTACGTTACATGTACTCATGAAAAGAGGTCACGTGATTGTTTACACTTCAAGGAAGCCGAAGCCTCATGAGGCAAATTACCCTATGTACAATTTGGAGTTGGGGGGCTATGGTCTTCGCCCTCAAGATATAAAGGAATTACTTGTATGGGGTTAGGTGCACTATTTACATTGACCACAAGATCCTGAAATATCTGATGGACCAGCTGAATCTGAATATGAGAAATCAGAGATGGTTGGATGTGGTGAAGGATTATTCCTGTGAGATTTTGTATCACCCTGGGAAGGCCAATGTTGTGCCCGATGCCTTGAGCCATAAGGCAGTGAGTGCACCTATTGGAGATATATGTATGAGGATGGTTATTGTCTCACCACTGTTGGAATTGATCATTAAGGCGCAAGTGGAAGGGTTTAAGAGGGAAAGTTGGAAGGAAGAGAGGATTAGGGCTCATATTCCATTGTTTATTACGGATAGTCGTGGGTTAGTGACTCAGTGTGGCAGGGTTTGGGTTCCAGTTGCCGGCGGGGTTAGACAGACATTATTGGAAGAGGCTCATAAGCTGAAGTTTTCTATCCATCCGGGAGCCACGAAGATATACAGAGACTTATGTTGAAATACTGGTGACACTGTATGAAGAAGGATGAAGCATGGTTTGTGGAGAGGTGCTTGACTTGTCGGAAAGTCAAGGCCGAACATCAGAGACCCCACGAAAAAATGCAGTCGTTACCTATTTCCATGTGAAAATGGGAAAAGATCACCATGGACTTGATCACCAAGTTGTAGAGGACGACATGTGGGGTTGATTCTATTTGGGTCATCATGGATAGATTGACCAAGAGTGCTCATTTCATACCTATTACTCAAGAGCATTTCCGCCGAGAAATTGGCTGACATCTACATTAGAGAGGTGGTGTTTCAACATGGGGTGCCAGCTTTGGTGGTTTCGGATCGGGATCTTCGCTTCACCTCTATGTTTTGGAGGAAATTTCATGAGGAGTCGGGTACTCAACTACATTTCATCACAACATACTTTATAGTCAAAATTTGTAGTGAGAGTCGAAAGCTATATCTTTAGTTTTGTGTCTGTAAGTAACGAAAGTTGTGTACTTTCTTTATCTAAGCTATTTACGAGGCAACTTAGAGTTTTGATATGTGATATCGATTCCTTGTATTATTTTATATCTGACGTACCCAATAAATAGGGTAAGTACTTAGGTCTAGAGCGGCTCATATTCACTTGTACTCAAAAACCTCTGTACTCTTCCAGATATCAATTTGAGCCAAACAAATTATATTTACATCTTTGTGTTCTTCTCGTATAAACATGATTGATTGATTCAAACACTGTTTTTTAGCACTCTTCAATTGGTATCAGAGGGAGATTCATATCATTGACTAACGTTTTCTAATCTCATATTTTTCATCTTTTTGAATCGTTCTTTCCGATTCAAATATTTCGCAGATTGAAAATGAAAACTAGTATCAATCAGTTGAGTTGTATTGATTCTGCATTTTGAGTGTTTAATCAATTGATCTATAATTTATTTCTCTTTGATTTTTCATTAAATCAAAATTTTATTTCTTTAAAAATCGTTTATCAATGGCGAACTTTAACTTGAAATCGATGACGAACTTCTCGCATTTGCTTGGATCTGCAACAAAAATTCCGATGTTGATTCCAGAATACTACGAACAATGAGCTGATAGGATGGAGGATTAATTGAATGGGATTGATGAAGATCTAATGAGGTCAATCAATAAAGGTCCATTTCTTCCTGAGATGTTACTTGCTGTTCGAACTGCTGCTACTTCTGACGATATGAGAATGCAAGGAAGGAAGATGAAAGAAAATGACAAGATGTGTTTACGTGAATTACATGGAGCTCTTCCACGGGTGGTGTACAACTATGTTTGTGGGTGTACAACTACAAAACAAGTTTGGGATAATCTGAAGGAGAAGTATCATGGTAACGAGAAGACTAAGAAAATTTCAGTCACTCAGTGTTTGTTGGAGTTAGGTGAGTTCAAATAGAAGGAGAGTGAATCAATTGAATCATATTATGATGGCTTGAATGAATTGATCTTTAAATGTACTCGTTACGGAGTTACTCGTTCGACACTGGAGTTTAATTTGACTTTTCTCTTGGGATTGAGAAAGGAATGGCAAAACATAAGCTTGATGATAAAAACACAAGACAATTTTGATGGTTATTCTTTATCGAATATCTACAACATCTTGAAAGCTCATGAAAATGAAATTAAAGATATTGCTGAAGAGAACAAATCAAATTTGGGTGAACCATTAACCTTAGTGTCGAAAGTCTCTAGCAAGGAATTTGAATCTGATGAAGATGCAAAAGATGTTGAATAAGGATTCTTGTTTAACTCAGATGACGAAGCAGTTGCATATTACTCTAATAGCAAAGTCAAGAAGTTTTTCAAGAAGCCATTCAGTGGAAAATTCAAAAATAGTTCTGAAAGTAAGGCAATGTCGATGTCTCGTAAAGGTATGAAGGAAGTTGTGAAAGTTGAAATGAAAGAGATTGATAATTCAAGTGAGAAGAAGAAATATATGAAATTGAAATTTGATTCTGGTTACAACTGTAACTATTGCAATGGACAAATTCATTTGGCAAAAGACTGTATGTTAAGGAAGAAAGAAGAAAAGAGGGACAAAGTGAAGGATGAATCTTATTAAGTATAGAACTTGGAAGAAATTCTTTCTCAAACTAAGAAAATTTCATTGATGGCAAAGGGTAATGACGAAGATGAAGCAACTTATCAAATCTGATCTTCAGGATCAGATGATGAAGAAATGTGTCATTCTACTTATGGCGTTTTGTTTGCAAAGCTCGAGGAGGAAAGGAGATAGGTTTGAATTTTGAGAATGAAGAAGACAGGGTGGCAGGAAGGTGTTTCATTTCGAGTGATGCAACAAAATCACTAATGACATCGAAGGTATGTGATCTTCTTATTTCATTGAATATTCCTTTTACTTCTTATCATGATGTTTTGTCTGATTTTGATAATACTTGTTCTTATCTTAATGAAATGTTAATTTCCATGAGTAGTGAGGCAAAAAATTCTAAGGTGTCTTTGTATGATGCTCAAAATAAGCTTGAAGAGAAGAAATCTAGAATCAAAAGTTTAGAGCTTTATATTACTAACATTATGTGTGATAGGGAGTCACTTAGGATGGATAATATGATCTTATTCAAACAACGTAACATCTATTGTAATTCAGCTAAAAGACTTTATGGGAAGTTGATAAAGTTGTATCATTCAGTAGACATTTGTGATGAACAACATAGGAAATTGCTTCCTTTTCTTGCTTTCAAAAGAGAACAAATAGATAACACTACTTATGATTGTGAAAGTAAAATAAATGATTATGATAAAATACCGAATGAATCTTATGCATATGGTATTGTTGATATAAATAAATGTTTGAATGTAGATGATCTTGTGACTATTGTGAATGGAACATTAACCAAAAATGAAAAAATTAAGATTTTGAATATGACTGAGAAATCAACATTAAGTACTCAACAAAATTTTGCTAATATTGAAGATAATTCTGATAATATTAGTGACATTGAAGAAGATGAATGTGTTGATTGCTCACGATTGTCTGTCATTAATATCACTTTATTGACTAAAAACAAAGATAATGATGATTCATTGACGAAATTAATAAATGATCAATCTTCGACAACTAAAAACTGTGATTCTCAAGATTTTATTGTTTTTGAGGATTATGTAAGTGATGATGATGAAGTTTCAAATGACAAACTTATTCCATGAATTGTTGAAGATCAAGTTTTTGAAGATTTAAAGGAATAAACAAAAGTGTTGAAAGACAAAGGAACACATTATCTCGAACCAAAAACAGTGGTTTATCCAAGGTTCAAAGATACTGATAATGTTGTTTACCCAAATCAAGTCTTCCTTACCAAAGGAAATGGTGATAATGTTGTACCTGAATTGAACAAGTTGGTAAGAAAATAAATCGAAAGTTACTGATAAAGGATTTTATTCAAATCAAAACACTATCGAAAATGGCTTAAACAAGAATTCAAAAAGTTTTCAACGACAAAGTGTTACAAAACGAGTTTGGGCAATGAAAAAAACAAAATCTTGTGTTGAAGCTGAAAATAAAGAAAAGTGTAAGGAATCATTGCCTAATGATCTCAAACATCAAATGGCAAAATCACAACCTTTCAAACAAGAAGTTGATTAATTACCTTCCGAAAAAGAAATTTCGAAAGCAAAATCACAAAATAAAGTGTATTGGAAAAATACAAAAGATTTTCACAAACAAAAGGTTTTTAACCAAAAATCTCAAGCATCAGAAAAGAAGTTTTCACAAAATGTAAAGAATTTTCAACATAAATTTTCTCTAAATCAAAATGTTTTTCGATAAGGTCCAAACAAATATAAAAATAATTTTCGACACGGTCAAAAAAAAATTTCAAAAAAAATGCTTCTCAAGGAAGTTTTCAAAATCATGGACAAATGAATTATGATCAAAACTGAAAAGGTTTCCAAACGGATACTCATTTTGGTTATCAAAATTGATATAATAAACGTTTTCATCAACATTTGCAAAAATTGTCACCCACAAGACATTTTGAGAAAATGAAAATTGTTGGAAAGAAATATGTGCCTTTCAAACCTAAAAATCCAAACTTTCCTAATCCATATTGAAATCAAAAGTTGAAAGCTTCATTTATCGAAGGCAAAAATAATATTAAGAATATCAATCATTGGCTTGAAGGAAAGAAAAAACTATTTAAATGACGAAAGTATTCACAAGAGCAAATTCAAAATGTTTATGAGAAGTATTTGAATGAGTCAATGAATGGAAGCACTTCGTCTCAAGAGCCCATACCAAATGTGGGTAAATGGAAAGAAGTTCAAAAGAAGAAAATTGATGTTTCTTAGAAAAAGGTTGAAAAAGTGAAAATCAAAGTTGAAACTTCGTCATTGCATGATTATATCTCAATTCCTAAAGTTGATGAAGTTGACTTAACTGACAATTTAAATTTAAAAGATCGCAATTGGGTTTTTAATTCTTCATTGCACAATATGTTTCAAACTAATGTCCAAGGAACCAAAAGGTCTTGGGGACATAAATTTTTCTAATTGATCGCAGGTACTATGTGACGAGCAATATGTCGAAAATTGGTATATTAATAGTGGATGCTCGCGTCATATTATCGGGAAGAAAGAGAATTTGAGAGACTTCCGTAAATTAGAAAATGTTGGAGTTGTCAAATTTGGAAACAATTACAAGTGTAAAGTCAAAGGATATAGGAAAGTTACAAATGGAAAGTTCACAGTCAATCAAGTTGCTTATGTTGAAGGGTTGAAACATAACTTGATAAGTGTTTCTCAACTTGTAGATGGAACAAGAAATCAAGTTTTAATTGATGAGGAAGGAAGTACATTTTCAAACAAATAAATGAAAGAAGTTTTATTGAAGTCAAAACGAAAGGGTGACATGTTTACTCTCGACATAAAACCAATAGTGGGCGTACCTTCTGTGTGCTTACTATCAAAAGCATCCTCGGATCTCAGTTGGTTATGGAATTGACGCCTTTCTCATCTTAACCTCAAGAATTTAAATAAACTTGTTCTTAATGATCTTGTTCATGGTCTACCTGTTTTAAAATTTGACAATGATTCATTGTGTGCAGCTTGTAAGCAGGGAAAACAACCTCGTCAGGGTCATCCTATAATAAGTGATTCAAAGATCATTGAACCGTTGGAACTTCTTCATATTGACTTGTGTGGTCCTTCGAATGTTGAATCACTCAATAAAAAGAAGTACATACTAGTTATTGTTGATGACTTTTCAAGGTTTACTTGGGTTTTCCTTCCTCTATAGAAGACTGAAACTGCTCAAGTGATGATTGACTTTATCAAGAACATTGAACTGCGCTTGAAAAGAAAAGTTCGAAAGATAAAAAGTGACAATGGAACGAAATTCAAAAATAGAATCTTAGATTTGTTTTTTACTGAACTTGGAATTTCACACAATTTGTCGTCTCCATACACACCACAAAAAATGGTGTACTCGAAAGAAGAAATCATTCCTTGTTTGTTATAGACAGCTGATCAAGGATGAAAAAGAATCAAGTCCCCTCTGCAACAAGTGCTCCAGTCCTAGCCATTGGGAAAAGCAGGGGAAAGAAGAGGAAGGTAAATCCTCAATCAAACTGGAAGGGAAGAGCCATGTTGGATCGTCTAGCAGTGGGTCCAAGACCAAGCCCAGTTATGATATTCCAGTTGTGAGTGATCCCAAAGAGGACGTTTGCTATTATTGCAACGATAAATGCCACTGGAAACGAAGTTGTGCCAAGTACTTGGAGAACACAAAGGATGGAAAAGTCAATCCATCGGCGGCATGTATATACACTATTCAAGTCAATAACTCACAACTTACTCACTCTTGGGTCATTGATACAGGATGTGGTTTTCAAATTTGTTCTGATTTTCAGAGACTAAAAGAAAGAGAGGAAGTGGAGCATGGAAGAATAAATCTGATCATGGGGAATAGGCGATCTTCACCTATTACCAAGATTGGAACTTATAGTCTAGTTCTTAGTTGTGATGTTAGGGTTGATTTGTTAAATTGTTGTTATTCATCAGAGATGGCGCGAAACATTATTTTTTTTCATGCATTTTTCAGACAAGGTTTTCGATATTCTTTTGATGATTTGAATGGATCGATTTTAGCTTATAAAAATGGTGTTTTTATGTTTAAAGCCTGACCTTGTAATGGTGTGTATGAAATAGTAACTTGTGTTGATAACTTAGGCAATAGTGTATTTCACATTAATTCATCTAATGGTTTAGACAAAGCATGTTTGTGGCATTGTCGTCTTGGGAACATTAACAAGAAATGTATCGCCCAACTCAAAAAGGATGGAGTGTTGGAATAATTTGACTTAAGGTTAGATGATAAATGTGAGTCACGTCTTTTGGGCAAGATGACAAAATCACCTTTCACTGGGTCTTGTGAAAGAGGTGAAGGTTTGTTGGATCTCACACACACAGATGTATGTGGACCTTTCAGATCTACCACAAAGGGATGATAATCGATTCTACGTGATATTTATGGATGATTATAGAAGATATGGGTATATCTACTTAATCAAACATAAATCAGAAACCTTTGAAAAGTTCAAAGAGTTTAAACACGAGGTCAAGAATCAATTTGGTAGGAAGATAAATATGTTCCAATCTGACAGAGGTGGAGAGTATCTTAGTATCGATTTTCACGACTATCTTAAGGAATGTGGAATATTTTCACAATTGACTCCTCCTAGGACACCACAACTTAATGGTGTGGCTGAGAGGCGTAATTGGACATTGTTAGACATGGTTCGTTCCATGATGATTCGAGCTTCTCTTCCTATTTTTTATGGGGGTATGCCTTAGAGACAGCCGTCCATATCCTTAATCTTTTCCCTACCTAGAAGGTTGTCAAAACACCTCACGAGATGTGCCCAGGGAAAGTTCCCTCACTAGCCCACATCAAGGTTTGGGGTTGTGAAGCATTCGTTAGACGAGAGACTCATGACAAGCTAGAACCTAGAAGTGAGAGGTGTATTTTCATTGGCTACCCACAGAAGTCTTTTGGATACTTGTTCTACATACCTAGTGAGAACGTAGTCTTTGTAGCCTGAAGGGGAGTCTTTCGCGAGAGAGAGCTCATATTCAAAGAGGACAGTGTGAGTGCAATTGACCTTGAAGAAATTCAAGAGTCAGCCAATAAAGGAACCTTAGAAGACACTAGCCCTCAACTAGAGGATGAGATTCCTATGGAGAACATTGACAATTTATTACCTCTTCGTCGATCCTGTAGAGTTATCATGCCACCTGAGTTTTATGGTTTCCATACAACGCCAGATGGTGACATGTTTATCAGTGATGATACATTGGTAAATTTGGATGAGCCAGTTAACTGCAAGGAAGCGATGGCGAGCCCTGAGGCTGCTTAGTGGAAAGAGGCAATGGGCAATGAGATCAAGTCCATGTATGATAACCAAGTATGGAATTTTGTTGATCATGTACCAGGTCGAATGACAGTTAGGTGCAAATGGATCTTCAAGAAGAAGACTGGCATGGATGGAAAGGTACACACCTTCAAGGCACGACTGGTGACGAATGGCTTTATTCAAACCTAAGGGATTGACTATGATGAGACCTTCTCACCGGTGGCTAAGATAGAGTCTATCAGGATAATTCTTGCCATAGGTGCCTTTCATGATTATGAGATATGGCAGATGGATGTCAAAACCGCTTTCCTAAATGGGAAGTTTGTTGAGGATGTTTACATGATTCATCCAGAGGGTTTTCACATGAAAATTTTCTTAATAAAGTGTGTAATCTTGAGAAATCCATTTATGGACTGAAGCAAGCGTCTTGCAGTTGGAATCTTTGCTTCCATGAGAAAGTCAAAGAATTTGGTTTCTCTAGGAGTGAGGATGAGTCTTGTGTGTATGTGAAGGCTAGTGGGAGTATAGTGACTCTCCTAGTATTATATGTTGATGACATACTCCTAATGGGAAACAACATTCCGCCCTTGCAAGAAGTGAAATCTTGGCTTGGGAAGTGTTTCGCCATGAAGGATCTAGGGGAAACGACCTATATTCTTGGGATAAGGATTCTGAAGGATAGAAAGAAAAGACTTATTGGTCTTAGTTAGAGTATATACATGGATAAAGTACTAAAATGTTTTAGTATGGAAAATTCTAAGAAAAGAGAACTACCTATTCATAGTACAATTAAGTTGAGTAAGACTCAAAGCCCCAGTACATATGAAGAGATAGTTGACATGAGTCGAGCCCCATACACTTTGGCTGTAGGTTCGATCACGTATGTTATGACGTGTACTCACCCTGATGTGTCTTATGCTTTGAGCATGGTCAATCGATTTCAGGGAAATCCTGGCAGAGCTAATTGGACTGCAATGAAGAACATTCTTAAGTATTTGCGAAGGACAAAGGAAATGTTTCTAGTCCTTGGTGGCAGTGATACATGATGGGTTTTACACAAAATAACATCCTATGTGCTCATGCAAACCCTAAATCTTGGATCTAGGCTTCTCTATTGTACATGCAATTCATCCAAGACTTTCTAACCCTAGATCTAGTGTATATAATTTGAAATGTACATAACAAAACAGATCTAGATGATTACCTCTTCTTCAAAGCTTGAATCTTCTTGTCTTGGAGCTTAGAGTCACAAGTGTCACTCCTCTAATGGCTTACAAACACCAAGGAATCAAGAGGATGATATTGGAGAGAGAGGAGGCACAATTTCGGCTATGGAACTCTCTAGGGTTTCAAGTGGCCGAAAATTGGAAGCCTTAGGGTTCTATTTATACTGGTGCTGCTAAGGTTTCAGCCTAAACCCTAATGGATAACTTAGGCCTTAAGCTATTCAAGGAAGCTTTTGGAATAGGGCCTTATGGCCGAAATTATGGATGGACTCATCCTAATTTAGTCCATGCCTAATCCAAGAGGCTCCTCAGCCCAATACTCAACTATCACACATTTGACAGTTTAAGTCCCTGATATTAAATTAATGCCTTTTAGCCACAAAATTAATTTCTTAATTAATTCTTGTCCAATATTAATTTAATTATATGATGTCTCTTTTAATATATTATTCATATAATATATTAATAAACAATACTAAACTCTCTATTCATAAATCACCTTGTCAAGTTGCTTCTGGTGAAGGCAACCCAAAAGGACCATGCACAACCGGGTCAAGTACTTACCAAATATAGTTACGGGCTTAGACACTAATCCAACAGTATCCCACTTGGATAAATCTAGTAACTACAAATGTAAATACAATCTGATTAGCAATCGTAGCTCTCAAAGACGCTGTCGAAATCTGATCTTATCAGTAACCTGTCCTCTAAATAAGGGATCGTATAGTCCTCCGTTCTAGATATCGTGCGGACAAATACATGGAACATAGTCATACTTGTTGTCCAGCAGTTGTTTCTCGATCTCTGATTCGTCTGACATAGAACTTAATTGAACACATCAATTCAGTCCTGACCGGGCCCGGCACAAAAGTCAAAACAAAATCATCGAGGGGCCCTTATATCGCTTTTACCCTCTTAGGATAAAAGGAACAGATAAACTTCGACTTATATGCATTTACTATCCACTAATCAAATCATACACAACAATGCGTTTTATAACATCAAGTTACTGATGCGTTTACGCATTATCAATGCACAACCAATTAGTAAACAACAAACCATATATCTAGGTTTTAAGACCATATGATATTATCGTCTCGCGATCACTCGTGATAAATTCCATGAAGTGATACCAGCAAGCGCGGGTCTAATCCAATGCTCAAATCGAACTCATAAGCACTCATGAACGTTGTAGCAAACATTTGTCATGTCTAATACACTTTAGACAATCTACACACCAATTCATGACAATCTTCTTTCATACCTACTCCCAAAGTATGAGCGATTGTGGAAGATTCGAATAATCTTATTATTCAGGAAGTCAAAACATACAAAATGAAACAATAGGTAAATAATTAACATAAGACAGTAACTTTACTTATAAATAATACCCTTTTATTTAATCATCAAATGTCAATTACATTTATCTATTACACGTTTATAAACTATCTAATCTAAACTAATATCGTCCTTCAGCCTGATGCTCCTAGCGTGCTGCAAGTGCTTAACCCTACTCAGTCCCTTCGTAAGGGGGTCTGTTGGGTTATCTTCTGACGATATCATCTTCACTACGAGGAGACCTTCTTCCACCCGATGTCGAATAAAGTGATATTTTCTGTCGATATGTCGAGATCTGCCATGATCCCTTGGTTCCTTGGTCAAGGCAACCGCTCCTTCATTATCACAGAAAATTTCCATTGGCTCCTTTATGTCTGGCACAACTCCAAGGTCTCCAATGAAGTTCTTCAACCATATCGCCTCCTTTGACGCTTCGCTCGCCGCTATATACTCTGATCCGCACGTTGAATCAGATACGGTCTCCTGCTTGGAACTCTTCCAAGTCACTGCTCCTCCATTTAGAGTAAAGACCCAGCCCGACTGTGAACTGTAGTTGTCCCTGTTGATTTGAAAACTGGCGTCACTATACCCTCGCACCCTTAAGGCATCACTCCCACCGAGGACTAGAAACCATTCCTTGGTCCTCCGAAGGTACTTAAGAATATTCTTGATTGCGGTCCAATGTGCTTTTCCAGGATTCCCTTGATATCTGCTAACCATGCTCAAAGTGAAGGCCACATCAGGGCGAGTACAAGTCATAGCATACATAATCAAGCCAACTACGGAAGCGTATGGTACTCGTCTCATTTCTGCTATCCCGACTTCGGTACTCGGGCTTTAAGTCTTACTCAACTTGGCATTACTTTGGATTGGTAACTCCCCCTTCTTTGAATTCTGCATACTAAAACGTTTTAGTACCTTGTCCAAGTAAGTATTCTGACTAAGTCCTATTAGTCTCTTACCTCTGTTTCTCATTATCCTTATTCCCAGAATATAGGCAGCCTCTCCAAGGTCTTTCATAGCGAAGCACTTCCCAAGCCAGGATTTAACTTCCTTCAGGGTTGGGATGTCGTGTCCTATGAGTAGTACGCCATCGACATACAATACGAGAAAGCTAACTATACTCCCACTGGCTTTGACATATACACATGATTCATCCTCGCTTCGTAGAAAACCAAACTCTTTGACTTTCTCATCGAAACAAAGATTCCATCTGCGAGATGCTTGTTTTAGTCCATAAATAGACTTCTCAAGATTACACACTCTATTGGGATGCTTCGCATTGACAAAACCCTCTGGCTGAGCCATATAAACATCCTCAGCCAACTTCCCGTTAAGGAAGGCGGTTTTGACATCCATTTTCCATATTTCATAGTCATGAAATGCAGCAATGGCCAGCATTATCCTGATAGACTTTATCTTCGCAACTGGTGAGAAGGTTTCATCATAGTTAACTCCGGGAGTTCGAGTGAAACCCTTCGCAACCAATCGTGCCTTATAGGTGTGTGCATTCCCATCCATGTCGGTCTTCTTCTTGAAGATCCACTTGCACCCGACCGTCTAACGACCTGGTACATTGTCAACCAAATTCCAAACTTGGTTGTCATACATGGACTGAATCTCTCTGTCCATAGCCTCTTTCCAATTCGAAAACTGAGGGCCTGCCATGGCTTCCTTATAGGTGTTAGGTTCGTCCAGATTCACTAGTGTACTATCACTAATGAACGTATCACCCTCACTCGCTATATGAAAACCATACAACACGGGCGGAACACTAACTCTACTGGAACGTCTAAGAGGTAAGGACTCGTCAATCGGTTCAACCGGAGTTTCCTCCTCGGGTTGAGCGCCAGTGTTAGAGGTTCCTTCATCGCTCGACTATTGAAGCTCTTCAAGATCGATTTGCCTCCCACTGTCCCCTTGGCTTATGATTTCTCGCTCTCAGAAAATCCCTCTCCTCGCAACGAAGATAACATTGTCACTCGGTCTATAGAAGAGATATCCAAAGGACATTTGCGGGTAGCCGATGAAAATACATCGCTCACTACGAGGTTCGAGCTTGTCGTGAGTCTCTCGTCTTATGAAAGCCTCGCAACCCCAAACCTTGATGTGTGCCAACGAGGGAGCTTTCCCTGTCCACATCTCGTGAGGTGTTTTGGCAACCTTCTTCGTAGGGACTAAGTTAAGGATATGGGCGGCAGTCTCTAAGTCATACCGCCAGAATGAGATAGGTATCGAAGCACGACTCATCATGGAACGAACCATGTCCAGCAAGGTTCGATTACGCCTCTCAGCCACACCATTCAACTGCGGTGTCCTAGGTGGCGTCAATTGCGAAACAATTCTGCATTCCTTGAGGTAGTCGTGGAATTCAAGACTTAGGTACTCTCCACCTCGATCAGATCGAAGTATCTTGATTTTCCTGCCCAATTGATTCTCCACTTCTTGTTTAAACTCTTTGAACTTTTCAAAGGTTTCTGACTTATGCCTGATTAAGTAGATATAGCCATATCTTCTATAATCATCGGTAAAAGTCACGTAAAAGCGGCATGCATCCCTTGTGGTGGATCTAAATGGTCCACATACATCTGTATATATGAGGTCCAATAAACCCTCACCCCTCGCACAAGTGCCAGTGAAGGGTGACTTGGTCATCTTTCCAAGTAAACAAGATTCGCACACGTCATCGTCCCTAAGGTCGAATGACTCCAATACTCCATCCTTTTGGAGTTGGACTATGCATTTTTTGTTGACATGTCCAAGACGACAATGCCACAAGCATGCTTTATCTAAATCATTGGAAGAATCAATACACAACACATCATTTCCTAAATTGTCTACAACCATCACAGTTTCATATATTCCATTACAAGGCAATGCTTCAAAATAGAAAACATCATTAAGATAAACATTAATAGAACCCTTTTCATTATCAAATGAATATCTAAAACCTTGTCTATATAAACCATGAAATGAAATGATGTTTCTTGCCATATCTGGTGAATAGCAACAATTATTTAAATCTAATCCTAATCCACTACTGAGCATTAAAGAGTAAACTCTGATCTTGGTGACAGGCGACGATCTTCTGTTCCCCATGATCAAATTTATCTTCCCATGCTCCACATCCCTATTTCTTCTTAGGCCCTACAAATCAGAACAAATGTGAAAACCACATCCTGTATCAAGAACCCAAGAAATAGCATGTGATGAATCATTAGATTTAATAGTGTAAATACCTGCGTAGGATGGCTTGATCTTTCCATCCTTGATGTCTTGCAGATATTTCGAGCAGCTTCGTTTCCAATGCCCTATTTCATGGCAGTAGTGGCACTCTGCCTCTTTGGGGTTGGAGTTGGGTTTAGCAGGACCAACCTTGGTTCCACTAGAAGAGGAGCCATTTTGGGCTTTCCCTTATGGTGGCTCTTTGAGGGAGCCTTCCTCTTCTTACCCTTCCCTTGCCCAATTGCCAGGACTGGGGCAGCAGTAGGAGTTGGAGATGATGCAACAGATTTATCTTTGAGGTTGCTCTCAGCAGTCCTCAATAGTCCTTGAAGCTTGCTCAAGGTGACCTCTTCCTTGTTCATGTGGTAGGTCATGCGGAGCTGGCTATAGCAGGGAGGCAAGGAATGAAGGATGATGTCAATTGCCAGCTCTTCATCAAAGTTCACATTCAACTTTAGCAGGCGGTCGACATATCTCTGCATCTTTTGCAGATGAGCAGTAAGGGACTCTCCATTACCCATTTTGGTAGTGATCATCGAAGTGATGATCTCGTACCTTTCTTGCCTAGCGATGTGGTGGTACCGGTCCAGCAGATCCTGATGCATTTCATAGGGGTACATGTCCTCATAGGACTTCTGGAGTTCTGCAGTCATAGTCGCTAGCATGATGCAATGGACTTTCGTGGCATCACGCTCATGGGCCTAAAAGGCCGCGATCTCATCAGCAGAGGCAGTGTTGATGTTGATTTCCTTTAGCTTTTCATCGAGGACATACTCTTTGTCCTAGTAACGAGTGACCATTCGAATATTGTGGATCCAATCATTGAAATTAGACCTGTCAAAGATCACTCTCCCACACAAGTTCATGAGTGAGAACGAGCCAGAGGAAGTTGAACCAGAAGCGTTGTTGTTGTTGACGTTCGACATCTGAAAAGGAAAAAGAACAAATTTGATTAGAAATGAATCCCCAATTAAACACCCAAATGAGAAATTAGGGCTAGGATCCAACAACATTATTTACAAATTAGAAGAGGGATGTCGTAATCTAACAAGTAAATAATTTGAAGGTAAGTGAATGACAATTCACTAATTTCCACCATGAAAAACAAATTAAAGCTAAGTTTTAAATGTACTGAAAACTCCTAGATCTTTTGAGATTCATTGAACGTTTCAATGACATGTTTAAATCTCGATATGCCCCTCAAGTTTGTGACTGGGATGCCGAGGATCACAAAGCGGGTGTGAATAACCATGTAAATATACATGGTGCCCTTATTGTTACAGTCACCTATTCGATGTGCCGGTTAACCACACACGCTCCATCGAACTATGGTAAACAATGAGTCACCCTTTGCCACCTTTGCTTAGAACCCAATTAGTGTGTCTGTTAACCACACACGCTCCACTAACGTCTTAGCAAGGGTACAAAGTGTAATTTCATGGAATTGCATCAATTCACTTTTGCCTAAAGTAACTAAGATTGAGAATTTTGTAAAAAAATTTAGTTACTTTTATAATTTCATTATACTTTTAATGAGGAAAGGGTTGCCATATCCTACCCGTTCGGCTAACGACCCTCCACTAGTCAAGGGTGCGGTGGATAAGAGTGGATACCCAATGGCGGTCATTTTACAGGTCGTTTCCTTAAACACCCCTTATATACCAGCTTCGTGAATGAGGCCTACTAACAGTAAGACTAGCATTTAAGTTATATATATATATATATATATATATATATATATATATATATATATATATATATATATATATATATATATATATTAATCTTATAATATTATAAAGTATAAGGTTGAATTTTTAAACTTGTAAAATTCTAGGGTTTGAAATTTAAATAGTTCAAATTAAACTTTTAGTCAAAAATTTAAATTTCAAAACTTGAGGGCAAGTTTTGAACTTTTCAAAACATATAGGATCAAATAGCAAATAATTTAAAATTAAACATTTAATTTAATGATTATCTAAATTTGACCTAATCAATTTTATTTACAAGATAATTCATCAAATAATTTAAATAATCAAATATTATCACATAAGGAATTTATTATTCAAATAAATAGTAATTATCTTTTGTTTTGGAAAGGATAAACATATAACAGCATTAAAATTCGGATTTTATTAGTCAAAAACGATTTTGGTAATTATCCTTCAGCAAAACAGCAAGAAATCCCGAAAATCCCTCTGACAGACGTCCCGACTCGCTGAGTCCCCTTATGGACTCGTCGAGTTCATCCTACTCGTCGAGCCCACTTTGGGACTCGCCGAGTCTGTCAGTCAGGGGGCCAAAAATTCGATTTTAAAGAATGAATGAAAACACAAAGCATCAATACAATAGAAGCCAACCTGGCTCTGATACCACTGATGTGTTTTACACAAAATAACATCCTATGTGCTCATGCAAACCCTAAACCTTGGATCTAGGCTTCTCTATTGTACATGCAATTCATCCAATACTTTCTAACCCTAGATCTAGTTTATATAATTCGAAATTGACATAACAAAACAGATCTAGATGATTACCTCTTCTTCAAAGCTTGAATTTTCCTGTCTTGGAGCTTAGAGTCACAAGTGTCACTCCTCTAATGGCTTACAAACACCAAGGAAGCAAGAGGATGATATTGGAGAGAGAGGAGGCATAATTTTGGCTATGGAACTCTCTAGGGTTTCAAGTGGCCAGAAATTGGAAGCCTTAGGGTCCTATTTATACTGGTGCTGCTAAGGTTTCAGCCTAAACCCTAATGGATAACTTAGGCCTTAAGCTATTCAAGGAAGCTTCTGGAATAGGGCCTTATGGCCGAAATTATGGATGGACTCATCCTAACTTCGTCCATGCCTAATCCAAGAGGCTCCTCAGCCCAATACTCAACTATCACACATTTGACAGTTTAAGTCCCTGATATTAAATTAATGCCTTTTAGCCACAGAATTAATTTCTTAATTAATTCTTGTCCAATATTAGTATAATTATATGATTTCTCTTTTAATATATTATTCATATAATATATTAATAAACCATATTAACCTCTCTATTCATAAATCATCCTGTCAAGTTGCTTCTAGTGAAGGCAACCCAAAAGGACCATGCACAACCGGGTCAAGTACTTACCAAATATAGTTACGGGCTTAGACACTAATCCAACAATACATTGAGAGGGACTGGATATAGTGACACCAACTTTCAGACATATCAATACAACTTATGTTCTCAGTCGGGTTCGGTGTTTTTGTTAAACGGTTGAGCGGTTAATTGGAAAAGTTCCTAACAGGAAATGGTGGCTGGTTCTACTTGTGAATAATAGTACATCGCATCGAGTGAGACATCAAAGGAATCGGCTTGGTTGAAAAGCTTTATTGGTGATCTCGGAGTAGTCCCAGCCATTCAAGCGCCATTGGAAATATTATGTGATAATGAAGGCGTGGTTACTTTGACCAAAGAACCCAAGGATCATGGTAGATCCAAGCATATCGACAGAAAGTACCATTACATTAGACATAGGTTTGAAGAAGGTCATCTCCTGGTGAAGAGAGTATCCTCAGAAGATAATCCTACAGATCCTTTCAGAAAGACTCTGAGTAGGGTAAAGCATAACCAGCATGCTAGGACATAGGCTTAAGAGATGATATTAGTTTTAGTAGTTATTTGATAGTTTGAAACTTGTAACAAAATAAATGTAATTGATTTTGGTGATTAAATAATATAGATTATTTATGAGTATGGTTAATTAAGTTGGAATTGTTCAATAGTTGAACAATAGAAGGATTCTAAATCCTTCCTAGGGGGAATGGAATTCAGGAGCCTCCTAGGGGTTCTATAATACCTCATGTGGATAATAAGGAAACTAGATAAAGCCAGATTTGTAATAATATTATTTTATTTCAAATTAGGGTTTTTAGGGTTTTCCTATCAGCTATAAATAGGACCTCCTGGGTTCCTCGTTTTGGTTCAAGACTACACTCATACAAGAAGAGCCGAAATTGTGCTCCTATCTCCTCTCTCTTCTCAAGTCTTCTATTGTTAGGGTTTGGGTACAAACCATTAGAGATATCAAGCTTTTGGTGTTGGCTTTCCAAGTAAATTGAAGAAAGGAATTCTTGATTATTTACAACAATAATCAAAGAGGTATGTAAACCCTAATCCATGTAATTTCGATTATATTAGGTTTGCCTTAGGGTTTGTGATGTTCAATTGTTTATTGCTTTCAATAAAGAAAGCTTAGATACAAAGAAGGTTGCATGTGAACTTAAGGGTTACGTTGTTTTCGCCACATGTCTTAATTATAACCTATAAGTCCTATCAGATGTATAGGAATCAAAATCTGCTGAATCACTCATGTTATGATCTTCTACATCCTAGGTCTTCCTGTTCCATCATTTGGCTTATGTTCTTCATGTAGCATTCAAACTGGATGACTCTATGAAATTACGTTGATACTTCCACATATTATGGGTACGTATGAGACATCTCTATTTTTTCCCCGGGAATCTTTAGAATTACCACTGCTTAGCTTGCAATTCGGCTCTGACCATCAAATGAAATGTGAATAATTCGTCCTCTTCTCTTTGAAATAAGGGGCGATTCCAGTTATGTCGGTGCTTAAAACAATTTTGTCTTCTCCATATTACTATATCTCTAGTGTCAATAATTTTATATGAGGAACTACTGAACTCAATCACTTGTTGTCATTACTCTTCAGTTTTCTATTGAGGCCTATCCTGTAGAGGTACTCAAATTAGATCAATAATCGATTTATACGTTTCGTCGTAGACCTAATTGATTACTTCCAAATACACAAATCAATAGTTCAAACTGCACTCAAAGGTAGGGCATTTCCCATTTTTATAAGAACTTTTGTACCAGAAACAATGGTATCTCCAATTATAGCACCCCCCCCCCCTAGGATGTAAAATATATCTCTTCTCACCATCCATATAGTCTATGAGACAAATGTATGCATTTCGATTCAGATTGTATTCTGTGGTTACGATTCTACCATATATGTCTTTTTCATTCCGTCGAAAATCTATTTTACGGTATAGACGCTTATATGTTATGACCTCCCCCCCTCTATGCCCTGCGGTAATGATTCCTCTGGCATTATGACCTTTACCACAATGATGTTGTCCATAGATCAAATTATTTCGTGGATTGGATTTCACTTGACTACCTACGGCTCCATTGTGTGTGCTCGGGGTAGAAGTTTTGTATAAACGTATCGCCATGCTATTAAGTATTTTGATTTAAGTTATTTTCTGTCTAAGAGGTGGAATAGAATAACCTAGTTGAAGCGTAATGGCCATACGTCTGTAATGCTTTGTCTGTCCCATAATGGGTCCCATTCTTCTAGCCTTTCCCCGCAGTCGATGACTATTCATCGCGATTACCTTGACACCAAAGAAGAGTTCGACCCAATGCTTTATTTTTGTCCTAGTTAATCCCGATTCAACATTAGAAGTATATTAATTTTTCTTCAATAACTGAATACTTTTGTCTGTAAATACTGCATGCATCATTCCATCCATAAATCGATTTGGTTCCCTATGAGTTTTAGTGTAATGCCCGGTTCCCGGTACGTATTTTTATTGTAAGTTTTTGCATATTTACACAGAGACTCGACGAGTTGGAGGCCCAACTTGTCAAGTAGATGCGAAGGATTGGACACATGTGAGTCATGTTTAGGGTTTGCACCCTATTTAAACACATTACCCAGCCTCCCATGCAGCCCCCATCGTCTCCCTTAGTCCAGAAAACCCTAACTCGTGACCCTTGAGCTTTTACAAGTGTGTGAGTCATTTTTTAGAGTATTTATGTGATCTTGAAGCTAGAGGAGGAAAAAGAAGGAGCTAGAAGGTTCAAGGAAGCAGTATATCCAGGGTTCAAGCTCCATTTCCAGTCCCTTTAAGGTATAAAGTTGCTTCCTTGACTTCTCTATTGCTAGATCTCTCTATATTTGAGTTTAGGGCCATCTTTTAGCAGTTTTGTGATCCTTTTTGAGTATGGAGTGTAATATGAAGTTGTAATTTCATATCCAGATCCCTTTCAGCAACTTTAGCCATAAAGTTTATGAAATTATCATGCTTTAGCCCTTCCCTTTGGCCTAGACTTCATTTTAGACTTGGAAATGGTGTTCTTAACTCACAACACCTTGCATGCACGTAAATTTTGTAACTTTACGTGCAATATCGACCCTAGGAGGTCAAATCTATGTTCTGGATGCATTAAGCCCGACTGAAATCAACTTGGGAGACTTGGACTTTCGGGGACTCGGAGAGTCGCTCATAGGACTCGGCGAGTCGGGTTATGGTTCCCCAACCTTTTCTGTTCTGATCGATCTGGTTGAGTCTAGAAGAGGACTCAACAAGATGGACGTGAATATGGACATGAAGATCAAAAGAACTCGACGAGTTCAAGGATTAACTTGGCGAGTTCAAGGCAATGTCCCAACTTATATGAAGAAGAACTCGACGAGTTCAAGAACTCTGCGAGTCAAGGACTAAAAGCTTCAACTTGTATGAAAAAGGACTCGACGAGTTCATGGACGAGCTCGGCGAGTCAAGAGCAAAAAGGTCCCGATTCTGTATGAAGGAGAACTCGACGGGTTCTTGAAAGAATCGACGAGTTCTTGAAAGACTCGACGAGTAGGATTGAAGTTCCAGGATTTTGGTGGATTATGGAACTCGACGAGTTGGTGGACCAACTCGGCGAGTTGAGTCAACCAGATGTTGAATTTGACCAAAAATTGACTTTGACCAGGGGTGTTGACCTTAACTTTGACTTTGACCTGAGTTGACCATTGAAAGGGTTATGAGTATGAAATGGTATTTAAGGAAGGTTGTTATGTGTAGGAGTGTGACAGGAGTCGATTCCAGCGCCAAGGACAGTTTAGTTACTACACAACATTCAGGTGAGTTACCTTCCAGTAGGAGTGGGTCTACGGCCACAATGTTGGCCCACTAGTAGGAGTTGTTTGTTAGATGATTGTCTTTGTGATAATTATCTAGGTTTGCTATTACCTGATATGTGTTATGTGCTAGCATGTTGTGATGATATGTGATAATGGTAGTAGGGGGAATAGTCCCCGTGTCACGGTCGTAAGGACCGAAGGGTAGGTCGAGCACCCCAGAATGGCTTGACATGGGTAGGTCAGGCACCCCAGAATTGCCTGGCAGGGTAGGTCGAGCACCCCAGAATGGCTTGACATGGGTAGGTCAGGCACCCTAGAATTGTCTGGCAGTATGTTGTTATATGGTACGTGGTATGATGGGGGAACTCACTAAGCTTTGTGCGTACAGTTTTCAGTTTTGTTTTCAGGTACCTCTTCATCGAAGGGGAAGGAGTCGTCACGGTAGCAGCGCATCACACACACACCGGATTTCCGCATTATGAGACTCTTGGGATTGTACTCTAACATTATTACTATTTTATGATATCGTTTTGAGACACGTGACTAAGTTTTATGAAATGATATGAATCGATGATGTTTTTCAATAAACTATGTTATAATTTTCTTAATTAAAAACAAAATTTTTGGTCTTGAAAATTGGGATGTTACAAGTTGGTATCAGAGCCTTGGTTTGAGGGATTTGGACGCACCTTCGGTGGTGTCTGGACTCAAATTGATGGTTTAAAAGATTTTTACAAGAAAATAATTTTTCTAAAATTTAAAATAAAAAGGTTTTGAGCAAGAACAAGGTGTGTGATGCGTGCAACCGGCTGAGCTCAAGTAAGTTTTCCCCAAGATACCCATACATGTTATGTTATGATATGATTATGAGAACTGCATGCTAGATTAGGGCTAAGGATCTAAGAATGATGCCTTATATGCCTACTATATATGTATGAGAACTGCATGCGAGATTAGGGCTAAGGATCTAGGAATGATGCCTTATATGCCTACTATATATGTATGAGAACTACATGCTTGATTAGGGCTAAGGATCTAGGAAGATGCCTTACGTCTATATGTACTTATTGAGTTACATGTTAGAACTGATTTGTCAGTAATATGATGGCTTGAATAGGATATGCTTGGTATGGTTACTCAATGCTCAAATATTGCATGCTTTGTGCTTTTAGGAGTTCTAGTTATCTTTGATGGGTTTTGAGCACTACAACATTCCTATGGTGTACATGCAAACCCTAAAGCTTTGGATCTAGTTTGTCTAATGAACATGCAATAATCATCCAAAGCCATAAACCCTAGATCTAGCATATAATAATCGAATAACATATGAATTAGGATTTAGATCTTACCTTGATTGTTATGTAGCAATAACAATCTCAATTCCTTCTTGTAATTAGCTTCTGAAAGCTTAGTGTCACAAGTGTCACACCTCTAATGGAGTCACAAACACCATAAGCAATAAGGATGAAGAAGGAGGAGAGAGAAAAACATCTAGAAACCCTAAGGAATCAGTTAGCCTCGTTTTTGGTGCCCTAGGGGTCCTTAAATATGTGAGGCTATTAGGGTTTTGAACTAGTAAACTCTAATCTGACTGCTTAGGCCCTAAGCAGCCCATGGACTCCTCCTTTAGAGGCCTTGGACGAATTCTAATGGGTTTCCCCATAGATTTCGTCCACTCCATCCTCTATGGAGTCCATTAGCCCAATATCCAACTATCACACAATTGACAGTTCTAGTCCCCTTTATTTAATTAATGTCTTTTAGCCACAAAATTAACTCTGATTAATTCTTGACTATTATTAATTAAATAATATGATTTCTCTCTTAATATATTATTCATATAATATATTAATAAATCATAATTAATCTCTTTCTCCATAAATCATCCTATCAAGTTGCTTTGGTGAAGGCAACCCAAAAGGACCATGCTCGCAATCGGGTCAAGTACATACCAAAATAGTTATAGGCTTAGACACTAATCCAACAGTCTCCCACTTGGATAAGTCTAATAACTATTATGCGTATGACTTCAGATCCTGATCAGCAATCGTAGCTTTCAAAAGCCGCTGTTAACTCTGATCTTATCAGATACGTGTCCTTTAGATAAGGGATCATATATTCTTCCATTCTAGATATCGTATAGACGTGAGACATGGATTGAAATCATTCTCTCAGTCTATGTGTTGTTTCCCGATTTCCGATTTATGACGACTGAATAATTGAACAAATCAAATCAGTCCTGGCCCGGCCGAGCACTTTATGTTTGTCATCACTAAATCATCGAGGGGCCCACAGATATCGCTTTTATCCTACATTGGGTAAAAGGAACGGATAAACTTCGACTCAATGCTCGCTTGTACTTACTCACCGAATCACACACAACAATATGTTTTATAACACCAAGTTACTAGTGCGTTTACATATTATCAATGTGTAACCGACTCGCAAGATACAACTCACACATCTCGGTTTCAAGAATCTTATTATTCAGGAAGTCAAAACATGCAAAGTGAAACACAATAATAATCGAATCCAATATGGTCCCAAACTTTTAAGTATAAATAAAACTCCTTTTATTTAGTCACCATATTGATCACACATTATTCATTGTATAATGTTTCGATTAATCAACTTATTACTTGAATTATAACAACAATTGTCCCATGCTCTTAGCATGCACACTATGTTTTTCCTATGGTCCTTACCTTGTGAAATAGATCTATTGAGAACATTTTCAACAAAACTCATTTCACAATTCATAATCCTTATCAATTAGTGTAAGATTACAAAATTCTCGCCACTACTAGAATATGTTAGATTCTTACACTTTATGCAACGGCCCTTTCGTAATGTCACAACACAAAAGTCACCAAGACTCGGCCAATGAAATTACGAAATGCTCTATTGGAGATTGTTACAAGACAATTCCATAGATGTGAAGTCTCACATTCAAAGTACATTCCTTTGAACATCCTTCTTGTATAAAAGTTTCTAATCTAGACATAAACTCTTAACGTCCAACTCCCAATATGGAAACATTTCCATATTTTCCATATGACAACACATTTTAAATAGAATCTTATCTATTCATAATAATGTCAATATGGTCCATCCATGACTATACTTCTAACTGTCCACAAGTGACCAATCCTTGGCGAACCTCAGATTATCCTTGACAGTTGTTTAACTAATTCAGTCAAATCCGATTCTAGTCCTCTTTCCCTCTTAATGCCCTAGGCATTTGGAACATTTTAGAACGGTCGAATATTACAGCATATGCAATCGATCCTATACCCGAAGTGTGTGGGATACGATTCATAATAAGAAACGTGATACTTTACCAGTTTCTTGCTATAATATTGTCATAATATTTCTATTTGATGTGTTCTCAAAATTCGAACTATGAAGAGGGATGTCGTAATCATAATCGAACTTTGAGAATGCAAATAATAAATATATCCTTGACTAAATTCAATTAAAATTTCTCGATCTAAGCTTTTAGATTGGAAACGAAGTATAACATTCTCTCCCTTAATTATAGCAAAAACAACTTTTCAACCCCTGCAACTTTGCAAAGTGAAACTTTTGTTTTTCTATAATTAATATTGCTAACTTGCAATAATAATCATGCTCCCACTAACATGATGATTATATCCATACCAGCATAACATTTATGCTCCCACTAGCTTTGACACATATTCAGAAAACAGTTGGACTTCTAAAAGACAATACTAATTGACTTCCAAAGTTCATATTTCCAATACGATGTGCTTCAATAAGCCTTTATCTAAGCTTCTCAAACTCACACACCTTTCCTTAGACAGCTCACATGTGTGTCTAAACTAATTCAAAACTTATATTACTAAGTCCCAAATGTTCAGACTAATTGCCAAATCTCACAATTCGAACTATGAAGAGGTATGCCGTAATCATAATCGAATTTGAGAATGCAATTTACATAATCGTTATCTCCTTAAAATCTCTCTTAGTGAAAGCGTTTCCTCACAATCATTTTCATGAATGAGAGAAATCTTATGACACTTAGATTGTATGGTGCATGTGTTCCTATCCATGCAAATTTGTCATAAGCATAATCGTAAGATAATGTTTGTGACAAATTCAACCTCTTATGGACAGAACTTGTTCATTCTTAATTTCTTGCCATCAAGGGTCCCACCATTGCTTCCAAGTTATTTAGCAGCTCACCTATGCCAGTCAATGTACTTTCATTGATCAAGGTGTTTGCCCTTATGCATTTAATTGAGAACTCGTAGAACTCATATGCATAATCACTCAACTGGATTGGCACAGAAATAAAATTTTGTCAACACGATAGGTTACAATCCTCAAGTCGTGTGCTAGTGTTTAATAGGTTTACTTCTTGATTTGTTCTTGAAATTTTTCAAGATCTTTAGACTCCCACTGACCTCTTGACATATAAGATTCTCTTATCAAGAAACATTTCTTGACAAAACAAATATTCAAGAGTCAGTGTGTGTCTTTATCAAGACAAACCTACACACAATTTGGTACTGGTTGGTCTTTGTCTTATCCAAGACATCACAACTTACCAAATTCAAACGTGCAAGAGCAAGAAAATATTTTCCTACTTCACAATTGATGAGTGTGTTAAATTTCTTACGATGATGTCACTCAAATCACAATTTTGGAGTACGAATCTAAAACTTGATTTTGGAACGAAGTATGATTCATCTTATTGACTTAACCCATTTTAACAATTCTCGACTCCTCTTCTTAGCCATACTAGTGCACTAAGGTGTCCTTAGAGGATGAATTGTAATATGGTTCTTAAGACGATCATAAACATGATACAAAAGTACTCTCCCTTCTTCTTAGATTGGAGAAACTTTTATCTTTGATTCTTCTTATTCGTTCTGCCATTCATTGAAACTTTTCAATGCTTCAGAATTACACTTAATCTTGTAAGCATAATCATATTTACTAGACTTTTAGTAAATCATGACGAATAATCTCATTTGTTATTTATGGTGGACTTGATAGTGCACAACATTGTGAACTCGGTCTCCTAGTCCTTCACTTGACTCTTTGTCAAGGAATTGGCCTTAAAATTTCTAAGTACGAAGATTTCCATACATCACATGATTCAAATCATATGATTCCAAGCTTCTTTCCAATTGAAACTTGTGCAATGGGAATCTTTCCTTACTTATAAAATCACGACGCTTCCATAAATAACATAACTAAGAATCATATTCACTTAATATTGCTTATAATAGAAACACACAGACATCAATTTTCACAATTTCCATTGCAAGGAAATATAAATAAGATAAAATGAAAATTTATTTTATTGCGGAAAAAATATATATATCCTTACAATGCAAACGAAAACTATGCTATTACGTATTCCTAAGCAATTTATCATAACTCTAAGCAGCAGCTCAAAAATCCGATCATTGAATCCATGCCTTCGCGATCAGACTCTGCTCGCTCCTTCCTTTAAGCTTCCTTCCTTTTCTTCGATCCTTCAAAAACATCAAAATGTAATCTTATCACATCATGTATTAAGGATCTCCAAATAGGAACTTAATGGAGTTAGATAGTGGATTTTACCTGAAGCAGAGTCATACATCTTGACTCTCCCATCTCTTAGATCTCTCAGGTAGTCAGGGCAGCTTCGTAACCAATGCCCCTTCTTTTGGCAGTAGAAAAACATGGATTCTTATGGAATGGTACACGAGACTATCTCAGACTCAGCCTTTCTCTTGCGTAGAGAAAACTTTTCTAGACTTCCAATATTACCATTGCCCATAGAGGGTTGGGATATTGATTTACCAGAAAAATTTGCTGACCAGTGCGCCAAATCATTTCTGATTCAGCAGCAATAAGCAAATAAGTCAAATCAATAAGCGTGATGTCGTGGTCCATCATATAGTACTCTCTAACGAACTTACCATATGATTCGGGAAGTGACTGAAGAACCAAGTCAACAGCCAACTTCCTTTAAACATCGACACCCAACAATCCCAATCTATCAATATGTAACCTTTTATCCAAGACATGAGCACATATAGACTTTCCATTTTCATGTCTTTTGCCAATAGGGCTTGAGTGACCTTGAACTTTTCAAGTCTTCGAACACATGGGTCAGGGAGAATTATTGAAGGAGGTGGAGGAAATGAAGCATGATTTCCATTTCCATAATACAATCGTGGAACGTCATCTTCACGTGGAAAACATTTTCCAACGGATTTAGGAAGACCATAGTTGTCAGACTTTGACATCTATGAAACGGGAGAAAATTCAAGTTTTAGTTGATTGAGTCCTTAATAAAACACCCAAATGAGATATTAAGGCTAGGACCCAACACAATATCCTACAAATTGGAAGAGGGATGCCGTAATCCAACTCGCATAACATTTGAAGGTAGGTAAATGACGATTTACCAATTTCCACCATGAAAAACGAAAAGAAGGTTAAGTTTTAAATGAATTGAAACTCCTAGATCTTTTGAGATTCATTGAACTTTTCAATGTTATGTTTAATCTCGATTATGCCCTTCATTTGTGACTGGGATGCCGATGATCACAAATAAGGTGTGAATAACCATGCGAATGTACGTGCTGCCCTCAATGTTACAGTCACCTAATCGACGTGCCGGTTAACCACACACGCTCCATCGATCTATGACAAACATCGAGTCATCCTTCGCTACCAATGCCAAACCCAACTTAGTATGCCGGTTAACCACACACGCTCCACTAATTGTCTCGACAAGGGTACAAAGTGTAATTCCATGGAATTGCATCGATTTCACTTTTTCCTAAAGTAACTAAGATTGGGAATTTCGTAAAACATTTAGTTACTTTATTATACTTTTAATGAGGAGAGTGTTTGCCCTATCCTACCCGTTCGGCTAACGACCCTCCACCAATCAAGGGAGCGATGGGTGAGAGTGGACACCCATTAAACGACCATTTTATAGGCCATAACTTTATACCCCCCTTATAGATCGGCTTCGTGAATGAGGCCTACTAACGGTAAGACTAGCAGTTTAAGTTATACATATATAATATTAGAATTTTAATGTTATATATAGTATATGGTATATTTTTCACTTTTTAAAATACTAGGTGGTTTAATTTAATAAATTATATTTTTAATTTAATTAAATATAAACCATATCATTATGGATTTATTAACTCTCTTTTAATTATACCTTTAATTAACTGAATAAGACCATAAGGGTGTAATTTGAACTTTTCAAAACTAGGGTTTTAGAATTTAAAATTTCAAAACTTAAACTTTTAATCAAAATTTAAATTCCAAAACTTGAGGGCAAATTTTGAAGCCTTTCAAAATATTAGGGTTTAACTATTTAAATTTCAAAACTAAAACTTTTAAAGTTCAAATTTAAACTATAAAACCTAAGGGGTGTAAATTGAAACTTTTCAAACTTACTAGGTCAAATATTTGACTAATAATAATCCTATATTATCCATATTTAATCAAATCCATCAATTTTAATGAGGATAACCATTCCAAACTTAGAAATTCAGATTTTGGCAAGAAAAACGAGTTTTGGCAATTATCCTCAACAAAATCTGGCAGAAAATTCGAAAATCCTGGCACCAGAGCCCTGGACTCGTCGAGTCCATAATGGAACTCATCGAGTAGGACCTACTCGTCGAGTCCATTCATGGACTCGGCGAGTCTGCCAGTCAGAACCCAAAAAAATTCGATTTTCAAGCAAGCAATGAACAATTAAGCATCAAATACATCAAACAAACACCCTAAGCTCTGATACCACTGATGGGTTTTGAGCACTACAACATTCCTATGGTATACATGCAAACTGTAATGCCCGTGTTTCTAGGCTAGGCATTTATATTGACATTATAGTCTACGTTAACCTTTGTAACTCATTTTGAAGAAATGAAAAGAAATTATGTGAATTATGTGTTTTATGCTTAATTATTAGGGCTTAATTAATTAAGAATAAAAATGAGCGTCAAAAATTAAATTTTAGATAAAGACGATATCTATTAAGAAACTTGTAGTGGGCGTGACAAGGATTACGGATATATAAAGAATGCCGAAATCCGAGTTATAACGAAGAAGTTATGACATGTCGAAGTTTCATGACAAAACCGGCTCGGTGTTGAATGTCGTAAAAAGTGAGTTTTCGATAAACTACTTTTTAGCCTTAGTGATCTAAACGAAACTCGTAGTGTTCGTTAAACCGAGAAGTTCTATAAAAAGAATACCCAAATCTGACTTCGTATAAGAAAGTTATGATTTTTCGAAGTTTCAGCTTAGCAGTAGACAGCTAAAAACTCGAATTTTAGATCGAGTGATTTTTAGCCGACACGACCTAAACGAGAATCGAAGGTCTTGTCATTAGTAGCACAACGGTAAAAAGTCTAACAAAAACGGACGTCGGATGAAGAAGTTATGAATTTTTAACGAATTTCCTGTCCCGGTCTGCTAAAAATAATAATATAAAAATTAAAGTCAAAATTAACCGACGAAGTCTAAATGGAAGTTGTGGAGCGTAATTTTACCTACGCGTGCATATAAAGAACGTCAAAAACGGAGCTCGTATGCAAAAGTTATGGATTTTAGAAGTTTTTGCACAAAAACCGAGAACATTCCCATAGTCACAATTTGCCACGTCACCCTCGCTTAGAATGTGACACGTGTCCGAAATCAGTGAGTCATGCGAAGCCACGTGGCGAAATCTGCTGAGTCACCCTCGCATGAACAGTAACCGCGGTCCACTAAGAATCCGACGCGTGCCCTTGGTGCGTGTCCGAACCCTCGCCTGCATGCCACGAACCAACCCTACTTCGGACTAGACCTCGGTCCAGTAGGAGACTGCCAGCAAGCCCTCGCATGCGCAGCCATGTGCGAACCCACGTGCAAGCCTTCCTGCGAGCCGTCGGATCTGCAGTGCGTGGCCTCTTCTCAGCGGTTGGATCGGGACTTCGGACCCTATAAATAGAAGGGGACCTGCGAGCCTTCTCGGGTACTTTTGGAAATTTGCTATATTTCACCCCTTTCTTCATATTTTCTTCATATTAACATCCCCCGAAGCCCCGGTATCGATTATAAGCCCCGGAATATGCCACGAAGAGCCCGTAAAGCCCGGAAAATTTATCTTTTCGGTTTCGAAGGCCGACTTTTGCAGAGCCCGGTTTCTCAATAAAACTCCCGGTTTTATTAGAAACGAACATTTTAGGAAACGAATTGCTGCCCGATTATCATCAAAACATGTGAGTGTATAGTCACTTTCATTTTACACATAGATATGAAGTATTTACCTTATAATACGTGCTATGTGTAAATATATTAATTGTTTATTTGAGGTGACTGTTGAGTTGATGTTTTATACAAGTTTTAAACTGTATAAGTATTTTTATCTACAAATATGTTGGGTAGAACATGGGTAGATAGTGATGTGTGATAAAATAAAAGTGATGAGAGGCCTCGTTGTGATTTGTGATTCAGTCATCTAGCGGAGTTTGGATGACGACCACGGACTTTCTAGACAGTCCAGTGGGAAACATTAGCATGTCCGCAACCTGTAGGTGTTAATGAACTTGGGTGTTTATTCGTTGTACTCCATCCCCCTCATGGTTGCCTTTAGGACATGTATGGCTGAGGAAACCCCTTAGCAGTAGTGTCCATCCCGATGATATTCTTTAGGCTAGGTCCCTTGTGAAAAGTTTTTAGGGACGTAAAGTGAGGATAACGGGAATGGGTAATCAGGGTTATTGTTGATTGGTGAACTTAATAAGTTTATTATTACTGTGGGTTGAAAACCCTATATGCTCACCAGGCTCCCAAGCCTGACCCACTCAGTTTTTTTATGATTACAGGTAGTGGACCCCGAGCTTAGTCGGTGGATGACGTGGGATTTTTGGATTATAGGCCAGTAGTTGTAAATAACTGTAGTAAGGCTTATAAGGTCTTGTTTATGCTTTTGATCTGTATCGGAACATGACATCCCGAGGTTTTGATATATATGAAAAATATATACCTTCTTAATGAAAGGTTTTGATAAACTTTTATCATATGTTGTTTGGGGACCAATTTCCGCAACATCTTTTGAAAAGATTTCTCTGATTTTATTTTAAAAAGCATAAATTAAATCGGTCTTTTCTGGCCGAGAAATTAGGGGATGTCACAGTTGGTATCAGAGCATTAGTTTAAGCGAACTAAGAAATATCCTACGATTTCTAGACTTAAACTTAGAATGCTAAGCGATGATTGTGAGTTGAGTGTGTCTATTATATTTTAGGTAGTACACCTAAATTGACACGAGCACTGGTTTATTTTAGGAAAGATGCCTAAAATGCCCTTATGTGCTAAATGTTATGTGTTTGCCATGTGTGCCATTAATTGTTCGGATCTATGGTCTGTTGCCAACCGGATCTGAAAACCTTATGTATGTAGGATTCTAAGCGTATGATTACGAGATTAGAACTAACATGTAAACGTTTCGGAGTGATAAGGGAATTAAAATGTCTAACAAGGATAAAGACCTAAATTCGCCTTATTCGGTATATAGATTGTAATGGCAAGAACTCGTAGTGGAGTTGCGAATGCAAACGAAAACAGGGATCAACAGCCTCAACCTCAAGTAGTTGAGCAAGTACCTGTTGTAGGAGCTGCACCTGAGCCAATGACGATGGCTGGGGTACAAGCAATGATGCAGATGATGTTGGATTGCCAAATGGAGGAGACGAGGCGATTACTACAACAGAATAGGGAAGAAACTACGATGCCTGTTGAACAGCCCGTATTGAATGAAGGGCAATCAGTAGGAGGGAACTATAGTGGGACTCTTGGTCAAGCCAACCCACCGATAGTTAGACAAGACAACCAGGATGGAGGAGCTGATGGACGCGGGTGCAAATATAAAGATTTCATGGCATCTAAACCACCATGTCTATCTGGAAGTCCGACACCGGTGGAAGTCATGAACTGGATCTCCGAAATGGAGACAATGTTTGAAAGTTGTGAGTGCAGCAACAAACAAAAGACCGCACTTGCAATTCCTCTGTTAAAGTCTGGTGTGTTGAGCTGGTGGAAATTACTAGCTGATTCGATGCCCAAGGGAGAAGCTAGTAAGATGTCTTGGGAAGACTTTGTGCTACAACTGAAACTGCAATACTGTTCTGAGCAGGACCTTCTGGAAATTAATAATGAGTTCCAGAATTTAAAGAAGGGAAAGATGAGCGTTACTGAATACGCTGCTAGTTTTACTGAAAAGATGAAGCTTGTTCCTTACCTAGTTCCAACTGAACTCTCTAAGGTCAACAAGTTTGCCCTCGGATTACCAGCGGACTTTGGTCCGATGGTTAAGCAAGCAACCACTTTGAAAGCCGCCATCTGGGCTGCTAAGAATGTGGAGGTTCAGATCAGGGAGAAGAGTCTGGAGAGGGCAGAAGTTGGTGAAAAGAGAAAATTTGAAGGAACTTCAGGTTCCAACAAGAGAAGCAAATTTTCTAAGTCTAAGAAGTTTGGAGGAGGAGGAGGTGAAGTGAAATGGTGTGAGAAGTGCAAGAAAAAGCACTCTGGGAAATGTAGCGAGGAGGTGACTTGCTACAAATGTGGAAAGACTGGGCATTATGCCAACGTGTGTCCATCCGACAAGAGGGTATGTTTTGAGTGCCATGAAGCAGGGCATGATTTTAAAGACTGTCCAAAGAGGAAGGATGCAGCAAAGCCCAATCTACCACCAAAGCCGAAGGAGAGAGCCTTTCAGATGACCCTTGAAGCTGCGAAAGAAGAAGTCAATGTCGCTTCAGGTACCTTTCTCATAAACGAATTGCCTGCCCAAATTTTGTTTGATTCTGGAGCCAATTACTCCTTTATATCGCATGAATTTGGTAGAAAACTAGCTTTGCCTGTAGATAGACTAGTTAATGCCTTATTAGTCGAGATTGCTAGTGGCAAGTTTGTACCTGTTAGCCATCGTATGAAAAATATCCTTATTGACTTGGATGGGAATAAGTTCCACGAGGAATTGTTGCCTATCGAGTTAAATGGATTCGACATAGTTTTAGGAATGGATTGGCTTAGCGCCAATGACGCCGAAATATTGTGTAGGAAGAAAATAGTAAAAGTAAACCCGCCAAGGAAAGAGTCGTTTATGGTGTACGGAGACAAACGCAGAGTAAACTCTGGAATCATTTCCCTAATGAAAGCCAGAAAGTGTTTGGCCAAGGGGTGTACATCATATTTAGCGTTCGTGATCGATGCTAAGAAGGAAAAGAAGGAGGTGCAGGATATTGCGGTGGTGTGTGATTATCCGGAAGTCTTTCCCGAAGATCTTCCCGGATTGCCCCCTGATCGACAAGTTGAGTTTCGTATCGACTTATTACCAGGAACGATGCCGATAGCCAAAGCACCGTATCGATTAGCGCCAACCGAAATGAAAGAACTTATGACACAACTTCAGGAGTTATTGGACAAAGGTTTCATTCGACCTAGTTCATCACCCTGGGGAGCCCCTGTGTTGTTTGTAAAGAAGAAAGACAGGAGTATGAGAATGTGCGTCGATTACCGAGAGCTGAATAAAGCGACAATAAAGAACAAGTATCCGTTACCGAGGATCGATGACATGTTCGAACAGTTGCAAGGTTCGAGATACTTCTCGAAGATCGATCTTAGGTCAAGATACCATCAAGTGAAGGTGAGGGAGCAGGATATCGAAAAGACTGCGTTCAGAACAAGATATGGACACTATGAATTTTTGGTTATGTCGTTCGGATTAACCAATGCCCCAGCAGCTTTCATGGATTTGATGAACAGGGTTTGTAAACCATACCTTGATAAATCCGTGATAGTATTCATAGACGATATCTTGATCTATTCGAAGAGCAAGCAGGAGCATGACAAGCATCTGCGTGAAGTGCTAGAAGTTTTGAAAAAGGAGAAGCTGTATGCAAAGTTCTCCAAATGTGAATTTTGGATTCAAGAAGTCCAATTTTTAGGTCATGTGGTTAACCAAGAAGGAATAATGGTTGACCCAGCAAAGATTGAAGCTGTGATGAAGTGGGAACAACCAAAAAGTCCTATGGAGATTAGAAGCTTTTTAGGATTAGCTGGATATTATCGAAGATTTATCCAAGGCTTTTCTTCGATCGCTACTCCATTAACAGCTTTGACCCACAAAGGAGCTACTTATGCTTGTAATGAAAAGCATAAGGAGGCCTTTGAAAAGTTAAATAAGAGACTGTGTGAAGCACCGATTCTTTCGTTACGTGAAGGAGTTGATGACTTTGCAGTTTATAGTGATGCCTCTGGAGTTGGGGTAGGATGTGTTCTGACCCAAAGGGATAAAGTGATAGCGTATGCATCGAGGCAGTTGAAAGAACATGAAAAGAACTACCCCACTCATGATGTGGAGTTGGCAGCGGTAGTATTCGCCTTAAAGATATGGAGGCATTATCTTTACGGTACTAAGTGTAAACTTTTCACTGATCATAAGAGTCTTCAATATCTCTTTAATCAGAAGGAATTGAACATGAGACAGCGGCGCTGGCTGGAACTACTCAAGGACTACGATTGTGAGATACTTTACCACCCTGGTAAAGCAAATGTTGTTGCTGATGCTCTCAGTCAGAAGGTAAATCTTGAAAAGAGAAGGCCAAGAGCGTTGAAAATTGAAGTCGTCTCGACAATTGTGGAAAGTATAAAGAAAGCTCAGGAGGAAGCTTTAGAGAAAAATGACCGGAAGGAGGAACGTTTGGGAAAAACGTTGGTGTTTGATACAAACGGTCAAGGATTGAAGGTATTCAAACATAGGATTTGGGTACCTAAGACGGGAGGAGTAAGAGGTCTTCTGATGGAAGAAGCTCACAAAACCATGTACTCAATTCATCCCGGCAGTACGAAAATGTATAGGGCTCTAAAACCCTATTACTGGTGGCCGACGATGAAGCTCGATGTTGCTAAGTATGTGGCCGAGTGTGTAACATGTGCTAGGGTTAAGGCACAACATCAGAAACCGTATGGGAGTTTAGAACCTTTACCTGTACCCATGGGTAAATGGGAAGATATCACTATGGATTTTGTGACTAAACTGCCCAGAACAAGGAACGGTCACGACATGATTTGGGTGGTCGTTGATCGCTTCACTAAGAGTGCGCATTTCATAGCCGCTAACGAGAAATGGTCTATGGATAAACTTGCGAATTATTACGTGAAGGAAATTGTGAGGCTACACGGTGTTCCGTTAACGATTGTATCCGATCGTGACAGCCGTTTTACCTCAAGGTTTTGGAGAAGTCTACAAGAGGAATTGGGTACCAATTTGTGTTTGAGTACAGCTTACCATCCTCAAACCGATGGTCAGAGCGAACGAACGATTCAAACATTGGAGGATATGCTGAGAGCATGTACCCTAGAATTCCAAGGTTACTGGGATGAACACTTACCTCTAGTAGAATTTTCCTATAATAATAGTTTCCACTCGAGCATCAAGATGGCACCTTATCACGCTTTGTATGGGGAGAAGTGTCGAACGCCATCATGCTGGCTGGAAGCTGGGGAAAAGCAGTTTATGGGACCTGAGATAGTCCATCAAACTGCTGAAAAGTTGAAAGTGATAAGGGAAAGGATGTTAGCTGCTCAAGATCGACAAAAGAGTTAAGCTGACAAGAAAAGACAACCGATATCCTTCGATGTTGGAGATTCGGTTTTACTTAAAGTCTCGCCGTGGAAGGGACTTATAAGATTTGGTAAGAGGGGAAAATTGAGTCCAAGGTTTATTGGACCATTTAAAGTTATTCAGAGGATCGGGAATCAAGCTTACAAGCTAGAATTACCGGAAGAACTGGAGGGTATTCATAATACCTTTCATGTGTGCTATTTGAGAAAGTTCACGGGAGATGTGCCCGACATAATTCCCATTTCTGAGTTAAGGTTGGATGAAAACAAGAGGTTGATCGAAGAACCTGAGGCAATCGTTGACCGTAAGACTAAGAAGCTGAGACGCAAGATGGTCGATTTAGTGCTTGTGCGTTGGAAACATACGAATGGGCCAAATCTCACTTGGGAAACGGAGAGTGACATGATGAGTCGCTACCCGCATTTGTTTGCTGATGTGTGATTCCGGAGACGGAATCATCCTAAGGGGGAGAGAATTGTAATGCCCGTGTTTCTAGGCTAGGCATTTATATTGACATTATAGTCTAGCTTAACCTTTGTAACTCATTTTGAAGAAATGAAAAGGATTATGTGAATTATGTGTTTTATGCTTAATTATTATGGCTTAATTAATTAAGAATAAAAATGAGCGTCAAAAATTAAATTTTAGATAAACACGATATCTATTAAGAAACTTGTAGTGGGCGTGACAAGGATTACGGATATATAAAGAATGCCGAAATCCGAGTTATAATGAAGAAGTTATGACATGTCGAAGTTTCACGACAAAACCGGCTCGGTGCTGAATGTCGTAAAAAGTGAGTTTTCGATAAACTACTTTTTAGCCTTAGTGATCTAAGCGAAACTCGTAGTGTTCGTTAAACCGAGAAGTTCTATAAAAAGAATACCATAATCTGACTTCGTATAAGAAAGTTATGATTTTTCGAAGTTTCAGCTTAGCAGTAGACAGCTAAAAACTCGAATTTTAGATCGAGTGATTTTTAGCCCACACGACCTAAACGAGAATCGAAGGTCTCGTCATTAGTAGCACAACGGTAAAAAGTCTAACAAAAACGGACGTCGGATGAAGAAGTTATGAATTTTTAACGGATTTCCTGTCCCGGTCTGCTAAAAATAATAATATAAAAATTAAAGTCAAAATTAACCGACGAAGTCTAAATGAAAGTTGTAGAGCGTAATTTTACCTACGCGTGCATATAAAGAACGTCAAAAACGGAGCTCGTATGCAAAAGTTATGGATTTTAGAAGTTTTTGCACAAAAACCGAGAACATTCCCATAGTCAAAATTTGCCACGTCACCCTCACTTAGAATGTGACACGTGTCCAAAATCAGTGAGTCATGCGAAGCCACGTGGCGAAATCTGCTGAGTCACCCTCGCATGAACAGTAACCACGGTCCACTAAGAATCCGACGCGTGCCCTTGGTGCGTGTCCGAACCCTCGCCTGCATGCCACGAACCAACCCTACTTCGGACTAGACCTCGGTCCAGTAGGAGACTGCCAGCAAGCCCTCGCATGCGCAGCCATATGCGAACCCACGTGCGAGCCTTCCTGCGAGCCGTCGGATCTGCAGTGTGTGGCCTCTTCTCAGCGGTTGGATCGGGACTTCGGACCCTATAAATAGAAGGGGACCTGCGAGCCTTCTCGGGTACTTTTGGAAATTTGCTATATTTCACCCCTTTCTTCATATTTTCTTCATATTAACATCCCCCGAAGCCCCGGTATCGATTATAAGCCCCGGAATACGCCACGAAGAGCCCGTAAAGCCCGGAAAATTTATCTTTTCGGTTTCGAAGGCCGACTTTTGCAGAGCCCGGTTTCTCAATAAAACTCCCGGTTTTATTAGAAACGAACATTTTAGGAAACGAATTGCTGCCCGATTATCATCAAAACATGTGAGTGTATAGTCACTTTCATTTTACACATAGATATGAAGTATTTACCTTATAATACGTGCTATGTGTAAATATATTAATTGTTTATTTGAGGTGACTGTTGAGTTGATGTTTTATACAAGTTTTAAACTGTATAAGTATTTTTATCTACAAATATGTTGGGTAGAACATGGGTAGATAGTGATGTGTGATAAAATAAAAGTGATGAGAGGCCTCGTTGTGATTTGTGATTCAGTCATCTAGCGGAGTTTGGATGACGACCACGGACTTTCTAGACAGTCCAGTGGGAAACATTAGCAGGTCCGCAACCTGTAGGTGTTAATGAACTTGGGTGTTTATTCATTGTACTCCATCCCCCTCATGGTTGCCTTTAGGACATGTATGGCTGAGGAAACCCCTTAGCAGTAGTGTCCATCCCGATGATATTCTTTAGGCTAGGTCCCTTGTGAAAAGTTTTTAGGGACGTAAAGTGAGGATAACGGGAATGGGTAATCAGGGTTATTGTTGATTGGTGAACTTAATAAGTTTATTATTACTGTGGGTTGAAAACCCTATATGCTCACCAGGCTCCCAAGCCTGACCCACTCAGTTTTTTTATGATTACAGGTAGTGGACCCCGAGCTTAGTCGGTGGATGACGTGGGATTTTTGGATTATAGGCCAGTAGTTGTAAATAACTGTAGTAAGGCTTATAAGGTCTTGTTTATGCTTTTGATCTGTATCGGAACATGACATCCCGAGGTTTTGATATATATGAAAAATATATACCTTCTTAATGAAAGGTTTTGATAAACTTTTATCATATGTTGTTTGGGGACCAATTTCCGCAACATCTTTTGAAAAGATTTCTCTGATTTTATTTTAAAAAACATAAATTAAATTGGTCTTTTCTGGCCGAGAAATTAGGGGATGTCACACAAACCCTAAAGCTTTGGGTCTAGTTTGTCTAATGAACATGCGATAATCATCCAAAGCCATAAACCCTAGATCTAGCATACAATAATCGAATAACATATGAATTAGGATTTAGATCTTACCTTGATTGTTATGTAGCAATAACAATCTTAATTCCTTCTTGTAATTAGCTTTTGAAAGCTTAGTGTCACAAGTGTCACACCTCTAATGGAGTCACAAACACCATAAGCAATAATGATGAAGAAGGAGGAGAGAGAACACACCAAAAACGTCTAGAAACCCTAAGGAATCAGTTAGCCACGTTTTTGGTGCCCTAGGGGTCCTTAAATATGTGAGGCTATTAGGGTTTTGAACTAGTAAACCCTAATCTGACTGCTTAGGCCCTAAGCAGCCCATGGACTCCTCCTTTAGAGGCCTTGGACGAATTCTAATGGGTTTCCCCATAGATTTCGTCCACTCCATCCTCTATGGAGTCCATTAGCCCAATATCCAACTATCACACAATTGACAGTTCTAGTCCCCTTTATTTAATTAATGTCTTTTAGCCACAAAATTAACTCTGATTAATTCTTGACTATTATTAATTAAATAATATGATTTCTCTCTTAATATATTATTCATATAATATATTAATAAATCATAATTAATCTCTTTCTCCATAAATCATCCTATCAAGTTGCTTTGGTGAAGGCAACCCAAAAGGACCATGCTCGCAATCGGGTCAAGTACATACCAAAATAGTTATGGGCTTAGACACTAATCCAACAATCTTTAGCTAACTAGTAAACGAATACGTTAAGTTACATATTGCGAGGACTAAATAATTTCAGAAGGTTAGGTCTAGCCCTATTGCGTAGCTCTTGTTTGAGTCCAACCGTTGTAGGGTAGGATCTCTCATTCGAAGAATTATCTGGTCTTAGTGATATGTAATGGTATTCGCAGGCTAGTTAGGTAAAGGCAGCAGGAATTCCTTATGCAGCTGATGACGGAGAGTAGGTCGGAGAGTTACCCTAGGGTAAGCCTATGATGAGATTAGTGCAGATAGCGGTAGTAGTAGAAGGGACTTGGTGAAGTCAAGGCAATCCTTGAGGAAAGTACGGATAGATGTAGAAGGTAGTATGGGCCCGTACTACTGAAAGCAGAGGATCCATACTCGAGTCAAGGAGGGCTGAGATAGAACCAGGGAACTTGTAGTATGTGAGACCTCTTTAGGTTATGTATGACCCTAACGATTATGTGTTTTGTTTCAGAATGGTGATGATTACGCGACACGGAGGGGGAGGTTCGGGGTCAGGATCAGTTTCAGAATCAGGTTCGGGATCAGGCACCAAGCCAATTGATGAGGAACTATGAGAGTTCATTGCTTCTGAGATCACGAGAGGCACCCTTGAGTCGACCCCAGTTATTTTCGGGTCGATCAAGGAAGGGATTATCGAGCTGACGGAGGATCACCTCAGGTCGTTTCGGAGTGACATAGCTTCCATTCAGTCAGAGACATGCACACTCTCCTTCAAGGACTTCAGGGGATGTGGTGTGCCAGACTTCCACGGGGTGAAGGACCCGATTGTTGCCTGGAGATGGATTGCAGACATGGAGTCTGCTCAGTTGACGTGCTTCTGCCCTGAGGGGTCGAAGGTCTGGTATGTTGCAGGTTGTTTGAGGGACCGAGCTCGAGGCGGTCAGTGATTCTTTAGGAGCCCCAGTCATTGAGGCTATGACTTGGTCAGACTTTTTGACCAGGTTTAGGGCTGAGTTTGTGCTGACTGTGGAGCTTCAGCAGCTGGCCAGAGAGTTTCTTGATATGAGGCAGACGACAGAGATGGTGGCGAAGATTACCACCAAGTTCCGAGAGAGGGCCTTACTGGTACCTCAGTATGCAGGGGATAAGGAGATGCGGAAGACCCGCTATCACGACATGTTGAGAGCTGACATTCGGAAACATGTCAGCTACTCGGCATGCCCGAAATTGGATGTCATGATTGCGAGGGAGAGGGAGAGGGAGATTGACATTGAGCACCTCTAAAAGAGGAAGGCGGACACTGAGTAGGGTACTAGGGTTTCAGGGAAGAAACCCAAGGGATCCGACACTAGGTCGAAGGGCCAGCCGGGCCAGAGCCGCTGCAGGAAATGCGGCAGGCCGCATGAGGGAGTTTGTAGATTGGGATCATCAGGCTGCTACAAGTGCGGCAAGACTGGGCACTTGGGCAGGGATTGTACTGCCCATACCCCCACCTTTCAGACATCAGACCTGATATGCTTTCATTGCAATCAGAAGGGCCATAAAAAAGGCCACATGTCAGAGACTGACAGCAGCAACGCCAGTGGCGGCGCCAGCTCCAGCGACCCTACGGATTACGGATGGCCGACAGGGCAAGACAGATGCTTTGGTGGTGAGGAGCCGAGCCTTCCAACTGACCGCCGAGGAGGCGCGTGCCGCACCTGATGTGGTGACGGGTATGTTTTCTTCTCCCTAACTCTTATTTCATGTCGATTATGATATTTATGTGCTATGTTTATGTGTTATGTTTAGGATCGTTCCATGTGAACGGCATCCCAATTCAGGTGTTATTCGACTCGGGGGCTACTCGATCATTTGTCTCTCTTGCACTTAGCAAGAGGTTCCCTGAGTCTTCGGGCATGTTGGATTGCCCTTTAGAGGTCGAGATTGCTGACGACCGATCAGCACGGGCATCAGAGGTTTTTAGAGATTGTGTTTTGAGACTGTATGAGGAGCGCTACCTAGTAGACTTGGTTCCCATTCCATTGCATGGGAACAAGGTTATCATAGGCATGGACTGGTTGAGCCCTAATGGGGCAGTGATCGAATGTACACAGCAGTTGGTGAGTGTCAGGACCCCAAGTGGGGTAGAGCTGGTGATTCAGGGCGAGAGGCCACAGCGAGGACCAGCTTTATGCTCAGCAGCGAGGGCTAGGCGCTACCTTCAGCACGGTACGTCGCCTATGTTATGGATACCCGGGAAGCGGGTTAGGTGACTGTTAGTGATGTGTCAGTGGTGCGAGAGTACCCGGACGTATTTCCAGAGGAGCTGCCTGGGATACCTCCGGAGAGGCAGGTGGAGTTCCGGATCGACCTAGTCCCTGGTGCGGCTCTGATAACCAAGGCACCATATCGGTTGGCTCTTCCCGAGATGCAGGAGCTGTCTACATAGTTGCAGGAGCTGTTAGACAAGGTATTTATTAGACCTAGCAGTTCACACTGGGGAGCCCCGATCCTATTTGTGAAGAAGAAGGATGGGTCGCATCGGATGTGTATAGATTACCGGGAGCCGAACAAGGCAACAGTGAAGAACCGTTACCCACTCCCGAGGATTGATGATCTCTTCGACCAACTACAGGGGGCATCTTGGTTTTCCAAGATAGATTTATGTTTAGGCTACCATCAGATGAGGGTCAGAGACGAGGATGTACAGAAGACTACGTTCCGAACTCGCTATGGCCACTACGAGTTCGTGGTGATGCCCTTCGGGCTCACCAATGCCCCTGCCGCGTTCATGGACCTCATGAACCGCGTATGCAGACCGATGATGGATCAGTCTGTGATAGTTTTCATTGATGACATCTTGGTTTATTCCAAGACGTGGGAGCAGCACGAGGAGCACTTGTGAGAGGTGTTGGATACCTTGAGTAGGGAGAGCTTGTACGTCAAGTTCTCTAAGTGTGAGTTCTGGTTGCGCGAGGTGCAGTTTCTGGGGCACCTTGTCAACCAGAACGGTATTTTGATTGACCCGGCCAAAGTGGAGGTCGTGATGAGATGGGAGGTTCCGAAGTCTCCATCTGAGATTCGGAGTTTCCTGGGATTGGCAGGCTATTATCGGAGATTCATTCAGGACTTCTCCAAGATAGTTCTTGTCACACCCCGAAACCGATGGCGGAAACGTTTCGGGGTGGAGGACGTCATGAATAACATCACAACCAATGAATAACAGCAATCATAGCAACACAACCATTACAGTGAATACTTAAGTAAAAATTTTTACATCAATTCTGAAACTTGTTTGAATTACATCATATAACTTGTATGAATATAACATTAAACTCTTATTGCTTCAACTCTTCAAAAACCCAGCAGGCACCTGTCTACTGATTTCCTGAGAATACAAGCAGTTTAAAAGAGTATCAGCATAAAGCTGGTGAGTTCATAAGCGGTGGTTTGTAGTGAAAATCGTTGATGAGTTCGGAAAATATTTGAATAGTTTCAAGAAAATCCGATATTTTCCTTAGTGAGAACGTAGTGTTATCAGTTATGTAATAAACCATGAATATATGTATGTTTCCAATAAAATCCGATATTTTCCTTAGTGAAAAGGGTAGCGTTATCGATTTCGTATAAAACCATGAATGTTCGTTACTGAAAACTATAGTGATATGCGAGAATACTACCTCATGTGACTAGCAAAAACTAATCATGAAGTGTAAGTATTTTATATGTGAAACCATTGCATAATCAGTTCTGTTTGAAAAACCCTGGCCTTAGCCAGAATACGTAGTGTGTATCAGTTCTATTTAGTAAAAATAGAACTGTTGAAGAGTGTTAAGTTGTAAACTAAAGGTGATTTATACATATTGTGAGTCGTATAACCATGCTTGATATGACTAGAGACCTTTCCAACGTTCTTCAGGCGTCAATTTAAATGACATTTGTACATCTCAGGCATGCCCGCCTAACTGTAGCTAGCAGTCCAGATGTGGGATTGTCAGTCCCGAATAGATCTATTCACAAATCTCACGCTCTCCCTCCAGGAGACTCTGGTTATATAGTGGTAGGATTTATCCTTGTACACCTACGGGTACAGTAGTGAAGTAGCGCCTCACAGTATCGTACAATCTAGTTTACATGTAGTGTAGTAGCGTTCTACCGTAGTGAAAATCCGTATGTATACCGTATATAATGATAATTACAGTTATGAAAAACCATGATAAAGTGGTGATGTAACTGTAAACTATTTATGTCTTCGTGCATATGTTTAATAGTGAAAGTTTCTGTACTCGTGATGTTTAGAAAATCCCAAACTATACCGATTATAGTTTGCATGTATAGTGAATAGCATGTCCGGAAAACTATGCAAATTTTTGTGAAAACGTCCCTTATGCTCAACACGGTACAAAAGGGTTAAAGTATGAGATTTGCATAAGTTTTGAAAACATTTATGATTAGCTTGTATTCCCCCCCTGAAAACATTAAAAATACGGAAAATGTAGGGGTATGAACTCACAGTTCTTGTTGTGAAATCGTTGACTGAAATGAAGATCCTCGAGTTGTTGCACGCGACACTTAACGGAATCCTATTATCAAATACATACGTATATGTATCTAAATTAGCGATTTCGTTAGATAACGTGTTAGAGGTACACTTGAATTCGGTTGAGGAATGTTACCGGGACTTGATCGAATCAAAGAAGGTGAGTTTTCAGTCAAAAACACCACTTAAAAGGTGTTTACGGTCGAAGAGGAGTTTACGGTTCTTGAAGGCTTGGAGCGTAAACTCAAGAACAGAGTTTACGGTTTCTGAAGGCTTGGACCGTAAACTCAAGAACAGAGTTTACGGTTTCTGAAGGTTGGACCGTAAACTCAAGAAAAATGGTTCTGATTGCTGATTTCGAAGAGCTAATCGTTTCCAGGCGTTCCCAAGTGACTCCAAACGTGGTTTCTTGATGATTTCCGAAGTTTGAAGGCGTTTTGAGTGTTACGGTTAAGGTTCTTAGAGAGAGAAGGAGAGAGTTTTTGGCCAGAAATGTTCTAATGAAGGTGGAGGCATCATATTTATAGGGGTGTTGTGGGGGGTCCACTCTTCACTGACCGTAAACAGGTTTACGGTCGTAAACGAGTTTACGGCCGTAAACACGTTTACGGTCGTAATCTCATTTAGACCGCAAATGCTTGATTTTTTGAGATATTCGGGTTTCCGCGCGATTTTTGGTTCCAACTCGTAAATAATTTAATTAAATATAACTAGATTATTTTCTAAACCAAAAAGTTTGACGGAAAAGTTAACAAATTCAAAATTTTATTAACGAAACTCGCGCAATGGAAACAGACAAAGTTTCGGGTTGTCACATCATCCCCCCGCTAGAGGGAATTTCGTCCCGAAATTTGAACGCAGAACACAACTCATGGATTAGGAAAGAGATGCGGATATTTCTGTTTCATCTGATCTTCGCGCTCCCAAGTGAATTCGGGTCCCCGCTTGGCATTCCATCGAACCTTCACTATCGGGATGCGACTTTGTTTTGTTCGTTTGACTTCCCGATCCATGATTTCGACAGGTTCTTCCACGCAGTTGAGGTTCTCGTTGATTTCAATCTCGTCGAGAGGCATCACAAGTGTCTCATCGGACAGACACTTCTTTAGGTTCGACATGTGGAAGACAGGATGGATGTTGCTGAGCTCTCGGGGTAACTGAAGTTTGTATGTCACGGGACCGATCCTAGCAAGGATTTCGAACAGTCCAATGTACCTTGGGTTTAGCTTTCCACGTTTCCCAAAACGTATCATGCCTTTCCAGGGTGAGAACTTTAGAAGGACGTGGTCACCAACCTGGAACTCCAAGGGTTTTCGTCTCTTATCGGCGTAGCTCTTTTGTCTATCTCGTGAGGCTTTCAGTCGTTCTCGGATTTGTATAATTTTCTCAGTTGTTTCTCGGATGATCTCAGGACCAGTGAGAGTACTATCGGGGGTTTGACCCCTGGCTAGCTGTGTGTTACCCACCTCAGCCCAGCACAGAGGGGATCTGCACTTACGGCCATAGAGGGCTTCAAATGGCACAGCCTTGATGCTGGTATGGTATCTGTTGTTGTAGGAAAATTCAACCAAAGGAAGATAAGTGTCCCATGACGCCCCGAAATCGATGACGCAGGCTCTCAACATGTCTTCCAAGGTCTGAATTGTTCTCTCACTCTGTCCATCAGTCTGCGGATGATAAGCCGTGCTCATATCCAATTTAGTTCCAAGAGCCTTCTGTAGTGATTGCCAGAATCTCGAGGTAAACCTGCTATCTCGGTCGGAGATAATAGATGCAGGTACCCCATGAAGGCGAACTATCTCTTGAATGTAGATTCGGGTAAGTCTCTCCATCTTGAAGTTTTCTTTGATTGGCAGGAAGTGGGCGGACGTCGTTAATCGGTCGACAATTACCCAGATGGCATCATGCCCACTCGGAGATCTGGGTAACTTGGTGATAAAATCCATGGTTATCCTTTCCCACTTCCACTCAGGTATTTCCGGCTGTTGAAGTAGACCTGAGGGCTTCTGATATTCGACCTTCACCTTGGCGCAAGTCAGGCACTTGCCCACGAAGGTAGCGATCCCTGCTTTCATGTTTGGCTACCAATAGAGCTGTTTGAGATCCAAGTACATCTTATCCGAACCTGGGTGAAAATAGAGTATTTCGTCTTGTGAGCCTCATTCATGACAACCTCTCTGTACCCGCCGAACTTTGGGGTCCAGATCCGGTTCATGAAATAGTACGCTCCGTCTCCTTTGACCTCCAAGTTCTTGTCCATTCCTCGCAGTGACTCATTTGCCACGTTCTCGGGTTTTAAGGCTTCCAGCTGAGCCTCTCTGATTTGCGCGGTTAAATGGGAATGGATGGTCATTGTTAGTGCCTTCACCTTACGTCCTGAATACTCCTTTCGAATGAGGGCATCTGCTACCACATTGGCCTTTCCGGGATGATAGCGAATTTCGCATTCGTAGTCACTGAGTAACTCTACCCATCGCCGTTGTCTCATGTTTAACTCCTTTTGATCGAAAATATGTTGCAAGCTCTTATGGTCGGTGAAGATAGTGCACTTGGTTCCATAGAGATAGTGTCTCCAGATCTTTAACGCAAAGACCACTGCTCCCAACTCTAAATCGTGAGTTGTGTAATTTACTTCGTGTGTTTTCAACTGCCTCGAGGCATAGGCGATGACCTTTCCTCTCTGCATGAGCACACACCCTAGGCCCTGATTGGATGCATCACAGTAGACAACGAAGTCTTCTGTCCCTTCGGGTAGGGACAAGATAGGTGCGCTGCATAGGGCCTGCTTCAATGTTTGAAACACAGTGTCTTGCTTGACTCCCCAACTAAAGGTTACCCCTTTTTGCGTCAGGGTAGTTAAGGGCTTAGCGATTCTGGAGAAGTTCTGGATGAACCTGCGATAATAGCCCGCGAGACCCAAGAATTGCCGGATTTCTGTGGGTGTCTTTGGTGCAGACCAGTTCTCAATCGCCTTGATCTTGGAAGGGTCCACGTGTATTCATTCCTTGCTAATCACGTGTCCAAGGAAATTCACCTTCCTGATCCAAAATTCGCACTTCGAGAATTTCGCGTATAGCTTTTCTACCCTTAATGTTTCCAACACCTGCCTTAAGTGCTGTTTATGATAATTCTCACTCCGCGAATAGACAAGTATATCGTCGATGAACACAATCACAAACTTGTCTAAGAAAGGGCGGCACACCCGATTCATCAGGTCCATGAATACTGTCGGTGTGTTGGTTAGACCAAAGGGCATTACTACAAACTCGTAGTGTCCATAGCGAGTTCGGAATGCTGTTTTGGGCACATCATTCTCATGAACTCGCAACTGATGGTACCCTGATCTCAGATCGATCTTTGAGAAATAACTGGCTCCCTGAAGTTGGTCGAAGAGATCGTCGATTCTGGGTAAGGGATATCGGCTCTTGATGGTCAGCTTATTCAGCTCTCGGTAGTCAATGCACATCCGAAAGGATCCATCTTTCTTTTTCACGAATAAGATCGGAGCTCCCCAGGGTGAGGAACTCGGCCTTATGAATCCTTTGCTGATCAGCTCATTGAGCTGACTGGATAATTCTTGCATTTCCGCTGGCGCTAAACGGTAAGGAGACTTAGCTACGGGAGTAGCTCCGGGGATCAAGTCGATACGAAACTCGACTTGGCGTTCGGGAGGGATTCCTGAGAGATCTTCAGGAAAAACATCAGGAAAGTTACAGACTTCGGGGATGCTCTCGAGGTCTCTAACTCCTTGCGTCACGTCTATAACGTGAGCTAGAAATGCATGGCACTCCTTTCGCAGATACTTCTGGGCTTTGATGCACGAAATGATACGGAGGTTCGAGCTAGGCTTATCTCCGTAAATCATGAGAGCTTCGCTAGAGGGAAGATTGAGACGGATAGCCTTCTCGAAGCAAAGAATATCAGCACGATTGGAGCTTAGCCAGTCCATGCCGATAATGACGTCGAAACTCTTGATGGACACAGGCATAAGATTGATAGGAAAAGAATAATTGTCTAGGGTAAGAGTACAGCCTATGAATATGTCGTTAGTGCTCTCCTTCTTTCCGTTAGCCATCTCGACGGTAAATGTTTCGGTTAGAGGTTGGGATTTACATTTGATTAGACGTTTGAATGTATGACTAACAAAACTCCTCTCCGCACCAGAATCGAAGAGAATGCATGCATAAGAGTTGTCAAGGAGGAACGTACCCGTAACAACGGTAGGATCAGCAACTGCTTCCTCCTGGCCCATCACCAGAACTCTTCCTGTATTGCCACCAGTTGTTGCCTTGGGGCAGTTTCTCCTGAAGTGCCCAGCCTCTCCACATCCATAACAAGTTTGACCAGCGCCCGCTCCCGGAGCCTGGTTGGTTGGTTGAGCCGGTGTCTTGCAGTATCGAGCTGTGTGTCCTTTCCTTCCACAGTTGTTGCAACTCAACTCACGGCAGGGTCCGTGATGATGGAAGTTACACTTGTTGCACAGAGGTAGTTTTCCAGCATAACCACCGGTAGGAGATTGGGTGGTTGGAACAGCAGTGGGAGCAGCAGCAGGAGCAGTAACAGCATGAACTGCCACTATTTGTTGTTTCTTGGAGGGCTCCTGCGAAGACTGACCCTTTCGTTTGCAACCAAACTTCTTCTTCTTCCCACCGCTTTCCTTTTGTGGTTTAGAGACAGCTGCCACTTCATCCAGATCGATTCCATGATCGATCAGAGTCTGTGCCAGATCCTTGGCGCTTTCAAATGTGGTCGGCCTCGCAGCCAAGACATTTCCTTTTGTTGGTTGTGTCAGTCCCCAGATGTACCTTTCGATTTTCTTGCTTTCCGGGGTGACCATTCCCGGACAGAGGAGAACCAGATCACAGAATCTAGCGGTGTAGGCAGCGATGTCGGAACCCTTCATCTTCAAGTTCCAGAGTTCGTCCTCCAACCTTTGCACTTCGCCCCTCGGGCAGTACTCAGCGAGCATGAGCTCCTTCAATCTTTCCCAACCCATGGCATTAGCCACTGGCAGGGTTAGGGTTTTGACTCGACCATTCCACTAGGTCAAGGCTCTGTCGGTGAAGGTGCAGGCGGCGAACTTCACCTTGTTTGCTTCAGAACAAACGCAAATTTCGAAAATGGATTCGATCTTCTCGAACCATCGAGTTAGGGCGATGACACCTCCATTTCCGTCGAAGGACTTGGGTTTCGCAGTCATGAAGTCCTTGTAGGAACACTCTTTTTGATGTCCCTGACTTCCATCTTGTCTCTGGGGGTCGGTTCCACGTCCAGTCCCACCAGCGTTCACTTGTGCCATTGCTGCAGTCACGGCGGCTGTAACTGCTGCCTGGAACATGACAGGGTCGAACTGAGGGGGTGGTGGTGGTGGCGGAGTGTCGTCGTTCCTTCTGATGGGTCTTGGTCGAGGAGGCATCTTGTTCTAGAAACAATCACGAAGAAGAGGATGGTAAGTCCTCGAGATATAAAAACAAAATATCTCTCATCCTGATAATGAAAGTATTCTACCGAGCGATAAACACAGAAAGGTTACTAATACAAGTAAGTTATCGCTTAAGGAAGGAGAGGTAGCAACACTTAGAGTGAATCTGTATACTGAGTTTGGTTCTAGCGAAAATACTCCTATAGTATTTTATGTGAGATGATTTTGGTAAGTTTTAGGCCTGTTGTAACACCACAGTCACTCCCAAGCACATGTTGGTCATGTCTCGACTGAATATAGTTGATCAGGCTATATTCACCCTAGACATGATTACATAACTGCCCAGGTTTAACCGCAGTGTTCCAGCATCCAAATACTTTTGTTCTGTTCTACTAACGACACGAATTTTGTTATGTATGCATGCTCGTATACTTTTATAAAATTACTTTATATTTTGAAAGTATACTTTTAGCGTAGAGCACTTAGGCCCCTTAGTGTTTATAGTTGTATACCACGTAAGGTTCGGTATACTAGTTCGCTATAAACAAGGGCTCTGATACCAATCTGTCACACCCCGAAACCGATGGCAGAAACGTTCCGGGGTGGAGGACGTCATGTATAGCATCACAACCAATGAATAACAGCAATCATAGCAACACAACCATTACAGTGAATACTTAAGTAAAAATGTTTACATCAATTCTGAAACTTGTTTGAATTACATCATATAACTTGTATGAATATAACATTAAACTCTTATTGCTTCAACTCTTCAAAAACCCAGCAGGCACCTGTCTACTGATTTCCTGAGAATACAAGCAGTTTAAAAGAGTATCAGCATAAAGCTGGTGAGTTCATAAGCGGTGGTTTGTAGTGAAAATCGTTGATGAGTTCGGAAAATATTTGAATAGTTTCAAGAAAATCCGATATTTTCCTTAGTGAGAACGTAGTGTTATCAGTTATGTAATAAACCATGAATATATGTATGTTTCCAATAAAATCCGATATTTTCCTTAGTGAAAAGGGTAGCGTTATCGATTTCGTATAAAACCATGAATGTTCGTTACTGAAAACTGTAGTGATATGCGAGAATACTACCTCATGTGACTAGCAAAAACTAATCATGAAGTGTAAGTATTTTATATGTGAAACCATTGCATAATCAGTTCTGTTTGAAAAACCCTGGCCTTAGCCAGAATACGTAGTGAAAATCCGTATGTATACCGTATATAATGATAATTACAGTTATGAAAAACCATGATAAAGTGGTGATGTAACTGTAAACTATTTATGTCTTCGTGCATATGTTTAATAGTGAAAGTTTCTGTACTCGTGATGTTTAGAAAATCCCAAACTATACCGATTATAGTTTGCATGTATAGTGAATAGCATGTCCGGAAAACTATGCAAATTTTTGTGAAAACGTCCCTTATGCTCAACACGGTACAAAAGGGTTAAAGTATGAGATTTGCATAAGTTTTGAAAACATTTATGATTAGCTTGTATTCCCCCCCCCCCCCCCCTGAAAACATTAAAAATACGGAAAATGTAGGGGTATGAACTCACAGTTCTTGTTGTGAAATCGTTGACTGAAATGAAGATCCTCGAGTTGTTGCACGCGACACTTAACGGAATCCTATTATCAAATAAATACGAATATGTATCTAAATTAGCGATTTCGTTAGATAACGTGTTAGAGGTACACTTGAATTCGGTTGAGGAATGTTACCGGGACTTGATCGAATCAAAGAAGGTGAGTTTTCAGTCAAAAACACCACTTAAAAGGTGTTTACGGTCGAAGAGGAGTTTATGGTTCTTGAAGGCTTGGACCGTAAACTCAAGAACAGAGTTTAAGGTTTCTGAAGGCTTGGACCGTAAACTCAAGAACAGAGTTTACGGTTTCTGAAGGTTGGACCGTAAACTCAAGAAAAATGGTTCTGATTGCTAATTTCGAAGAGATAATCATTTCCAGGCGTTCCCAAGTGACTCCAAACGTGGTTTCTCGATGATTTCCGAAGTTTGAAGGCGTTTTGAGTGTTTACGGTTAAGGTTCTTAGAGAGAGAAGGAGAGAGTTTTTGGCCAGAAATGTTCTAATGAAGGTGGAGGCATCGTATTTATAGGGGTGTTGTGGGGGTCCACTCTTCACTGACCGTAAACAGGTTTACGGTCGTAAACGAGTTTACGGCCGTAAACACGTTTACGGTCGTAATCTCATTTAGACCGCAAATGCTTGATTTTTTGAGATATTCGGGTTTCCGCGCGATTTTTGGTTCCAACTCGTAAATAATTTAATTAAATATAACTAGATTATTTTCTAAACCAAAAAGTTTGACGGAAAAGTTAACAAATTCAAAATTTTATTAACGAAACTCGCGCAACGGAAACGGACAAAGTTTCGGGTTGTCACGGTTGTACCCTTGACCCGGTTGACAAAGAAGGTTGTGGTCTTTCACTAGGGTCCTGAGCAGCAGGCAGCATTTGAGACATTGAGACAGAGACTATGTGAGGCGCCGATCCTAGCCTTGCCAGAGGGCGTGGAGGATTTTGTATTATACTGCGATGCGTCCATTTCGGGTTTGGGCGAAGTATTGATGCATAGAGGGCACGTCATCACCTACGCCTCGAGGCAGTTGAAGCCTCACGAGGAGAACTACCCGAAGCATGATTTGGAGTTAGGGGCGGTTGTCTTCGCCCTCAAGATTTGGCGACATTACCTCTATGGGGTCCGTTGTACCATTTACACGGATCACAAGAGTCTGAGATACCTCATGGATTAGCCGAATCTGAACATGAGGCAGCGTCGGTGGCTAGATGTGGTGAAGGATTACAACTGTGAGATCCTCTACCACACGGGGAAGGCCAATGTTGTGGCCGATGCTATTAGCCGCAAGGCAGCCCTGATCAGAGACATTTGCTTACAGATGACAGTAGTGACTCCGCTGTTGGAGCATATCCGAGAGGCCCAACAAAGGCTATGAAGGAGGAAGATCAGAAGAGCGAGTGTATTGTGGGACAGGTTTCCTCCTTCGACTATGATAGTCGTGGGTTGTTGACACTACATCGTAGAGTGTGGGTTTCATATCATGGAGGGGTGCGCCAGGTTTTGATGGAAGAAGCGCACAAATCCCGATTTTCTATTCATCTCAGGGCGACGAAGATGTACAGAGATTTTCATCCTGATTACTGGTGGCCCTGCATGAAGCGGGATGTAGCCTGGTACGTCGAGAGATGCCTGACCTGCAGGAAGGGTAAGGCCGAGCACCAGAGGCCTCACGGCAAGACACAGCCGTTGGATATCCCTATGTGGAAATGGGAAGATATTACTATGGATTTCATCACGAAGCTTCCCAGGACCGCACGGGGAGTGGATTCAATTTGGGTCATCATGGATCGATTGACCAAGAGTGCCCATTTCATACCGATCCAGGAGAGCATCTCGGCCGAGAAGTTGGCCGATATCTACATTCGAGAGATAGTAGCTCGACACGGAGTGCCAATCTCCGTGATTTCTGACAGAGACGTGCGGTTCACTTCCAGATTCTGAAAGATATTCCATGACGAGTTGGGTACTCGTCTGCACTTTAGTACCGCTTTTCACTCGCAGACGGATGGTTAGAGCGAGCGGGCCATCCAGACTTTAGAGGATATGTTGCGGGCATGCGTTTTAAACTTAGGTGGTAGCTGGGATACCTACCTTCCCTTGGCAGAGTTTTCCTACAATAATAGCTGCCACACGAGTATCGACCCTCCTCCCTTCGAGATGTTATACGGGAGGAAGTGCAGGACCCCGACCTGTTGGGGAGAGGTTGGACAGAGGGTCATGGGGAGTATCGAAGTGGTACTCAAGATGACAGAGAGGATCCAGCAGGTCCGGAGCAGGCTCCAGATTGCTCAGAGTCGGCATAAAAGTTATGCAGACAAGCGCCGTTCGGACCTGGAGTTCCAGGTCGGGGATATGGTTCTCCTGAAGGTGTCACATTGGAAAGGTGTCATCCGGTTCAGGAAGCGGGGCAAGTTAGGCCCCAGGTACATCGGTCCTTTCAGGGTTGTTGCCCGGGTGGGCAAGGTGGCATATAGGTTGGATCTGCCAGCCGAGCTTAGTCAGATTCATAGTACCTTTCATGTCTACCAGCTACGGAAGTGCCTGGTAGACGACTCTGCAGTGGTGCCTCTAGAGGATATTCAGGTGGATGACAGCCTGAACTACATTGAGCGCCCAGTAGCTATCCTCGACAGGAAGTTGAAGGATCTGAGGAACAAGAGGGTCGAGCTGGTAAAGGTGCAATGGCAGCACCGCAAGGGCTCAGAATGGACTTGGGAGCCGGAGGACGAGATGAGGGAGCACTACCCCGAGCTTTTTCCAGATGCAGCAGCAGACTTCAAGGACGAAGTCTAAAATAAGTGGGGGAGATTTGTAACGCCCGGTTCCCGATACGTATTTTTATTGTAAGTCTTTCCATATTTACACAGAGACTCGACGAGTTGGAGACCCAACTCGTCGAGTAGATGCGAAGGATTGGACGCAGGTGGAAGAGTCTACTCGGCGAGTCGGAAGCCCCGACTCGACGAGTAGACCTGTCTGGATGAAACCCTAAATTTTAGGGTTTGCACCCTATTCAAACACATTAACCAGCCTCCCATGCAGCCCCCATCGTCTCCCTTAGTCCAGAAAACCCTAACTCATGACCCTTGAGCTTTTACAAGTGTGTGAGTCATTTTTTAGAGTATTTGTGTGATCTTGAAGCTAGAGGAGGAAGAAGGAGCTAGAAGGTTCAAGGAAGCAGTAGATCCAGGGTTCAAGCTCCATTTCCAGTCCCTTTAAGGTATAAAGTTGCTTCCTTGACTTCTCTATTGCTAGATCTCTCTATATTTGAGTTTAGGGCCATCTTTTAGCACTTTTGTGAACCTTTTTGAGTATGGAGTGTAATATGAAGTTGTAACTTCAGATCCAGATCCCTTTCAGCCCCTTTAGCCATAAAGTTTACAAAATTATCATGCTTTAGCCCTTCCCTTTGGCCTAGACTTCATTTTAGACTTGGAAATGGTGTTCTTAGCTCACAACACCTTGCATGCACGTAAAGCTTGTAACTTTATGTGCAATATCGACCCTAGGAGGTCAGATCTATGTTTTGGATGCATTAAGCCCGACTGAAATCGACTTGGTAGACTTGGACTTTGGGGGACTCGGCGAGTCGCTCATAGGACTCGGCGAGTCGGGTTATGGTTCCCCAACCTTTTCTGTTCTGATCGATCTGGTTGAGTCTAGAAGAGGACTCAACAAGATGGACGTGAATATGGACTTGAATATCAAAAGAACTCGACGAGTTCAAGGATGAACTCGGCGAGTTCAAGGCAATGTCCCAACTTATATGAAGAAGAACTCGACGAGTTCAAGGAAGAACTCGGCGAGTCAAGGACTAAACGCTTCAACTTGTATGAAGAAGGACTCGACGAGTTCATGGACGAGCTCGGCGAGTCAAGAGCAAAAAGGTCCCGATTTTGTATGAAGGAGAACTCGACGAGTTCTTGAAAGACTCGACGAGTAGGATTGAAGTTCAAGAATTTTGGTGGATTATGGAACTCGACGAGTTGGTGGACCAACTCGGCGAGTTAAGTCAACCAGATGTTGACTTTGACCAAAAGTTGACTTTGACCAGGGTGTTGACCTTGACTTTGACTTTGACCGGAGTTGACCCTTGAAAGGGTTATGAGTATGAAATGGTAATTAAGGAAGGTTGTTATGTGTAGGAGTTTGAGAGGAGTCGATTCCAGCGCCGAGGACAGTTCAGTTACTGCACGACATTGAGGTGAGTTACCTTCCAGTAGGAGTGGGTCTACGGCCACAATGTCGACCCACTAGTAGGAGTTGTTTGTTAGATTATTGACTTTGTGATAATTATCTAGGTTTGCTATTACCTGATATGTTTTATGTGCTAGCATGTTATGATGATATGTGATAGTGGTAGTAGGGGGAATAGTCCCCGTGTCACGGTCGTAAGGACCAAAGGGTAGGTCGAGCACCCCAGAATGGCTTGACATGGGTAGGTCAGGCACCCCAGAATTGTCTGGAAGTATGTTGTTATATGGTACGTGGTATGATAGGGGAACTCACTAAGCTTTGTGCTTACAGTTTTCAGTTTTGTTTTCAGGTACCTCTTCATCGAAGGGGAAGGAGCCGGCACGGTAGCAGCGCATCACACACACAGAGGATTTCCGCATTATGAGACTCTTGGGATTGTACTCTGACATTATTACTATTTTATGATATGGTTTTGAGACACGTGACTATGTTTTATGAAATGATATGAATCGATGATGTTTTTCAGTAAACTGTGTTATAATTTGCTTAATTAAAAACAAAATTTTTGGTCTTGAAAATTGGGATGTTACATTTAGTCTCAATAAGACTACGAATTCTTAGTGTTCATATAATATGATATGAATATATCACATCAATTCATGTTATGCATACCACCCTTTAATTTTTTTTTTTATCATTGGTCATAAAATGATCCTTGCGTCCTTATGGAAGGACTGCCTACACTTCAAGCACCATTGATAACTTTGGTCTATATACTTGTAAACTGATATGTTCCTTGATTTCTTGAATGGTCTAATGAAACGGAAATTATGTCAATAAATTTCGGGAGAATTTCGTATACGCCCTTGCTAAAGGGTTAAATATCGTATTTGTCCGGCCTAAATTCTAAATATCGTGTTTGCCCTTCTTAATGTTTTTTAATATCATAAATACTCAAATCTATTTTTTTGATTATTTTTATTGATTTATAATCTTTTTTACCATTTTAAAATTATTAAAGCTAAAAAAAACATTTGAAATACACAATTTTGCCCTTGCTTCTAAATTCCAAAAGCATGCCCACATGAACAGATAGAAATCGCTTGAGTCCTGCTTCATGAATCGTCTTCACATGAGTTTTCTAGAAATCATGATATGATTATGTGAAGAAGAACAAAGATTGAAATGGAATTGGGAGCAGCAGCTACTTCAAAACCCCCACAAATTTCAGAAATGTTTCAGAAGTTTGCAATTGCATTCAAAGCCAAAACCTTCGAATTCTTCACTGAAGAAGAAGAATCTACCGCTAACTCCGCCGCTGTATCAGCTGCCGTCTCCGATACTGAAGATGGGTTCACTCTTCTTGACTCCACCGAAGACTTCATCACCGATCAGAAAATCATCATCATCAAACCTGATTTGAATTTAAAAAAGTCAAAATCAAAGTGTTTCTGCTTCCCCACTTCGGTAACTATCTAATTTCATCTGTTTTCGTTGTGATTTCATCTTTCGAAGCTTCGTATCTTCAATTACAAACAGCCCATGTGCCGTTTGATGAAGAAGGGATTATGATTAATGATAAAGCTTTAGTGAATCAACTTCAGAAATTATATGATTTGAGGGGATTGTATATAGATTCTCGAAAGAATCCGGATTTTAATCTTGATTTCACAACTGGGTCTTGTTTGGAAGCTCAGGTTAATGAGAATCACAACAAATTAAGAGCTTTAGAAACCATGTTTAATAGATTGCAGTCAGATATCGACGGGAAAGACGACAACGTTTCAATGTTAAAGAAGTAATTGGCGGACATCGAGGAGTGTAATTCCAAACTATCAATCAAATTGTCGAAAAACTTAAAACCCCCAAATGGTTTTTTGCCAACAATCGCACACAATCGTGGATCAGCAAGGGAAGACGATTCATGAAGCAGGACCCAAGCGAGTTCTATCTGTTCACGTGGATATGATTTTGGAATTTAGAAGCAAGGGCAAAATTGTCTATTTCAAATATTTTTTAGCTTTAATGATTTTAAAATGGTAAAAAAGATTATAAATCAATAAAAATAATCAAAAAAAAAAGATTTGGGTATTTATGATATTAAAAAACATTAAGAAAGGCAAACACGATATTTAGAATTTAGGCCGGACAAATACGATATTTAACCCTTTAGCAAGGGCGTATACGAAATTCTCCTATAAATTTCATCCTAAACATCAAATACATATACTCTAGCATATCGTATAACTTATAAATCTTTTAGAATATTATTTTATTGATATACATGTTTGTATATGCCATATGATCCGGTATATAAGAAAATATACAAGTAAGATGACTTGGAAATTCAAGGCTATATGATTTAAATACAATCATGCCGTCTCTCCATTATGTTTGAATAATTTCCAACGCGTGTCCGCATCCTAAGTTTAGTATTTATTTTATGGGATTTTTTGGTCAAATTTCCAATGGATTCTTCCATGCGACGTTGACCTCCTCTTGAGGTTATTTTAATTTTTAACGCAGCCATATGCATACTTATTTCAAACAACTATCCAACTAGGCAACTACGATTTCATTATAAAAACTAACACTATAAGTTCTAGATTCCAAATATATTTATGAAAAAAGATGAACTACTTCAAGTTTATGTACTTTCTATAAAACTAAATCCCATTTAGTTCGGTTTGTAATGTGTAAAAGTTTATATAAAAACCATACAAATATTTTATAATATGTAAAAGATGTGAAAAACTTGTAGTTGTACTCTTTTTTGGATAAATTTTAAGCTTTGTTTACTACGTTGGATATTATCTCTCGATTATACTCTTTTTTGGATAAAGTGTTAAGTTTGTTTATTAAAATAAAGCATAGATGACTGAAAAGACGTGAGTTTGAAAAAAGAAAGAAAATATATGTTTGACAACTTTATGTTCTAGACTTTTACTTACCATCGAAGATTCTTTGGAAAATGAATATTATATATTAATCTATTGCCTTTAATAATATTTTCTGTTGGGATTTTTTTAAATGAGATGTAGAAAAGATCAAAAGAACAGAAATACCAGTTGCAATACGATAGCGAAAATAAAAAACAAATTCAATTTCAATTCATTTATATATTTTCGTTTGATTTTAAATCTATCAAATGATTTCAAATATACTAATACTGAATAATAGCAATATAGCATTGCTTTTTTATTTTTTTATTCTTGGTTGCAGTTTATTTAAAAACTGTAAAATGATTTTGTTATCATTTTAGAAATATCTTTTCATAAAACGTTTGAAAAACTAACTTTAAGTAAAACAAAAACCCTATACATAATAATATAGATAAATTTAGCGATACACAACTACATATTACTACGAAATAAATATAAATATACATTAATAACTAATAACTTTTAATAATAAAAAACCAACATACTGTTATAAAAAAATAATAATAATAAATAAATAAATAAATAAAAACTCAGCCGTTTATAAATATTTTATGATTTCCAAATAAACTAAATTCCGTACATTTTCTAATAAAAAAGGATATATATATATATATATATATATATATATATATATATATATATATATATATATATATATATGAGTAGCATCAAATGAGAACACCTAAAAGGTTGAGAACGCGAGAACACTTATCAGCCAATCATTTTATTAGGGTATTTAAGTAAATTTGTATTTAATATAATTTTTAATTAATATAATACAATTAATAATCAATATATTATCCATTATTATTTACCTATAATTAAGGGATATTCCATAGTTATCGTTGAAGGAGATAGGGAATTGAAGATACGATTTCCAGTATACCATTTGTGATTTAGTCAATCGATATTTGTATCTGTAACATCGTTTATGGTTGAAGATAACAACATAGGAATTTGTTAACCCAAAATATCGATGTTGGACTGTTTTGATTACAGTAGCGATGATACCGAACATGATGATCAATATGGCGACGAAGCATTCGACAATAATCAATATGATGAAGACGATTTCTATCATTCGGATGATCAATACAGCGGAAGAATTCAATTATCTGATTATGCGAGTGAAGGTAACAACATCAACATCTTTTAAATACAGATCGTGTATTACAATCATTATTGAATTTATGTATATGATGAATAAGACGTGTCATTTATTCAGTACATATTTGTATACGATTAATCATATACGTTTTATGTATTAATTAGTTAATGCTGGTGTATATCACAAATCGTTGTACATTGTTTCGTAAGTTTAATACAATGTTGATTAAGTTTAATAAGCATTGGTGATTATGCGTTAATACAATTATATATGATAATGATTTAAATCTTTTGACATAGTTATGTGTATTTTAAAATGAGTAAACACTTCAACTTTGATTACTGTTTCACACACGTTGATTATGATTAGAAAATTGTTTAGTTTATGAATACGTAATTGATCGAAATTTATATCATGTCTCTCATGTCGCATTATTGTTTTTTGTTGTCTAAAAAAACAGGTACAAATCGAACTGATTCTGAAGAGGAATCATTCAATAGTAATGTTGTTGACTCACCCGGTGGGAAAACCAAGTTGTGGAAACCTATTGTTCCTAAAGAATTTATGCCAGATGTAGATGCTACTTATCAATCATTAGAGGAGGCGGTTGAAATGTATAAATTATATGCAGATAAAGCAGGTTTTGGTGTCAGGTTAAATACAGTAACGAGGTTTGGTGACAAAACCATTAAAAAAGGTATGTAGTGTGCAACAAAATGGGTAAAATACCTAACAGATCAACTGACACTTTGGATCCTGAGGGAACTGGAAGGAATAAACGAAACTCAAACTTCAGAATCACGGACTGCAAGGCATTGATAAAGTTTGAAAGGTTACATATGCGAACTAATGATTGTAAAATATATGAGTTTGAAGAGAATCACAACCACCCCCTAGAAACTAAAGAAGAAAGACGGTATTCCAAACGTGCACGACGACTTAGTTATAAAGACAAGGAGTTTATAGTGCGTTCTTCAACATCTAACATTGGTGCAACAAAGGCACATAAGTTACAAGTTTACAAGGAGGTTATGAAAACGTTGGCCCTGAAGCAATTGATTATAAAAATTTTAGAAGGAAGATGGGAAACATTATAGGTGACAAGGATGCACAGCTGGTTGTTGACAAAATGAACATGAGGAAAGATGAGTTACCTAACTACACATTTGAGTATAAATGTGTTGATAGTGTGTTAAACGCAATGTTTTGGGCTGATGAAACCGATAAGTTATATTACAATGAGTTTGGAGATGTGATCTCATTTGATGCTACGTTCCGAACAAATAAGTATGCTCTTATAGTTATCTATTTTTTTCTTTAAATATGAATATTGATGTTTTTTGAGTTTTCAATCAGTGTTCAATTTGTTTTTAATTACCTTTTTAATACAGGTATGGAATGATTTTTGTGCCGTTTACAGCCATTGATAACCACAAACGTTCAATAAACATTGGAGCGGGTTTGTTAAGCAACGAGTCAATAGAATCTTATCGTTGGTTGCTCGAAGCTTTTTTGAAAGCACATGGAAAACACCCTCAGTTAGTGTTAACAGACCAAGATCCAGCAATTCTACAGGTCGTTGAAGCAATATTTCCTAGTTCTAATCATCGTTTATGTATGTGGCACATTATGAAAAAACTACAAGCTAAGGTGTGTATATTTTGGTTAAAGTTAACACGCAACATGTTTTATTCAACAATGATTTACACAGTTTACGTATTTTTAAAAATGATTAGCATAGATATTGTTTATTCATAGATAATCTTATAAAATTCTAATGTTTTTTTTAGGTTTCAGCCGATTTTTTGAAAAACACTGATTTTCGAAAGCGTTTTACTAAGCTTGTTTGGAATGTCTACATCGAGCCTGAAGTCTTTGAATCAAGGTGGAAACTGCTTATGAGAAAATTCAAACTACAGGACAAAAGATGGTTCAAAGACATGTACAGGGATCGAAAGCTTTGGATTCCAGCCTATTTTAAAGACATGCCACTACACGGTCTGATGAAAACTACTTCAAGGTCTGAAAGCGTCAACTCATTTTTTAATAAATACTCTAACTCTGGTAATTTGCTTATCTATTTCATGATGAACTACGACACCGCAATTGGAAAGCAACGAAATGGTCAACAGAAACTAGAACATGATACAAAAAATGCAAAGCATGAAATGACGCTTCCAAGTGGATTACTAGAACATGCAGATGCGGTTTACACTAAAACTGTTTTCTATGAGGTCAAAAAGGAAATATTTAAAGCAGCCTGGTACTGTTCTATTGACAGTGTTGAAATGATTGATGGGTGACAAGTTGTTATGATTACACAAACGGATAAGAGCAAACAGTTGAAGATAAAATGCAAGGTTATATTCATCGTTTAAACGCTATTCATTAGTGATCATACAAGTATATTATATCATTATTTTTAAATTACATATACTTGTTTCAATATTATGCAATAACCACCAACTAATATGTTAATTCAATCAGTTACTAACATACATTATTTTTATTATACAATGTAGGTTGAACTAAAGTTGCCTGAAAAAGAAGTTAAATGTTCATGCAATCACTTCATACGTACTGGCATTTTGTGTCGTCATATTTTTGCTGTATTGAAAAACAACCATTTTGAAGAGATTCCAGAGCAGTATATTCTCAGAAGATGGAGAAGGGATGCAATTTCCAGCCATTTGCTTGCCATGAAACATGTTGCCATGGAAACAGAAGATGACACCTTTAAACTTCTAACAGAGGCATACAGCAATATTGAATACTGCTTGGATCATTTCAAAAGAAGCAAGGAGAAATTGTTAGAATTTGTTGAAAAAACACGTAACTTGAAGCAGGCAACAATGGAGTTTGGCAGTTCAAACCAAACATCATCTGATAATTATGAAGAAGAAATTATTCGGATGCTTGGAATACGCAGCATTCCTGATGAAATAAATATCCATCCACCTTCATCTATACGTACCAAAGGTAGTGGAACTAAGAAAAGAATGGTTAGTGCTATTGAGAAAGCTGTTGCAGCTGCAAAGAAAAAAACCAGAATGTGCACAGGTTGCAATCAATATGTTAACCATAATTGGAGGACTTGCAAAGTCAGACTTGCACGAGAGTCAAAACAACCTTAAAATGGCCCATTCGTTTGCCCAATAGATTTTACTTTTCTATTAGATTTATGAATAAGAATATGTTTCTATGATTTAGTATGTTATTTTATCTTAAAACACCTTCATTATTTTTAACGTTTTGTTTTATTCAACAATGAATAATAGCATAAACAAATCTGGTAATCAACTTGTTTTATTGTATGTTGTTAGTAGTATCTCATAATAACAAATGTTTGTACGATTAACTTTTAAAACACCTATACATCATATATTGATTTATGTTTGCTTTTGGGTAAATTTTAGTCATAAGTTTAACCATATTAGACTTTAAACCCTTTGTTATAGTCAATAATGAATAATATCATGAATACATTAATTACTTTCAACATATTAATGATATGAAAATTGTGAAATACTCTTCTGTTAAGTTAAAACAATTTGCATTTAAAGTATAATATGTTATGAATAATTCATGTATTTATGCTATTATTCAATATTGAATAACAACATACTTTAAGATATAAAAACAACAGCAACCATTATAGACTATAGATATATTCATTTAAATTATTAAAAATTCTGATTGTATGGTCATAGTAGTATAGCATATTAACAAATGTTTGTTAGTAAGAATCATTCCTGAATATACACTAAAATTATACCAGTCATGTTAATCATCATTTTTTGACATAATTTAATTTTTCAAATGTTAATGTAAAATTATAACTATTAAAATATCACCATTCCATTACTAAAATTAGCAAACCAAAAGGAACTATTGTACGTTCTGCAACCCAAGTTAATATCCTTAGCATACAAAACCATTGTTTTAAAACTATCCAAAAGAAACCATCGAAGTCATAACTAAAATAACTTTTTTAACAGAATTAACTAAAATCATCCAATCTCCTGTGAATTTGTTCCTTTGCAATGGCCAACAGTTGAGAACGTTGTCTTGAAGGAATCTTGTGGAATTCATCAACCTTTTGCAGCACATAATCTTTTTTCACATTATATTCATGAGTGATGATTTTGTATAAATACTTTGTCCTCAGTTTAACAAGTTGATCATCTTGTGCAGAAGACTCGTTCTTGAACCCAGCTTTAAACTCATTCATACTTCCACCCATATACGTTTCCATGTGACGCATCGTAAACACACCACAATCAATGTGGTTGTTTATTGTTCTCCAAGGTATTTCCAGTCTATGTGGCATCACATGTGAAAACATCTCAGCTTTTGGATGATTCTGAGATTTTAAGTAATCAACTATGTACTCTTTCTGAAAATGTAAAAAACATTGTCAACACATATGAAATTTTATTAACTATGTAATGTAACTTTTATTAATCACTTACAATGATTTGGGGCAACTGACCATATCTCTCATCATTAGGATCATCAACTTTGATGTTGTCAATGATTACAAACTCTGGGTGTTGTAGATTGATCACAAAAAGGAAAATGTGGAAGGAACGGATGACTGGTAGGAAAAGCTGCAACGTTTATTCATTTACATGTATTCACTTTATTTAATATTCATATTTGATCAATGATAAATAAACACATAAGTAAACTGTTCAGATATATCTCTTACCAATCCAACGTAACGTAGGCTTGCGTCCATATCTTCAATAGAAAGCACCAGATTCTCAATGAATTTATCTTTACATTGACTTTCTGTTAAATCACTTTCAAGATACGAATTCTGTAATCCATTTTTAAAAACTCATTAGCTTATTTATATGTTGTATTTAAAAAATAGTATAATCAACATTGAACAATATTAAATTATACCGTCACATCTGTCTTGCAATAAACTCTCAGAGGCGATTCAGGTGCACACTTACTTTCATCAAGATTCAACACTTGACTCCAACAATCAATCACATGACCAAATAGTTCACATGTTGGAAAAAAAAACTTTCCATGTGAAACCTCTCAGCAGAAAAACCATCCAAAGTGTGGAAAACTATATCACTGCAAAAGACGTGACCAATTAATACTAATTTTAATAAGCAACCAACAAAATTAAGTAATTTTAAACATATTTTAAATGCAACTTACTTTGGCTCTCCCTAGAGAGAGAATATCCATTCTGCTACACGTTTTTCTTATCGTGGAACTCCTTTGATGATATCAACAGCCCGTATAATGTAAGGAGATTTTAGATATTCGGATTTCATGCGAGGCATGTACCCTCTTCTACTAAACCCATTTTCATCATTGTTGAATGGTACTACAGACAAAGGAATTGGCATTTCCATTTTAGATGGTGGTGTAATCTGAAAAGATTTTCTTCCAGATCTATTCACGAAGTTTGCATATTCCTGTGACATCTGAATACTACATTTTGCTATCGGGGAGTTGTCAAACTGTTTGTGAGATGTTGCTAGAATCAGCGTACGTTCAATTTCAGCCGCGTTATCATACCACCATTGAGATTGTTCTGGTTCCTCTGATGCGGAAACTTCATTAAACAAATCATTTACTTTGTTTTTCCATTCTTTGACCAACTGATTCTCAGGATATTTCTTGACATCATCATTTATTTTGTCTTCCAACACTTTCTTTTGCTACACTAGCATGTCGTACATCTCCTTTATTGTTGAAATAGCTGTCTAATAAGGTCACCACAATATAATTACGTTACAAACCAAATAAAAACATTAATATGTCCTTTAGTATTAATTAATACTATAGTAACTCATAATTCAAATGTGAATAAGTAGTAAACTACCTCAACACTTTCCCCACTTCCACTAAAAATTCCCTCTCCTTGATTTCCCTACGAAAATTAATAGAATATTAGTTTTTGTACTAATACCTTATTATTTATTAATGATTATATTATATTAATACCTTACACCTTCTATCACTAATTTTAACACCTCCTGCATCATTTCCCTGTCAACATGTATGAATATAATTAATTTGGATTATACAAAATAACAAATTTTAAATTTCATATGCATTATTCAATATAATAAAATATTACCTGAACTTTTTCTTGCCCTACATTACTAGTTCCCGATGCTTCATTGATGACTTGAAATGGTTCTTGCAATTCACCCATACCCAGACCTATTGTCCTACACTCTACTCTTTCTCGCTCACGCAGTTTATCAACATTCCAAAAACATATTGCTGATCTGCCTCGTACAATCTTCATTGAATCGCATCGAACACTTTCTACGTATAGCAACTACAACAAAGACAAATAAATAATGTATTAATTAAATACACTTTAATGAATCTGCACACATAAGTCAACCAATATTGAATGACAGCTGAATTTAAAACAACTCTTACCAGCAGTAATATAATTGGCCCAACATAGAATCCTTTTTTGCTATTTGGATTCCATGCACTTTTTGTCTCCTTAAGGCAATCAAAAACATATCCACACCAATCAATGTCACTTAGATCCAGGTCTTTCGTGACTTTTGATAACATGGACAGGTCACATGTTCCCATGCTCATCGACTGATCTAGTGTATTACACAGCAGGACAAAGATGTTTACTTTAAAGAGTAAATCCGCACGTGTTGATTGCATAATAACTTGTTGAACTGCCCTTGGTCTAATATTATCTTCATCATCGAATTGTTTCTTCCAAACAGTTATCGTGTCGTCTGTGACTTCTCTTTAAGCCATGGACTTTATTGTAACATTTCCCAGAGGCAGACCCAACATTTCGTGAATAACTTGCCGATTAATTGGTATCTCTCCATGATGAAGGTTGAGTACCATCCTATCTGCATCAAAATTCCTTACAGTATAATGCCCCATAATTGATGCACACCCATCCACTTTCATATTCAACAAATGCCCCAGACCAATAGAAGAAATATACGCTTCCTGTTCCTTGCTAAGGTTATGCATACAACTGTACAAAACATTTGGAGATGTCCGTACTTGTATTCGCCTTGCTTCTTCTGCATCATTTCCTATAACTTTAGGCAGTTTCCTTGCTTTCACTACATTTCCTTCTTTATTCTTTTGTCTTTTAAATTTTTTCACATTTTCTTTGTCATCATTTTTGAAGGAAGTATAATGCATTCTCTTTTTCCTTGTAAGCACAGGTTTAGCATCTTCAAAATCAGAGTCTTCATCTTCTTTAAGCTTCTTGACAGTAACATAATCTTTTCCTGTTAAGACATATTTAACACAATAAATGATTATAACTAAATTACAAAAATAATACTATACTAAATTTAATTAAAAATAAATCATTACCTGAACATGAGTTTAAAACAACAACTTCATCACCTTTTATTTTACATCTATCAAACCGTCTTTTTGTTCTCAATTCATTTTCCCTATGTATTCCACTATCTTCTGTCATGTCATGACTTTCAATCAAACCTGCCAATATGTAGACAACATAATCATAACTGAAGACACTTTGATATACAACTTACATTACATGAAATCATCATTGATACCTTTTTGTTTCTGTATCAGGTTTTTAGAATTTGAAAACCTTGCTTTTCCTGCAGCAAACTTCTTCACATTGACTTTGGGTTTCATATTCTTTTCTATTAATAAATATAAAACAATACAAGTTATTAAAACTAACTACAAAAACAAACTCTAAATAAATTTAATTTTAAACAAATATATTACTTGAATCTGAGCTCAAAACTACAACTTTAAGATCCCTTCGCATTGAATTATCTGGTGTGCGATTAACACGTTCCTCCACACCTGTCCAAAAAATAAGCCACATAATCACTATAGATTCCAATTGATATTTACCATTTTAATTTTCATTTAATCATCATCACCACCAGTTTGTTTTTAGTTTTCTTCTTAGGTGTTGAACATTTATTTTGTCCTTCTCTTCTAATCTGAGGTTGTACTATTTCGTTTCCTTGATTGTCTTCATCTTCAATATCAATAAGCAATGGATTGGATTCTTCATTAGTGAATTTGCTGAATGTCGTCTTTAGTAATATCCTCTCGCTTTTCTTTCTACCTAATAGTAGAATTAAAATACCTTACTCATTTATAACTCAGAATTGAATCATTAACAACTAAAATAATCATAAATTATCCCTACTAAACACAAACTCAATCAAACACATACCCAAGAACAGAGTAATGTCTACAATAATCATCACTTAACAAACAGTGTAATTAAGTTAGTCACAAAAACCAATAGGGACTCCTACAATATTATTCTTTACTTACTACATCATGTACAGGATCAAAACCACATATATACTCAATAAAGTACCCATTCACAACCGAATATGCCTTTAACAATCTACATAATATACAACCAACAACAAGGATTAATACTAGAAAAGTATTTCTGTAGCACAAACAATCAGATTTTACAAATAATCAATAGTGAAGACATTTATACCCTTCCTTATTATTTTGCTATTAAACACCATTCAAAATCGAATACTAATATCAATTACTCCTCTTGTCCTACTGATAATCTACTTACTTTGCCATTCAACAATACGACTCTGAAAAAAAAAAGTAAAAAAAAACCCTAATTTTTGGGTTTTCGTAATCGTACTTCAGTTCAAAGTAGTCCACTACGACTACACATGTATCTGCATCTTAAAACTTTCAATCACAATCATAAACGATTAATTTTAAATACATTCAATATCAGACTACCGTAACATCGAAACTCATCTACAATTACCATTTTCATTTAAACATTCACATACACCAACGTTTTATTTGTAAAATACAAACTTTAAATCAACAATCATCAACGATTTAGAGTCACTACAGTTCATAATCGATGATATAAAGAAAAAACGAAAAAACCTAATTCTAGGGTTTTAAGAATCGTTAAAATGTACACATTAACAAAAAATAAACCCACTACTACACCCGTTTTCCACTCAATCGACATTCAAAAAAGATTAGAAAGCTTACTTCTTCCACTTCGGTTGATGATCGACGACATTCCTCCACCTCAACCCTTTACGGACTTCTGAATGCACAAATCTCTTTACGGATGAACAGTAGTAATCGAGTGTCGTATAAATGTTTAGCTGTGACAATATTTTGCATTGCAGATACGATCGAATCCTCCCAAAGATAATAAGTTAGCTGTGATTACTAAAACATAGGAACGGTTTCTTTTAATTGTCAAACTTACCTGATATATTCAAAATGGATGACATCATAAAATTACTTGAATACCCTTTTATATTTTTTTTAATTAAAAAACAATTTAAATTTATTTAATATTATGTTTAAATTAATGATTAATGACAACCTTAGATTTTAAATATTTAATGTACCAGATTTGTTCTCGCGTTCTCAACCTTTTAGGTGTTCTCATTTGATCATTTCCCTATATATATATATATATATATATATATATATATATATATATATATATATATATATATATATATATATATATATATATATATATATTCTCTAATAAATGAAAATCTATTTTACCACATGTCAATCTCTCATAAGTTTTGACACTTGTCATTTTGTGGTATTTTTGAAATTAATAGTATCCACATGTCAATTTTAGGTTTTCTTAAATTTTAAAATTAAAAAGCCACATAATACATATAATATATAAGTAAAGTATTAAATGTAATAAATATGATCATAAATTGCAATAAATATGTTTTTTCTTTTCTTATTTTAAAATTTAATTTTAAAAGTACTTAAGGTTTACATTTTGATAATTAATTTTTTTATTTAACTCATGTAATAAATGAGTCTCACACCTAGTGTGTGTATATATATATATATATATATATATATAATATTTTTATAAATATTTTATAATTTCCAAATAAACTAAATTCCATAACCATTATGATTTTCCGGCCAATAAAAATTACTAATTTTTTCGAAAGAAATTTGCATTACTATCATTATCACCTATATTTTTTGTTTTTTATCATCCTAATAAATGAAAGTAATTTTACTACTTATCATCTTCTTATGTTTTATGTCATATGTCATTTTATGGTAATTTTAGATTAAATTATATCCATATGTCATTTTGTAGTTTTTTTCTATTTTATTAAATTTCATATAATACTTAAATGTAATAAATTCAATAATAAATATATATCAAATTCATTAATGCAACTTTCCTTATAATTTTTTAAATTTCTAAAATGAATCCAACTATTTTAATTGTTTATTTATTTAAATTATTAGTTTAAATTTAAAAAATAAATAAACACTTCAATTTTAATAATTCATTTTTTTATAAATTTAAATTTTCTAAATTTTTAAATCTTCATGTTTATTTTTTTTTAATAAACTCATGTAGTACATGAGTCTCACAACTATTTTATCTATATAACTATATAGTATGTATAACCTATCAAACCACTAATCAACAAATAAAATGTTATTTAATAAAATGTTATTATCAAATAAAGTTCTAATCAACAAATAAAATGTTATTTAATAAAATGTTATTATCAAATAAAGTTCATATGTTAATAAAGAAAATAATGTTTAAAATTATGACCTATTCTTTGCATAAACTTTTTATACATTTACTAGTTGACTGCAATTTTGTTCAAAGCACCAAACGAACTAAAAATCTATTAAAAAATGGAACTCGAAAGGGAGAGGAAGAAAGGCGTCGGAGGCAAGTAACCATGGTTTCCAAACACACCTGTTCTTCTCTTTTCTATATCTCTTCTACGTTTTACCCATTCCAAATTCAACCGCTATCTCCCTTTATATACCCAATTTCAGAACATTTACACAATCAAAATCTCTTCTTTTCTCTCAATTTCAAGTTTCCCAGATCAATTTCACAATCCCATCAATATCTACAAACAATCGATCGAGCATCGTACATCTATTTCCACTAAGGTACTAACAATTTGTCTCCTGCTTTTCTAAGATTCCCCTCTTTCTCGTTTTTTTATTGATTTAATAGGGTTTTTGCTGGGTTTTGTAATGCTAGTAACAGTGTTTAATCGCATAATTTGGTTCATCAAACTTGTATTTGCTGTGAATTTACTCATGCGATTTGATGAGGATGCTGAAAACCAACGATGATCCATTAAATTAATTCCCCCTTTTCCGTTTTTACAGTAATTTGGCGAAAATAATTGGCGGCAAACGGAAGAAAGTTAGAAGATGTTGGGCGAGTTGATTACGAATAGTCTTGTGTAAGTTTCTTTCGATCACCCAGCTCAATTCGCTATAAATTTGGGATTTTTGGCTACGATTTTTGTGATCGGAGCTTGATAATTCTAGTTTTTGATCTGATAATTTGATTACGATTGCAGATTGGTTCTTGGATATGCGTATCCAGCTTTCGAGTGCTTTAAAACGATAGAGAAGCAAGGAGTAGGAAATGCAGAATTGCGATTTTGGTGTCAATATTGGTGAGTGCCTTATTTCATGTTCTTCAATTTCATTTAGCAAATAGGATTTTTTTTATAAAGAATGTGGCCATGTGGGGTTATTAAATACTAGTATTTTAGTATAAAGCACATTAATAAATTCATAAATTGTTTGGTATAAGACATTAGGTATAACCATTGACTTGCAATTAATACAATTGGTTCCTATCTATTATTTTGTAAAAAAAAAATTATATTTCTCGAAATTATGAGATGACTTACACATGGCGTACTTGAAAAATCATGAGAGAGATAAATCAGATATATAACAGTCTGATAAATGGTTCGCAGTGCCCACACATCGTTTAATCCACATTTGAATTAAAACGCCCACGTTGTAGGGCTATTGCATCGGAACCTTTGACCTTGATCTTGACCATTGACTTTGACCATTTATGTAAGCATAGGGTGGTAGTGGTATATTTGTAAAAACGGTTAAGGGTTTGTGTATAATATGGAAACTAACTTATTATATTAGCGTTTGTTAGACCATAAAAGTAGTTTATCTTATACTTATAAGATACAATTTTGATAAATTAATTTGAGATAACTTATTGATAAGTTAAAATCTAGCTTTTCGTCTCCATCGCAATGGAAATATAGTTAATGTGCAAGAGTAGCTTTTTTGCAAAACATTATTGGAAATTACATTGTTTGGGACATGATTGATTTTGAGAAAGGAAGCCAAATGCATACCAAACATGTCATATGCTTATTTGTACTTTTCTTTTAATATTTTATGTTAATTTGATCATTTTTATATGGAAAAAGGCTTGTGTAGAGAATCTTTTTGGATCAAAAAAGAAACTTTTTTTGCACACAAAAAACTAATTTTTTGGTCACTATCATGTCAGATAAATGACATTGACGACCCGTGAAAATTTAACCCCTCTTTTTGGACGTAATAATTTTAGAATTGGACACATTTGTAACAAATATGATTGAAAGCTTTTATTCCGTTATTTCTACTAAATCCAAATTTATTTTGTTGCTTTTTTGTCCTCTTTTATTGCCCCTTAACATTTTTAGTCCCTAACATTGACATTATTAATATGTCCATTTTGTCCCCTTTTCATCCCTATTTTGTTGATTTTTTTTTGTTCTTATTTATCGATTAATGGTTTTCAAAAATCCGAAACCTATTTAGCCTTTATGTCGAAGAAGATACATACAAAATGGTCATTTTTATAGAATTAACAGATGGCCTACTAACGAATGATATTACATATGAACCAAAACTCATAATTCTTTTAACAAATGTTTGATTTATCGGTTTTGGTTTTTTCGAACTCAGGGTAATTGTTGCAATACTCACAGTATTCGAAAGAGTAGGCGATATATTCATTTCATGGTACGTATATTTACACATTTAACAAATAAAGTTTTCATGCAACGATTTTGGAGTTAAAAAGTTTGAATCTTTTTTTTTTTCTAGGGTTCCAATGTATGGAGAATTAAAGCTAGCACTCATTATATACTTATGGTATCCAAAAACCAAGGTAAACATATCAACATATCTCACTTTCTTTCATCTCTTTTGGTTCCCAAACTTTGATATCATTCGATACAAACAAAACAATCCAAAACAAACTAATACCAGTTTTGTATTAAAACAGTCCAAAACCGAAACTGATATTAATACTGATACTGATATTGATACTGACATGGTTGCAGGGTACAGGGTTTGTATATGATACAATGTTGAGGCCGTTTATATATAGACATGAAACCGATATAGAAAGAAGCTTAAAGCAATTTAGAGACAGAGCATGGGACGTGGCAATTTACTATTGGCAGAATTCCACAGAATTAGGTCAAACAAAGTTCTTTGATATCTTAGGCTATTTAATCTCAAAGCCATCATCCTCAAGAACACAATCTCAGGTATCATTAATCGTTTGAATAATCACCAAAAAAGATTGAATCTAATTAATGTTGTTCGAAAATTTTGAATAAAGTTCTCGAATTATCGTTATGCAGGGGTTGCAAAATCATCAAAGTTCCGGTGACGGACGTCCGCCGCCGCCGCCGGTTACTCCAAGTCCGGTTTCATTCGGATCAGAGCAGTGGGCACCGACTGCTCCTCCGGCGTCAACCACCGGCCACCACCAATACGCGGAGGAACCGCCTTTCCCGTCGTCGCCGAGTACGCATAGTCATAGTTCGGGTCATAAAGAACCAGTTTGGCTAAGATTTAGACGATCTAGAGGACTTTGATTCGTGAAAAGTAGGCATAAGTCATAACTACAGATTGTAAAGAAACAAGAACAACAAAATTTGTATTCTAATTCTTATTATTAATTCTATTGGTTTATTGTTTCTACAAATTGGAGAGAAATCGAAACGAATCCCCGATTTGGGTGTTGTACAGTTGACTTGATTACCTTTTTTGTTATAATCGGAAGTTGGTGGTAGTTGTGATTGGAGTACACCGGAGCATGCAATCGCAGATTTGAGTAAAGAGATGGAGGAAAGCGTCAGAGAATCGAGTCCAGAGACGGTGGAAGACGGTGGATCCACCGGATTCAGGGGAGGTCGACATGGGTTGAAGGTACGCCCAGGCGGCCTGTTTCACGAGCCGGTTTCGGATCGAAATCTCGTAACCGGAATGAACGGCGGAGGAGGGGACTTTAGGTGACTGAACAACGGCGGCTGTTGATGGAAGGATGTCGCGGAGGGAGGTGTAGGAAGCTGGTTTGAGAGACACCAGCTCGAAATCTGTTGAAGAAGATAATGAGGAAGACGCCGTCGTGGTAGTGGTGGTGGAAGAAGAGTAGTCGTCATTAGTGTGGAGCTTTATATCGGATGGTGTTGCGATGGAGTTACGTCGTCGGAGGGTGGAGATGGGTGTTGTAGGCTCATCGCCGGCGATGTCCATGGCGGAGGTCGGAGAAGAAGGAGGAGGAGGTAGTTGTAGTCTTGAAAAGACAACGGCTGCCAATTTTGTTATTGACGTGAAATTATATTTGAAAAGAAAGGAGTCGAGTAACGCCAAGCTATTTCCATCCCCCAATTATTTGGTCTATGCAATCTTCAATTAAATTATTATAGTATTTTTTTTATAAACGAATATTATGTTTATTAAATTATTAAATATTTGGATAATTTCTTGCGTGTCATTTCGCGAAGGGACTATTAATTAAATATTAATTTTAAATAAGATAATAATTATAATGTATATGTATAAGATAATAATATTTTCAACGTCGATGATAATATTTTGCAATAAAAATCTACGAATTCATATTTCTGGAAAGAAAAAACTTTGTTAACAAAAAATCATGAACTTGGGTTGTGCATTCTTGAAAATACTCGAAGCTTGCGAGTTTTTATATATTTTTATGAGATGATATATATTTCATAAGTTAAAAAAAAAATCTTAAAATTGACTAAAATAAGTTATATTTTAAGCATGTGAACAAAATAAGGTGTAGAGATAATTAGATATTTAGATGTACGGTTCTATTGATCAAGTTGTGAGTTCAAATTTATCATAGATGATACATGTGTAAAAAGGTTCATTGATAAAAATTGAATTCAAGACCTAAGCCTTAGATATTATACAAATCTTAGTATTTAGTATTTACTATGCTTTATTTTATTTAAATTTGTAAGATATATTTATCATGGCAAATTTTGAGTTTTTTTGCAAGCTTGCAAAAAAATCTGAAGAAATTATTAAAAAAATCACAAGTTTCGAGGATTTTTGAGGATCTGTGGCCTAAATCTGTCATATTTTCTGTCATAAAGAGTTTTGTTTGTCAAAAAATTAAATTTTATGAATTTACTAATATTTTTTGTGGAGTAAGTAGCCGTTTTGTGATAGACATTTTTTATGGAGTAAGTAGTTATTTTGTGATAAACGGACGTTAGATAATAGATATATGGTTATACTGATGTAGTAAGCTTTCAAATATGATCATTTTAATGGGTAATTCAAAATGTAATTCAGTGTATCTTTAAGGACAATTTAAGTTTCTTATAATGCCTTATTCTTTATATTACCAATATAAGGAAAAACCTAGACAAAAGAATCTTCCTTAATAAACTCTCTTGATGCAAGTTTTTTATTTGACTTAAGATAGATATAATATTATTAAATTAGATGCTAATAGATATAGTTGATTTATTTTCTTTTATATAAAAAATAAAAATAAATAAATAAATAAATAAATAACAATGAACAAAAAGAAGAAATAGAAACGTTAAAAAATATATTGAAATACAATAAATTGTAAAGACGTTATCGTGGGACCAATGTGGAAGACATAATGATGTTGTGGTTGAAATTAAAAAAATATGTTGGAGAAAATATGTGACAATGAATATGATATTTTTAACAAAAACATGTGCTTTCAATTGGATGATAAGAGAAGACCGAGTCTATTTTCCAATTTCTAAACTATATTATATTATAAATAATAAATAATATTTAGTGGCATATCACTATGATACGTTTCAATTTAAGAATAATATAATTCCATGATTTTAGGAATATTTTATTCTGCAAACTTATCTTAAATCTTAAACTAATTAATAATGATGTTCGATGACCTTAAATTCCAATTACTTTATGGTAGGGATGAGCAAAAGGACTGAACCGGCCGGAACCGGGAACCGGCTTCGGCCAAAATCAAGAACCGAACCGGCCCGGCGGTTATACCGGTTCCGGTTCCTATCGGTTCTTGTCGTGTCTTCAAATGTTGGAACCGGTCCTTGAAAAATAGCATCATACGGTTCCGGTTTTTGCCGGTTCTACCGGTTCCGGTTATATCGGTTCCGGTTCCTACCGGTTCCCGGTTCCAAAAATCCACAAAAATAACGTCCCGGTCCCGGCCCGACCGGTTCCATCGGGTTCCGGTTCCGGTGCCGGTTCCGGTTCTGGTACCGGTTCCGGCCGGTTCCCCGGTCCATATGCTCATCCCTACTTTATGGTGAAACCACATCAAGTTGTTGCTTTGCCTTTTAATGAGAACTGATCTGACTTTTTTTTTTAAGTTTTTTGTTATACTTTATAAAAATCTGAATATACATAGATTTTGTTAAATGTGTTATTTTATAGCAATACTCCTTTTATATTCAGAAGAGCTGTTTAAATTACTCCTATGTTATAACAAATTACCAATCAGATAAATAATAACATGAGTAAATTACACGAGTGGTTATGTAGTTTGGATAGTATGGTGTTCGTAATAATATGTTTTGGTTCTGCGTTTAGAAAATATATCCATGAACATGGATATAAAGTGAATACATATCGACAGAAGACAAACGGACAACAAGTTGCGTCACTAGTCCTTTCTGGATAATAAAACTAATTCTTTTGAAAACAACATATGTGGATCTAGGAGAAAACCAAAGATATCAAATGCAAAAGGCATAAACACATGTTGATTTTCAATACATGCATTCTCGTGCTTTGTCACTTTGCATGCGGTGGCTTTCAAAGCAGCATATCCCGCTGTGAAACCCCTGCTCCTCAAACCAACAAGAGGGAGACCCCAGTAAGATCCACACAAGCGTGCTTCCCTCCTGTCTATTCAAAGACCAAAATGTCACCCGGTCTGAGTGTGGATCTTCCATCCATGGGGCCCGTCAAAAAGTTCACATGTGTTTCTTTTTTCACGGAAATACCAGCACATCGACAGAAATCAAAGAGAACATCTGTAACCACATCATGTCGGTATTTGAAGCCAGAGAACTCTCTACAATGAACCGCATGTTCCTCAAAGGTGTCCAGACATGCCTTGCGGCAAACTGTGCATATCTCGTCAATCGGGAATAGAGGAATCATAATGCGGTATCGAAGGATAGTACGATATTCCACAGGAGACATATTTTGGCCGAGGCCATCAATAAGGATAGTTAGCAGAAAATCTTGAGCATGAGGCGCTCAGAGACACTCAAAAGTTGTTTTCTATCTAACAGTCATGTCCAAGTCGACGTCCATATCTTTGACAATTTTGCTAAAAATGGCACATGTCAATGGTTTTTGGGATTTAGGGTGAGGGGGTCCTTATTAGTGAAACCGCTACAGTCGAATCTCGAAATCGTATCACGAAGACGAGTTAAAACACAAATGTAATCAGAGTCCATACCACATATGTGATTGTTACGTAAGATATGGTCTTGTAAAGTTCAAGAGGCCCTCGAGTCTACAAATGTGTAGGAGGAGACCTCATATGCTAAGTACAAGCCCAAACCACCAAAATGAATATGTAAAGAAGCCAGACGCCACTGGATGTCTCCAAAGAAGGGGCCTCCACAAACCACCATATCCTCGATAGACTTGCACAATCCTTTGTCAAAGAACGACGTTGCCTCCTCCATATGCACAGGTTGACATATCCTTAAACCAAAGAAAAGTTTTGCAATGCCCATACATTATTGAAGCAAAAGGAGCTCACTTTGCGGGTCACATAGTTATGGAAGAAGACTCATCAAATCAACAACATTGACAACTCTCTTCATGACAAACTCACTAATAAACCCCGCATCTCTACTATCCCCTCTTCCCCCCACCCACCCCCACCCCCCCTAAAAAATGAGTTTCACCTCCAGACGGGCTCCCTATATCTGTTGGGAATAAATCGACACGAAGCTTCCTACCATTACATGCAGCCCAACAAAATCTCATTTTTCTTAATATTCAGCTCAAGACCCAAGCTTAGACCTGTTGAATTAAGGTATCTAAGCTAATAAATAAATTGGTATATTCTTGAATTAGAAGTAAAGTCCTTTTTGGGCTGCCCTCATAACCAATAACTAAATAGAATGACTTTTGGAGAAAGATGTTGTTTTGTTAATTTATTATATGATTAATAAATTGTAACAAATGATTTATTAATATATTATATGATTAATATATTAATTTGAAATAGTTATAATTAATTAACAATTAACAGAAATTAATTGGAATTAATTTCTGGTTAATTAGAAGTAACTGGAAGTGCGGAGACTAAGTTGTAATAGTTTAATAGTCTCCTAGCATGGCCGGTTTTGGTCATGGTTTTAGGGTTTCTAGAATGTTTCTTATTGATAATTAAGTAGTTGGATAATTGTCATATTTGAAATAATATTAATATATTCAAATTAGGGTTATCCAAGGCTTCCTTATCAACTATAAATAGGACCCCTAGGGTCTCATACTTTCGTTCACTCTTCATAAGCTTCATAGAGCCAAAATTTGCTTCAAGCCTCCTCTCTCCTCAAGTCTTTTAGTTATTAGGGTTTTAGATACAATACATTAGAGGCCTTCAAGCTTCTGGTGCTTGCTTTCCAAGGAAGTCAAAGAAGGTTTTGGTTGATTAATTGTTACATTAATCAAAAGGTATGTAACCCTAAGCCTTCTTGTAATTTTGATTATACTAGGATTTCCTTGGGTTTCTTGATATTCATGGTTAGTTGTTATCAATATAGAAAACATACATTTTTTCTAGGTTGCATGTGAACTTAAGGGTTTAAGAGTTTTTCCGCCACATGAATTTTTTATAACCTAGAAAACTTATCAGCGGTATCAGAGCCTAATTTTTCTATTTTAATGAGCCTATAAATGAATTGATCAAAATTAGGGTTTATGGAAATTAAACCCTAAAGGCTTAAATTTAGATAATGGTTGGGATTCTTGAAGCCTCCATCCTTATTTTCGAAAATTTGGGAGGATCCCTTAGGGTTTCTAGTTTCCTTAATTACAATTTTTAAATGCCTTAAAATTTGGATAATTAAAACTTGGTAACCCTTACCCTTTTTTCGAAAATTAGAAGGGTTAAAGGATTATAATTAAATTTGAATTATTTTATTAATTATTAATTGAAGATAACTATTTAATCCATAATAATTTAAATTTTAATTATTTTATTAAATTGTTTAATTGAAAATAATTATTTAAATCCCTAATGATTTAAATTAAATTATAATTGGTAAATCATTAATTGTTTAAAATTAATTAATTATTAATTGCTTAATTTGAAAATTAATTTTAAACCTTAGTATTTTGAAAACTTTTAAAATACACCTTATAGTATATATGATTAAATGTTTAATATATTATATGTATAAGACATCTCAGTCAAATCAATAATAGACCTCATTCAAGAAGCCATATTCTAAGGGGGATATAAGAAAGCGGTCTATAGAATGACCATTGAATAGGTGTCCACTTTCACCCACCGCTCCCTTGTATAGCGAAGGGTCGTTAGCTGAATGGCTTTAATAGGACATAACCTCTAAAATTATGATACCATAAAGTAACAAAACCTTTTATAAATCCCAAATCTAGTTACTTTAGGTCAAAATGTGATGTGTATGCTAATCCATGAAAACGTACATCACTTTTTATATGTCGTTAGTAAAGTGTGGGTGGTTAACCAGCACACTAATTTAGGACTATAAAGCTGAGTGATGGACATATCGAAATTATCATTGTTGGTAGAGCGCGTGTGGTTTACCGGCACATCAATTTGAGATGATAAATGACCTCGAGGTTGTCAAGCAGGTTTGCGTGGTTATTCACATCTTATTTGTGATCCTCAGTATCTCAGTCACAAATTTGAAGAGCATAATTTGAGATTAAACATGTCATTGATAAGATTCAATGAATCTCAAATGATATAGGAATTTCATGTTAGAGATAAATTAATAAATTTGTGTTACCTACACTAATAAATTCTCAATTAGATTTCGTCATCCCTCTTCTACGTTGTGAATTGTAATTTGGATCCTAGTCTTGAATAATGATATTGGGTTAATATATTAAAGAATAATATCACTAACTAAAAACTATGCCTCTTTGTATAGATGTCTGGAAGCGGTGATCTCACTACTGCTCAATCCGCCCCCTCAAACTCAAACTTCTCTTTACTCTCAATTCTGTCAAAAAGAAGCTCAATGGTCCTAACTACATGGACTGGATGAGGAATTTGAAGATGACTCTAAGATACGAGGGTAAAGAATATGTCCTTGAAATTCTCTTGTTGAAATCGATAATTCCACAGCTACTCCTGAGGAAAATGCTTCCTAGAACAAGCATTATGATGACGCCACTAAGGTTGCTTGCACCTCGGTGTCCACTGTGGTATATGAGCTGGCTAAGTCCTATGAGGACTACTTGTAACGTCCCAAAATTCAAAGTAAAAATTTTCATTTTAAATCAATCCAACAACCACTCATTTAGTTTGAAAACCAATCATAGTATAAAACCTGTCATACAATCATCAGAGTACATATCAATCAAATCATGCGGAATAATGGTGGATGCAGTGCGATCATGTCGGGCCCTTCCCTTTCGAACCAGGAGTACCCTAAACCATAAACATAAACTGTAAGCGTAAAGTTTAATGAGTTCCCCAAAATACATGTTTGGCTGTCAAACCAACAAATAATGGGATAAAATAATATTAATAAATCTCAAATCACTGCTATTTCTTATACTAAAGATAGTATAGAGTAAGCAGGGTCGATCCACAGGAATACAGGACTTCTTATCTTGCCATATTTTCACACATAATACAAATAATATTAAAATGGGGGACTGTGTTTAAACTAGATTTAAACTTCATAAATAAACAAGATTGTTAAAAGAATTTAGTAAAAGAAATACATTTCCGATTCTGATTCTTATACATGTATTATGTTAAAAGATGCAAAATGAATATGATTATGTTCTATCTAGGTTGGTAATTTAGATACTAATAAACTCTAATATCCAAGTTGACAAAAAAATATTTTATTCAAAACATGTTCTTCAAATAAAACTTCATTTAATTGATTTGATTCAAATAAGCTCTTTCATCAAATCATTAAATGACTTTAAGTTCTTGCAACAATTACCAACAATGTTCAATATTCCTCATAAGCTTGGGATTATGAACATTTAATCTTTGATTACACTCATTTTGATTTAATTACAATCCATTAAGTGTATGTTACTAACATCAAATCATAAAACATATACGAATTTTACAATTTGATTAACTAGAGTGACAAAAACCCTAATTCATTGATCAAGTGAAAAAGAGAATAAACCAAACACATGATTAAGATCAAATCAAAGATTACTAGATGTTAAACACAAATCAAGTTCAAGTTACAACCTAACAACACATACTTAAGAATTCAGATTCGGAAATGATAATGAAATCAAACACACATGTCTAGGTTAATCTACAAATCAAACAAGTTTAAACTTCAAATTGACTTACAAAAAGGAAATTAAAGTGTTTACAAGTGTTAATCTACTTCCAAAAGCCCTGAAAATCGCCTTCTCTCTGCCCAAAATCCGACTTAACTCCCAACAAAACTGATTGTCTGAATTATATGAGAGTAAAACTACTCTAAAAACTGTCGAGACGTTTACACGGCCCGTGTAAATTAAAGGGTGCCATTTACACGACCGTGTAAACAAGAAAAGTAGACTGCTCTTGTATATGCGTTTACACGGCCCGTAAAAATTATAAGCTATCATTTACACGGCCGTGTAAACTCCTGTGAAGCCAAATTCTTTATTTCTTCATTCTTTCTCTCTTCAATGCTCCAAAACTTCTGAAACTTTGTCTCCAACTCTTTTTAACTTCCTCCATCAAAATCCAACCTTCAAAAATCCCTGAAATATCATAGAAGTGTGTGAATGGAATTGAATCATGAATAATCCCGAAAAATATGCAAAATGCATGAGTTTAAACCTAAATGCAATACACTTTTATGAACTAAAACTACAAAATGAATGCATGAAATGCACCTAACAAATATCCCCAAGCTTGAACCTTTCTTGTCCTCAAGAAAGAACAAGAAGATTTAAACTGGAGAAAATAAAATAGAATAAAAGAAAAGAAAATTAAAGTTAAAACTATTTGAAACTTAATGCATGAAATCAAAACAAACATGAAAAGATCCAACCCAATTACCCGGTTTTGTACCATAGTTGAGAATGTACCTGTCATGCCTTGAGTCAACTTGGCTTTAGTCTCAAAATATTATATGATAATAGAAATAAGACTTTGGCCACTCCCTAATACAACTCAACAGAATCAAATATCACAACACTTATTCCCTTTCAATATCATCAAGTCAATTCATGGAACAAATTATGGTCTTACTCTCGTGAAATTGTATGTGACAAAACATGCTCAATCATCTTTGTTTCATAAAATATAACAATGTCTGATTCCAGCTATTTGTTGGTCAACAACAATCTTTTTCTGAAAAATCTTTTCTAAAAATTCCCTAATATTTATCCAGATTGGTTACAAACGTCAAACCACTTACACCAGTCAAAGTAATTAACATTCAGTCCAATGTCATAAATTCAAATCCAAGTCCAAGGGAATCTTTTGACAGCCAAGTATTTTTCCTAAACACAATATTCAATTAAACTATAAACACAATTATATACAAACTTCTTAATTATATTTTTTTACAAATAAAGCTCATGGCTTTCTTTGAAATCCGTGTAACGGGCTTCCAACCAACACATCTAAATCAAATGACCTTAGTGTGCTAGATTTAAAGAGATCCCTCGGGTTTACTTGCCCGAACCTCAAAGGCCACAGATTAGCTTTATTTGGTTATTAAGTTCATGACTTTCTATGGAACCCGTGTAGCGAATTTTCAACTCAATCAGTCCCAAACAATTTAGCTTTAGGCGATTAGGTGTAAAACACCCCTCAGAGTTTACTTGTTCGAGTCCCAAAGGTCACAGATTAACTTAATAATAATTTTTTTTTTAATTTTATTATTATTATTATTATTATTATTAATTTTTTCATATAAATAAGATAACATATAACACTCTTATTAATTTATTTGCTAGGCCTATTTCTTTATATTTTCGTCCTTGACTTTTCTATTGTGGGACATCTCATGGTCTTTTACCGTGAGGACTTCTAAGACATTTTTCAAGGGACTAAGGTTAACATGCAAAGACCCGTAAGTATAGTTGAAAGCTATGTCCCCAAACAGGGTATATAAAAGGGAATGAGTAGAAAGGACTTTTAAGAGCGCTGGAAGGTGGGACATTGAGATTTTGCATTCTTTTTATGAACTTTTGAATTTGGCATTTTAAGTTCAATTGAGCATTTACTACTCATAAGACCAGTCATATGTCCCAAAGAATTGACTCATACCTGCTGTTATGCTCCAGTGTTGACAATCTTCTCATTTTCTGCTTTGCACAAGTAGCTTCGGGAGATGTGCTCATGTGTGATTAACTTGCTTTCAAATTTTCAATAAAAAGAGCAGGTTAAATCTCAAGGCACACAATTCACTTACCATCTCAACTGTTTTGAGAAGATTTGGTTGCTTGGAATTGGATCATTTTTTTTTTTTAATCATGCAATGCAAAAATTTAGATGCAAAATGCAAAAGTATAATAAAAAAATAGAGTAGAAAGAAAAAATTTTGGATTTTTGAATTTTTTTTTCTAAAAATGACAAAGAAAAATAAAAATGAAAAGAAAAATAATGCAATGCAAAATGTACAAAATTACATGCAACCTACATGCAACGGGATAATGCATGGATGGATGCCCCTCCCCAAGCTTAAAATAAGCATCGTCCTCGATGCTTGGAGAGAGGCATAGCCGTCCTATTGAGGACCGGGCGGTGGATATGGAGGGAACTGTGAAGGATAATCTGCAGGATAATAAGGAGGCCATTGGGGTTGGGATGATGATGGTTGCTGCTCCTGTGTGGGGAGCACAAGAACTCTATGGATATCGCTCAGCAGGTGATGAATGTTGCGGTTATGTTGCTCTTGAGCGACCCATCTCTGATCCTGTTCAGCCCACCGTAGCTCTTGTTGGGCCCAACGCTCTTCTTGCAAGTTACGGTAGTCCTGAAATTCAGAAGTGATTTCAGCGACACCCGTATAAATTTCTCCGACTTCCTGTTGTATGCTGGTGTAACGGTGGTTCAAGCGTGCAAACTCGCCCATATAAAGATTGTGTTCAGAAGAAGGAATGGGGCGAGATGAGCTAGAGGCACCAGCAGAAGGAGCAGGAGGAGGAGAGGGTGGAGGACTATGATCTACTGCAACACCTAAGTTGGATTTGAGTTTCCAAGTGGTTGATGGAATGTCATTGGCTAAATTGAGTATCTTCTTGTTTCTGCTGTCTATGCGTAGATACTCTTTCCCATCTACTGTCCAATGAACATCCCCAGTGGGAAGGCGGTGGAAAAGATGCATTGTTTCCATAACATCAATTGATAGATGAGCACGGTCCATGACTATATTTGTTGGGTTATTGGGTAGATGCAGGCCAAGATGCTCAGCAATAATAGAAACCATGCCTCCACAATGTAGCTGCCCACCATTGCTCGTAGCACTTCTGAGCATTTTCTGAATCACCCAACACCCAAAATGAGGGACTTCTGCAGGCTTGTTAATCATACACCACAAGACTTCTAGCTCTTTCTTATTAGCCTTGCTAATCTCTTCTTGAGGGAATAAGAGAGAAGCAATGATCTGGTGGGCGACTTTCAAGACCGGATGGATAATGCTAGAAGCTTTGGCTGTGCCTGACTGATACTCATACTCACAAGAGATGCTTCTCCAAAAACTTGCACAGTTTTGCTCAAAAACGACATTTTTTCTGCCCTTTGCTGTGTATACATCCCTTCTTGCTTTGGGAGCGCCAATCATATCACAAAGGATGTCAGCATGAAACTGATGGGTTTGATTGAGCAAACGGAAAGTAAGGAGATGGATTTGATAGTCAAAGGTGATTGAGGACAAAAGTTCCAACATTGGTGTTTGATAACTAACTGCATGTAGATTCAAAAGACCTTCTCATCCTATGTTTTTGAAGAGCTTGTGGACACCTTTATAGATATGTAAATCCTTGAGGGCTTGGATGTCCACAAACTTTTGAGCACCCATTGTTCTGCTAACAAGATTTGCATACAAGATCTCTTGTCGATTGGTCTCAAAAATAAGACCAAATTCATAAGGGTTGTCCATGGCATGTGGGTCTTGTTCATCATGTGAAGTTCCAATTCTAGGTCCTTTACCCCGGGAAGCCATTACCTAAATGAATCAACAAAGTATTGCACACAATTTAGGACAATTGAAGCACAAGAACTAGCAAGTTTCACCAAAAATCACCCAAAAAGGAATATGGTTCTATCTAAATGCACAAAGTAAGAGTTTGGAACAATTATACCGATTTGTGCTTGAAAATGGTGGTAGGGTGATATCCAATGCTTCCCCAAGCTATCCCCAAGCTTATCCTACAAGAAATTTCAAGCATTAGGTCGAGATTTTGAAGTTCAAAAATTCTAGGGTTTGCTCAAAAAAACCCCAAAATCGGTCATGAAAAAGGTGGAATAGAGATGGAAGATAAAGAAGATGAATAAAAGAGAAGAATCCATACCTTAGAGCTTGATTTTGGATGCAAAATTGAGGAAGATTGAGTATTTTGAAGGGTTATTTCGAAAGGGGGCAGTAGGGAGGAGAAGAATCGCAGGTTATATGAAAAGAATGAGGTAAAAAAATCGAGTTTTGGCCTTAAAATCGTCCAGCTCTGTTTTTACGTTTACACGACCCGTGTAAACTAAAGGGTAGCATTTACACAGCCGTGTAAACGCTGAATCTGATATACTGTGGTTTGGTCGTTTACACGGCCCGTGGAAACTATATGCATAAGTTTACACGGCCGTGTAAACCTCTGAGAAGGCCAAAAAAATTTGATTTTTTCACTTTTTCAAATTGCAACCCGCTAAACCTTTACTGCCCGAAAAATGATTTTTAACCCTCTTTTAGCATGAAAAACAACTTGGAAGTTTGAAAACAAAGAAAATACAATGAAAATATAAGAAATGACAAAAATACCCCCGGGTTGCCTCCCGGTTAGCCGCCCCTTTTTAATGTCGTTGGCTCGACTTGGACCCCAACTATTTGTCAATCTTGATACTTTGGATCCATTACTTCCTCCACCTCTTCATTCTTGACTTGAAATCCTTCATAATAAGGCTTCAAACGGTGACCATTTACCTTAAAAATCTTCCCGGTTTTCTCACTTGTGATTTCTATTGCACCATGCTCAAAAAAATTAGTGACAACAAATGGTCCCACCCAACGGGACCTTAATTTACCAGGAATCAATTTAAAACGCGAATGGTAAAGTAGTACCTTTTGACCTTTGTGAAATACCTTGCGTGTAATCATCTTGTCATGGAATGCTTTGGTCTTTTCCTTATAAAGAGCCTCATTCTCATATGCTTCATTGCGGATTTCCTCAGGTTCTTGTATGTCCAGCTTCCTCTTCTTTCCCGATTCACTTAAATCCATGTTGAACTGCTTGATCGCCCAATAGGCCCTATGTTCCAACTCAACGGGTAATCGACACGGCTTTCCAAAAACAATACGGTATGGAGACATTCCAGTTGGAGTTTTGTATGCAGTGCGGTATGCCCACAAAGCATCATCAAGGCGTGTACTCCAATCTTTCCTTGTTGTATTCACGGTTTTCTCCAAAATGCCCTTGATTTGTCGATTGCTCACCTCAGCTTGTCCATTTTTTTGTGGGTGGTATGCTGTGGAAACTTTATGAGTGACACCATATTTCTTCAAAACACTCCCGAGCATACGATTGCAAAAATGTGTACCACGATCACTGATCAAGGCCTTTGGAACACCAAATCTGGAAAAAATGTTAGCTTTCAAGAAATTTATCACAACTTTTGAATCGTTAGTACGGGTAGCCTTTGCTTCCACCCACTTGGAAACATAGTCCACAGCCAAAAGAATATAAATAAAACCCGAAGAGGATGGAAAAGGTCCCATGAAATTAATTCCCCAAACATCGAAAATTTCACAAACTAAAATGGGATTTAGGGGCATTTGTTTCTTTGAGCTTAAAGAACCCATCCGTTGACATTTATCATAGCTGGAACAAAAGACATAAGAGTCATGGAAAATACTTGGCCAGTAAAATCCACTCTCTAAAACTTTTCTTGCAGTCCTTTGAGGACCAAAATGTCCTCCACAAGCATAAGAGTGACAAAATGTTAAGATAGAAGGTACCTCATATTGATCCACACATCGTCTAATCATTTGGTCAGCACAATATTTCCACAAATATGGCTCATCCCAAACATACCTCTTGGCTTCTTTCTTGATCTTGTCTTTTTGCCATCGAGTCAAATCTGGTGGAAACTGATTTGTGACAATGTAGTTCACAATATCGGCATACCACGGGGCAGCTTTTGCTGAAAATAGGTTCTCATCGGGAAATGCATCATGAATGGGAGTTGAGTCATCGGGAGAAACAATCCTGCTAAGATGATCAGCTACAAGATTTGACTTTCCGCTCTTGTCTTTGATTTCAATGTCAAACTCTTGCAAGAGTAATACCCATCGAATGAGTCTAGGCTTCGAATCCTTCTTTGCAAGTAGATACCTAATAGCTGCATGATCAGAATAAACAATGACTTTAGAACCTAGCATGTATTGACGAAATTTTTCTAAAGCAAAGACAATAGATAACAATTCTTTTTCAGTTGTTGAGTAGTTAGCTTGTGCACTATCAAGTGTTTTTGAAGCATAGTAAATGACATTAGGAACACAATCTTTTCTTTGCCCTAACACTGCACCAACTGCATGATTGCTGGCATCACACATGATTTCAAAAGGCAAACTCCAATCCGGTGATTGAAGTATTGGTGTTGTTATCAACAACTCTTTCAACTGATCAAAAGCTTGCTTGCACTCTTTGGAAAATTCGAATTCTGCATCTTTTTGTAGGAGCTCACACATGGGACGAGATATCTTGGAAAAATCTTTAATAAACCTTCTATAAAATCCTGCATGACCAAGAAATGAGCGTACATCACGAACACAAGTGGGATAAGGTAAAGATTTTATGACATCTATTTTTGCTTTGTCCACTTCTAGACCCTTAGAAGACACAATATGACCTAGTATGAGACCTTTGTCCACCATAAAGTGACACTTTTCATAATTCAAAACAAGATTGGTCTCAATACATCTTTGCAAAATCTTTTTCAAATTACCCAAGCACTCATGAAAAGAATTACCATAAACTGTGAAGTCGTCCATAAAAACTTCAATGATTTCCTCAACATATTCCGAAAAAATACTTACCATGCACCTTTGAAAAGTGGCTGGAGCATTGCAAAGTCCAAAAGGCATTCGCCTATATGCAAATGTTCCGAAGGGACATGTGAAAGTAGTTTTTTCTTGGTCCTCGGGTGCAACGGGTATTTGATGGAAACCGGAATACCCATCCAAGCAACAATAATGTGTTTTTCCCGCTAACCTTTCCAACATTTGATCAATGAAGGGAAGTGGGAAATGGTCTTTCCGGGTTGAGGAATTAAGTCTTCTATAATCAATGCAAACTCTCCACCCGTTTTGCACACGGGTGGGGACTAACTCACCTTGGTCATTCTTTGTAACAGTAATACCTGTCTTCTTGGGCACAACTTGGACCGGACTTACCCACTTGCTATCTGATATAGGGTAAATCATCCCCGCATTCAACAACTTCAAAATCTCCTTTTTCACAACCTCCATCATTGGAGGATTCAAACGCCTTTGAGCTTCTCGGGAAGGCTTGTAATCTTCTTCCATAAGGATTTTGTGCATGCAAAGTGAAGGACTTAGCCCTTTGATGTCGGCAATAGTCCACCCAATGGCTTCCTTATACTCCTTCAAAGTGGTGACAAGCTCTTCCTCTTCTTTTGTTGACAACTTGGTGGAGATGATCACTGGCAAAGTTTCTTTGTCTCCAAGATATGCGTACTTGAGATGCTCGGGTAAAGTTTTGAGCTCCAATTCCGGTGCCTGCACAATAGAAGGAACAAGTTTTTCATTAGACATTGGTATTTTCAGCTTTAGAACATCAAACCTCATTTTCTTCTTCTCATCCATGCAAGACACAACCTCCATAATCTCTTTATCAATTGTAAATTGATTGGCAAGTTTTTCCACTCTTTCCTTTTGAAGATTCCTGTCTAAAATGAGAGCTAACACATCAAGATTAGACAAATCAAAACACTCATCTGTCAATGGTTCAATGACATCTACAAAATTCAAAGATGAAATATCACTTGGATATCTCATAGCATCATAAATATTGAAATTTATCACCTCCCCATCAAATTCCATGGACAATGTACCATCATAAACATCAATTTTCGTCCTGGCTGTTTTCAAAAAGGGTCTTCCTAGGAGAATTGAACTCAAATTTGGTGAGTCATCATCATCCATGTCAAGAACATAAAAATCTGCTGGAAACACTAATTCATTCACTTGGGCTAACACATCTTCTAGCACACCTTTGGGATGTACTAAAGATCTATTAGCCAACTGAATGATTACCCCGGTCTTCTTCAATGTGCCAATATTTAAAGTTTTAAAAATAGAATATGGCAAAACATTGATAGAAGCTCCAAGGTCTAGCATAGATCGTGGAACATGAAGATTACCTAATTTGCAAGGAACCGTGAAAACACTCGGATCCTTACATTTTTGAGGTAGTCTTTTTTGTAACACTGCAGACACATTTTCTCCTACTTTGACAGTTTCATTCCCTTTCAGTCTTTTCTTAGATGTGCATAATTCCTTAAGGAATTTAGCATATCTTGGGACTTGTTTGATGCCATCAATAAGAGGAATATTTACCTCAACCTTCCTGACATCTCCATGATTTCATTGTCTTCCCTTTCACGCTTTGACTTGCTTAATCTTGAGGGAAATGGAGGAGTGACTTTTGCTTCAATAGGAACTTGCTTGGAAGGTGTTTTTGACTTCTCTTCTTTTTTCTCTAGCTCCATCTCTTCTTCTTCTTCAATCATTTTTGGACCTTCAGATTCTTTGCCATTCCTCAAAGTGATGGCACATGCACTATGTTTTGGATTCTTCTCAGTTTGCGCGGGTAGTTTGCCTTGTGACTCCAATTTATGTTGGGTTTTGAGCATTCTAACACTTCCTAAGTGTACATGCAACCCTAATAAACCTTGGATCTATGTTTGTCTAAGGTACATGCAAAATATTAATTTCCAAGGTTTATAACCTATCTAGCATGGCATGGGGTACTTTTAAACATAAAAGAACTAGATGAATTACATACCTTTTATTGATTGTTGATTCCTTGGAGTTTGAGAGCCAAGCACCAATAATGTGAATGCCTCAAATGGAAATCACAAATCACCACAAACTTGGAAAATGTATGAGAGAGTATACTAACTCTTAGATTTCGGCCACCATTATTACACACACACTTAGGGTGTTTTTCATGCAACATAAGCTTGTTTATATAGTGTACATGGTTAGGGTGAAAACCTAATAACCCATGTCTTTTCCTCTTCCAAGGATCCATGGGTTAAAAGCTCCATGGATCATCCATGGACTTCCATATAAGCTTAGCCCATTAACAAATGAGCATTAGCCCACACCATATAAATATAATAGCCCATGATTTAATTAGTCTTCCTTTTAATCACTAAATCAATTCATAATTAATTCAAGATTAAAACTAATTAAATAACATGACTATATATTAATATATTATAACTTATAATATATTAATAAAACGTAAGTATACAATTCTCATAAAATTATCCATAAATAGTTTGGGTGAAGTGCAACTCAAATGGACCATGCCGGGTCGGGTCAAGTATATACCAAATAAGTTATGGACTTAGACACCTTATCCAACAGACTCCCACTTGGATAAGTCTAATAACTGTATTTGCCTATATTACTTCAGGAACCAACCGGCAATCGTAGCTCTTGAAAACTCTGTTGAACTATGAAGCGCCATTTTAGATAAGTGATCATATAGCCCTCTGTTCTCATGATATCAGCCGGACAAATACATGGAACAATGTCTTACTTATTGTCTAGCAGTTGTTTCTCGATTTCCGATTTGTTTGACAAAGAACTTAACTGAACACATCAATTTAGTTCTGACCGGGCCCGGTACATAGGTCAAAACAAAATCATCGAGGGGCCCAGATATCGCTTCTATTTCTAGAAGGAACAGATAAACTTCGACTCATATGCTTGTTCTACTACTTATTGAATTGTACACAAAGGCACGTTTTATAACATCAAGTTACTGATGCGTTTACGTGCAATCAATGCACAACCAATTCATAGGTAACAACTCATATCTCTAGGTTTGAAGACTTATATGATATTATCGTCTCACGATCACTCGAGATAAATTCCATGAAGTGATACAAGTGAGCGTGGGTTTATTCCAATACTCATAACTTATGAGCACTCATGAACGTTGTAGCAACCATTGCTATGTCTAAACACCTTTATCCATCTACAAACCCAATTCATGACAATCTTGATTCATACCTACTTCCGACGTATGACTGATTGTGGAGGTTTGAATAAATTAATTATTCTGGAAGTCAAAACATGCAAAACTGAAACAATAGTAAATAATTGACAATGATAGTAACACTTTACTCATAAATAAATCACACATTTTATTCATCATCAAACGTCGATTACATTTTACAAGTTTCAGAAAAAATATCTAATCTGTAAAACTAATATCGTCCCTCAGCCTGATGCGCCTCGCATGCTGCAAATGCTTAACCCTCGTCAGTCCCTTCGTAAGGGGATCTGCAGGGTTCTCATCTGACGATACCCTCTCTGCCACGAGGAGTCCTTCTTCTATCTTGTGTCTTATGAAGTGATATTTTCTGTCAATGTGTCGGGATCTGCCATGATCTCTCGGTTCCTTGGCTAAGGCAACCGCACTATTGCTGTCACAGAAAATCTCCATAGGTTCCTTAATGGCTGGTACAACTCCAAGGTCTCCGATGAAGTTCTTCAGCCATATCGCCTCCTTTGCTGCTTCACTCGCTGCTATATACTCTGATTCACAAGTCGAATCAGCCACCGTCTCCTGCTTGGAACTCTTCCAAGAGATTGCCCCTCCATTTAGGGTAAAGACCCAGCCCGACTGAGAGTGGAAGTTATCCCTATCAGTCTGAAAACTAGCATCACTATACCCTAGCACTCTCAAGTCATCACTCCCACCAAGGGTAAGGATCCAATCCTTAGTCCTCCGCAGGTACTTAAGAATATTCCGCAGTCCAATGAGCCTTGCCAGGGTTCCCCTGATATGTGCTGACCATGCTCAAAGCGAAGGCCACATCAGGACGGGTACAAGTCATAGCATACATGATCGAGCCAACAGCGGAAGCATAGGGTAATCGACTCATCTCAGCTATCTCATCTTCTGTACTCGGGCTCTGAGCCTTGCTCAGTTTGGCATTGCTTTGGATCGGTAATTCTCCTTTCTTGGAATTCTGCATGTTGAACCTTTTCAACACCTTATCCAAGTAGATACTCTGACTAAGTCCAATTAGTCTTTTACTCCTTTCTCTTAATATCCTTATCCCTAGGATATAGGCAGCTTCGCCTAGGTCCTTCATAGCAAAGCACTTCCCAAGCCAGGACTTAACCTCCTGCACGGTTGGGATGTCATTTCCTATAAGTAGTATGTCATCTACATACAGTACCAAGAAGCTAACTATACTCCCACTAGCTCTTACATACACGCAAGACTCATCTTCACTTCTCAAGAAGCCAAACTCTTTGACCTTCTCATCGAAACAAAGATTCCAGCTACGAGATGCTTGTTTTAATCCATAAATGGATTTCTCAAGCTTGCACACTCTATTAGGGTATTCTGCACTTACAAAACCCTCTGGCTGATTCATGTACACATCCTCAGCCAACTTTCCATTAAGAAAAGCGGTTTTGACATCCATTTGCCATATTTCATAATCATGAAATGCAGCAATGGCCAGCATGACCCTAATAGACTTAATCTTTGCTACCGGTGAGAAGGTTTCATCATAATCAATACCCTGAGTCTGAGTAAAACCCTTCGCAACCAGTCGAGCCTTATAAGTGTGCACTTTCCCATCCATGTCGGTCTTCTTCTTGAAGATCCATTTGCACCCGACTGTTTTACGGCCTGGTACATTGTCAACCAAGTTCCAAACTTGATTGTCATACATGGACTGTATCTCGCTGTCCATAGCCTCCTTCCATTTAGCAGACTCCGGGCCTGCCATGGCTTCCTTAACACTGTTAGGTTCTTCCAGATTTACCAGTGTATTGTCACTGATAAATGTATCACCTTCTGTAGTAATATGAAATCCATAATAAAACTCAGGTGTGTTCCTAACCCTTGTGGAACACCTCGGAGGTACAGACTCATCAGCTGGATCAACAGGAGTTTCCTCCTCGGGTTGATTGCTAGTATTTGAGGTTCCTTCACCAATTGACTCTTGAATTTCTTCAAGGTCAATTTGCCTCCCACTGTCTCCTTGGCTTATAAATTCTCTCTCTCGAAAGACACCTCTCCTAGCCACAAAGACCACATTCTCATTGGGTCTGTAGAAGAGGTAACCAAAGGATTTTTGTGGATAGCCGATGAAAATACACCTTTCACTTCGAGGTTCGAGCTTGTCATGAGTCTCACGCCTCACGAAAGCCTCGCAACCCCAAATCTTGATGTGGTCCAAATTGGGAACTTTCCCAGTCCACATCTCATGAGGTGTTTTGGCAACCTTCTTTGTAGGGACTAGATTAAGGATGTGGGCGGCAGTCTCTAAGGCATACCCCCAAAAAGAGATTGGTAGCGAAGCTCGACTCATCATAGAGCGAACCATGTCCAACAAAGTTCGATTACGCCTCTCAGCCACACCATTCAGCTGTGGTGTCCTGGGAGGTGTCAATTGTGAGACAATCCCACACTCCTTAAGATAGTCGAGGAACTCAGTACTAAGATACTCACCACCTCGATCGGATCGAAGCATCTTAATGTTCCTGCCCAATTGATTTTCTACTTCCTGTTTAAACTCTTTAAACCTTTCAAAAGTTTCGGACTTATGTTTGATAAAGTAGACATAACCATATCTACTAAAATCATCAATAAAAGTCACATAATAGCGATTAGCATCCCTTGTGGCGGTTTTGAATGGTCCACATACATCAGTATGTATAAGGTCCAACAAACCCTCACCCCTTGCACAAGTACCAGTGAAGGGTGATTTTGTCATTTTTCCAAGTAGACAAGACTCACAACTATCATCCGACTTGAGGTCGAACGACTCCAAAACTCCATCCTTTTGGAGCTGGCCTATGCGTTTCTTGCTTACATGTCCAAGACGACAATGCCACAAAGATGCTTTATCCAAGCTAGTAGAAGAATCAATACACAATACATTATTCCCTAAATTATCTACAACCGATACAGCTTCATACACACCATCACAAGGTAATGCTTTAAACTAAAGAATATTATTAAAGAAAGCATTAATACTACCAACTTCATTATCAAAAGAAAAGGTAAAACCTTGTTTATACAAAGCATGAAAGGAAATAATATTCCTCGCCATTTCAGACGAGTAAACACATTTATTCAAATCTAACTTTAACCCACTATCTAGCAACAAAGTATAAACTCCAATCTTGGTAACAGGTGTAACCTTCTTGTTCCCCATGATTAAGTTTATCTTTCCGAGCTCCACATCCTCACTTCTTCTTAGGCCCTGCAAGTCACAACATATATGAATACCACAACCTGTATCAAGCACCCAAGAATTAGAATATGGTGAGTTATTAGACAATATAGTGTAAATACCTGTATGGGATGGTTTCACTTTTCCATCCTTGACATCCTGCAAGTACTTTGGGCAGTTTCGCTTCCAGTGCCCCTTATTTTGACAGTAGAAGCATTCAGCATCCTTAGGGATGGCAGAAGGAGTGATAGAACCACCTTTGGTTCCAGATGAGGAGCCTTCAAGGGACTTTCCCTTGGTACCCTTCGAAGGGTGCTTCCTCTTCTTCCCTTTGCCTTGCCCGATAGACAAAACAGGGGTAGTAGTAGGAGTAGGAGTAGCAACCGACTTACTTTTAAGACCACTTTCGGCAGTCTTCAGAAGTCCTTGAAGCTTACTGAGTGTGACTTCCTCCTTGTTCATGTGGTATGTCATACGAAATTGATCATAACACGAGGGCAAGGAGTGCAAAATGATATCAATTGCCAACTCCTCAGGGAAGTTCACATTCAGTTTCATTAGACGGTCCACATACCTTTGCATTTTCTGCATGTGGCTCGTGATTGGTTCGCTATCCTTCATACGGGTAGTGATCATGGAGGAGATTATTTCATACCGCTCTTGACGAGCACTCTGATGGTACCTTTCCATCAGATCCTGATGCATCTCAAAAGGATAATAGTCCTCATAGGACTTTTGGAGTTCAGCTGTCATGGTGGCCATCATGATGCATGCCACCTTGGTGGCATCTCTTTCATGTGCCTGATACTCAGCGACCTCCTCAGGAGTAGCAGTGGACTCATCAAGCTCCTTTAGCTCCTTATCGAGGACATATTCCTTGTCCTCGTAGCGAGTGACCATCCTGATGTTTCGGATCCAATCCATGAAGTTGGAACCATCAAAGATGACCCTCCCACAAAGGTTCATGAGGGAAAAGGAGCCAGTAGGGTTAGAGCCCGAAGCATTGTTGTTGGAAGACATCTGAAAAGAAGAAAACAAGTTTAGATTAGATATATGTCGAATCCTTAATAATACACCCAAATGTAATATTAAGGCTAGGATCCAACACAATATATTATAACTTAGAAGAGGGATGCCGTAATCTAAGCTATAACATATTTGAAGGTAGGTGAATGACGATTCACCAATTTCCACCATGAAAACGAAATGAATTATTAGGTTTAATTGGTTTTTGAAATTCCTAGATTCTTTTGAGATTCATTGAACTTTTCAATGGCATGTTTCAATCTTGATTGTGGCCTTCAAGTTTTGTGACTGGGATGCCGAGGATCACAAAACAAGGTGTGAATAACCATGCAAATTCACTTGGTACCCTTAATATTATCACCTAATCAATGTGCCGGTTAACCACACACGCTCCACCGATCTATGATAAACATTAAGTCACCCTTCGTGATCCTTACTAGTCCAAGTTAGTATGCCGGTTAACCACACACGCTCCACCAACGACTTGGTAAGGTACAAAGTGTGAATTCCATGGGTTAGCACCATATTCACATTTTCCTAAAGTAACTAAGATTGGGAATTTATAAAAGGTTTAGTTACTTTATAATATTCATTATACTTTTAATGAGAATTTATAAGTCCTTGTCCTACCCGTTCGGCTAACGACCCTCCACCAGTCAAGCAAGCGGTGGGTGAGAATGGACACCCATTAAGTTGCCATTTTATAGGCAACAACCTTATACCCACCTTATAGACTGGCTTCGTGAATGAGGCGTACTAGCGGTAAGACGACTTTGATCTTATACATATATATATATATATATATATATATATAATAATTTAACTATTTATAAATAGTATAAGGGTTGAATTTTAACTTTTAAAACTCTAAGGGTTTGGAATTAAAGTATATTAAAGTGTGTGTAACTTTACAAATTCCAAAACTTGAGGACAAGTTTTGAAACTATTCAAAACTTTTCATTTCATAACTTATGAATTAAAGGTTCATAAAAATGAAGACTCTTCATTTCCATGTAACTTATGTGTTTTAAGTGTGTGTTTAAAAGAAGTGACCTTTGGATATCCATAACCTGAGGACAAATTATGGACTCCATTAAAACACATAAATGATCAAGAATTAATCCTAAACAATTCAGCAAATAATTCCTATCATCTTCTAAATTCATAAGAACATGAACATGATCATCAAAGTTTCAAGAATTATATGAACACATACAAAGCATGAAATTTTGATATAAGCTATTGTAAATGGATTAGAACAACCATTACACCAACTAAAACAAGTTTTAAAACACCAAAACAGTTTAGGGTAATGTTTCTAGTCCATTTCCAGCAGCAAAAGTCGAAAATCTGCATTCTGAGGCTCCTACTCGCCGAGTGCACGAACCTACTCGACGAGTAGGATGAGTTTACACATGAACTCGGTGAGTCCCCCCATGGACTCGGCGAGTTCATCAGTCAGACAGCAAAAAATCGACTTTTTATCACTATTTTGCATCAAGTATCAAACAAACAAGCCTAGGCTCTGATACCACTGTTGGGTTTTGAGCATTCTAACACTTCCTAAGTGTACATGCAACCCTAATAAACCTTGGATCTATGTTTGTCTAAGGTACATGCAAAATATTAATTTCCAAGGTTTATAACCTATCTAGCATGGCATGGGGTACTTTTAAACATAAAAGAACTAGATGAATTACATACCTTTTATTGATTGTTGATTCCTTGGAGTTTGAGAGCCAAGCACCAATAATGTGAATGCCTCAAATGGAAATCACAAATCACCACAAACTTGGAAAATGTATGAGAGAGTATACTAACTCTTAGATTTCGGTCACCACTATTACACACACACTTAGGGTGTTTTTCATGCAACATAAGCTTGTTTATATAGTGTACATGGTTAGGGTGAAAACCTAATAACCCATGTCTTTTACTCTTCCAAGGATCCATGGGTTAAAAGCTCCATGGATCATCCATGGACTTCCATATAAGCTTAGCCCATTAACAAATGAGCATTAGCCCACACCATATAAATATAATAGCCCATGATTTAATTAGTCTTCCTTTTAATCACTAAATCAATTCATAATTAATTCAAGATTAAAACTAATTAAATAACATGACTATATATTAATATATTATAACTTATAATATATTAATAAATCGTAAGTATACAATTCTCATAAAATTATCCATAAATAGTTTGGGTGAAGTGCAACCCAAATGGACCATGCCGGGTCGGGTCAAGTATATACCAAATAAGTTATGGACTTAGACACCTTATCCAACAATTTACTCATAGAAGTGGCGAGTTGAGTCATTTGTTGCTCCAAAGTCTTGATGCTCGCCTTGGTCTCATTTTGAAATTTTTGAGTACTGTGGCTAAACTCTTAACAATGTCTTCCAAAGACATTCCCGATCCGCTTGAACTACTTCCTTGATGCATGTTTTGAGGTTGGAATTGAGATTGATGAGGGGGTTGAGTTGGCTGGAAATGTGGTTGATAACTGTGTTGGTGATGCATTTGATTTTGAAATGGGGGTCTTGGTTGATAAGGTGGTGGTCTTGGCTGAAAATTAGCATTAGGTTGATGCCAATTTGGATTGCTTCTTGGCTGGAAGTTTCCTTGTTGTTGACTTGAAAATCCCATAGCTTGAACTTGCTCTACATCTTCTTGTAACATTGGGCACATATCAGTGGGATGTCCAACTTGTGTACAAATACCACAAGGTCAAAATGTTGGTGGTTGCACGCCCTTGTCCTTTGCAAGCATCATCACTACCTTAGTCAACTCAGAAAGTTGACTTTCAATTTTTGGGGTAGAAATTTCTTTCACTCCTCTTGGTGCATCACTGTACCATTCTTCTTCTTGGACTGTATGCTTGGACTCTTCTGCCATGTTCTTGATAAGAACTCTGATTTCTGTTGGAGTCTTATCAGCTATAGATCCACCACTTGATGCATTGAGTAATCTCCTATCCCAAGATGACATACATTCCTTCACAAAAATACTACAACAACTGATATTCTGTAATCCCATGTTGTGGACATCTTGAGCACAATTTCTTGAACCGTTCCCAATAAGTATGCAAGGCTTCTCTCTTTTTTTGCTTGATACCAACTATCTCTCTACGTAAAGCTGAAGCTCTCATTTTTGGAAAATATTTATCCAGAAACATCCTTGCAAGTTCATTCCATGTTGTGACTGACCCCGGTGGTAAGTCATATAACCACTCCTTGGCTGAATCTTGTAAAGCAAAAGGGAATGCCCTTAACTTGATTTGATCTTCTGTAACTTCATGTGGCTTCATACCCACACAGACAACATGAAATTCCTTAAGGAATTTATGTGGGTCTTCATTCTCAAGACCACGGAATGAGGGTAACAAATGGATGAGTCCAGACTTGAGTTCAAAGTTGATTGCTGCAGGGTAATTTATGCACAAAGGTTGTTGGGTGACATCTTGAGTGGCCCATTGTCTAAAGGTTTGTTCAGGTGGTGGATGTGGAGGATTTTGGCCATGGTTGTCTCCCATGGTAGGAGTAGGAATAAAGGTTTCAGACTCGTGTAAAGGTGAAGATGGGGTTGATGGATTTGATGAAGAAGCTCTAGATTGTTGTTGTTTCTTTAAAAGTCTGGCTTGCTTCCTTCTTTGTTTAGCAGATTTCTCTATCTCCAAATCAACTGGTAAAGGTGTACCTGTGCGAAAAAGATCTTGGCATAAACAATTAGTACTACCGTATCCCCGGCAACGGCGCCAATTTGTTTGACTGTCAAACCAACAAATAATGGGATAAAATAATATTAATAAAGCTCAAATCACTGCTATTTCTTATACTAAAGATAGTATAGAGTAAGCAGGGTCGGTCCACAGGAATACAGGACTTCTTATCTTGCCATATTTTCACACATAATACAAATAATATTAAAATGGGGTATTGTGTTTAAACTAGATTTAAACTTCATAAATAAACAAGATTGTTAAAAGATATTAGTAAAAGAAATACATTTCCGGTTTTTGATTCTTATACATGTATTATGTTGAAAGATGCAAAATGAATATGATTATGTTCTATCTAGGTTGGTAATTTAGATACTAATAAACTCTAATATCCAAGTTGACAAAAAAATATTTTATTCAAAACATGTTCTTCAAATAAAACTTCATTTAATAGATTTGATTCAAATAAGCTCTTTCATCAAATCATTAAATGACTTTAAGTTCTTGCAACAATTACCAACAATGTTCAATATTCCTCATAAGCTTGGGATTATGAACATTTAATCTTTGATTACACTCATTTTGATTTAATTACAATCAATTAAGTGTATGTTACTAACATCAAATCATAAAACATATACGAATTTTACAATTTGATTAACTAGATTGACAAAAACCCTAATTCATTGATCAAGTGAAAAAGAGAATAAACCAAACACATGATTAAGATCAAATCAAAGATTACTAGATGTTAAACACAAATCAAGTTCAAGTTACAACCTAACAACACATACTTAAGAATTCAGATTCGAAAATGATAATGAAATCAAACACACATGTCTAGGTTAATCTACAAATCAAACAAGTTTAAACTTCAAATTGACTTACAAAAAGGAAATTAAAGTGTTTCCAAGTGTTAATCTACTTCCAAAAGCCCTGAAAATCGCCTTCTCTCTGCCCAAAATCCGACTTAACTCCCAACAAAACTGATTGTCTGAATTATATGAGAGTAAAACTACTCTAAAAACTGTCGAGACGTTTACACGGCCTGTGTAAATTAAAGGGTGCCATTTACACGACCGTGTAAACAAGAAAGTAGACTGCTCTTGTATATGCGTTTACATGGCCCGTGTAAATTATAAGCTATCATTTACACGGCCGTGTAAACTCCTGTGAAGCCAAATTCTTTATTTCTTCATTCTTTCTCTCTTCAACGCTCCAAAACTTCTGAAACTTTGTCTCCAACTCTTTTTAACTTCCTCCATCAAAATCCAACCTTCAAAAATCCCTGAAATATCATAGAAGTGTGTGAATGGAATTGCATCATGAATAATCCCGAAAAATATGCAAAATGCATGAGTTTAAACCTAAATGCAATACACTTTTATGAACTAAACACAAAATGAATGCATGAAATGCACCTAACAATACCACAGACTAAGCATACATAATAGCTCGATGCTAAATTGGTTCTATTTCACCCCTAGTTCTATTTCAACTCCTTTGGTATCTTTCAACCGGTATGGGTCTATTTCACCCCCGAGCTTATTTCAAATCCTTCGGTACCTTTCAACATGTATGGGTCTATTTCACCCCCGAGTCTATTTCAAATCCTTCGGTATCTTTCTAGCGGTACAAGTCTATTTCACCCTTACATCTAAGCATACAGTCATATCAGCAAGAGTCACAAAGACCATAAGCACATACTGGCATATCAGCAAGTGTCACAAAGACAACTGTCATCCTGCCAACACAATCCAGTTGACTGATATTGGTGCCTTCGGACCACGAGTACAGTGAAGAGGCTTACCTCATTCGGTCAATGAACAAATCTCACACTTGAGCTGTTAGTGTTGAAGTCTCTCCCACTAAATATATCTAAACCAAACCCTAATTAGCAATTTAGATAAACCCTTCAACTCATCAAGTCTAAAGACCAAGGAAATCCTAATTTGGAGACTATATTTTACCTGGTCTGTCATTACAACAAAATTCTCACTCACATCCTTGCAATTTTTTTTCTTGCAGTTCTCTTTTAGTGCACACACCGGTATATGATGAACTTTCACTTGGTTGTCTAATAAAACATGCTCTTAACACAAAAGCGATTATTTTATCCCTTGTGTTTCCTGTTGCTACCACCTGATTTCTGATGGATGAAAAAAAATTCAACACCCTTAGCCTCCAAATCATTGACATGTACACTAATATGATGTAGAAGTAGAACTAGAATCTATATAGAGCAAAAACAAAATGAAAATTATTAATAAATAAAATATGAAAGATATAACCGATAATAACTGAAAATAGTAACAACCTCTTTTATTAACTCGGTTAAGCAACATAAATATCTTTCCAAGAAAATATATGTTGCAATTTTTATGAAAGTGGAATGGAATGGAATGATAAAAGAATGGTATTCATAGAATAAATGACACCATTCTTACCAACATCCCCTCTATGAACATGTAATGATGAATACTCACCCATAAGTGGAAATTGTTTCACAACATAAGTCCATGTCTTCGAAAAGAAGCAGGAACTCCATGGCCTCTGCAAAACCATTAAATCCCAAATTCAATCAGGCCTAGTAAAAAATTACTCTTTTACCCCTGTTTTCAACTTCCAGCAAAGTAAATTACATAAAACAAATAACAAAGCTATCTCTTCTAAAGTCTTTCTGCCATAAAAATCAAAAAAAAATTGTTTATAAGCAAAGAAAAGAGAACAATCTAAAACACAAAGCAAAGAAAAAACAACAATCTAAAACACCATAAGGCCTGAAAAAGCTTGTTTTGAGGATTTCTAAGAAGTTTTGCTTTGATCAAAGTGACCTTCATGTTTCTGTTATGTCACCATGTAAGGATTTGATTATGTATGGAGTGAAGAACTTACTTTTGTAACCTGAAAGGAAGTCTGAATCGAAGGAATGTTATTACTTCCATCTCCTTTCTGTGTACTGGTTCATATACCCTAAAACATCACAACCACCTAAATTATATTGGGAAAAACGCAGAATAAGAGAGAAATATAAGCAAATGAGCATAAGAAAATTGCAATACCATCTATTGTAGTCTACGTGACCTGTGCCATCATCAAGCAAAAATGAAACATCGGTAACCCTCTCAGCTTTGTTCAATACCACCTGTTTCGTTTTTCATCGGGCCATCACGAAAATGAATTCCATCAAATTGGAACTCTGATGAACAAACAAAATACGTAGCCAGAAGCTGTGACAACCCGAAATTTCTATCTTGTATGCTTATTCAAATCTATCAAAGTTAGACTCATTTTGCTATCTTTTAGCACTGTTTAGGGTCTATTTGAATGTTCTAAACCTATTACAATCAAGGTAAGAGCCTAGAAATGGGATAACTCGACGTATATCAAGCAAATACGGGCCAAACACTCCAATATATGGAGTGTGCGGCCGCACACTTGAGTGTACGGCCACACACAGGTGTGTGCGGCCGCACACCCATCCCAGCCACACACTCCCACCTATATATTCAACACTTGGTCATTTTGAGCACTTTTCCCACTTCTTCAAGGCTAGAACTCGAAATCCTCTCAAGTATCATCCAACTTTTCACTACAATCTTCAAACAAGTAAGTGATTCATCCCTTGATTTGCTATTACATGACCTTAACTAGCCTTCCCCTTTGCTTTGATCCATGAAAACACCTTTTTGGTGTTAAATCTTCAAAATCACCAAGAACACACACTAAGTTTTGGACCTTAATCACCCTTTTCAAGCCTCTATAACGCGTATACACTTGTTATACCTTGTTATATGCTAAGAACACTTGATGATATACTTGAAAAACTCGATTTTATCATCTTCATAAAGGGTGTGCGGCCGCACACACCCTTTTTAGGCCCAAAAATGGCAATGAACTCCATATAAGACTAAAGCATGAAGTAAGAAACCTTCCTAGATGAGTCCTAAAGCCTTAAACTACGTTTTGGCACACTTCATGGGGAGTGTGCGGCCGCACACACACCCTGGCCGCACACACACTAATATGGTGTATTTTGACCATACACTCCCTTGTAAAGCCATACACCCCTTATATACAATCATATATGGTTGTAACACTTCAATATAAGTGTTACTAGTCCCTAAGGTGGTTCAAATTCAATAATTAGTTGTTATAAGCACTAATTGTATACACACACACACACACACACACACATATATATATATATATATATATATATATATATATATATATATATATATATATATATGTCATTATATGGTTAATAGGATTCGGTTGTGCTCAAGTCTCCAATTGACACCCAACAATCCTATATCGATCTTTCATCCGAATTACTCACTATAGGTGAGTTCATACCCCTTAATCAACCTTTTAAATGATTTTAAATGCTTTTATGGGGGGGAGGGGGAATACAAGTTGAAACATTCTAGTTATTATATCAATCGCATGTGATTAATAACTAGAACAAACAGATAGATTTTCTATTACTTTCGAACTGTTATCAAACTTATGGATTTCAATTACTTCAAAACGTTTATCAAACCCTTTTACATACTAAACTCTTTATCAAACTTTTTACTTTATGCCAAACCTTTTCCTTTACAGCTTTCAAACTTATATATTGTCAAAACCATGTCTGATGCATATATAGTTATATAAGTAAGGTTTGAAGGACTTAGGACTGATAACTCACTTTATTTCCTGTTCCTTGTTTGGTTGTGGACTTAGGGTACCCTGTTGTTTGTCCGAGTGTCGTTTGATCCTTAGTTATATATTATGTATATATGTATAGACATAAAAGCTTTTATCTCAGTTCAATACATTTAGTCATACAAACAATTCTACTAGTAAACTATAATAGATATAGTTTAGGAAGATACTACATCATTACTTCTAGTACAATGAAGCATACAAAGAGTCAGTTCATTCATGAGTCAATACATACTATTATGAGAAACTATACAAATATACTATGATGAGAAACTAAGAGAACTTACTATTATGAGAAACTATACAAACATACTATGATGAGAAACAGTTAGAGGATACTATATCGAGAAACATTACATACACTACACTATACGAGAGAACATACAATACTCTAGTACATACAATACATATACAAGTATCCTATAACATAAATGTGAACCACTGTTTCGGGGCATGTCATAACTGCCATGGCTCGATTTGTATCCAGAGTCTCCTGGAGGGAGAGTGTGAATTTGCGTATAGATCTATACTGGATTGACTATCCTACACCTTGCTGCTAGCTACAGTGGGACCTGCAGGTCTACGGGTGCCAAATGTCATTTCTTCCAACGTCTTTCATCGTCGTGTTTTTAGTCGATAGTATGGTACAATCAAATCACATTATACCTTAATAAATAACCGGTTTAAGGTAGTTAGTACACCAGTAGTCACTATAATACAACACTACAGTACTATATTATTTTCCCATTGCATTCACATTGTGATCTTCTCACATAAACGGTAATGTATAAACTATATTTTGGTAACGATAGTCACACTTGGGAAAATTACACACTTTTACAAGAAACCAACATACAGAACAGTTGGGCCTTGATAGAAGGCTACTTTTAGTAGAAAATATAGGACTTTCTAGGAGATACAAACATTTACAAATATCTACAAACTTTTACAAACTTATACATTCAAACACTTACAAACATTTTCATACAAACAATGACACTAAAATACTTATGAACTCACCAGCTCTAAAGCTGATAAACTCTTTCAAAATAACTTGTATTCTCAGGTCATCGGTAGACAGGTACCGATGCCAGCTTTTGAGAAGATGGAGCACATTCAAGACTCATCTATTATTTTGATTCATATTTTTGGTGTCTTATAAACTATACATAACACTTGTATTAAATTACATTATTAATGTAATGGATGATGTTGTTTGCTTGTTTACTATTATTCTGTGTTGTGATACTGTACATGACGTCCTCCACCCCCGAACGTTTCCGCCGTTCCGGTTTTGGGGTGTGACAGAAGCGAACAAGGAAATCAATTTCATGGAATTGTAGAGGCGTGATGGAGAAAAAAAGAAATACCTAGAACAAGAAGTGAAAAAAGAAAATTAATTTCGCAACCGACCTCTGTCTATCATAAAATCGAAGCAGTGGCGACCTCATCTTCAAGAGACGGAGGCACAACAGGTGGAGGAAAACATATTGGAACTTTTGTGTAAGCATTTCTATGAGAGTTGAAATCGCCAATTGAGAGGAGATACAGATAGAGAGAGAGAGAGCAGTGTGGTGACAAATTGGGAAGCGATAGAAATAAGGGCAAGACGGTAGGAATGAGAATGGTATGTGGAAGAGATCAATTGGAGCGATAATAGGCGGAAGATGACAAATTGGGAAGAGATAGAGATAAGGGTAAGGCAGTTGGAATCATAACGGTATGTGGAATCGAATCAAAACCACCTGAGAAACCCAAGAAGGCAGCGAACATCTAAAAACCAAAACCACCCTCTTGAATCCTTGTTACTATTCATAACGACCATGCCCATTAATAGAGTATATAAAATAAATATAAACTACCTAGACGACCAGGGTTTTAGTCGATGACTGCCCAGTGAAGACCATTCATTAAATGTTGTGTTTCTGCAGCATGAACACCAAGTTTTCCTCAATATAAAGTATAAACTGAATTCATGAAATGATCTATCTGATTTACTAACTATAAAAGATGAGAATTAAAAGTATATGATTGGAATTTTCAAGCATAAGTGCTTTCTAGTGAAGGTCAACTTTGGAAATTTTGAGGACATGGTTATTAATTTCAAAATCAACCCTCAGCATATCTTCGGGTGTTTATGTAAAAAATGGACCAAAAAGACAGATTTGAGTTGTTTCCATCCTTATGAGGTTTTAAATGATCTAAAAGCACTAATGATCCATCTTCTCCAACTAAATGAATAACACTTTGTATCAGTTGTAAATGCAACAGTAAACCCAAATAGTTCCTGAAAATTAAAGTAAACTCTATTTTCAACAACTATATGTAAACTCTAAATACCCTAAGATTCATTCAACAATTTCATGATGCACATATTTTAAATTAAAATAAATTAATGAAAAAAAACAAAAAAAAATGCACAAATCCATATCCATTTCATTTCCAACTCTTGTCATCACATATAATCTTAACTACAATGAAATTGATCATGGAGGTTAGTCTTTTTATGAGAAGTTCAACATCGGTTCATAACCGCCCTCCTTTAAGAATATTCACCTTATCAAACACGGAGTCGACAAATTCTTATGGAATTGAAAGCCCCTGTCATAGACAAATGATGTATTTTTTTACATTTTTTTACAAGAGAGAGAGAGAGAGAGAGAGAGAGAGAGAGAGATGGAATATAATTAATACTTACATTAAAAAATCTTTGCCAAATGTCCTGTCTTGAAGATCTACAAAGTGAAGCTTTCGGTTTATTGCATGTAGTAACAATAAAACATAATTTCCATCTAAAGAAGACGATGACTTTTGAAGAATGACAACTATGTCTATCTCTGATTGAACAATTTGGAGATAGATATTGTAAAGCTGATGGAAGTCGATGGTTTTTAAGATTAAGCAATGTATCAAAAATATTAACCTTGTGAAGAAACCTTACAAATATCTTATAATTTCTGCAAGGTGGGTACCTGCAAAGAGTAATAACAATAACTAATAAGTTGTTATAAGATGTTTGTAAGGTTTCTTCATTAAATTGTATTTTTCAGGTTTGGTCCAAGGGCAAAATAGTCATTTTCTTTAAAACAACAACAACTTAATGGTTAGCTTTAACGACCCAACAACCAACCAACTATGCATTATTGTAATTATGATTAAGAAACTTTGATTTGAAAAAAAGATGGTTAAAAGTAAAAACGCAAATAAATTATAACATAAATTTATTATTAAAAAATAAACTTCAAATATAATTTAAATAATGATTCTGATAGGGATTGGTCCATTCCATTCCATAAGCAAACAAACAATTTTTTTTCATTCCACTTGAAAGAACCATTTCCATTCCCTTCCTATTGAGAACGTGAAAATTGATTTTTATTCGCATGAAATTGCAATCATTTGATAGATTTTTCAAAACACAAAGTTGTAATAAGATGAAATGAAAGTACAATGATGTATTCTAATTAAAGCTAGAAATAAAGTAAGATGCAACTGATTTCTCCTGTTTATTCCAAGCTTTTTCCTCTTCATGAAAAGCCAATTCTTGCATTCAGTCGTCAAAGCATAAACATTTAACAGCTACACTTATAAAACAGGTCACATGTGAAATAAATGACAACAGGTAATAGAAATGGTGGCCGTTAACATTAGACACACGTAATAGCAACATACTTTGCATTTAAGGCGAGGTATGTTGTTATTAAAAAATAAATTGTAGGTATAAGGACAACTTTATTGCGGGGGCAATTTGGTGATAATTGTAACAGAAAATGGACGGGCAATTTGGTCATAAATGGTATATAAAAACGCAAAAAAAACCAACAATTTGGTCAATCTACTATTTTTACAACGTAAAATTTGTACAAACAAAAACTATATATTGATCTATTATCATTTATTGAATAAGGCCTTTTAAACTCCATCTCCCTCCATGTTTCAAATGATGGCCATCTCTTAGCTAATATTTTGTGAAACAAATAGAAGACATAAATAAAAATTAATTATGACAAATGAAAATATATAATTGTTTAATTTTGTAAATAAAAAAACTCTATTAAAATCACTTTGTTTATGCATGTTAGGAGATTGAGCAATTACGGCAATTTCTTCCTCATATAAAACAAATGCTTGGGTGAAAAACTCATATGCAACTGGTTCCAAATCACAATCGTTAGCAGCATGAAAAAAAGAAAATGTGAAAAATCTTATATAATTGATGCAAAGGTTGAGGGTAGATTTGTCAAATGATCTCAATAGGTAATAAGTTTACCTCTGCAGACTGTAAGTACAACCTCAATGCTAATTCAGGTGCTGGAACATATGAAAGTGCCTCAATTATCTGAAAATAAACCCAAGGTTAAATCCGTAAATATTTCCAGCTAATGAGTTCACAGCCTCTTTATGAGCCGTTAATACCAATTGTGTTGCATTGTTGTTTGTGTAAAGGATAAAAGCATACATCAGTAACCTAATTTACAATGAAATTGTTAAATTTTGTAAAAGGATTGAATAACTTACTGCAATGTCGCCACCCAAGTTCGAGCTGCACCTGGAGTTTCTGCAGAGGAGAGATATTCTTTTTCTGTGGGGTTGCAATATCTAATAAATCAAGTTAGGGGAATACATGGAACAGTTTCTTTTATATTTAAAATATTGTAACAAAATAAATATATGAACAAATGAACGAACATTACTAAATCTTTTTGTCATAATATTAGCATATGCAATTTGAAACCTAAGGAAACCGAAAAAAAGAAGTAACATTCGATAGAATGGAATAAGAATTGAAGCTTCATAATCAAATTAAAAAAGTAGGGTAAAAACACCGCTAAATGGATTTGACTTTCTCTCACCCTCCCACTATTTTTCCTCCCCAGTCGACCGTTGTTCCTCCCACATCCATCTTTGCTCTTCCCAGATGGATCCCGTTTGTTAGCATAGGTAAAGCGATTACCTATTGAGAATCCAACTGTTTGTCCTGAAAAATTCTATAATCAAGGGACCATTTCTGCCAAAAACTCGCAAGTTCACTATTCATCTTGCAACACAACTTATATATATATATATATATATATATATATATATATATATATATATATATATATATATATATATATTAGGGGTGTGCAAAAAACCGCATAAACCGCACAAACCGCCCACACCACACCAAACCGCACCACATAATGCGGTTTAGAATTTCGCAGTGCGGTTTGCGGTTCATAATTTTGTCTAACCGCACTATGCGGTGCAGTTTGCGGTTTATAGTTACCAAACCGCGGTTCAAACCGCACCGCGTCGTGTATATATATATATATATATATATATATATATATATATATATATATATATATATATATATATATCAAAGTTTCCAATCACCAAATACTTCATACTGTCCAATAACTTTATTCTATATCACGATGGTTAAATATGGTAATTAAAGACTTAAAAGACTATGATATCAAATTTCATAAGTCATAACAACTTAGCAAAACATTATGTGGTTTTTTTGTTTGCAATATCTATGCCTTTTAAAGGGTATGCAATATAATTAATAAATTTTGAAAGTTTTTAAATGGAATGAATAACAACCAAAGTTATAAACTGAAACAACTTATCAAACCGCATAAACTGCACATAAACGCACAAACCGCCCGCATGAAACCGCACCGCATAATGCGGTTTAGAGCTTTTGTGGTGCGGTTTGTGGTTTTCAAAAAACTCAAACCGCATGTGCGGTGCAGTTTGCGGTTTCAACTCTAAACCGCACCAAACCGCACCGCGAACACCCCTAATATATATATATATATATATATATATATATATATATATATATAATGATTTATTGTTTACTTTCTCATGTATTGCTACACCTAGTTGCTAATTATTTTTATTTACAAATTTGTCCCTGAAGTCAAGTTAGAAATATCAGTTATTGTCTGAAAAGTCCTATGTATTTTGACCCTTTTTTTGTGAAAAGACCATCCTTCTTTTTAACAAAAAAGTTCTACTTGTTTTTTGGTTTAAAAATGGTCAAAATACACGTGACTTTTTTGAGAATAATCTAGGATTGATATTTTAGTGTTAACATTTTTTTTATTGTGTACAAAAAATAACTACAAGTTGACAATTTATGGGTTCTCAAGTGAACAGGAAAAACAAAAACAAGACAATGTAAGTTGACTCTTTTTTTTTATGTAGAAAAGTAAAATTAAAATGTAATTGATTGTTTGAAACTAAAATGCAGCCACCAAGTGATTTACACAGGAAGCGTCTGGATTAGGGGTGTTGATAGGGTAATTTTTTTCGGGTTTCGGGTAATCCGGGTATCGGGTCGGATTTGGGTATTTCGGGTATTACCCGAAATATATAATTTTTTTTTTGAATTGCACCTGAAAATAAATTTAATGAAATAAACACGTCGTGTTTTATTAGTCTTGTTTATATAAATAAACGAGGCATAAACGAAGTTACTCAAGCTTTGAACATTGAGATTTTTTAGTCAATAATACTTGAGATATCAAGCAATTTTTTAACAACTTAATCTAATCTAATAAGATGTTAAAAAACAAATACTTAAAGATCTTAATTTAAAAGTTAAAAATATTTAAGATAATTATAGCCATAAGTTTTGTCATGTTCTGAAGTTTCGTCAAGATAATGAGTTTGTTAGTTGCAATAAAAACTATAATCTAGAAAATAGTTAACTTTTAAAGAATATGGTGATATATAAAAAATTTCTTTTAATATTGTTCGTGTCATATTGTCATAATAAAAGATATTCATCTTTTACAATAATGATAGTTAGTTTAAACGTGATCAAATACATGCTACAGAGTACAAGCTCTACGAAAAAAAAGAATTTTTAAAATAATTCGGGTATACCCGAAACCCAATAAACGTACCCTTTACCCAACCCGAAAAAAAATTGGGTTACCCGATTATCCGATACCTGATTTACCCGATACCCGAAAAAATCGGGTGGGTAATTCGGGTATCGGGAATTTTCGACAGGGCTAATCTGGATATGGTGATTATCTATTATATATTTTCTATTTGTGATTAATTGATTTATTATTATAATAAAGTGGTTAATGGTTTAATGAGTATTCATTCATATATAATGGAAATGGGAATTAAAGTGTTAGACTATTTATAAATCACAAGTGAATGACATATGAGTTACATGTGATTCATATGTGATTTACATATGAATCACATGCAATTCACAAGTAAATCACAAGTTATTCACATATGAATTACATGTGATTCACATATAAATCACATGTAATTCACATATAAATCATTAGTAAATCACATATGTTACATGTGATTCATATGTAATCAACATATGAATCACATGTAATTCACAAGTAAATCACAAATGATTCACATATGAATTACATGCAATTTACATGTAAATCACAAGTGAATCACATATGAGTTACATGTGATTCATATGTAATTTACATATGAATCACATGTAATTCACAAGTAAATCACTTATGATTCACATATGAATTACATGTAAATCACATGTAATTCACATTTAATCACAAGTAAATCACATATGAGTTACATGTGATTCATATGTAATTTACATATGAATCACATGTAGTTCACAAGTGATTCACATATAAATTACATGTGACTCACATGTAAATCACATGTAACTCACATGTAAATCACAAGTGAATCACATATGAGTTACATGTGACATATGTAGTTTACATATGAATCACATGTAATTCACAAGTAAATATGTCACAACTAGCATTTTAGCTAGAAACTATTCGCATGTAAACATTTAACTATTGTAAGACATGTACTCTAAGTGAATATCATATTCTATGCTCAATCAAAATCATCCATTTAAATAAAAACTCTTGAGCGAAGATCAAAACCTAATACAATACATCTCATACCCATCCCCGGCAGATGCGGGGAATCAAATCCCTTCTCCTTTGTATTTTGGGCTTTTCCCAAGCCATCCTAACACACACACAAAAAAAAAACAAGTTTAATAAGCGATCAAAACCAGATGCCATAATCAGATCCTATTTACATCAATCATAAAGTTTAACAAGCATCAAAATGAAAAGTGATGCTTTGGTATATAGATCGTCGAACGAAGTGACAATTGACGAACTCTTAGAACCGGGAACATAATTTGATATACGGACTCTATCTCTGATAGTCTAATATAGATCAATTCATTTTAGTGGACTTAATTCAAATTCAATAAATGAGCGATATATATATATATATATATATATATATATATATATATATATATATATATATATATATATATATATATATATATATATATATATATATATATATATAGTCATAAAATCAGGGGTGGGGCGGGTTGGGGATTGTTATACCCAGCCCCGTCCCCATCCCCGATTTTAGCAAAGTAGGGATCCCCGGCCCCGTACCCGATACCCGTTTTAGCGGGGAATACCCTTCCCCGATTGGGGCAGGTCAACCGAGTTCCGCACCGGGTCGGGTGAAATTTCCATCCCTAAGCATTTCTAAGACCTCTTCAACCCTACTTCATTTTCTACCCCATTTTTTTACCCCAATAAGTATATTCCTAGAATATTTCATTTTTATAACTTATATATATATTGTCAAATACACCCCTCAACTAATTAGATTTTAACAAATACTATATATTATATTTTTTCATTACAAAAACATTATAAATTATATTATCATAAATAAAATGTTTATATATAATAAATTTAAATTAATTATTACTTTATTATAAATAATTATTAAATAAATAAGATTATATTTATAATAAATATATCAAGATCACGATCGTATTTTATTACTATATTTTATAAACTATGTTAACGTATTTCAAGTCTTTAATCTATATTTACGATTAATTAATATAAATTAGTATATATATGATATTACAAATATTAAATATTACATTTAAATTATAATTAATAGAAAAAAATAAACTAAAAATGTATAAAATAAAAATGAGAGAGACTAAAATTAGCAACCGAAACTTCAACTCCATTTTTGGAGATATGAATAGTATAACCCCAAATATGGGGTTATACTATTCATATCCCCAAAAATGGAGATGGAAATGGGGTAGAGTTGGAGAAGAATGGGGAAAAAATTGGGGGGGGGGGGGGGGGAATAGAGTTTGGGGGTGGGTTGGAGATGCCCTACTCCATTTTCTACCCCATTTTTTTACCCAAAAAAATATATTCCTAAAATATTCTATTTTTATAACTTATATATATTGTCAAATACACCCCTCTACTAATTAGATTTTAACAAATATATATTATATTTTAACTTAATATAAATTAGTATATAACATGATATTATAAATATTAAATATTGCATTTAAATTATAATTAGTAGATAAAATAAACTAGAAATGTATAAAATAAAAATGAGAGAGACTAAAATTAGCAACCAAACTTCACCTCCATTTTTGGAGATATGAATAGTATTCCCCCATATATGGAGGAATACTATTCATATCTCCAAAAATGAAGGTGGAAAGGAGGTAGGGTTAGAGAAGAATGGGGAAGAAATGGAGTTTGGGGGTGGGTTGGAGATGCCCTAAGGCGGTGGGAATGAGAACGGTATGTGGAATCGAATCAAAACCACCTGAGAAACCTAAGAAGGCAGCGAACATCTAAAAACCAAAACCACCCTCTTGAATCCTTGTTACTATTCATAACGACCATGCCCATTAACAGAATATATAAATATAAATGATTCATTGTTTACTTTATGATGTGTTGCTACACCTGGTTGCTAATTATCGTTAATATTGGTTATGGTTAATGGTTTTTGTCGGTTAACAATTTTGGTTAATGGTTAATATTAGCAGGGCCGGTCCAAAGGTTTTTCATGCCCGGGACAAAACGATACAGTAATGCCCCATTTTGTATGTGGTTGAAATACAACAAACCAATATAGAACATAAATTTCAAAATCAACAATGTAACAACTTTTTTACTTAAAAAAACTTATTATACAAACTAAATGTTTCAAAATCCCTATGTAAACTTGTCTTAATGCATTTCAAAAAGCCAATAATATTAGTTATGCTCTCGTAGTGCCTACTAGCTAGCTTAAAATTAAAAAGCAATATTTCAAATTTGTGAGCTCTTGTTAAATGGTAAATATGACTTTATTACAAATGGAACTAAAGGGCCTAAAAAACCCCAAAATTCCAATTAGGCCTAAGAAAACAATCAGAAGAACCACAACAAAATGGTCACAAATCAAAACAGAAAAAATATTATGAAATATATGGCAAGCCTGTTCTTGAGAGACTACCAAGTACCAACAATCCAATCATAGATGATTAAACCTGAAGCAAATTTCCAAAAACTATCATCAAACTTTATTAGGAAGGAGTTCTCACACCAAATGCAATCCAAACCCAATAAAAACTTAAACTCAAGAGAATCCAGCCCAACCAACCCAAAACTGTAATAAACTTTTTGTGACAATCCAAAAATAGCAATTAACAAATGATTAAATAGTAAATATGGTCATGTACACAGTAAAGTTATATACATAAGCCCAGGGATTTCACAAAACTAGAACCACATATGTAAAACAGATTAGACCAGAAACTCCACTTAGTATCTAGTTTTCATAGATTACTAAGCAATAATTACTCAGAAAAAGCTGAAACAAGATAATAAACTAACAAGACAAATAATATTACATACCCTTTGTTCTTTAAACTCCCTTCAATTATTAATCCTAAAAAGTGATAAAACAGTTAAAAAAAAACAATTCTACTTTTTTAGTTACAGAATCATCACCACCAGAATCTGTTATTTAGCTACACATCAGGCTATTTTTTTTTTTGTGCTGGTACCAGAATCATCATCACTTTCTTCAATTCCAGAATCAATATTCATCTTCCCCAACTGTTCACTACTTTCTTCAATTCCAGAATCAATATCCATCTTCCCCAACTGTTCACTAGATCCAACTTCTTTAGCAGCCCCATTACTTCTCACTTTAAGTTCCTTATTCTAATAAAACCAAAAAACAATCAATCAAACCGTTTCTTGTAATCCAATCACATAAACATATATATATATATATATATATATATATATATATATATATATATATATATATATATATATATATATATATATATATATATAACTTACCACCTGACCAAGCTGATCATTAATCATCAACTTGGCCTTAAAAATATCCTCCTCCTTTTGACCATATACCTTGACCTTTCTCTCCAATGTATCCACCTAGTTATATGTATATTAGTATCAAATGAAATCGGTTAACCATGGTTTGACCATAATTATAAACTAACCTCTATCCATGTCTTGGATTCTGATTCAATCTTCAAAATATTGATGCCATTGGTGCCCATGAAAGGTTCAACTTGGTCTAACTCAATGTTTATGGCAAGTTTAAAAATAGGTGTTGGCATTAAAGGTGTAGGGATTAATGGCTCTGTATATCCCTGAAAATGTTGGTTTTTAATATTAGTATACATAAAACTGTAATAATTACAGGTGTTGAAAGTAGAATTGTTTGTTTTACCTCTTTGATTGCTTCCTTAATGAGGAATTCAGCAATTTGGACTTGGAGATCACTACCCAGAATTTGGATATATAACTGACCATCTTTCTTGGCTGGGGCATGTTCTAGAATCCTGATTTCGGCTTTTGAGGTAGTGTGAATGGACGTTATGACTTCATCTTCATCACCGATAATCTTGAGTAACTAAAAATAACAACAGAGTTCAATAGAAACAATTCATATTTGTGTCGTGAAGAGAGAAACATTGGTGTAGAAAACGAAACAAAGGATGTTTACTTACTTCTTTTGCACGAAACCTATGTTGTACCTTTGCAGAACCGAATTGAACTGGTTTACCGTTTATCAGTGGACCTGTTAACAGAGACATGATTTAATCCACAAATTCATTGATATAAGTCGAATAATTGACAGCAGTTATAGTGCATATCGATTAAACAAGCCCAGAATTAGGGTTTCAAAGGAATCATCGGTTTTAATGTCAATATAGCAGGATCAATCCCATGAATCTAGATATCAAAGAATTGAGAAATCGTCACCTGAAATTTCTTACCAATAATTTTCACACATTTGACTTCATCGCTAATCGGTGTAGGTTTAGACGGAATTCGATTTGGATCAACCATCGTCTTTCCCTTTCCTTTCCTAGGGTTTGCTCGGACGGGTGTTTGTTTGTATGGATCGGTTTGTTCCAATCCAATAAAGTGAATCCAAATTGATTTCGGTTTTCAAAACATAGATGCGAATAGTACAAATTAAATTCAAATCTGATCTGATCCGATCCAATTAATTTGGCTGGATCGGTTTTTATAATTTGATTTTTAAAACCTAAAACATTTTAAAACCACGTATAATTATAACATTACCGCATTTTACACAATAAGCAAAAACCTATTATTTAGTTATGATTTGAAATTTATAAATAACTATTAAGAATGTATATTTTATTTTAATATTTTATAGATAAAAAAACTTTTGAGAGAAGATGCATATTAATATTTTTATTAGGTGAAACTTTTTGAACCTATTTCAAAAAATAAATTACAAAACTAATAAATAATTATAAATATATATTAAAAATAAATAAATAATAAATTGTTATTCGGTTTTTTTGGACTATTCGGTTTTTATTTTATAAACCATAACCAATCCGAAATCCAAAATAACAATTCGGTTTTGTCGAAAACCAATCCAAAAATCTGAATATCCGAACCAAATAGTCAAATCCAAATTGTCCAATTGGAGAATTCGATTTTATTCAAATACCAAACAGCCCTACTTTTGAGGGAGAGAGATGAGAATTGTAGGCGATAGAATATTGGAGCGATTCTTGATAGAATTAGGGCCTAGAGATTTTGTTATGTGGCCCGATATTCGAGTGTTGTTACTGGGCACCTAAATATTAAGCCAAAACCACTATAAAAACAAAACTTATAACCCAATCATCATTACCGTAATAAATGAAGTTATTTATTTATTTATTTATTTATAGGTTACATTCTCATTCAATTTATCAAATATCATTTTGTGGTTATTTTGAAATAATTTTCTTTACAACATGTCATTTTATGAGTTTTTTTTATTAAATTACACATAATATTTTAATATAATAAGTGTAATAAATATAGTAATAAATGGATATCAATTTCATTGATGAAATTGCTTTTTAATTTCAAAATTTCCAAATTAAAGCTCTTTAGCTTTTATTTATTTATTTATTTAAATTATTTGTTTAAATTTAAAAGATTAAAAACAGATTGTTGCCCATTTGTCATCTCACTTGTTGTACGATGATAATTAAATTAATGGTATTGCTATTTGCTTAATAAAAATAAAAATAAAAAAGCAAACAATTATAATCATTCATTATTTTTCTTATTTTTTTAATAAATTCAAAGTTCTTAAATATTTTGACCTTTATATTTAACTTTTTTTTAAATTAACTCATGTAATACATGAGTCTCACACTAGTTTCTAATAAATGAAAATAATTTTGCCACTTGTCAGCTTCTTATGTATTATGCCACATGTCATTTTGTGGTAAATTTAGATTAAATTATATTTGTGTGTTATTTTGTGTTTTTTTTTCCATTTTATTAAATTTCATATAATATTTAAAAATATAATAACTGTAATAATAAATGTATATCCAATTCATTAATGCAACTTTCATTATAATTTCTAAAATTCTAAACTGAATCAAATTATTTTAGTTGTTTATTTATTTAAATTAGTAGTTTAAATTTAAAAGATAAATAAGCACTTCAATTTTAATAATTATTTTTTTTTCTTATAAATTTAAATCCTGCCTAATAAATGAAAATAATTTTGCCACTTGTCATCTTCTTATACATTATATTACATGTCATTTTGTGGTAAATTTAGATTAAATTATATTCATGTGTCATTTTGTGGTTTTTTCCATTTTATTAAATTTTATTTTAATATTTAAAAAATATAATAAATATAATAATAAACTAGGTGGGTTCGATTAAGACCATACTTTTAGTCTTTTGTTTATCGGTTATGTATGTGCTGTAGCGATATGTCGTGTGTCATTGGTTGTTATGTTTGGGGTTGGAACATGTCGCTTATGTGTTAAAGTGTCTTCCAAAGACACTTGAGAACTAAAGTGGCTTTACAACACTCGTTCATATTCTTTGTATTGCAGTTTGTATGTTTGGTCTCATGGATTACAATAAACCAATATATTTGATGCATTTACTTATTCTGTATGTTTAAGTGTTTAACAATTCTACATAACATCTATGCTTATGGAACCTGATTAAGAACATTTAATTTACATGATTACATACCAATCAAGATTCAATGGGCACTTTCTTTCATACTAATAAAATATGAATTCTGCTAGAAATTGTTTCATATAAAAGTTAGATTTGTTAAAAAGATTTATCTTTTTTCTTCTTTCATAGTGACCATTGTTCCAACTCCATCTCTTTGAAATAATTGCTTCAAAAACAGTCCAGAAATATTTCCATCTAGTAGATGCACTCTCTTCACACCTCCCTATGGTAATAAAAGTTTATGTTAGATGAGGGCATTTACGTCTTTTTGTACAAACAAAAGATGTAGAGAAAGTCCCTGACTCCCTATTATATCTTGCTCCACTGTTTTTGGTTAGTTTAGATAAGGGTCTGTATACGTAAGGTATGTTTCGTTTCTAGACGTGATAAACCGTCTAAATGAGACTAAATGACCATTTTACTCTTACATTTAAGAAACAAATATTAAGTAAAAAGAAAGCAATCGCTTACTCTGCACACAAAAGCTACAACACCTAAGTCCGAAATATAACCATTTGATCTACACGGTCTCTGTTGATCACCAATAGCAAAACCATTCCCATGGTGAAAGTCAAACCCAATTCCATCCCGGAACGTGCGATTGGCATTGGAATTGGAATTGGAATTCGAATGGTCTTTCTCAGCAATGGCATTTACGTAATTATCAGCTATTTCACTTTGCTTCATCAAGCTATCCGCATATTCAACACTCAAAAACCTAATAGCACTGACCAATTCATCCAGTTTGTTATCAGCTATTTCACGTTGTGCTTTTTCTGTATTTTTTTTCTGTATTTTTTTTCCCAAAATCCAGGAAAAAACTCACACGATTCATATTGCATAGCAGAAATGCAGAAGAAAGGCATGTTATTACCTGCATTTGCTCCAAATCTTTGCTAAGTATAAAAGAAACACTTATATATATGTTAACATATTAAGTTTTGTCTATTTTAGCTAATTAAAATCCTAATGGTGTCAAGGGTCCAAAGCATGTTTATGTATAATTTCATTAGTTTTTTTTTGTGGAAAAATAGAAAAAAACAATTACAAACATAGAAATCAAGTATCCATGGAAACTTAATGAGGTTTTGACATTTGACCTCATATATTTTCTGCATTGGTGTAGAGGGAACATTCGTAATAGCCTCTTGTTGTTGCCTTGATCCATGAGTATGCATGAGATAAGAAGGTAAGAAAAAGTGGTCCCCACTGTCATAGTTTAAATAAGTTTATAAAATTGGTCCAATTTAAGAAATCTAAAACAAAGTATTAGCATCATAACTTTAAATCCATACTCTTTCCACTTTCTTGGAGGCACTACTCCACAAGTAATTTGCGGCTTCTAACCACCTTGGTTGAACCAAAAACTTGTTTACTTGAGCCGCCCAACGATACCTCTCATGTCCACCATCTATGGAAATGACGTGTGTCAGTGACATGTCGACATCCGTCACACATTTAGCCCCTAACTTCTCTGCCAATTTCCATAACTGATGAAATTATGTTGTCAACACACGACATAGAAAAATCTTACACCCCTTCAAGATTTCACCATGAGCTGTCGCCAACACCTGCAAGAGTATATAACTTTTGGAGCAAATTACAAAAAAAGGTCACTAAACTTATTTCTTTTTTTCATATTTAGTCTTAAAATAAAATTGTTTTAAGTTTTGATCCTTAATTTAAGCTTTTGTATATATTTTTGATATTGTTGGTTCTTATTTCAAACTTAAGAACCATATTTGGAAGAACTTCATCATAAGGAACAAATCTGGTACGTTTTGCTAAGTATAGGGACCATTTATGTAATTTTGTTCAAAAATTAAATTCTAACCTGTCTTACATCTCGGCCTGTGAAATTATCTCCAAGTTCCTAAAATGGAAAGTTAAACCATCAATTAAACGCAATTTTTGAACATATGCAACGGTTTGGTTTCCACTATGTGAAATGTGATGGTTTGGAAATCCAGTCCAGGTTAGAAATGGTAAACAAAAAGCATATGGGAAAAAAATAGGGACAGATGCTGGCTTTTTTTACCTAGAGTACCTTTTTAGGAAATTTTGAAGGTTCTTAGAGCTGGGGTCGGAACAGAGCGGCAGTGCGATTGGGTTAAGAGCGGTGTCCATGGTAACCCGATGAACAGTACCAAGGAGGGAAAACATACCTGGAGCAAGTAGAAAACGGGTGAAGAAGAAGCGGAAAGCGGTGGAGACAAAGAGTAATGAGTTTCAATGGTGTGGTGGTTGTGTTTAGAAGCGTCGTTCAGAAATGGAGGAATCTAGAAAAAAATTGTGGGAAGCACACGAACCGAGGCAGGACCGGTGGCGAAGACGTGAGAATGACACGTATCAGCGCTCATCCTTATCTTTACACCATTATTAATAATTTAAGGGACCAAATTGCCAATATTATAAAGTTTAGTGCCAAAAATCTGAACCACTGAAAATATGAAAACTTATGGACTATTTCTGCAAAACAATTGACCAATTCACTATTCATCTTGGTGCACAACTTTATAATATATATATATATATATATATATATATATATATATATATATATTTAATGTATATCCAATTCATTAATGCAACATTCCTTATGCATTTCTAAATTTCTAAATTGAATCAAATTATTTTAGTTGTTTATTTATTTAAATTTTTAGTTTAAATTTAAAAGATAAATAAGCACTTCAATTTTAATAATTAAATATATATTTTTTTATAAGTTTAAATTTTCTAAATTGTTATATTTTTATGTTTGTTGAGTGTGATGTAAATAATTCTCACTATGATTAAATCAAAATAATATATTTATATTTATATTTAAGGTCTTTTAAGTTATCCCACATTTTACTATAAATACTCCGAATTCCATTCTCTTATTAAGTGAGGTGTAAATGAATCCTACTATGATTATTGAGTGCGGTGTAAATAAATCCCACTACGATCAAATTGTAACGACCCAAATTCCCAAATAAAATTTTCATTTTTAATTAATCAAAACATTCCGATAAAATATGAAATATCAATGACATTGCTATCAAAATCTATATCATCAACATTTTATTTCAAATATCATAGTGTTCCCATATAAAATACTGTAGAGTGCATGTCGCGCCATCAAACCGTGACCTTGCCCTTAGGCTCTGAAGTACCTGAAACAATCAACAAACTGTAAGCTAATGATTAGTGAGTTCCGCAGAGCATACACCATATAATCACATATTCCATATTAGCTATACAAGCTACATAAATCACATAAGCCATACATACTAACATATAAGTATGTCGTGGGCTCCCCCCAGGGTCTTATACCTACATGCCATGGGATCCCTCCATGGTCTTTACCTCGGATTCCATGGACGGCCACGGGCTTCCCCTGGGGTCTTCCATGCAAATAACACAAAGTCAACTAGCATACCATATATCATAGAAATATCTATCATACTACATAGCTCATACATAAACATATAGGGATGTCGTGGGCTCCCCCCAGGGTCTTACTCCTATGTGTCATTGGCTCCCCCACATGGTCTTAACTACTTGTCATGGGCTCCCCCGCATGGCCTTTACCTAGGAATGCTATGGGCTCCCCCACATGGTCTTATATCCAACTGCCACGGGCTCCCCCTGGGGTCTTCGCATATCTAGTCAATAAGTACTAGCACATCCTCATATACATGCATATCAGAAATATCAGTAGTGAATCTACAATAAATACTACAACTAACTAAATGAGTCGGCCTTGGTGCCTTAGACCCATTGGTATGGTGATGAGACTCACATTAGTCTGCTGAACATGAAAGCTACTCGCCTAACAGTCTGAAACCACCTGCACTGAACAATAATACCATTAACCTTAAATTAGGGTTAAACACAATCTAATTGTAAAACCCAATTACTTAAAACTAATTCCTTTCACCATGGCCCAAAAGTCTCTCCTAGCTAATGGGCCCCAAGTCTGTGTCCAAAACTACTCATGGTCCATACGGCCCAATAAGGCCCAACAATAACAACCATGGCCCAAAACAGATAAATTGTTCCATCAACCCAAAACATGCCCAGGCCCAAAACTGGTCAAGGCCCAACAATGCTTACAATCCCATACGAAGCCCAAAACCCATCTGAGTGCGTACGCTCAACGTACCCCTCCAGTACGCTTGGCGTACCATGGTCCAGTCATTACGCGTTGCGTACAAGCTGCTACGTGCAACGTACTAGTCTGATATGCAAAACTGGCCATTAAGTGCTTAATACTTGGGATTTCAACGTCCAACTTTAGACCTGAGTCCATTAAGGCGTCCTAAGGCATAAAGTTGGCAACTTTATGCCTTTGCATGTTCCATATGCTCCCAACAATCCATTAAGACCTTTCCAAGGGTCTTTACCCATGCATTTGGTCAAAGTGCTCACCAAGACTACATTTTTATGGTATAGATGAACCAAAGGACCTAAGATCTACTTTTCCTAAGCTCTGGAGTTGCTCAAACTCCCAAGAGATGATCCATGAACACAAAAAGGGACAATAATTCAAATCCTAACTTAATCTAATGAATAAGGTGGCAAGATCAAAGCTTTATACCTCCATAAGCACTTCAAGGTGAAATATATGCAAGATCTTGAAGCTCAATAACACACCAATCTTGCTCACTAACTTCTTCTTCTTCAATACACTCTAAAATAGCCACAAATTCACTCTTTAAGCTCAAGAACACTCTCACAAGGAAACTCTGGGGTAAAAGGGTGAAATGAGGCTATGGAGGCTGATTAGGGTTTAGTCCATGAGGCTTAAGGTTGTTTAAATAGGTGTCAAGTCCAAGAATTAGGGTTTTGCTCTTCAGTCACGTACGCCCCGCGTACGCTGCCACCCTCCGCGATCAATTATGCTTAGTACGCTAAGCGTACTCCTGGAGTACGCCCAACGTACATAAGGGACCATTTTGCTTTTATTTATTAGTTCAAGGTTTCAAATGGTAATACCTGATTTGGAGTGTTACACAAATAAATATAATATAACTATATTTAAATTATCCCATCTAATGCCTAACAGTTTGCCATTTTGGCGTCATAATAGATCAGCACGTTCAATTGGATGGAAAATAATATTGTATAATGCTTGTTTGAATGCATATATTCCATCGAATGCACCACGTAATAATTATAACATTCATATAGTTGATATCCCTGATTATTAATAAATTTAATTTAAACATTATTAATATTACATGTTTTTATTGATAATACTAAAATATTTTAATAAATTGTAAAAGATGATTGTATTTGACAAAACTATTGTAAAAAAAAGAACAATAATTTTGGTTTATTGTAGTTGTGTGTGATTAAAAATAATTGTAATTATGCTTCGTTAATTATAAATATTTTACCATCTCAATGATTTAATTTGGACCTCACAAAACTTTTTGGGTGTGGATGACAAAGCATACATTTCCACTTAACAAACCGTACCAAATGTAAAACCAATAAAATGAAAACGACTATATTTTAAATAATATTGAAATGCATGTAAACATTAAAATTTTAACGGGTAAACTTATAACTTTCTAGAACACTGAAAAATTAAAGGAAACAATTTCAAAGAGCTTGAGAGGAAATACTTTATGGATAATTACTATATACGAAAACACAATTATAATTTGGATGCTTTGTAACTATTTTTTATAAAGTGTAGTTCGTATTGATCGAGTAGACGAAATGAAATCAGAGTATAGTTTAAATCTAGAACACAAGAGTAAATATAATCTGGATGGCTCAATTAAACTTCTAAAGGTTACAAGGAGTGAATAGAGTAACAACAAGAAATGTCCAAAACTTACTTTATCTCTAGAACTTAACACTTATTTATAGGCATTACAAAAGTTAACAAAAAATACATATGGGCTAATTCTATTAAGATTCGACATATCAAAGTGCCCCTATGAAATACATACAATGACAGCTGAAATACAGACTTCGACATTAAGACAGACTCATGACACTTCGACACCTCACAACTCCATTCGACCTCAACATACTCCCCCTTTGTGAGCAATGTCGAGTCCTAGGTCATTAGCATCTTCGTTGCTTGATGAAGATGTCACACCCCCGAACCAGACGGCGGAAACGTCCGGGGGCTTGGGTGACTTCATCTTGTAATATCATCATAGTGTATATAATTGAAAAAAGACAAACACCATCATCATACATATCAAAATACAACCATCATTGTTTACATCAAGTATAGTTTCATAAATTACATGCCAAAATATTCAATGTATGATGATAACAAAACACGACAAATTCCACATGTTCTTGTTGACCTTTCCGCTTAACGATTCCCTGAGAATACAAGTTATTTTGAAAATGTCAACATATGAAATGTTGGTGAGTTCATAAGCATATTTGTATGAAAGGTTTTTGTATCGTTTTGTAAATACTAGAAAATCCGATATTTTCTATAAAAATGATTTGAAAGTTTTGTGTCAAATCTTGTATTAATGCATGTGTCATTTCTGTTTTGGAAATGTATAAAAAGTGTGTATTCCAGAAAATCCTATATTTTCTGTTGAAAGTAGAAGGTATTGTATAACTGTATGTTTTCCCAGAAAATCCGATATTTTCTGTTTATAAAAGTGTCGTGGTCTTAAAACCCTAAGACCGAGTATTAGTGTATGTATGTTTTTGTATCGTCAAGATTGTATATGTATTTCCGTAAATTTATGATGGAGTTAATCTCTATGTGAGTCGTTATAACCATACTTGATAATGACTAATTTGCCTGTCATGCCGTTTTTCAGAAGCCGACTTGTTTAAGGTAAGGTTTGTCACCCTAGACTGGCCTAGTCTAACTATAGCAAACAGTTCAGGTGTGGGGTGCCACCCCCGTATAGATCTATACACAAACTCTCGCTCTCCCTCCAGGAGACTCTGGTTATAACTACAGGCTACGATCGTACACTCGAAAGGTGTCAATCGACATGTCTCACTAGATCCTTAACTAAATTTACGTGAATATTGTATTACACCATGTAATGCAGTAAATAATTGTTAGGCGTGTCAAACCCAACAAATGATAGGGGTACAATGGACTCCAAATACACTGCTTTAATGCACTAAAAAGTAGTACAAGGCAAGCAAGGTCGAACCACAGAGACACGCGACAAAAGTCTATACCTCTTTGCACAAGGTACTTTGGTCACAAAGGGGGGTTTTGTTTGCAAAAGTAAATAACTAAATAACAATCTACTTTAAAAGCATGCACAAAATGAAATAGATTTGTAAACAAATTGTAAAAGTGCTTCCAGTTCTAGTTCTCAATGTTGCTGTTCAACTTGATTGTGACTTGATGTAATTCATGATTGTTCTACAATAAGAAAACCTATTGTTTGTTACCAATCATTAACTTTATAGAACGATTAGGTGCCCTAAAAGTTAATTAACTACACAAAAATTCAATTCATGAAAGTGGTCAATCAAACACAAATCAAATTTAAGGATTCTAGTTTAAACAAGAACATAATCACTAGAATAGAATCACAAATCAAACATCAAATCACATGCTTCAAGTCAAGCAATCAACATGTTTTGAACAAGAACTAGAAACTAGGGTTTCTTAGCCACACATGGCTAAGAACAAATCAAACAACAAGAATAAAGATGAAATTGAAATGTTTAATTCTTACTAAAATGAAATCAAAAGTGTTTGCAATGATTAGGTCTTCTCAAAAGCTCCAAGAGTTCTCCCAAAATCGCCCAAGATCGCCAGAAGTTACTCCACAAACCGTTATTTTATGAAATGGCGACGTCCCCTTGTTTTAATAAAGTTCACGTGCTTGCCATAAGGCCATGTGTTTTTGGCATGGCCATGCCTTTTGTCCATGCGTTTTTGGCATGGCCATTTGTCTTGACCATGTGTTTTTGGCATGGCTCATGCTTTTTGCTAAAAATCAAATAAGTCTTCACTGTTGGCTTCATCTTCAGTCTATCCTCACCACACGTCATGTTGCTCAAATATGAGATGATAAAGGACAAACACGACCCGTGTCAGTGTGACAAGAACTGCGTTTCAAACGTAGTCCTTTGCTATGATGACAATGCAACAGTGACTCGAGTTATATCTTCATGCTTTCCTCCATGGAATGATCGGTTCATCTTCTCTTCATGTTCCAAAGCTCCATGCTCCAAGTTCCATGCTTCCAAGCTCCAAGCTCCATGCTCCATATTGTCTGCAAAATAAATCAAAAATAGTGAAGTACCATACATTCTTAATGAAACATGTAGTTGACCAAATAATTAACTAAATGCAAGAATTATGGAGTAGAATGCTATGAAATGACAGAAATAAACATGCAAAATAGGTGCATAAAATGCACCTATCAATAATGTTCTCGAGTATGTATAAGGATTACAAGGCCCAATAAGTATGAAATGTGTGTGTTAGGCGTAATTGGCATGTATGTGGGTTACTAAGGCCCAATAAACATGAAATATATATTCCCTGCCCAATAAGCATGTAAATGGACCACAAAGGCCCAACAAACATGTAATGTATATTCTAGGCCCAATAAGCATGTAAATGGACCACAAAGGCCCAATAAACATGTAATGTATATTCAAGGCCCAATAAGCATGTAAATGGACCACGAAAGCCCAACAAACATGTAATGTATATTCCAGGCCCAATAAGCATGTAAATGGACCACAAAGGCCCAATAAACATGTAATCTATATTCCAGGCCCAATAAGCATGTAAATGGACCACAAAGGCCCATTAAACACGTAATGAATATTTCAGGCCCATTAGAATTGAAAATGACGTAATTATCCCATTTGTTATTGTATTGTTCGTTCTAGTTTAATTATTTACCAAAATAACTTAACAAGCCCACTTTTTGTAATAATGACATTTTTGGTTCATTAGACCGAAAATTTACAATTTAGGCATATATTTGGTAAAAATGACACTTTAAATCCCTTAAGACCAAAAGTTTACATTTAAGGGTTTAATTCAATTAAAATGACATGTTTAGCCTACTTTTGTTTAAAAATGACATTTTCGGCCCAATTTTATAAAACTTGATATTTTCGGCCCAATTTCATGAAAATTGACATTTTCGCCCTAAATTTATAGAAATTACATTTTTGGCCCAAGTTTGATAAAATTTACATTTTCAGCCCATTTTTGATAGAAATAACATTTTCGGCCCAATTATTTTGAAAATAACATTTTAGGCCCAAATTTAATAGGAGTGACATTTTCAGCCCCTTTATCCGAAAATTTATATTTTTGGCTCACATTTTTTAAAATGACAATTTAATCCACAAAAGTCAAAAATTTACAAATTTAGCCCAAGAAACCGTGAAGGCCCAATTTGAGGCCCATTTTGTGAAAATTTGCACTTTTGGCCCTTTTAAAACCATAAATATCTTAAAGATCCATTTATATCTTAAATGATCCTTTTTGAACCTTCTAAAACTGTGAGTTAACAAAAGATCCTCACTTTTCGTTTATTTTGTCAAAAATGGCCCTTTACAAGATTTTGTTTAGTTTTTCAACATCCTTTACATGTTTAACACTTTCATCTTCATGATAAGTTGTATAAAGTGTTTGGATTTACAAACATCACCATATTTTTGTATATATTTCGAATTCTAGGAAGTTTCAACACATAAGCACAACATATAACATAGAAAAACACACATTGTCATGCATAACACATAGATCTAACAAAAAATCAATTTGTATCCTCCCCTAAAACATAGTAAAAACCGAAATCAAAGGGGTATGAACTCACTTTGGTTGATGAATTCGGTTTTGATGAAGAAGTGGAAGAGGATGGAGGTGTTTTCGGTCTTGAGTGCTTCTTAGGAAGAGTTTCTGAAACTTGGATGTTTCTAGGAAGCTAGAACACGAAATATAGTGTTTATGAGTGAGAATCCTTGCATGAAATGGAAACAAATCATTTGGTGGTGATAACAACTTACCTAGAGGTGATCTTGTTGAAGAATTCTTGGACACACACACACACACAATTTTTAGAGGGGGAAAGATGGGATTTTCTTTGGGTTCTAGATAGGAGGATGAGTGGATTATATGCTAGGAAAGTGAATGAAGTGAGGTGGTGGTGTTGCTTCACTCAGCCGAAGATAAGGAGGAAGCAGGAAAGAGATTAGTGGTTAATACATTATGGCTAATACTATGCTTAAATATATGAAATGTAAATTGCATGGATAACCTTTATGTAAAAATGAGGTGTCATCAATTATTTCCATGCAATTTCTCCTTTTTTTATTGTGGACCGAGAATTTAGGAGAGGGGGGAAGAGGAAATTTGATGTTGGACTCATATTTGATTATCAACCAAGATTGTATAGCCCAACAAGAAATTTTTCGGCCCATTAGGGCCCATTAGAAGTTTACGGCCCAAAATGACATAGTAAATGAGTTTTCGGCCCATTAAGATTAAATAAATGGTTTTCGGCCTAATAAGGCCCATGAAAGATCTTATGGCCCAAAAGACTAGATCTTAATGAATGTGGGTCCAATTAGAGCCCAAATAGAGTTCATTGGCCCAAAATAGCCAAATTGAAAGTTTACTAGCCCATTAGGCCCAGTAAGAGGATCATGGCTCATTCTGAGATTGAATTGAAACATTAGGGTTACGACCCAATGTTGAAGGTATAACATGCATTGAATTAGGTTCTTGGAATGAACATCATGTGTTATCAAGCTTAAAGTTACAGAATACACCAAAAGTTGATTACATATAGACATAATTTCCTAGCCGAGAGTGCTAGTTGTGACATCATCCCCCCGTTAGAGGGAATTTCGTCCCGAAATTCTTTTGAAAGATGGAACTATGAACGAGAGAATAGGTGAGGGTATTTCTTCTTCATCTGGTCTTCGCGTTCCCATGTGAATTCCGGTCCACGCTTAGCGTTTCATCGAACTTTCACAATCGAAATGCGACTATGCTTTGTACGCTTCACTTCTCTGTCCATAATCTCGACTGGTTCTTCGACAAACAGGAGATTCTCATTTATTTCAATATCTTTTAGAGGAATGACAAGGGTTTCATCTGATAAGCAATTTTTCAAATTCGAGACGTGGAACACGGGGTGTACGTTGCTGAGTTCCGCAGGTAGCTGCAGCTTATAAGCCACTGGACCAATTTGGGCAAAGAATCTCGAATGGCCTGATGTATCGCGGATTTAGTTTCCCCCGCTTCCCAAAACGGATCATCCCTTTCCAGGGAGAGACCTTCAGTAGCACCTGATCTCCGACTTGGAATTCCAAAGGCTTTCGTCGTTTGTCAGCGTAGCTCTTTTGTCGGTCTCGCGATACTTGGAGTCGAGCTTTGATTTGGATTATCTTTTCTGTCGTTTCTCGAATGATTTCTGGCCCTGTGAGAGTGCTGTCTGGTGATGGCCCTTTTGCTAGCTGGGTGTGACCCACCTCAGCCCAACATAGAGGCGATCTGCATTTACGACCATATAAAGCCTCAAAAGGAGCAACCTTGATACTTGTATGATAGTTGTTGTTGTACGAGAATTCGATCAAAGGTAAGTGGGTATCCCATGACTTGCCAAAATCGATCACACAGGCTCAGAGCATGTCTTCGAGTGTTTGGATGGTTAGCTCACTCTGGCCATCGGTTTAAGGGTGGTAAGCAGTGCTCATATCTAGATGTGTTCCCATAGTCTTCTGAAGCGCCTGCCAAAATCATGAAGTAAATCTACTATCTCGATCTGAGATAATAGACACTGGCACCCTATGAAGTCTTACGATCTCTTTGATATAGATTCGTGTCAATCTTTCCATCTTGTAAGATTCTTTTATTGGCAGGAAATGAGCGGATTTAATTAACCTATCGACAATTACCCAAATAGCATCCAACCCGTCTGTTGTCTTAGGTAATTTGGTCACGAAGTCCATAGTAATCCTTTCCCATTTCCACTCGGGTATCACTGGTTGTTGTAATAGTCCTGAGGGCTTTTGGTATTCCACTTTCACCTTGGCGCAAGTGAGACACTTGCCCACGTAAGTGGCGATCTCTGCCTTCATATTTGGCCACCAATAATGTTGCTTAATGTCCAGGTACATCTTATCTGAACCCGGATGAACGGAATATCGCGTCTTATGAGCCTCATTCATGATTATTTCTCTGAATCCCCCAAGTTTTAGGACCCAGATTCTATTCATGAAATAATAAGCTCCGTCCCCTTTGGCTTCAAGATTTTTATCCATCCCACACAGTGTTTCGTTAGTGACGTTCTCCGGCTTTAATGCATCCAATTGGGCTTCCTTGATCTGCGAGGTTGGGTGGGATTGGATGGTTATTGATAGGGTTTTCACTCAGTGACCCGAGTACTCCTTCCTGATTAATGCATCGGCTACCACGTTAGCCTTGCCTGGGTGGTACTTGATCTCGCACTCATAATCATTTAGCAGCTCAATCCATCTCCGTTGTCTTATATTTAATTCTTTCTGATTCAGGATGTGTTGGAGACTCTTGTCGTCCGTAAAAATGGTGCATTTAGTACCATAAAGGTAGTGCCTCCATATTTTAAGAGCAAAGAGCACTGCTTCCAATTCGAGATCATGGGTGGTATAATTTACTTCATGCGTCTTCAATTGTCTGGACGCGTAAGCAATCACCTTTCCGCGCTGCATGAGGACACAACCTAACCCCTGGTTCGAAGCATCACAGTAGACTACGAAGTCTTTGGTTCCCTCTGGTAAGGATAACACTGGTGCACTACAGAGGGCTTGCGTCAAAGTTTGGAAGGCAGCCTCTTGCTTTTTCGTCCAGGTGAAAGGTACACCTTTTTGTGTCAAGGTGGTGAGGGGTTTGGCTATATTGGAAAAATTCTGGATAAATCTTCGGTAGTAGCCTGTGAGACCCAAAAATTGTCGAATTTCGGTTGGTGTCTTCGGAATTGCCCAGCCTTCAATGGCCTTGATTTTGGAAGGATCGACGTGAATTCCTTTTTCACTGATTACATGACCCAAGAAGTTCACACTGCGTAGCCACAACTCACATTTTGAGAGCTTCGCATATAATCTTTCAGCTCTTAGGGTTTCCAGGATTTGACGGAGGTGTTGACCATGCCCTTCTTTGTTTCGAGAGTATACAAGAATATCGTCGATGAATACGATTACAAAGTTATCAAGGAATGGGAGGCAGACTCGATTCATGAGGTCCATAAACGTTGCAGGAGCATTTGTTAGACCAAAGGGAATCACAACAAATTCATAATGACCGTATCGAGTTCGAAAGGAAGTTTTTGGAATGTCCTCATCCCGGACTCAGAGTTGATGATAACCGGATCTCAGATCTATCTTTGAGAAATAACTAGCCCCTTGAAGCTGGTCAAATAGATCATCGATTTGTGGAAGTGGGTACCGATTTTTGATGGTGAGCTTATTCAATTCCCTATAGTCAATGCACATCCTGAAGGATCCGTCTTTCTTCTTGACGAATAAAACCGGAGCTCCCCAGGGCGAGAAGCTTGGTCTAATGAATCCTTTATCCAGGAGTTCGCTTAGCTAGCTTGATAATTCTTGCATTTCAGCGGGAGCCCCTATAGGGTGATTTAGCAATTGGAGTGGCTCCTAGTAAGAGGTCAATTCGAAATTCGACTTGCCTTTCCTGGGGTATTCCCGGAAGATCTTCAGGAAATACATCCGAGAAGTCGCATGCCATAGGAATGTATTTAATGTTTACTTCTTCTTTGGTTTTATCCATAACATGAGCGAGGAATGCATAGTTTTTATTGTGTAGGCACTTTTGTGCCTTGATGCATGAGATAAGGCGAAGATTGGCGCCAGGTTTATCACCATAGATTATTAGGGTTTCGTGATTGGGGAGGTGAAGGCGAACGACTTTCTTGCGACACATAATATCAGCATGATGGGGGCTTAACCAATCCATGCCGATAATCACATCAAAACTCCTAATATTTACGGGCATCAAGTCTATTTGAAAAGAGTGATTGTTTAGTGTTAATGTGCACCCTACATAGACATCTTTGGTTCTTTCAGTTTTCCCATTAGCCATTTCCATCGTGAAGGCTTCGTTGAGCTTCTAGGGTTGTTGATTTAGTAAGTGTTTGAATTTATTACTAACAAAACTCCGCTTCGCTCCATTATCAAATAAGATGCATGCGTAAGTGTTGTTAAGTAGGAACGTACCAGTAACAACGGCCGGGTCTTGGACTGCCTCACCTTGACCCAAGATCAGGATCCTTCCTGATCCTCCCGCTACTTGATTGTTGGCCTTGGGGAAATTGCGCCTGAAATGACCGGTTCCTCCACACCCATAATAGGTGTGACTGGCCCCAACATTATTGTTGCAGTTATTGTTGTTGCGGTTGTTGTTGTTGTTGTTGTGGTTGTTGTTATTTGGCTGCTATTTCTGTTGAGGCTGAGTTCTACAGTACCTTGCGGTATGACCCCTTTGATTGAGACTCGTGCAATGCATCTCTCTACATTCTACATGTTGGTGAAAATTGCATTTGCTACACTTAGGTAGGGTCCCTGAGTATTGCTTGGGAGCATTTGGTGTGGATGAGGCTGGAGCATGTGGTGTTGCAGCAACTGGGGTAGTAGCTGCATAAACTACTACTGTTTTCTGCTTTTTCACTGACCCTTGGCTCTGTCGCCCCTTTCGTTTGGTGTCTTTGTTCTGCTTGTTAGTCTTTCCTTCCTTTTTGCCTTCAGTTTCCCCAGTCTTGTCACCTTTCTTGTTGTCGTGGTCATAGAGCTTCTTGGCTAGTCTCTTAGCGCTATCATACGTTTCAGGGTTTGCAGCTATCACGTTTCCCTGAATTAGGGAGGTTAATCCCCAAATGAATCGCTCAATCTTCTTCCCTTCAGAAGTGATCATGGCTGGACATAGAAGCGGCAACTCACTAAACCTCGAGATGTAAGCGTCAATCTTGGAGTTCCGAACTGTGAGGTTCCACAGCTCTTGTTCCATTTTCTGAATTTCCACTCTTGGACAGTATTCTGCCATTATCATTTCTTTAAACTCTTCCCAAGGTATAGCATTTGCTACTGGGAGCGTCATGGCATCCACATGGCCGTTCCACCAAGTAAGCGCTTGATCGACTAGGGTACAAGCTGCAAATTTCACCTTATGCTCCTCGGGGCATCCGCAGATCTCGAATACTGATTCAACTTTCTCTATCCATCTTTTTAGGGTTATCACTCCTCCTATTCTGTTGAAGGTTCGAGGCTTGGCGTTTGTGAAATCCTTGTAGGTACAGACCTTTGTAGGCCCTTGGTTCAACCCCTGATTTGAGCTTCTGGCTCCTTGCCCATTACCTCTACCGTTATTTCCATTGTGAATGTGTGCCATTGCTGCTGATAGTTGTTGCCGAAGGGTGGCAACCTCCTCCTCTAAGGAGTGAGTCCTATCGATGGGATCTCGTGGTGTTGCGGTGTGATCCTGTACTATCTCCAAAGTGGGAGGCTCACTGGAAACTTCATTACTGTCTCCTTCCTCCTCCATAGCCTCATCGGATTCTCCGAATTCGTAGTCTGTTTCCATGTACTCCTCATGCCCCACATCGGGTTCTGCCTCTTGACCCATTACAGGGTCTTCCTCTGGGTCTAGCCCCCCTGCATTTCCCTGATTGGGGAAATAGGGGTCCCCTGGCAAATGAAATCTAACCATAGCGTCTGCACAAAAGTGTATAAATATTAGAAATAAATAGCACATCGATTACTCCTATAGTATTTTAATTATTCAGGTCGGGTTTTATAAGCTCCTTTTTGGGTATCTAAAGCGTAAGTTTTTGATTCATTGACCATCACGATTACTCCTGATGTCAGTCGTATTTTGAATGAATGTAGTTGATCAGGCTACATTCACCCCCAATACGACTACATAATTGTCCAGGTTTAACCATAATGTTCAAATCCTCCAAAGATTTTTATTGTTTATTATTATGTTATTACCCTAAAATGCACACATAGGTATGTATTTTATTTGTTTTATTCAGAGTTATTTAGTCCCAATGTATTTATAGTTGCATATCATGTATGATTAGATATCCCAGTTCACTATAAACAATGCTCTGATACCAATATGTCACACCCCCGAACCAGACGACGGAAACGTCCGGGGGCTTGGGTGACTTCATCTTCTAATATCACCACAGTGTATATAATTGAAACAAGACAAACACCATCATCATACATATCAAAATACAACCATCATTGTTTACATCAAGTATAGTTTCATAAATTACATGCCAAAATATTCAATGTGTGATGATAACAAAACACGACAAATTCCACATGTTCTTGTTGACCTTTCCGCTTAACGATTCCCTGAGAATACATGTTATTTTGAAAATGTCAATATATGAAATGTTGGTGAGTTCATAAGCATATTTGTATGAAAGGTTTTTGTATCGTTTTGTAAATACTAGGAAATCCGATATTTTCTATAAAAATGATTTGAAGGTTTTGTGTCAAATCTTGTATTAATGCATGTGTCATTTCTGTTTTGGAAATGTATAAAAAGTGTGTATTCCAGAAAATCCTATATTTTCTGTTGAAAGTAGAAGGTATTGTATAACTGTATGTTTTCCCAGAAAATCCGATATTTTCTGTTTATAAAAGTGTCGTGGTCTTAAAACCCTAAGACCGAGTATTAGTGTATGTATGTTTTTGTATCGTCAAGATTGTATATGTATTTCCGTAAATTTATGATAGAGTTAATCTCTATGTGAGTCATTATAACCATACTTAATAATGACTAATTCACCTGTCATGATGTTTTTCAGACGCCGACTTGTTTAAGGTAAGGTTTGTCACCCTAGATTGGCCTAGTCTAACTGTAGCGAACAACTCAGGTGTGGGGTGTCACCCCCGTATAGATCTATACACAAAATCTCGCTCTCCCTCCAGGAGACTCTGCTACAGGCTATGATCGTACACTCGAAAAGTGTCAATGGACATGTCTCACTAGATCCTTAACTAAATTTACGTGAATATTGTATTACACTATGTAATGCAGTAAATAATGTTCTCGTTTATGTATATGGATTACAAGGCCCAATAAGTATGAAATGTGTGTGTGTTAGGCCCAATTGGCATGTATGTGGGTTACTAAGGCCCAATAAACATGAAATGTATATTCCAGGCCCAATAAGCATGTAAATGGACCACAAAGGCCCAATAAACATGTAATGTATATTCCAGGCCCAATAAGCATGTAAATGGACCACAAAGGCCCAACAAACATGTAATGTATATTCCAGGCCCAATAAGCATGTAAATGGACCACTAAGGCCCAATAAACACGTAATGTATTTTTCGGGCCCAATAAGCATGTAAATGGACCACTAAGGCCCGATAAACACGTAATGTATTTTTCGGGCCCAATAAGCATGTAAATGGACCACAAAGGCCCAACAAACATGTAATGTATATTCCGGGCCCAATAAGCATGTAAATGGACCATTAAGGCCCAGTAAACACGTAATGTATTTTCCGGGTCCAATAAGCATGTAAATGGACCACTAAGGCCCAGTAAACACGTAATGTATTTTCTGGGCCCAATAAGCATGTAAATGGACCATAAAGGCCCATTAAACACGTAATATATTTTCCGGGCCCAATAAGCATGTAAATGGACCACAAAGGCCCATTAAACACGTAATGTATATTCCAGGCCCATTAGAATTTAAAATGACGTAATTATCCTATTTGTTATTGTATTGTTTGTTCTAGTTTAATTATTTACCAAAATAACTTAACAAGCCCACTTTTTGTAATAATGATATTTTTCGTCCATTAGACCGAAAATTTACAATTTAGGCATATATTTGGTAAAAATGACACTTTAGGTCCCATAAGACCAAAAGTTTACATTTAAGGGTTTAATTCAATTAAAATGACATGTTTAGCCTACTTTTGTTTAAAAATGACATTTTTGGCCCAATTTTATAAACCTTGATATTTTTGGCCCAATTTCATGAAAATTGACATTTTCGCCCCAAATTTATAGAAATTACATTTTCGGCCCAAGTTTGATAAAATTTACATTTTCAGCCCATTTTTTATGGAAATAACATTTTCGGCCCAATTATTTTGAAAATAACATTTTAGGCCCAAATTTAATAGGAGTGACATTTTCATCCCCTTTATCCGAAAACTTACATTTTTGGCTCACATTTGTTTAAAATGCCAATTTAATCCACAAAAGTCAAAATTTTACAAATTTAGCCCAAGAAACCGTGAAGGCCCATTTGAGGCCCATTTTGTGAAAATTTGCACTTTTGGCCCTTTTAAAACCATAAATATCTTAAAGATCCATTTATATCTTAAATGATCCTTTTGAACCTTCTAAAACCGTGAGTTAACAAAAGATCCTCACTTTTTGTTTATTTTGTCAAAAATGGCCCTTTACAAGATTTTGTTTAGTTTTTCAACATCCTTTACATGTTTAACACTTTCATCTTCATGATAAGTTGTATAAAGTGTTTGGATTTACAAACATCACCATATTTTTGTAGATATTTCGAATTCTAGGAAGTTTCAACACATAAGCACAACATATAACATAGAAAAACACACATCATCATGCATAACACATAGATCTAACACAAAATCAACTTGTATCCTCCCCCAAAACATAGTAAAAACCAAAATCAAAGGGGTATGAACTCACTTAGGGATGTTGGATTCGGTTTTGGTGAAAAATGTAACGCCCTGTTTGAAATTACTCGGTTGGGGCCTCGGAAACCAAGGGGGTAGGGGCGATTCGGTCTTTATGGGTCCCGAGATTTATCCGAAAGGTTTAGGCTTGGAGGTGTTGAGGGGAGCGTAGGGCTTCCCGCCGCCTTCTCGTAGATATAAAGTTCGTCGGAAACGGACTTGGAATAAAGGAGTTATGACACTTAGTATTTATTGTCGATTATAGCCCCTAATGGAAAATTAGTGGCAAGATGATCCCATGCATGCAAGGTGGCCAGCTCGAGAGTACGCCCAGCGTATGCTGGGGTACGCCCAACGTAGATGGGGAAAATGGTCGCGGGTGATTGGAGACGTACGCCCAGAGTCACTAAACCCTAAATTTTAGGGTGTGACACTATATAAAGAACATTACACCCTCTAAGGGTCAGCCTCCTTCTCATCCTTTAACCCCTCTTCGAAACCCTAACCCTTATAGTGAGAGTGTAAGCTTGTAAGGCCATCTTGGAGTGCATTTTGGTGTTCTTGAAGAGGAGTGATCATCTTGGAGTTTCATTGATCAGGGAAGAGCTTTTGGATCCAGGTTCTCCAGCCCATTTGTAAGTCTCTGAAGGTATAAAGTTTCTACCTTGTCATCTTATTACTTGAGATCTAGATTAGGGCTTGTTTGGTGTTTTTATGAGCTTTTGGACTATCTCTTGGGAGTTGGGCAACTCCAGAGCTTAGGGAGAGTAGATCTGAGGTCCTTTGGTCTATCCACTTCATAAAAATGTAATCTTGATGAGCATTCTAACCTCATGCATGGATCAAGACCCTTGGAAAGGTCTTAATGGGTTGTTGGGAGCATATGGAGCATGCAAAGGCATAAATTTGCCAACTTTATGCCTTAAGACGTCTTAATGGACCTAGATCTGAAGTTTGATGTTGGAAATCCCGAGTACCATGCACTTAATAGAGAAGTAGCTTAACAGAGGAGTACGTTGGGCGTACATGCAAGTACGCGTCGCGTACACCACTCCCAGTCAGTACGCTTAGCGTACGTAAGAGTACGCCTCGCGTACTCATCAAGTTTGGTCTTGTAGTATTTTGGGCCTCGGGTTGGGCCAAGCAATGGACTTTGGGTCTTTGGGCTTCAAAGGGCCATCAGGAGTCAGATGTTTTGGGCCAGGAATATGTTTGGGCTTACGGTAAGGCCCATTAAACGTATTGGGCCCAATTGAGCAAGTTCGGCCATTAGTGGACCACTAGTGGGTTTGGAAAGCCTACCTAGTGTTGGGTTTTGATTGGAGCATTGGGCCTTTGTTTTGGATCATGCTGGGCCAGGGGTAAAATGGTCATTTTACCCCATGCATGGATTAAGGATTATGGTATGGGCCCTAATTGCTAATTGGGTATATCGTTTCAGTATTGATGGTCAGGGCAACAGCTAAGGATTTCTTTAGGAAGCTTCCACATTCGAGGTGAGTCTTCTCACTATACCAAAGGGTCTAAGGCACCAAGGCCGGCCCATTTTATGTTAGTTGGTATACTTGTTGTGTAGAGGTTTGTGACATTGTTATGCATTGACATGTGGTAGAGATAGCCGGTATGGCTAATGGTAGAGATAGCATATATGGCTACTGGTAGAGATAGCCTGTAAGGCTAACGGTAGAGATAGCATGTATGGCTAGTGGTAGAGATAGCCTGTATGGCTAAGGGTAGAGATAGCATTGTGGTTAATGGTAGAGATAGCTTTATAGCTAATTGATATGTGTTATGTGGTAGAGGTAGCTTTATAACTGATAGATATGTGTATGTGGTAGAGGTAGCTTTTATAGCTTGCATGTTATGTGGTTGTTGTGTGGGGTATGCTCTGGGGAACTCACTAAGCTTCGCGCTTACAGGTTTGTTTATGGTTTCAGGTACTTCAGGTTCCAAGGGCAAGGCGTGATGACGCGGCGTGCACCCTCTCACAGACGTTTTGGGACACTCTGATGTTTGGAATAAAGTTGTGTTTGACTTATGTTTTGAAAACAATTATAACTGGATTTCTTAATGTATGACAACATGTTGCTTATTTTAAAACGAAAATTTTACTTTCAAAATTGGGTCGTTACAAAGAATGAGAGAGATTCTCGGCCTTAGAAGCTTCTTGAGTGGAGCTTTTCGAACTTAAGGTAGATCTATGGGCATGGATCACGAAATAGAGTGTTAAGGAGTGAAGGATTATCTTTAAATGAAGTTAATCACCTTGTTTAGAGAGTAGCTTACGCAAAAGTGATGATCTTTGGTGAAGTGTTCTTGATGCACACTTACAACTTACGAAAATTTGAGAGGATGGAGATGAAAATTTTATTGAGAGCTTTAGAGAGGATTTTGGTGTTTGAGAAATGAGAGAAGTGTGGGTGGTAAAATTGTAAATTTTTTTTCAAAAATAACATAAAAAGTTTTTGAAAGAAAGGGAAAGATGAGAGTGCAACGCGCGTGATCAGCCGAGCCGAGTAAGTAATTCCCCAATGTGCTAGCCATGTTATTCTGATATTTGAGCCTCGTTGATCATATGGAACTTGCTGTGTGTATACTTTTAAAATTGTATACGGTTAGGAGCTTATAGCCTCAGAATGATTGATTGGGCCTTATTTCCTGTTCCTCGTATGGTTGTGGTCCTAGGGTAGAATCTTTTATTCGAAAGTCTATTGGATCCTTTTTCTGTGTACAATTTGCATGCATAAGAGCAACCTGTCATGATTGGTCTAATTAATATGAGTAGAGTAAATCTTAGGGCAACCTGAGATTGATGTATGCGGTAGTTTGTGGAATATGGGTTAGTTGTGGGGCAATTTGGGGTTATCAGGTAGAGCATTTGGGTAAGGTACAGGTAGGTGTGGAAGGTAGTATTGGGCCCGTACTACTGAAAGCACAGGACCTGTACCCGAACCAATGTTAGACCTGACGACTTCAAGGAGGACCGGTGTGGGGAGATCCCTTTATGGAGATCCTGATCATTATGATTTATGATATTTCAGTTCAGCATGGTGGTGACACGATTTGGAGCAGGGGGATAAGGATCGGGATCTGGATCTGGGGCAGGATCAGACGACGCTACTGATATGATTGATGAGAGGCTGCGCGAGCTCATTGCAGTCGAGCTTACCAGGGGCATCCTTGATGCTACCCCAGTCATTTTTGGGATGGTCAAGGGGGGCATTATGGAGATCATGGAGGGGAGAATCAGATCATTCAGAGCTGAGATTGTTGCGGGCCAGATTGGGGCCCGAACTCCCTCGTTCCGGGAGTTCAAAGCGTGTGGGGCGCCGGAGTTTTTCGGGGCCAGGGACCCCATCGTTAGTCGACGCTGGGTGGCGGATATCGAGAATGCCCAGCGCACGAGTTCTTGCCCGGATGCGGCAAAGGTGGGATTTGCTTCTTGTATGCTGAGGGACAGGGCCCGTGATTGGTGGGGCGAGGCTACGAGTCAAGTGGGAGCAGCCGGTGTGGCTGAAATGACCTGGGCCGAGTTTGTTTGGCGATTTGACTTGGAGTTTGCACCAGCCATTGAGGTGCAATGGCTTGTGAGGGAGTTTCACGACCTTCAGTAGACCACCGAGATGGTGGCAGAGATCACCGCCAAGTTTCAGGAATGAGCTTTGTTGATCCCGCAGTATGCTACTGATGAGGAGATACAGAAGACGAGATATCATTCTATGCTGAGGGATGATATCCGGGAGTTTGTGAGCTTTACAGGGTGCAAAACCCTGAATGAGATGGTAGAGAAGGCCCGGGAACGGGAGATGGAGTTGGATTTCCGCTCTAAGCGGAAGCCGGAGCAGACGCAGGCAGCAGGGGGTCAGGCTAAGAAGCTGAAGACCTCAGACATTTCCAGCAAGGGTCAGCAGGGTCAGGGCCGGTGTACCAAGTGCACTAGGGTGCACAATGGAGCTTGTCGTATCACAGGCATGGGATGCTATGCATGTGGCCAGCAAGGCCACTTGAGCAGGGACTGCCCCACGAAGGGCTTGATTTGTTTCCACTGCAATCAGACCGGCCATAAGCGGGTCAATTGTACGAGGTTGCAAGAAGGAGGGGGAGCGGTGGCGGTGCCTGCACCCGCCACGATGAGGATTACTGATGGCCGCCCTGCGAAGGCGGATACTCCAGCGGTGAAGAGCCACGCATTTCAGTTGATCACTGAGGAGGCTCAGGCAGTGCCGGACATTGTGGCTGGTACGTGTCTATTATCCCATGCTCTTTATTATTCATAGGATCGATGTGTATGTTATGTTAGTATAAGGACCGTTTTGGTCAAGGGTATGTCGGTGCATATTTTATTTGATTCGGGTGCTGCCCGATCGTTCGTGTCTCTTGCGCTTAGCAAGAAGTTCTAGGATGCGTCGGGAACCTTGGTTTCCCGCTCGAAGTAGAAATTACAGAGAACCGCACGGAGAGTGCCTCGAGAGTGGTGTCAGGTCGAGCAGCTAGAGTCTTTGGCATTGTTGGGGTTCGAGAAGTGCTAGCTGGTTTTCAGGAGTCAAGTTGTCTGGAAGGGTCATTCGGGGAGCCCTAGCTCTATTAGTAGCCGGCCGTCAGCAGACTGTCAATTGGACGGAAGAGGGTCTGGAAAAACCCTTCAATACTCGTGTGCCGAGCGGATCTAGTTGAATCTAAGTGGGGGAGGATCACTCGGGTATCCAGGTTGGAAGCGAGTGTGAGACGAGGATGCGTTTCACATCCCCATTTGGGGAGGAAGGGCGGTCTTAGGGGCCAACTGAATATAGGATAGCGAGGGATGGGGGTTCGGGAAACTCCCCAACTTTTGGATCGCGTCTTCTTAATGCCATATAGCAGGATTTGGAGGAGGGGACCAGGTAGGATCCGATCAGTAGTTGAGTTCAGTTGGGAGTGCTGTAAGTCTACGGGTGCAGCGGTAGCATGCACGGATTTGTTCCAATGGCTTAGACCAGGCTAGACCAGTTCGCAAGTTCATGGGGGATCCACAGCTTAGGCGAAATCAGGGTAGGTAATGATGATTCGGTTGGAAGTCTGTGGGCGAGCCTGGATGTTCATGGGAATTCGGAGTGGAATTAGTAGAGATTGTTGAGGCAAGGGTTTGAACCCTAAGTTGCAGTATCTTGTGGATAAGCGATGCAGGACGCAGAAAGGCTACGGCTGGGTGGTCTTGATATTTGATATCTTAGGAACTTGGTGGTTGGACCGGGTGCGAGGATGGTAATCTCGGAAAACGGCTAAGGATGTCTAAGTACCAGTCGGGTAAGGGTAATCGGAGGTTATGACGCATGATGGACCCCGAGGGAGCGGCAGAGTATCGACCCGTTATGGAAAGGAATCGGCATCGGGGGTCGCGCGGATTCAGTTCAGGATTTTGACTCCGTGAGATGGGATTCGGGAGTGTAAGGATGCCAAGGGCATCATGGGCAGTATACCAGGATAGCGAATGGATATGGTTTGATGGTGGCGCAGGCCATCACGATATATCTCGAGTGGTTCCATCAGTAATGGGACCACGACATGTTGAACCCGGGTAAAGTCAGATCAAGGGAGGTCGGGTATGATGTAAGACTGTAGTTGTTCTAGTAGCATTCGTTGTGGCATCGGAGTCAGTGGCGACGGGTTGTCAGTCTGTCATGATCGGATGGATCAAGGATCGAAGGAGTCGAGGGAGGAGGCATCGTCAGGGCAGTGAATGTCGGGCGGGGTGTCCTTCGGAGGCCATATTTGACTGCTGAGCGTGTGTCTCTGGCTCAGCAATCGGGAAGGTATCCGGTGTTTCGGATGGTTGGAAGGTAAGTTGGGACCAGGAAGGTCCCGACCGTTCTTCAAGAAAGCCGTCATATGGCAGAAAGAGGACTAGGAGCGACTTCAATAATTTGGAGCCTATGAATGGAATTGTGGGTTATTCGGTAGTCGCAGTGAGTCGATGACTTTTGTTCTTTAAGAAGCCACATGGTATCACGAGTGGGAATTATTCTACCTAGGCCAGTCTCTCGAGGAATCAGTTTAAGGATGATTCGTTGTGGGCAATCTGTCAGGGAGACAGACCATCTCGAGGCTTTGGGTATCGAAGGGAATAGACGTGATCAGGTTGTAAGGAAATCGTTCATCTTCGAATTCTAGAACCCGCGAGGGTTGGCTTTGATTGCCTTGGGAAGATTGAAGTATCCCTGGGTTTGTGGCCGTGGTGCTCAGGTAGTCTGGTTTGTCGGGGATGGTGATGCATGACTTCGAGGACGAAGTCTAGTTTAAGTGGGGGAGAGTTGTAACGCCTTGTTTGAAATTACTCGGTTGGGGCCTCGGAAACCAATGGAGTAGGGGCGATTCGGTCTTTATGGGTCCCGAGATTTATCCGAAAGGTTTTAGGATTGGAGGTGTTGAGGGGAGCGTAGGGCTTCCCGCCGCCTTCTCGTAGATATAAAGTTCGTCGGAAACGAACTTGGAATAAAGGAGTTATGACACTTAGTATTTATTGTCGATTATAGCCCCTAATGGAAAATTAGTGGCAAGATGATCCCATGCATGCAAGGTGGCTAGCTCGAGAGTATGCCCAGCGTAAGCTGGGGTACGCCCAGCGTAGATGGGGAATATGGTCGCGGGTGATTGGAGACGTACGCCCAGCGTACTAGGAGTATACCCAGCGTACGCCTAGAGTCACTAAACCCTAAATTTTAGGGTGTGACACTATATAAAGAACATTACACCCTCTAGGGTCAGCCTCCTTCTCATCCTTTAACCCCTCTTCGAAACCCTAACCCTTATAGTGAGAGTGTAAGCTTGTAAGGCCATCTTGGAGTGCATTTTGGTGTTCTTGAAGAAGAGTGATCATCTTGGAGTTTCATTGATCAGGGAAGAGCTTTTGGATCCAGGTTCTCCAGCCCATTTGTAAGTCTCTGAAGGTATAAAGTTTCTACCTTGTCATCTTATTACTTGAGATCTAGATTAGGGCTTGTTTGGTGTTTTTATGAGCTTTTGGACTATCTCTTGGGAGTTGGGCAACTCCAGAGCTTAGGGAGAGTAGATCTGAGGTCCTTTGGTCTATCCACTTCATAAAAATGCAATCTTAATGAGCATTCTAACCTCATTCATGGATCAAGACCCTTGGAAAGGTCTTAATGGGTTGTTGGGAGCATATGGAGCATGCAAAGGCATAAAGTTGCCAACTTTATGCCTTAAGACGTCTTAATGGACCTAGATCTGAAGTTTGATATTGGAAATCCTGAGTATCAAGCACTTAATAGAGAAGTAGCTTAACAGAGGAGTACATTGGGCGTACATGCAAGTACGCGCCGCGTACACCACTCCCAGTCAGTACGCTTAGTGTACGTAAGAGTACACCCCACGTACTCATCAGTTTTGGTCTTGTAGTGTTTTGGGCCTCGGGTTGGGCCAAGCAATGGACTTTGGGTCTTTGGGCTTCAGTGGGCCATCAGGAGTCAGATGTTTTGGGCCAGGAATATGTTTGGGCTTAGGGTAAGGCCCATTAAAGGGATTGGGCCCAATTGAGCAAGTTGGGCCATTAGTGGACCACTAGTGGGTTTGGAAAGCCTACCTAGTGTTGGGTTTTGATTGGAGCATTGGGCCTTAGTTTTGGATCATGCTGGGCCAGGGGTAAAATGGTCATTTTACCCCATGCATGGATTAAGGATTATGGTATGGGCCCCAGTTGCTTATTGGGTATATCGTTTCGGTATTGATGGTCAGGGCAACATCTAAGGATTTCTTCAGGAAGCTTCCACATTCGAGGCGAGTCTTCTCACCATACCAATGGGTCTAAGGCACCAAGGTCGGCCCATTTTATGTTAGTTGGTATACTTGTTGTGTAGAGGTGTGTGACATTGTTATGCATTGACATGTGGTAGAGATAGCCGGTATGGCTAATGGTAGAGATAGCCTGTATGGCTACTGGTAGAGATAGCCTGTAAGGCTAACGGTAGAGATAGCCTGTATGGCTAGTGGTAGAGATATCCTGTATGGCTAAGGGTAGAGATAGCATTGTGGCTAATGGTAGAGATAGCTTTATAGCTCATTGATATGTGTTATGTGGTAAAGGTAGCTTTATAACTGATAGATATGTGTATGTGGTAAAGGTAGCTTTTATAGCTTGCATGTTATGTGGTTGTTGTGTGGGGTATGCTCTGGGGGACTCACTAAGCTTCGCGCTTACAGGTTTGTTTATGGTTTCAGTTACTTCAGGTTCCAAGGGCAAGGCGTGATGACGCGGCGTGCACCCTCTCACAGACGTTTTGGGACACTCTGATGTTTGGAATAAAGTTGTGTTTGACTTATGTTTTGAAAACAATTATAACTGGATTTCTTAATGTATGACAACATGTTGCTTATTTTAAAACGAAAATTTTACTTTCAAAATTGGGTCGTTACAAAGAATGAGAGAGATTCTCGGCCTTAGAAGCTTCTTGAGTGGAGTTTTTCGAACTTAAGGTAGATCTATGGGAATGGATCACGAAATAGAGTGTTAAGGAGTGAAGGATTATCTTTAAATGAAGTTAATCACCTTGTTTAGAGAGTAGCTTACCCAAAAGTGATGATCTTTGATGAAGTTTGCTTGATGCACACTTACAACTCACGAAAATTTGAGAGGATGGAGATGAAAATTTTCTTGAGAGCTCTAGAGAGGATTTTGGTGTTTGAGAAATGACAGAAGTGTGGGTGGTTTTTGGGGTTCTCGGCCGAGATTAGAAGAAGAGAGGGAGGGAAGATCAAGATGATTAATGGGTAATACACATTGGTTTAGTTATCTTGATTCTAGTTACATGTAAGGTTTTGCATGGATATTCAACATATAATAGTGAGGTGTCATCTCCATTTCTTCCCTTTTTTTTATAAACCGAGAATGGAGATGGAGGAAAAAGAAAATGGACCTTGGGCTTGAATTTGGTTCATGACCGAGAATTTGTAGCCCAATAAGAAATTTTTCGACCCATTAGGGCCCAATAGGAGCTTACGGACCAAAAGAGGCCCATGAAAATGATGTGAGACATTCTAGGTCCATTATGGCCCAAAATACTATAGTTTAATGATTGTGGGTCCAATAAGAGCCCAAAAAGAGTTCCTTGGCCCAAAATAGCCAAATTGAAAGTTTACTAGCCCATTAGGCCCAGTAAGAGGATCATGGCTCATTTTGAGATTGAATTGAAACATTAGGGTTACGACCCAATGTTGAATGTATAACATGCATTGAACTAGGTTCTTGGAATGAATATCATATATTATCAAGCTTAAAGTTGCAGAATACATCAAAAGTTGATTACATATAAACATAACTTCCTAGCCGAGAGTGCTAGTTGTGACAAAGTATCACACAGACAACAAGTATATCAACAATATCATATAAGAGCCGGCCTTGGTGCCTTAGACCCGATAAACCCAGTGAGGAAACTCACCTCAAATGTTGAAACTCACGGTAAGAAATCTCTAGCGACTGCTCTGACGACTCCCCAAGCTACCAGAACAAAATAACACCCAGTCAAAATCCATTAATCCAAACTTGGGGTAAAATGACCTTTTTACCCCTTACCTAATATGGTCCATGGCTAAGGCCCAAATCCACAACACAAAAGGCCCAACACTAGATAGTCTTCCCAAACCCACTAGTAGCCCAATTATGGCCCACTTTTCCTAATTGGGCCCAAGCTCTTCTAACAAACCTTATCCCCGACCCAAACACTTCCCTTACCTACAAATCTTCTACAATTTTCCTAATTTTCCTAGATCAAACTTGGTCAGAGTCAAAGTCAAAGTCAAAGGGCCGAGTCGACCCAACTCATCGAGTTGTTCCTTCAACTTGCCGAGTTGATCCTACTGCAGAGTCGGGAGAAAACGAGACAACTCGCCGATTTTATCCATAAACTCGTCGAGTTTGCCAAGAAACCACCATCTTAATCCATTAATCCCTTTTTATCAGATCTAAGGCTCCAAAATGTAGATCTAAGTTGCTTCCAACGTATACATCCATAAAGTCGATATCTTGATGGCTTTGCATGCCCCAAATGGATCTAAACTCGAGATATAACAACCTACTTCCATGGAAATGGCATTTTCTCATGCATGGAAGGATTTTAATCCAAAACATGACCACTTTATGAATCAAGGGACCAAATAACGTCGTGAATGGAAATTCCCAGCATCACAACCATGAGAGTTCATCATATTTCATTAATGGGACCAAAAAGGTCCATGAATCTAAACCAAGAGAGATCTAAGCTATCAATCACCAAGTTCAAGACTTTATACCTGAAATGGTTGCCAAAAGTGTGTGAGATTCTGGATCTAATTCTTCCCTCCAGGCTAAACAACTTCAAGCTCTTCTAAATCCTTCACCAAGCATAAAAAGCACATAAAAATCCACTCAAAACCACAAGATTCCCAATAAGAGGCTCACAACTCGATTTAGGGTTTTTGGAGAACAAAGAGGTTGATAAGGAGGCTGTTCAAGGGAGTTTAAGGTCTTTAAATAGGGTGCAAAACCCTGAAAATTAGGGTTTCATACTCAGCCGCCAACTCGTCGAGTTGAGGCATCCCAACTCGACGAGTTGGTTCATTAAACTACGCGGACAAAGTCCATTTAACACGACGAGTCTAGGCTTCCAAATCGTTGAGTCCTACAAGAAAATTCAATAATTTTAGAGATAAATCCTTACCAGGAACCCGACGTTACAAGTTCTTCCTCGTCGTCTCTTTCTCGCCTTCATACCAGGATCCACAAATCTATTTTACCATTGAGTTCTCTCCATCCTTATATCTCTTTTGTTGAACATCAACCTGTAAGTATTTATTTGCACTTGCATTTGATTTCCACTTTCTGTTTGAACCTGCATCGATTTAATATCCGTTATCTTCAATGGAAATTTGAATTAATTTTCATCCTCATTGTTAATCACGGTAATGCCACAAACGGTTGGACCTAATCGATACTATGTTTAACATAACCAGAAGGCAATGCATTTTGTGTGGAAGATGATATCTAGTGATCGACCTAAGCTATAGTATAATTGTTTACTTTATTTCAGGTAAACTTCTGATTAAATATACTTTTTCTTTTCCGTTTAGATTTCTAGATTAGAATTGAAACTGGTGATCTTTGCAAGTGAGCAACTGTTCAAAATGATTTTTCTGATGGGTTATGGGTTTCATCTACATTTCAGGAGCCTTTTGGAACTGCTGTGAGAATGTTGGTCAAAAGGAGGACTTATTTTCTTGAGTTTAATTCCTTTTAATGTAAGAATTCTAATCATCTTCACTTTTTTAATATGATGAAACTACTGTAAAATCTATTTGTAGGTCAGCAAGATCATTGGCTGGAAGTTCAACTCCACCAAATAGAGGTTATTTGTGGACAACAAGAAGTGGCCCGACTTCATCTATGGCTATGGCTGATGATCATCATCATCATCATTCTTCAGAAGATGAGTCATCTATTAAGACACCTGCAATGACAACTTCCCAACCTAGGCCGATACCCCACTCTATAAGTCTTTCTTCAAGCTTGATTATTGATTTCTAGTATTTGTTGTTTGCAGCTCTTAATGTAAAAATTAATTAAGAGGTGAATCACATATGAATTATATGTGATTCACATTTAATTCACATATTAATCACATGTAAATCACAAGTGAATCACGTATCAATTACATGTGATTCATATGTAAATCACAAGTGAATCACATAGGCATTACGTCTATATGCACATATGCATTTTGTGTGAGTGTTCTTCGTTAACTATTTTTTTTTAAATTTTCTTGTGCATTTCACATTTGAATCTTAAAAGATACAATCACATGTGAATATTACATTATATAATCATATGCGAATCTCACATGATATATACATGTGCATTTTTATGAGTGTTCTTGCATTAATCATTTTTTTTAAAATTTTCTTGTAGATTTTGAAGAATTTGTGGAAAATATTGAAGAGGTGAAAAGTGATAAACTGAAGAAAATATGAAAATCTTGATATAAAGAAATGATAATACTGTGAATCTTTGTAGTTTATTTTATATATATTTTATTTTGTATCGAATAAAATAGCTGTAGTATTATGTTTATAGATTGATTAATAAAAATAAGAGTTTTTATGATTTACTTAGGGATATTATAATATAAGAAATTTACATATATGCATTTGAAAAAATATGCATATACCTAAAACATTGAACTTTTTAGTTAAAAAAATTATAGTTTTTTTTTTTAATTTACTGATTTTTAAAAAATGTACTTTTAAAAAAAATGCAATTTTTTAAAAAAGATTGCAGTTTTTTCCGAAGAAAATGCAGTTTTGTTGAAAAAATTGCAATTTTTTTGAAAAAAAAGCTGTTTTTTTTTTTTTGAAATTCATGTTTTCTGAAAAAAATTAAAAAATCTCCATTTTTTTTAAATCGAAAATTATTTTTTTTAAAAAAATCCAAAATTTGATTTATTATGTTAATTTTTAGAATTTTTTATTAATATTTCCAATAAAAAAATTAAACATTAAATGAGTTCGGTAAGATGACGATCATGCGCTTAATGAGTTAATTTTGATCTAACGCTCTACCTTTAGTTCTTAGGTTTTCGGGAAACTATAAGTTCTCAACGGATCTCACCCACACACACACACACACACACACACACACACACACACACACACACACACACATATATATATATATATATATATATATATATATATATATATATATATATATATATATATATATATATATATATGTTTCGGTTTACGTTCTATGGAAAACAAAAAAACCCTAAAATGAATAAAAAAAATACTTAGAGATCCCAAATCTTTTTTTTGACTTTATATTCTTCAAAAATCGCAACTTTTTATATAATTTCACTGATTTTTATTTTGAAAAAAAATAAATAATAAATAAAATCGATTTTTTAATTTTTTTCTGAGAATTTATAAAAAAAGCTGCGATTTTTAAGAATATAAAATCAAAAAAAAAAAATTTGTGATGTCTATGTAATTTTTTTATGCATTTTTAGGGTTTTTTCTGTAACGCCCCGACTCTCAGGTGGTAATTTTATGGCTTTGATGTTCATAAGTTGCAAGGTCTACTCGACGAGTTGGATGCCCTGACTCGTCGAGTAGGAGCGGTTTGGGCCACGTGTTTAAGTGACCTACTCGCCGAGTCCAAGATAGGACTCGACGAGTAGGAGCTGAAGGATGAAACCCTAATTCTCAGGGTTTTGCACCATATTTAAAGGATCATAAGCCTCCTTCAGCCCCCTTGCAGCCTCTTGAGAGTCCAGCAAACCCTAATCTGTGTGTGTGCTTCATTCTTGGGTGTTTTAAGCTTTGGAAGGTGGATCTTTGTAAGAAGAACTTGGAGAGCAAGTGGCTAAAAGCAAGGAACGTGTGGGGATCTGATATCTACCTCAGTTAGCATCTTTTGGAAGGTATCAAGTCATTACCTTGGCCTCATTTCATTCTAGATATAATTTGGTTAAAGATTAGGGATTTTCTAGCATAATAAGAAGCTATTCTTGGGTATGAGCTCAAATCTGAAGTTGTAACTTTAGATATGAACTCTCTTTGGTCTCCAAGTCCATAAAGCTCTCAGCTTTAGCAAGTATGAACCTCTCCTTAAGTGTGAAACTCCATTTCAAGCGTGGTTTTGACATTATAAGACTTTAGAGCCCTGCATGCACGTAAAGTTTGCAACTTTACGTGATAAACATGCCTTGGAAAGTTGGATCTGCATTTTGGAACCTTAAAGTGGCTTAAAAAGCATTTAAATGGATAGTGGACTGAAGGGACTCGGTGAGTTGCATGGTTAGCTCGGCGAGTCCAATGAAGATTGTCATGCAAGGACTTCTGCATGGACTCGGCGAGTCAGTGGGGTGACTCGGCAAGTCAACTTGGGTTTTCCCGAAGTTTGGACACGCTTGAACTTGGCGAGTTGCAGGAAACTTGATGAGTCAGTGGGGGGTTTTTCACGACTACTCGAGTTCTGGAAGGACTCGACGAGTCTGTGTTTGCACTCGACGAGTTGGGTCAACATGGATTGTTGACCTTGATCGTTGACCTTGACTTTGGCTAAGGGTTGTCTATTTGACTTTTGGGGCATTTTAGGAAGTTGGAAATTTATGAGTATGGATCATTGGTAGTTATAGGTGTTGGAGTTGGGGTAGCGTTTCGGGAGCGCAATTTTGTGGTTCAGTTCGGCATTGCAAGGTGAGTTATCCTCACTATTTCAACAGGGTCTAAGGCACCAAGGCCGAACCTTTATCTAATTTGTATCCGGGTATTTGCTCGATATGTTTATTGATCTGCTAGATCTGCATCCCGGTAGTTAGAATGGTATTATGTTCAGTGACCTGGTTTAGGTCGGTATCCTGGTATATAAGATGATGTTATGTTAGTGACTGGTTAGGTTGGTATCCTGGTTATAGTATGTGGCTATGCTATATGACCTGTTAGATCAGTTTGTTGTCTATAGACTATTATATGATTATCTGTTATATGTGTACATGGTTGTTTGATTGGGGGTTGGGTTGAGGCGGTCCTGCTTTGTGCTGAAGGCCAACATACCCAATGAGCGGTCCGGATAGGCTACAAGCCTTGCGAGGCGGTCTAGACGTGCCGAAGGCTCGGAGAACGGTCCAGATAGACTGAAGGCCTGCGAGGCGGTCCGGTCAGGATGAAGGCTCATTATGCATATTGTAGACTCAGAGAGTGGACCAGGTGGACTGAAGGCTCGGTGCGGGCAGACCAGTCACACTGTAGACTCGAGATGCATGGCTGTTCTGTTTACTTATGTTATATGTTATGGTTATATCGGTATGGCGTTTGTATTTTGGGGGTAACTCACTAAGCCTTCGAGCTTACAGTTTCATTTTATTGTTACAGGTTCAGCGGATGACCACAGGAAGGCGAAGGCGTGACCGTACACTCCCTCGATTGATGATTTTGATTTCTGGGAACTCTGATGTTTAAACTATTTTGAAAACAAATTGTAATAACTGAATGGTTTTAAATGATTTAAAAAGTTTTAAACTGACTTGAATTTTATGGATGTTATAAGTTGGTATCAGAGCATTGGTTTGAGTGAATTGGAGGAACACTCGTGTGAATCCAGTCTCAAATCAAGGAAGAATTTTCAAAATGATTTTTAAATGGTTTTCAAAATAAGTAAAAGGAGGATACAAGTGTACGATCAGCCGGAGCCAGTAAGTAGACCCCAAAATACCATACGGTTATTTGATTAGGTGATATGATAGAACAACATGCTAGTACTAGGCTAGGGATCTTCGGGAATTGCATGATAGAATTGTCTGATTACATGATGCCTGCTAGCCTAGGGTTTTCTTTATATGAGATTGACATCATTACTGTAGTTACTTGTGTATGTATCGCGGCTGTACATAATTAAGATCTTATAGCCCGAGAATGTTTGATTTGGCCTTATGTTCTGTTCATATTTATTAGGGCTTAGGGTAGGATCAGATATTCGAAAGTCTATAGGATCCAACGTTATGTATTGTTAGCATACACTAGTGCTGCAGGGTTGGTGGAAGTTTCATGGATGGGTGAGTAGAGAGAGGCCGGGAGGCCAGTTACGAGATATTTAGCATTCCTCTAGGAGTGAGGAATGAGCGATCGCTACGATTATGTATATTGTTAGGGCGTTGTGATGATACTTGAGACAAATATGGGTAGGTTTGGAAGGCAATGGCGGTTATGGTGGCAGAAGAAAAATGAACGGGTGGCATTGTATAATCATTTATGATTATACCAGGCCTGCCGTGTCGGTACGTCGGAGGGTTAGAGCGGCAAATGTGAAATACGTGGCTGAGGTTGAATCTCAAGATATCTATTTTATTTTTAATCTCAACGGAACATACCTCTCTCTCTCTCTCTCTCTCTCTCTCTCTCTCTATATATATATATATATATATATATATATATATATATATATATATATATATATATATATATATATATATATATATGGAATTAGGTTAATGTATAAACTTTAGTTATTGTATGATTGTATAACCAATTTTGGACCAATCATCGTCTAGAGGCAAATTAGCAACATTGAATAATATTAATTTAATAACCTAATATTACATTTCTATATTTATAGCAATTCCCCATATCACGTATCAGTTTAATCGTTCTCCTTTTATTGCCTTCTACCTTTGTTTTTTAGATTTTTTTTAGAAGCAGCCATATTATCTCATATTTTACACGAATCTAAATGCACCCTATAATGACTAATGATCTAAAGGGTTATAATGAATTTTTATTCATTTGTTTATTATTTTGCATCTTACTTTTATTCTTAATTACCTTGAACATTTTTTTTTTGTTGATTTTTCAAAATAAAGATAAAAATACCATATGCTATAATGGATAGATTTTTAAAAATAAAGATAAAAATTAAAAAATACCATATGCTATAATGTATAGATTTATAAGGTAGCATTTATTTAAAAAAAAAAATACAATCCTGCAATAGAAATGCAATGTCTTAATAAACAAATAAATGTACATGCATTGCTATTTCTAACACAAGAAGCATAAAAATTACACAGCTGCTTATTTTCTTGTTATCCTCTTCCAAAACATAAAAAGTTATAAACTTTTATTCCCTTTGTTTACAAGTGCATAGTCTAATAAAATAATAATGATTTTCCATTCTCTTTTCCTTTCCCTCCCTATGATAAAGATTTGATAACCAAATGTCAAAGTAGATGTTAATATACGGATATGAAGGATCATATATTTCCAATACCCACTTCCAGGGTCCATTTAAATTTAAAATTGGTCTAGTGACATATAATTGACGAATATTGTTAGTGGAAATATAGCGAAAATGAGTCTATAACATGGGAAAATCAAAGGTATGTCAAGCGTCCAAAGTAGTTAGACGTGACAATGGAACGAGTTTTGACCTTGATCCACTTCAAACCCGTGCAAAATTAATGGGTTTGGATCATATTTTATGATTCGTTTACCCATTAACGACCCATATCCATTAACCTTTTTATTAAAAGGGTCAGGTATGGATCATTATCAATCTGATCCGTTTATGACCCGTCCCGTCTAAAATTTTGAAATATAAATTAATTATTTATGAGTAATAATACATTTATCAATCTTCAAATAAAGGAGTCGAGGAGTTAGACTGTTAGATGTTCTACTTCAACTTCTTAGTTCAGTTACTAATCCAAATGACCGATTGCAGTCGACTCCTAATATAACCGACTCTATAATCTTTTGAAATCGATATTCCACAATCAAGACGCAAGAGTAAGAAGAAAAGGTCTTCGGAAGAAAAGGCTGCAATCGAGTTATCGACATTCCACAATCATAATACATTGGAAAAGTTATAATGTTGTTTGGTTTTAGTGATCATGTTATATGTGTTTTAATGAATAATTATAGCCTAAACTTAATATTGTAAATAAGTCGGGTAAAAGGGTTGAAATCCGGTGGATAAGGGTATGGGTTTAATCATTCAAAACCCTGCGGGTTACGGGTCAGGTTTGGATTATCATTTGAAAATTGCTTAATGGGTTTGGATCCGCTCCATTGTCAGGCCTAAAAGTAGTTGAAAGTTGAAACAACAAAGGGTCTGATGTCTCAACAACATTTAACCAAATAAGAGCTCCTCACAATGAAAACATCTAATCCATGGATTCATACAAGAAAATTTTCAAAGTATTTAAGAGTTTGATGAGAAAGATTTCATCATCAAGCATCAAAGGGTGATGAAGGCCCGGGCATAGAGATGTGGTTGGAGGCGTTGCAAAAATCATCAGGAAAAAGTGCACCATTGGCATCCCACAATGATCTTTGTTTGAAGTGGAAGTGGAAGTGGAACCACCGAACCAGGGGGAGTCGAGAAGCAAATCTGGCGTGCAATACGATAAGAATGGAGAAAAGAAAACAGATAAATGAGAGAGAGAACAGAGATCTTATTCCAAAATCAAATCAGAGAAGCTCAGATGAGTGAGTCTTCCTGCCCAAGCTTCATACAGCCGAGTACATTCTTAGAAAACAAAAAGATGATCTCCCTCATTCATCAACATGACCTATATAATAAATCTATTCTCTCTAACAGAATCACCAACAGCCCCAATCATTCCCCTCCACTCCACGTGGCTTTGTGTAAACTTTCCATGTGCCAAATTTGTTAACTTGTTCCAGACTAGTGGGTCCCAGTAGCAACTTCCCTATCACAATACTTCATCATCATGTCATTGTCTTCTCTTTCCGATTGCTTACCACCAGTTTCATCTGCTGCTGCTCCTGCTTCCGCTTCCTGCTTCACTTCACACCACACAAAACAAATTTCATCAAAACAACTCAACCAATCATATTTATTATGACTAACTCACATCTTATTGCACGGCATAAATCGGCTAAATTCTAGAAATAGCAACCTACTTTCCATTTATTTGTGTATTATAGTGTCCTACTTTCATTTCTTTCACACCACAGAAGAAAAATAAATAAAAGGGAATTTCATCAAAAAGAATAAGGATATTCATATCATATTGATTGTTGTTCTAAATGATAGAGTTACTGGCACTGCACAAAAAATGAACAGAAAAAGGGCTAAATGCAAGATACAACAACCTACTTTCCCTCATTTGTATATAACAGCGTCCTACTATAAATCTGTGTTCATTGTACATTGAAATCTATCCAGTTATATAGTATTGTGCTCTTGTTAAGATATTCTACTTTGAAAAATCTACCTATTTATAGCAGTAAGAGTTGCTTCCTATTTGGATGAGTGGCTAGATCTGTCAATGTATAATGATGTAATAGAAAGAAATAAAAGTATGTTGCTATTTTCTTGCATTTAGACCTAAAGAATTGAAAGGTTCCAGTAGTGATGAATGATGATAAGCCTTTCAAGTTTCAACTTCCACCAACAGAATAACTATAAACTGATTTAAGCAAAACTCGATAACTGATCAGAACATGAAAATTTTGAAGTTGAAAGTGATACTCATACAGGGCTCAACACTTATGAATTAACAAGAAAGAAACAGCAACATGCTTTCATTGATTTGTTTATTATAGCATATTCTACTTTCATCCCCTCCTATTCCTATAACAATTCTAACTGCTATAGTTGAGTAGATTTTTCAAATTATAATGTGTTTCTTGATAAGGAAGAAAAGAAAACTAAAAGTAGAATGCTAAAATTAGGTGATTTTTTTCTTAATAAGACAAAAACTGCAATAGAAAGAAATGAAAGAATTATGTATCACCTGAAATTGCCTCGAGGGATTGATCATGATGTTCATCGAGTGAGGTATGAGGAGTATAGTCAGTGAAGACAGATATAGCAGAATGACCCAAGGGTGACATGGGGTCCCCGTAAGCCTCCCAGTCCCAGTCATCATCAGATGAACAAGCAGCATCATTCGAATTGGAATTCTTTGAATTTGAGGTTTTCAATGTCTGTGACTCGTAAAGCACCGCTTCCAACAAACCGATGTTTTCCTATTATGTGAGGGCAAATCCGACTTTTCATGACCAATCAGAGCGAATCTTCATATAGAAAAATATCACTCAAAACCACCACCACCATCATAGATGGGACATGATGGATTGGATCTTCTGATTCTTTTGGGAGGATGTGAAATCGGGAATAGGACGGGAATATCGAGAAAATTGGCTCCGGGGATATCCAGGAGGCTTGGGGCAAATATCCTAAATTCTTGAACTCCAATGTTGGGATTTAGAAGTTGTTATTTGGCAAGATTTCGGCATGTGATGATGATGTATCTCCGTTTGGGAATGTGCCCAAGTGTTTTCGTTTAGTGTTTGGAGGGTAAATTAGTAAACCTGCACGCTGTCGTCACCTTGGTTCTTGATTTCGTTATTTGTACGCCCGGGTAACTGATAACAAAAAGTAAGCACATCACCATTTTAGTAAACAACGGAACATAACCGGTTATTCTACATTTGGCATGCATTGGACTTGGACTAATGTCAATGGGAGAAATAAAAAAGTTGCAAATGTTTGTTCGCCTAATCCAATGCAAGAAATAGCATCGTACTTCCATTTATTTGTACACTATAGCATCTTAATTCCACTTATTTCCATTACAATATTCTACTTTCAAACTTTTTTCTTATTAAGGCATTAAACTTTATAACATCTCATGATTAATATGACATATATCAAAGAATATATATATATATATATATATATATATATATATATATATATATATAACAAGTTCAAAATAAAATATGTTCAAGTGCTCAACAACTACATAAGTCTTTATCACCATCATAAGTTTAAAACATGCCCAAAATAGTAGGTTGCTCTTACTCTTCTCCATATTCTTCTATAATACAAACTTCATCCAGTTTGTTCCATTCTTGGACTCAATTTTTCCTCATAAAGTTTCTATCAAATTATCAATCTACAACTTCTTCAACGTTTTAGAAACTCACTGGCTCCTACAACTTCAGTAATAGCCTACAGGAAGTGTTGTCATAATAAATTATCTCTGTCTGGTCTGGACTCTCAGAGGAAGTGCTTAATGAACAAAGGTTGTTTCATCTTTCGGCTGAATAAATAGTCAGAATGACAGTAAATGCCCATCTCACCCTTCTGTTAGTGCTCAATGAAAAACGATTGTCTATTTGGTAACCAACAAAGAAATTATTAATTTATGAACTACTCTGATAATTAAAAAAAAATTGATATACATAATAATATGTGATCTTAAATACTTGATATAACTAATTCTGAATGTTTTAAATACTTACATAGAACATATTTTTACATAAGTAGTTATATTGGCTCATAAAAAAAAAATTAATAACAAATTTGATTTATCAAATTCTAAATTTCAAAGTTTAAGGTCACACACACACATACTAGACTATCACATACTTAAATAAAAATATATTTGAGCAATTAACAGCAAGCTTGGGGAACTGGATAAGAGAAACAAAGGAGGGCAAATTTGTATAAGGTTAGGACATAATGGGGTCTCATTTCCCTGACTTTCTCTATTAAGTCAAAAAGAAAGAAACATTAATATATAGCTTCCTGAATTAAGTCATGTCCCCATCAACTTTATTAAGTAAAAAAGAAACACATCTTAGGTACCATACTTCCAAGCATTCTTATCTTAGCAAGGATGTGAAGGGCACACTATTGTTTGGTAAAGGAGATGCCTTTTCAAGATTTGGCCACCTCAATGTCTAACAAGTACTTGAATTACTAGAAAAAAAACACATCCACCCATTGTCATGATGACATCCATATGAGTTATTCATTTAACTAATGAAGTTTTTGGTTTTCACGACCATTTTGATGTTCAAGGGGCAGATCTGATTTTCTGTGAAAGTTGCTATTCCTTGCTTCTTAATATATATATATATATATATATATATATATATATATATATATATTATCGGATATAATGAAAACAAAAACATATGTTAAAAAAAACATATTTGAAAGTTACATAAATTTCAGGAAAGCTTGCTTCTTAAATCAGTTCCCTGCAACCCTTTTGTCCTCTTACCTGCTAACTTATTTGAATCCCTAGGCATTATATATAAGATAATAGAGATGTCAAGGGCATTGAACCTTCATATGCAAAGGTCACATGTTTCGTAAATATGATATAACAAAAGCATCACTTTTGCTTCCTCATAAAAGTAAATTCAGGGAAATCTATACATTTTGCTAGTTGGATCGGATTTTCCTACATGTGATGTGGGTATGTGAAATGATCTCCTTGAAGAAAAATTACTTATGGAATCTCCTTAGGTATTTTACCTTAGTATATTATAATGTAGGTCATAAGCATCTAAACAACTCCAATATAAGTTAGAAAGAACAATTCAACAACTTTCATACACAATAAAAAAAATATATATATATCCAAGAAAAGATAGCAATATCAAGAAACATAGCCCAAACAAATTTGTTTGCCATTAACCATGACTTATCATCATATAGCCAAACCAACCCAAGGGAAATACATGATGAAATTATACACCAAGTATGGAAAGACATAAATGTGGGTAAGTATAATCATTCAGCTCATGGCACAATACAAATCACTATATCAGAACGTGTATAGTTGAAAGATATAAACTAAAACAGAACATCAAACATGAGAGTTACTATTGCCAAACTTATTGTAACACTCAAGATCAGAAAGGCCAAGAAAGGAAAGAAAACCCTAAGTCAAAGGGGTCAACTCGTCGAGTCGAGGGAGGAACTCGACGAGTCGGAGCGGGATCCGGGGATCGATTAAGTAATCGACTCGGCGAGTCGGCAAAGAGGACTCGGCGAGTCCAGTCTGAAGAGGGAAACCCTGAACCCGGGACTTTGGGCACTATTTACGCATCTTATTCTCTCCATTAAGGTTCCATATAGCCTCTCCCATCCAGAACCCGAAACCCTAAGCCCCCATTATTGCTCATTCAAGTTTCTTGCCATTTTTGAGTGATTTGAAGGAAGAAGGAAGAAAGGAACCTTTGGGGATTCAAGGGTTTGCAGTGGATCCGGAGTTTGAGGGCCTTTCCAGAACATTTGAAGGTAATGAGTCGTTACCTTCCCTCTTTTGCATGTAGATCAACCTTGATTGTGAGATTTGGGGCTCTTATGCCATGTTCTTGAACCATTTCGAGTTAGAGCCCAGATCTGAAGTTGCTACTTCTGATCTAAATGTATTCTGGCCTAGAGAGTCTTAAAATATCAGTCTTGAGGGTGTAGGTGATGCATGGTTGTCTTAAACCCTAGTTGGTGGTGTGTTTAGCCTAGATCTCCTTAGATACACGTAAAGTTTGCAACTTTACATGAGGAATGGGCTTTGGAAGAGTGGATCTACAGTTTGGAGTCCCTGCATGACTCAAAAGCCTCTGAATGTATGAAGGACTGAATAGACTCGGCGAGTCCTTCGAGTGGACTCAGCGAGTAGTATGAAGATTAGGAGGAACTCGACGAGTTGGATGAACAACTCGGCGAGTCTGTTGAAGATTGCCTTGGACTCGACGAGTCTGTTCTTGGACTCGGCGAGTCAAGTCGCGAAACTCCAAACCCTTCGAGTTAAGACTCGAATCAGCGAGTCGAGTGGAGACTCAGTGAGTTGGACAGGACAGGACTCGGAAATCGGTAGACTCGGCGAGTCAGGGGCTGACTCGGCGAGTCGAGTCGCGAATGGAAGGACTCTGAGCGTATGAACTCGGCGAGTCAGTAGGCAGACTCGGCGAGTAGGGTTGACCTGGAAGGTTGACTTTGACCAGGACTTTGACTTTGACCAGAGTTGACTTAGTTGACTTTTTGGAGGACAGTTAGGCTAAGTGATATATGTTTTGATAATGGTAGCTCGGGGAGCTAGCGGAGCAGCGGTTCAGGGAATTGTCGGTCAGCATCCAGAGGGGTTATCAGCAAGTTCAGCAGTGCAGGTGAGTTTCCCTTTTGTGTGAATAGGTCTACGGCCACAATGCCGGCCCATGTAGTTATGAGTAGGAAAACCCGGGGGTTAGCCCTAGGCACTGTTTGCTAGTATGATATTCAGGACCACGGTCCGATGTCGGGCGGGTGCCCAAGAAATGGTTTGCATGATAGAGTATATTTGTTGTCTGTGTGATGCATGTATGTGCCTGGTAGGAAGGTGAGTGTGGGCGATGTCCCGTATCTCACCAATAGCAGAGTATGGACGGTGTTCCATATCTCAGTAGTAGCAGAGCAGCGGCAAGGCCCGGGATAGGTATGGAGTGAGTGTGGGCGTGGGCCCGTATCTCACTTACAGTAGGAGCTTGGACGGGGTTCCATGACTCACTAGTGACAGGACAGGGGCGAGGCCCAAGACTGGCGATGCCTAAGGACAGGAATACAGTAGGGTAGGTTCAGTTAGGTGTTATATGCTATTTGTATTATGTGGCTAGCGGGCGGGGCCCAGAGACAGGCGGGGCCTAAGAGAAACAGATCTGTATCCGAGTGGGGCTCAAAGCCAGGCCTCGCCTGGAGCGGCGGGGCCGTTGTAGCGGGCGAGGCCCGAAATAGCGGGCGTGGCCCAGTATGTGTAGTATATGTTTATGCATGGTATGTGGTAGGTTGGGGGAACTCACTAAGCTTCGTGCTTACGGTTTTCAGTTTTGGTTTCAGGTACTTCCGGTAGCGGAGGGAAGAGCTCGGGGTGATCGCATGGCACACACCATAGATTAGACAGCCTGGGATGTTTTACTCTGATAATGAACATATGTTTTGGAAATTAATACTCTGAATTATGTTATGGTTTATGATATGTTTTTATGAATTTGGTTTTAGTAATGATTTAAAGAAAAAATTTTGGTACGGATTTTTGGGACGTTACACTTATTTTTCAGATTTTCTTAAAATCTTTTTCACAAGTGCTGAATGCATATGCTTAGCAAGATGTCTTTGTATGTATATGATATGATATGATATTAAATGTGTGTGTATATGCATGCATACTTACATATGTGCACTTGTTGTGAAGAAGATTCAAAAGAAGCCAAGGAATAAGTTTGGCAGCAGCTAGCCACACACACACACACACACAAACACACAAAACAAACATATAACTATATATCAGCAGACTGGAACTTTGGAAGTGGAATACAATAATATATATGGAAAAATCTTTCCAAATACTAAAAAACTTTTAAAAGGTGTAATAAAGTATGCAGGAGATTTCATTTTAGAACTTCTTCTGCAGCTTCAAGTTATAATAATCACTTTTGATGAAAAAACTTGATTAGTAACAAAGCAATAGATAAAATAAGGGTATCTAAGTAATTTTTCTCTACCCTTTGATTTTATGATTAATTTTGTTGCTGCTACTTGCTAGCTGGTATGAAACTAGAAACCGATCATTGTGGCTTGAAGTTAAATAAGCACTTTCCAAAAGCCCATCCAAACAGCCTCTAATACTAAGGAACTATTGTAATAGAAGATGAATTCATCATGCCAGGATTGAATACTCAACAAATTTCATTAACACAATATCTAAAACCCACAATTGCCTTTGAAAACTGAATAAAAATTGACAAGAAATAATACAACATCAAATAAGAAATGGACCTATCACCTATCATATAGAGGCTCTTCACCTCACCCCAAACCCCACAAAAAACAGTAGCACACAGATTTATTTTTCTAACATCAAAAATCATTTCCAATTTAAGCAATTAAACTACTCTATCAAACCCACATGAATAATAATTTTGCTTAGTCTCCATTAATACACACCCTAATATTTAATATCAACATAATTAAATAAATACCGGAAGAATCGAGCTTACTAAAAGTGAATAAACTCACTCACACAGTTTTACATCTATATAAAGAAAAAGAAAAAAAAAATCTGAAATTGGAAGGCAAGCTAGGGTTTTACCTTAACGAAGAACGCTGGATTGCTGAAGAAATATCAATTCCTCGTCATTGGACAAACAATAAATGGTAAAAGGAATTACGATGACTTCAATATCAACTAAAATCCTCAATTCAAACACCTGATTGCTGAATTCAAACCGTAAAAGGAATCTCTCTCTCTCTCTCTCTCTCTCTCTCTATATATATATATATATATATATATATATATATATATATATATATATATATATATACACACACATTGTTGGCATCTTTCTTTTGTTCATCCACGTCAGCATCGCCATTCTTTTCTTGCTTTTCCTCTTCAGCATCCATGTCAGCATTTTCTTCAACTGAATTCGTGTTTTCATCTTCACCATTATGTTGACTTTTCATATGAACTACTGAGTGAGCCCGTGGTCACTTTTTCAATTGGTTTTGTTACCTTTTTTATTTTTGACATTTTTGAATGTAAAAAATGATCATTCTAACAACTAAACAGCCAATCACATTGGCAGCAACAAAAATTGGTAAAAGGGTACAAACGTCATTTGCAACCTAAAATCAAAATAATTTGATAAAAGTGCTCCCTAAATGAAACATGCATGGATTATTAAAACATAGAAAAGCACAAGTACATGATATGCTCATAATGAAATTTAAAAACACGCTACTCATTTTTTATGAAAGTTGCTAAATATTGCATTTAACCCTTCTTTATTTACCAAAGCCATCTTATTCTATAGTAACTCTATACAACCATGCCTATATTCTTGCCTGATTAGGCAACAAAATTAAAATTTTAACAAGCAATGTCTCTTTCTAATTTGTTAAAACGCCTACATTATGTTGGTCGCAAGGACTTTGAAAGAGACAGTAACAGGTAGAAATGTTCTAAACCTGGACCGCATGGTTATAATTTGTTGTTTTGGTCACTGTTGTCTTGGGATTAGTGTCGGCATAACTAAATCTAAGGTCTCGGGTAGATCACCAACACCATCTATCTTCAAGTATTCATCTTTCCTATATCCCAAGCAACAATGAATGATGGCAAGGGTTCAACCAAATTGATCAGTAATCTGTAATACCTCATAGATAGTTATGTGCCAGACTATATTTTACCTGGTCTGTCATTACAACAAAATTCTCACTCACATCCTTGAATTTTTTTTTCTTGCAGTTCTCTTTTAGTGCACACACCGGTATATGATGAACTTTCACTTGGTTGTCTAATAAAACATGCTCTTAACACAAAAGCGATTATTTTATCCCTTGTGTTTCCTGTTGCTACCACCTGATTTCTGATGGATGGAAAAAAATTTCAACACCCTTAGCCTCCAAATCATTGACATGTACACTAATATGATGTAGAAGTAGAAGTAGAATCTATATAGAGAAAAAACAAAATGAAAATTATTAATAAATAAAATATGAAAGATATAACCAATAATAACTGAAAATAGTAACAACCTCTTTTATTAACTCGGTTAAGCAACATAAATATCTTTCCAAGAAAATATATGTTGCAATTTTTATGAAAGTGGAATGGAATGGAATGATAAAAGAATGGTATTCATAGAATAAATGACACCATTCTTACCAACATTCCCTCTATGAACATGTAATGATGAATACTCACCCATAAGTGGAAATTGTTTCACAACATAAGTCCATGTCTTCGAAAAGAAGTAGGAACTCCATGGCCTCTGCAAAACCATTAAATCCCAAATTCAATCAGGCCTAGTAAAAAATTACTCTTTTACCCCTGTTTTCAACTTCCAGCAAAGTAAATTACATAAAACAAATAACCAAGCTATCTCTTCTAAAGTCTTTCTGCCATAAAAATCAAATTTTTTTTATAAGCAAAGAAAAGAGAACAATCTAAAACACAAAGCAAAGAAAAAACAACAATCTAAAACACCATAAGGACTGAAAAAGCTTGATTTGAGGATTTCTAAGAAGTTTTGCTTTGCTCAAAGTGACCTTCATGTTTTTCTGTTATGTCACCATGTAAGGATTTGATTATGTATGGAGTGAAGAACTTACTTTTGTAACCTGAATGGAAGTCTGAATCGAAGGAATGTTATTACTTCCATCTCCTTTCTGTGTACTGGTTCATATACCCTAAAACATCACAACCACCTAAATTATATTGGGAAAAACGCAGAATAAGAGAGAAATATAAGCAAATGAGCATAAGAAAATTGTAATACCATCTATTGCAGTCAACGTGACCTGTGCCATCATCAAGCAAAAATGAAACATCGGTAACCCTCTCAACTTTGTTCAATACCACCTGTTTCGTTTTTCATCGGGCCATCACGAAAATGAATTCCATCAAATTGGAACTCTGATGAACAAACGAAATACGTAGCCAGAAGCTGTGACAACCCGAAATTTCTATCTTGTATGGTTATTCAAATCTATCAAAGTTAGACTCGTTTTGCTATCTTTTAGCACTGTTTAGGGTCTATTTGAATGTTCTAAACCTAGTACAATCAAGGTAAGAGCCTAGAAATGGGATAACTCGACGCATATCAAGCAAATACGGGCCAAACACTCCAACATATGGAGTGTGCGGCCGCACACTTGAGTGTACGGCCACACACAAGTGTGTGCGGCCGCACACCCATCCCAGCCACACACTCCCACCTATATATTCAACACTTGGTCATTTTGAGCACTTTTCCGACTTCTTCAAGGCTAGAACTCGAAATCCTCTCAAGTATCATCCAACTTTTCACTACAATCTTCAAATAAGTAAGTGATTCATCCCTTGATTTGCTATTACATGACCTTAACTAGCCTTCCCCTTTGATTTGATCCATGAAAACACCTTTTTGGTGTTAAATCTTCAAAATCACCAAGAACACACACTAAGTTTTGGACCTTAATCACCCTTTCCAAGACTCTATAACGCGTATACACTAGTTATATTCTAAGAACACGTGATGATATACTTGAAAAACTCGATTTTATCATCTTCATAAAGGGTGTGCGGCCGCACACACCCTTTTTAGGCCCAAAAATGGCAATGAACTCCATATAAGACTAAAGCATGAAGTAAGAAACCTTCCTAGATGAGTCCTAAAGCCTTAAACTACGTTTTGGCACACTTCATGGGGAGTGTGCGGCCGCACACACACCCTGGCTGCACACACACTAATATGGTGTATTTTGACCATACACTCCCTTGTAAAGCTATACACCCCTTATATACAATCATATATGGTTGTAACACTTCAATATAAGTGTTTACTAGTCCCTAAGGTGGTTCAAATTCAATAATTAGTTGTTATAAGCACTAATTGTATACATATATATGTCATTATATGGTTAATAGGATTCAGTTGTGCTCAAGTCTCCAATTGACACCCAACAATCCTATATCGATCTTTCATCCGAATTACTCACTACAGGTGAGTTCATACCCCTTAATCAACCTTTTAAATGATTTTAAATGCTTTTATGGGGGGGGATACAAGTTGAAACATTCTAGTTATTATATCAATCGCATGTGATTAATAACTAGAACAAACAGATAGATTTTCTATTACTTTCAAACTGTTATCAAACTTATGGATTTCAATTACTTCAAAATGTTTATCAAACCCTTTTACATACTAAACTCTTTATCAAACTTGTTACTTTATGCCAAACCTTTTCCTTTATAGCTTTCAAACTTATATATTGTCAAAACCATGTCTGATGCATATATAGTTATATAAGTAAGGTTTGAAGGACTTAGGACTGATAACTCACTTTATTTCATGTTCCTTGTTTGGTTGTAGACTTAGGGTACCCTGTTGTTTGTCCGAGTGTCGTTTGATCCTTAGTTATATATTATGTATATATGTATAAACATAAAAGCTTTTATCTCAGTTCGATACATTTAGTCATACAAACAATTCTACTAGTAAACTATAATAGGTATAGTTTAGGAAGATACTACATCATTACTTCTAGTACAATGAAGCATACAAAGAGTCAGTTCATTCATGAGTCAATACATACTATTATGAGAAACTATACAAATATACTATGATGAGAAACTAAGAGAACTTACTATTATGAGAAACTATACAAACATACTATGATGAGAAACAGTTAGAGGATACTATAACGAGAAACATTACATACACTACACTATATGAGAGAACATACAATACTCTAGTACATACAATACATATACAAGTATCCTATAACATAAATGTGAACCACTGTTTCGGGGCATGTCATCACTGCCATGGCTCGATTTGTATCCAGAGTCTCCTGGGGGGAGAGCGTGAATTTGCGTATAGATCTATACTGGATTGACTATCCTACACCTTGCTGCTAGCTACAGTGGGACCTGCAGGTCTACGGGTGCCAAATGTCATTTCTTCCGACGTCTTTCATCGTCGTGTTTTTAGTCGATAGTATGGTACAATCAAATCACATTATACCTTAATAAATAACCGGTTTAAGGTAGTTAGTACAGCAGTAGTCACTATAATACAACACTACAGTACTATATTATTTTCCCATTGCATTCACATTGTGATCTTCTCAAATAAACGGTAATGTATAAACTATATTTTGGTAACGATAGTCACACTTGGGAAAATTACACACTTTTACAAGAAACCAACATACAGAACAGTTGGGCCTTGATAGAAGTCTACTTTTAGTAGAAAATATAGGATTTTCTAGGAGATACAAACATTTACAAATATCTACAAACTTTTACAAACTTATACATTCAAACACTTACAAACATTTTCATACACACAATGACACTAAAATACTTATGAACTCACTAGCTCTAAATCTGATAAACTCTTTCAAAATAACTTGTATTCTCAGGTCATCAGTAGACAGGTACCGATGCCAACTTTTGAGCAAATGGAGCACATTCAAGACTCATCTATTATTTTGATTCATATTTTTGGTGTCTTATAAACTATACAGAACACTTGTATTAAATTACATTATTAATGCAATGGATGATGTTGTTTGCTTGTTTACTATTATTATGTGTTGTGATACTGTACATGACGTCCTCCACCCCCGAACGTTTCCGCCGTTCTGGTTTTGGGGTGTGACAGATTGGTATCAGAGCATTGTTTATAGTGAATCAAGTATATTAACCCATAAAAGATATACAAACTATAAACAAAATGGGATTAAAATACTCTGACCAAGAGTTTATACTTTTAAATAATAAAATAATTAACTAAGTATACATACCTGCATTCATACTAAAATCAGTGTCACTAGGACAGAACAAAAGTATTACGGTTGTTGAATATCACAAGTAGGCTTGGGGATGTATGGTCAGTCCTAGGAGTGACATAGCCTGATCAACTATGTTGGTCCGAGAAATGATTAGCATATGCCCGAGAATGGTTGTGATATGGCAACAAGTCTAAAAACTTACCAACACTACTACAATGAGAACATTTGAACAAAACATGAACTTAAAATACTATAGGAGTATTTTGTGTTACTATAATTACTTATCTGAGAACTAAAAAGGTCTTTACTAGTAGGTCAATAGTTGCTAAGTGGATACACTAAGGTTATATGTGATCAAGGTGTCATAGAATTAGAATCTGTGATCTTTGCTTTACTTCCTGTTCCTTGTTTGGTTGTGGATTTGGAGTTAGGGTCATTTATTCGAAGGTCTATCCTGTTTTGATTTCATATAACTGGTATGCACTATGCAAGTAGTGAAGTAACTGGTAAGGATCATCTTATAATTATCTTAAGTAGTACGTCTATTTATATTAGATTCTTATACCCCTTTTCTCGCGTAGATATCATGGCTAGATTCCATCCTCCTGGCGACCCGTACTTCCCAAACGAAGGCAATGTTGGATGGCTGGAAGCTGAACCAGAAGATGATCACCTAAACCCTTTGGATGATCACCTCGCAGAAGGCTTCTCGGATGGCTCTGACTCCGAGCCTGAAGTCAATAACCTACCCCCTGTGGCTCCTGTCCCAAATCCTAACCCTCGTCCGGCTTTTCAAGGCCCGACTCCTGCATGGGTGGAATGCTTGGAAACATGGAGCCAAGAGCAGAATCAGCCCATGCCATTCAATGGAGACCGAAGCTTTTATGACCTGAGCGAAGGAGGCTCAGTAGACAGGATTCTGCCAATCCTGGTCCGTAGAGTTGCACGAAATGAAATACAGGGTAGGACAGCTCTCCATCGAATCACGGAAGTTGATGCCAATGCGAGGATGCACACCATTTGTACCATTCATCTTGAAAATGCTCGAGAGAGGTCTACAACGGACCACGAGGCCCTGCAGCAAGAGCTTGCTGCGACTCGGGCTGAAGTCATAGAACTCCGGGTTCGCCAGAGAGTTTATGAACGACACCTTCTCGACATGGAGCGTCAACTGGCAAGCTTGAGGGTTCACCCGATGGGTACCCGTCGTCGGTAGAAAATGCTCTATTCATCTTCCCTTCTGGTTTAAGGAATGGCCTTTGTACCTATGATCTATGTAGCACTTTCCTGTAAAATATTTCTGCCTTTCAGTACACTATCTAGACTACAAAGCTGTCAACATTTTCCCTTATATGGTTTGATGTAAGACCTACTTGTTGGATTAGTGTCTAAGTCCATAACTATTTTGGTATGTACTTGACCCGATTATGAGCATGGTCCTTTTGGGTTGCCTTCACCATAGCAATATGTAGGATGAATTAAGGAGAGAAAGGATTAATTATGATTTATTAATATATTATGAGAATAATATATTAAAGGAGAAATCATATTGTTTAATTAATATTAGTCAAGAATTAATAAAGAATTAATTTTGTGGCTAAAAGAGATTAATTAAACTTAGGGGACTAGAATTGTAATTATAAGATAATTGCAATTGGGCTATGGATCACCTTGGAATAATAGGTTGGACGAATTCTATGGGGAAGCCCCTTAGAAATCGTCCAAGGCATGTTCCAGAAGGGGTCCATGGGCTGCTTAGGGCTTAAGCAGTCAAATTAGGGTTTCCTTGTTAGATAACCCTAATTGCCTACCTATTTAAAGAACCCTTGAGACCCAAAAATGTGGCTAACACTTCCTTTAGGGTTTCCAACCGTTTTTGGTGCCTCCTCTCTCTTTCCTCTTCATCCAAGTTGCTTAGTGGTGTTTGTGACTCCATTAGAGGTGCAACACTTGAGGCACTAAGCTTTCAGAAGCCAAGGATTGATTGTTATTGCTACATAACAATCAAAGGTAATCTCTAAACCTTATTTCAGTTCATAATATGTTAGATCTAGGGTTTATGGCTTTGAATTATCAATTGCATGTTCATGAGACAAACTAGATCCAAAGCTATTAGGGTTTGCATGTACACTATAGGATTGATGTATTGCTCAAAACCCATCAGTGGTATCAGAGCCTAGGGCTGTTTGTTAGTGACTTTGATGCTTGATTGATCGATTTTTGTATGAAAAACGAAGTTTTTTTGCCCTCTTCCTTACTGACTCGGCGAGTCGGTGGATGAACTCGGCGAGTCAGGTCGACTAGGCGAGTCCAATCCCTGACTCGGCGAGTCCATGGGTCTGGCAGCCTGTTTTAGCGATTTTCTTGCCTATTTTGCTGTGGGATAATTACCAAAACAGTTTTAATTGATAAAATCCGTTTTTTATTGATTTTGGGTGAATATCCTTACCAAATTAGTAGATAATTTTAGATAATCTTTTGTTTTATTAGATAAAGATTGATTATTTGTAATTTAGATTTGAATTATCTTGTGAAAAAGTTTCAATTTTCCCCTTTAGGTTTTATAGTTTAAATTTGAACTTAAAAAAATTTTGTTTATGAAATTTAAATAGTTAAGCCCTAATGTTTTGAAATGTTTCAAAACTTGCCCTCAAGTTTTAGAATTTAAATTTTTGATTAAAAGTTTAATTTTGAAATATTTAAATTCTAAACCCTAATGTTTTGAAATGTTTCAAAACTTGCCCTCAAGTTTTGGAATTTAAATTTTTGATTAAAAGTTTAATTTTGAAATATTTAAATTCTAAACCCTAATGTTTTGAAATGTTTCAAAACTTGCCCTCAAGTTTTGGAATTTAAAAGTTGATTAAAAGTTTAATTTTGAAATGTTAAATTCTAAAACCCTAGTATTTTAAAAGTGCAATATACACCCTATATTATATATATGTAACATTAAAAGTCTAATATTATATATATATGAGTAAAGAGTCAGTGTTACCGTTAGCAGACCTCATTCACGAAGCTGCTCTATAAGGGGTGTTTAAGGAAATTGCCTATAAAATGGCGATTGAATGGGTATCCACTCTTACCCACCGCACTCTTGACTAGTGGAGGGTCGTTAGCCGAACGGGTAGGATAGGACAGAAACCTTCCATTATAAGTATAATGAAATACAAAGTGACTAAATGCTTTTACAAATTCCCAAATCATAGTTACTTTAGGAAAAATGTGAAATTGTATGCTAATCCATGGAATTACACTTCGTACCCTTGTCAAACGTTAGTGGAGCGTGTGTGGTTAACCGGCACACTAATTTGGGATGACATTGGTAGCGAAGGGTGGCTCAATGCTTATCATAGATCAATGGAGCGTGTGTGGCTAACCGGCACATTGATTAGGTGATAATAGCATTGGGTGCACCGCGTGATTCGCATGGTTATTCACACCTTATTTGTGATCCTCGGCATCCCAGTCACAAATGAAGGGCATAATCGATATTTAAACATGCCATTGAAAAGTTCAATGAATCTCAAAAAGATCTAGGAGTTTCAATTCATTTAAAACTTAAACTTATTTTTCGTTTTTCATGGTGGAAATTGGTAAATCGTCATTTACCTACCTTCAAATATTCTGCAACTAGATTACGGCATCCCTCTTCTAGGTTGTAGAGTATTGTGTTGGATCCTAGCGTTGATGTTTCATTTGGGTGTTACATCAAGGATTCTAATCAACTTGACTTGAATTTCTCCCGTTTTGTAGATGTCTGAATCTAACAATGGTCTTCCCAAATCCCATGAAACAAGCTTTCCAAATGAAGATGATGTTCCACAATATGATCAAGGAACAAGAAATCATGCTTCACTTCCTCCACCTCCTCCAATTATTCTCCCTAACCCACAAGTTCGAAGGCTTGAAAAGTTCAAGATCACTCAAGCCCTTTTGGCAAGTAAACACGAAGATGGGAAACCTGTGTGTGCACACGTCTTAGAGATGAAGTCACACAATGATAGGTTAAGGATGTTGGGTGTCGAGAATTCAGGTGAGTTGGTTGTTGACTGGGTTCTTCAGTCGCTTCCTGAATCATATAGTGAGTTCGTTAGAGAGTACTATATGATGGATCATGACGTGACCCTCATTGATCTCACCTATTTGCTTATAACTGTTGAATCAACAATGATTTGCCGTGCTGGTCAAGCAAATTTGCCTGGTGAATCAAACTCCCAAACTTCAATGGACATTGAAAATGGTGACATTGGAAATCCAGAAAAGGAAAACTCTGAGATAGTTCCTTGTGCCATTCCAAAAGAGTCCATTTGCTTTTATTGCCAAAAGAAGGTGCATTGGAGACGAAGCTGCCCTATTTACCTGAGAGATCTAAGAGATGGGAGAGTCAAGACGTATGGCTCTACTTCAGGTAAAATCCATTAACTAACTCTTTTAAGTTCCTATTCTAGATTCTTAATACATGATGTGGTAAGATTACATTTTGATGTTTTGTAGGATCGAAGAAAAGAGAGGAAGCTTAAGGGAAGAAGTGAGCTGAATCTAATCGTGAAGAAATGGATTTCAATCGCATTGCTTGAAGATTAGATTCTTGAGCTACTACTTGGAGTTAGAATAGATTGCTAAGAAATATGTAATAACATACTTTTTCAATTGAATTGCATTGTAAGGACAAATTTTTCCGCAATAAAATAAATTTTGATTTTATCTTATTTATTTATCCTTGCAATGGCGTGTATGAAAAATTGATGTTTGAAGGTTTCTATTATTAGCAATAATGAATTTGATTCTTAATTATGTTATTTGTGGAGATGTCAAGAATTTACCAAATAGGGAGAGTTTCTCATCGCCCAAGTTTCAATTAGACAAAAACTTGGAATCATGCAACCTGCATTGTGTGATGAATGAAAAACTTTCATATTTGGAAATTAGACTAGTTCCTTGACAAAGAGTCAAGTGAAGGGCTAGGGATCAGGTACACTAGGTTGTGCGTTGATCAAGTCCACCACAAGAGTGATAAAGATATTTGTCATGATTTACTAAAGTTTAGTAAATATGATTATACTTATAAGATTAAGTGTAATTCTGAGTTGATTGAAAAGGTTTCAATTAATGGCAGAACGAATAAGAAGAATCAAGAAGGCAGAAAGATAAAAGTTTCTCCATTCTAAGAAGAAGGGAGAGTACCTTTTATCGTGTTTTATGATAAGTCTTAATGATTAAGAACCATATCTCAATTCATCCTCTAAGTGAATCTTAGTGCACTTGTATGCCAAGAAGAGGAACTAGAATTGTTGAAAAGGTTAAATCAAGAAGTCAATCATACTTCATTCCAATATCGAATCTTAGAGTCATACTCAAAGATTGCGAATTGAGTGACAAGTCTTAAGAAGGTTTATAACACTCAACAAATGTGGAATTTGGAAAAGTTTTCTTATTCTTGCATATTTGAAATTGGTAAGTTGTGTTGTCTTGGATAAGACAAAGATCAACTAGGACCAATTATGTGAAGTGTTTTGTCTTGATAAAAGCTACACTAACTCTTGAATATTTGTTTGTCAAGAAATGTTTCTTGATAAGAAAACCTTATATGTCAAGGAATCAGTGGGAGTTTTAATGTTTTTTAAAAAGTTTCAAGAATAAACCTTATCGATCATCACTACCACACGACTTGAGGTTTACAACCTATCGTGTTGACATTATTTTGTTTCTGTGCCATTCCAATTGAGTTGATTATGCATGTGAGTTCTATGAGTTCTCATTTGAATGCATAAAGACAAAACACCTTGATCGATGGAAAGTACATTGATATGTGAGGATCAGTTGCTAACCTACTTGGAAGACATGGTGGGCACTCGTGTTACCATATGGCAAGAAATCAAGATTAAGAAAGTTCAGTCCATATGAGATTGGATTTGTCGCAAACTTTGGTTTTAGCAAATTCACATGGATAGGAACACATACACCATAAAAATCTAAGTGTCATAAGATTCCCTCCTTCATGAAAATGACTGTGAAGAAATGCTTTCACTAAGAGAGATTTTAAGAAGATAGCAATTGTGAAAGTTGTATTCTCAAATTCGATTATGGTTACGGCATCCCTTTCCATAGTTCGAATTGTGAGATTTGGCAATTAGTCTAATATTTGGGACTTATTGATATAAGTTCTGAATTTGTTTAGACACACATGTGAGCTTTCTAAGGCAAAGGTGTATGAGTTTAAGAAGCTTAGATAAAGGCTTATCGAAGCATCTGGTATTAGAAATATGAACTTCAGAAATTCAATAGGTATTGTTTTCTGGAAGTTCAGTTGTTTTCTGAATACATGTCAAAGCTAGTGGGAGCATAAGTGTTATGCTTATATGATAATAATCATCATGATAGTGTGAGCATAAATGTTATGCTTGTATGATTATTAAGGTAAGTATTGCAAGTTAGCAATATTAATTATAGAAAACAAGAGTTATACTTTGCAAAGTCGCAAGGGTTGATAAATTTTAATAAATTTAGTCAAAGGATACATAGTGTGTTCTTAAATTTCGATTATGATTACGGCATCCCTCTTCATAGTTCGAATTGTAAGAACGTGACACATAACATATTATGGAAAAAGATTGATAAAGTATCATATCTTTATGTAAGACATTATGCATCGTGTCCCATACGCTTCGGGTATAGGATCGATTGCAAATGCTATAATATTTTACCATTCTAAAATTTTCCAAATGTCTAGCGCATTAAGAGGGAAAAAGGACTAGAATCGGTTTTGACTAAAATAATTAAACAACTATCAAAGGACGATCCAAAGTTCGCTGAGGATTGGTCGCTTGTGAGTAGTTGGAAGTATGGTATTGGATGGACTATATCGAAATTATTATGAATAGATAAGATTCTATTAAGAATGAGTTGTCATATGGCAAATATGGAAATGTTTCCATATTGGGAGTTGGATATTGAGAGTCTATGTCTAGATTAGAAAATTTTATGCAAGAAGGATGTTCAAAGGAATGTACTTTGAATGTGAGACTTTGCGTCTATGGAATTGTCTTGTAACAATTTCTGATAGAGTACTTTGTAATTTCATTGGCCAAGTCTTAGTGACTTTTGTGCTATGACTTTGCGAAAGGATCGTTGCATAAAATGTTAGAATCTAGAATATTCTAATAGTGGCAAGAACCTTGTGTTCTTACACTAATGATAAGGATTGGGAATTGTGAAATGAGTATCATTGGAAAAGTTTTCAATTGATCTATTTCACAAAGTAAGGACCATAGGAAACATAGTGTGCATGCTTGGGGCATGGGACAGCTATTGTTGTAATTTGAGTAATAAGTTGATTTTTTGAAACAGAAAACAATGAATAATGAGTAATCAATATGGTGTTTAAATAAAATTGTTTTGTTTACACTCAAAAGTTTTGGGGCCATATAGGATTAAATATTATCATTGTGTTTCACTTTGCATGTTTTAACTTCCAGAATAATTGGGTTATTCAAACCTCCACAGTTGGTCATGCGTTGGAAGTAGGTATGTAGGAAGACTGTCATGAAGAGTCTGTAGATTGTCTGAAGAGTTTAGACATAGCACAAGTCTGCTGCAGAGTTCATGAGTGCTTTGATAAGATTAGAGTATTGGATTAAACCCACGCTCACATGAATCACTTCATTGATTTTATCACGGGTGATTAGCGAGACGATAACAATGTATATTCTTGAAACCAAGATGTGTGAGTTGTTATTTACTGGTCGGTTGCACATTGATAATAAGTAAACGCACCAATAACTTGGTGTTATATAACTTATTGTTGTGTGTGATTCGATTAGTAAATGAAAGCCAGCATTTGAGTCAAAGTTTATCCATTCCTTTTGCCCAAAGTGGGATAAAAGCCATATATGTGGGCCCCTCGATGATTTAGTGATGACACCTAAGCGCTTGGCCAAGCCGAGACTAAGTTAATGTGTTCAATTGTAGGCTGTTGTCAGTCGTCATAAATCGGAAGTCGGGAAACAGTATAGAGAGAATGATCGAAATTCATTTCTTGTGTCTATACGATATCTTGAGAATGGAGGAATATATGATCCCTTATCTAAAGGACACACTATCTGATAAGATCAGAGTTGACAGCGGCTTTTGAAAGCTATGATTGCTGATTAGGTTCTGAAGTTATGCAAAATAGTTATTAGACTTATCCAAGTGGGAGACTGTTGGATTAGTGTCTAAGTCCATAACTATTTTGGTATGTACTTGACCCGATTATGAGCATGGTCCTTTTGGGTTGCCTTCACCATAGCAATATGTAGGATGAATTAAGGAGAGAAAGGATTAATTATGATTTATTAATATATTATGAGAATAATATATTAAAGGAGAAATCATATTGTTTAATTAATATTAGTCAAGAATTAATAAAGAATTAATTTTGTGGCTAAAAAAGATTAATTAAACTTAGGGGACTAGAATTGTAATTATAAGATAATTGCAATTGGGCTATGGATCACCTTGGAATAATAGGTTGGACGAATTCTATGGGGAAGCCCCTTAGAAATCGTCCAAGGCATGTTCCAGAAGGGGTCCATGGGCTGCTTAGGGCTTAAGCAGTCAAATTAGGGTTTCCTTGTTAGATAACCCTAATTGCCTACCTATTTAAAGAACCCTTGAGACCCAAAAACGTGGCTAACACTTCCTTTAGGGTTTCCAGCCGTTTTTGGTGCCTCCTCTCTCTTTCCTCTTCATCCAAGTTGCTTAGTGGTGTTTGTGACTCCATTAGAGGTGCAACACTTGAGGCACTAAGCTTTCAGAAGCCAAGGATTGATTGTTATTGCTACATAACAATCAAAGGTAATCTCTAAACCTTATTTCAGTTCATAATATGTTAGATCTAGGGTTTATGGCTTTGAATTATCAATTGCATGTTCATTAGACAAACTAGATCCAAAGCTATTAGGGTTTGCATGTACACCATAGGGTTGATGTATTGCTCAAAACCCATCACTACTGATAGGTCATTTTTCCCGAACTCATTTACATCATTAATACCAGTAATATTGGCAGTTATCTAACCTACTGAGAAGTCTATACCCTTGTGTTTTCCCTACTCTGTTGTTGTGTCTCTATTTCAATCATACACTCAGTTTGATAGTTGGACTATGGCGATTTAGTCCATGGATTACTCTCATCGTACTTACAATAGATTCTTACTATTATCATCATCTCTATAAACTTTCAGTAAAAGATGGCACCTCGCAAGCATCCAAACAGAGGCACGCCTGTAAATCAAACTCCACCACCTCCTCCACTAATCGATACGGCAGCTTTAAATGTTGTAGTAGTTGCGGCTGTGGCAACAGCCATAGCTCAATATCACTCTACCGGTGCCAGCGAAGGTGGGAAACCTATTCAGTCTACTCAAGGTGAAATCCTCGTGCGCTCGAGAGAGTGCTCTTACAAGGACTTCACCAATTGCAGGCCAAAGTCCTTTAAAGGGACTGGCGGAGTCATTGCCCTCTCGCAATGGTTCAAAAAGACGGAGTCGATCTTCGAAATCTGCTCCTACCCCGAAGGGAACAAGGTCAAGTTTGCTGCTTGTACCTTCGAGGAAAAAGCCCTGACGTCGTGGAATAGCCATGTCAAGTCACTCACTTTAGTAGTGGAAAATTCTATGGGCTGGGAAACTCTGAAAGACCTCATGATTGAATAATACTGCCCGCGAGGCGAAATTCAAAAATTAGAACAAGAACTATGGAGCCTAACCATGAAGGGCTCCGACATAGTTTCCTATACCGCCAGATTCAGCGAGCTGGTGGCTCTATGTCCCAACATGGTTCCCACGGAGGGAAAGAAGATAGAGAGGTATATCTGAGGGCTGGTGCCTCCAGTTCAGGGGAATGTCTTAGCTTCAAACCCCACTACCTTCGATAGTGCCAAGCGATTGGCACAACGTCTCATTGACCATGGGGTCTGTACCCGTCATCAACAACAACCCTAGCCATCTCCGAACCCTCCAAAGCCGCTGACAACAAGCGAAAGTTTTGGGATGACAAAAAGAAGCAAAAAGTTGCTAAGAAGCAGAAGGTCGTGGCGGTTCATGCTGCGATAACACCTGCCGCTGCTGCTCCAGTGAAGCAGTACGCTGGAAACTTGCCGAAGTGCAACAAATGCAACTTCCACCACAACGGTCCTTGTCGGGGAATGCAGTGCCCTAACTGCAACAGGAAAGGACACACTGTCCATTTCTGCAAAGCTCCGGCAAAGCCGATCACCCAAGTCCCCGGCGCTGGTGTGGGCCAGGCTTGCTACGGTTGTGGTGAGGTGGGCCACTAAAAAAGGAACTGTCCGAAGGCAGGGAATGTCGGTGGAGTGGGAAGGGTTTTGGCTATAGGCCACGAGGAAGCAGTTGCCAACCCTACAGTAGTCACTGGTATGTTTCTCCTTGTTAACTCTTATGCATGCATACTATTTGATAGTGGAGCGGAGAGAAGTTTCGTAAATCAGAAATTTGCTCGCCTATTTAAACAACAACCACGCACACTTAAAAAACCATTCACTGTAGAAATGGCTAACGGGAAAACTTAGAACACTAGCAGTATATACATAGGATCTACCCTAACTCTAGATAGTCATACCTTCTCAATCGACCTCATGTCGGTCTCAATTAAAAGTTTCGACGTCATAATCGGCATGGATTGGCTGAGTCTTCATCGCGCCGACATCATGTGTTACGAGAAAGCTGTTCGCCTTAACCTTCCATCTAACGAAACTCTTATTATCTCGGTGACTAACCTGACACGAGTCTTCGTATCATCTCAAGTATCCAAGCTCAAAAGTACTTGCGTAAGTAATATCGTACATTCCTTGCTCACGTTGTCGATACGCTCCTAGAAACGAAAGACCTAAAGAACATCCCGGTAGTGCACAACTTTCCCGACATCTTTCCAGAAGAACTACCAGGATTACCTCCGCAACGACAAGTCGAGTTCAGAATCGACTTAGTCCCAGGAGCTACCCCAGTAGCCAAATCGCCCTATCGTCTGGCACCAGCTGAGATGCAGGAACTATCTGGTCAACTTAACGAACTGCTCAGCAAGGGCTTTATCAGACCTAGCTTCTCGCCATGGGGAGCACCGGTCTTATTCGTTAAGAAGAAAGACGGATCGTTCTGTATGTGCATCGACTACAGAGAGCTCAAAAAACTTACGGTCAAAAATCGTTACCCTCTGCCTTGCATAGACGATTTGTTCGACCAACTGCAAGGGGCGAGTTACTTTTCCAAGATTGATCTGAGATCCGGATATCACCAGTTACGAGTGCTTGAGGAGGATGTTCCGAAGACAACCTTCCGAACTCATTACGGACACTACGAGTTCGTGGTGATGCCATTCGGATTAACCAATGTGCCCGCAATATTCATGGACTTAATGAATAGGGTATGTCGTCCTTACTTGGATCAGTTTGTCATCTTCTTCATCGATGACATACTTATCTACTCTCGAAGTAAGGAGGAATATAGTGATCATCTGCGACAAGTCCTAGGAACCCTACGAACAGAGAAGCTCTACGCAAAGTTCTCTAAATGCGAATTTTGGATCCGAAGAGTCGAATTCTTAGGTCATGTGGTTAGCGAAGAAGGAATCCATGTGGACCCTTCCAAAATTAAAGCCATTGAGAACAGGTCAGCACCAAAGACGCCTACAGAAATTCGTCAATTTCTAGGCCTCGCTGGCTACTTTCGCAGATTCATACAGAACTTCTCTCGGATTGCAAGACCTCTTACAACACTGACCCAGAAAGGTGTGGCGTTTGACTGGGAAGAGAAACAAGAAAAGGCGTTCCAAATGCTGAAACGAGCCTTATACACCGCACCGGTACTATCCCTCCCTGAAGGAATAGAAGACTTCGAGGTATATTGCGATGCATCCAACCAAGGGCTTGGTTGTGTCCTCATGCAATGAGGTAAGTTCATCGCCTATGCCTCAAGGCAGCTGAAGACACACGAGGTCAACTACACCACACATGATCTTGAGCTAGGAGCAGTTGTGTTTGCTTTGAAGATCTGGAGACACTACCTGTATGGTACGAAAAGCACTATCTTTACAGACCACAAGAGTTTACAACACATATTCGACCAGAAGGAGATCAACATGAGACAACGACGGTGGGTCGAGCTACTCAGTGATTACGAATGCGAAATTTGTTATCATCCGGGTATAGCCAACGTAGTAGCAGACGCCCTAATTCGGAAAGAATATTCTGGTCGAAGAGTCAAATCATTGACCATGACTATCCATTCACATCTGTCCACACAAATCAAAAAGGCTCAACTCGAAGCTTTGAAACCTGAAAACGTGGCGGGTGAATCCCTGAGAGGGATGGATAAGAACTTGGAAGTCAAGGGTAGCGGAGCCTTATACCTCATGGACCGGATCTGGACACCGAAACACGGTGGCTTCAGAGACTTGGTCATGACCGAAGCACACAACACTCGATATTCCGTCCACCCGTGTTCAGATAAGATGTATCTGGATCTTAAAAAGTTATACTGGTGGCTTAACATGAAAGCAGAGATTGCTACCTTCGTGAGTAAATGCATTACTTGCGCCAAGGTCAAGGTCGAATACCAGAAACCCTCAGGTTTACTACAACAACCAGAGATACCAGAATGGAAGTGGGAGCAGATCACTATGGACTTCATAACCAACTTGCCCAAGACAATGGGTGGACTTGATACCATTTGGGTCATCGTCGATAGATTGACCAAGTCCGCACACTTCCTGCCTATCAAAGAAACTGACAAGATGGAGAAGCTTACAAGAACATACATTCGGGAGATCGTACGACTGCATGGTGTTCCTATATCTATTATCTCCGATAGAGATAATAGATTCACCTCAAGGTTTTGGCAGTCGCTACAAAGTTCCCTAGGAACAAGGCTGGACATGAGTACAGCCTACCATACTCAGACCGACTGACAAAGTGAGAGAACTATCCAAACCTTGGAAGATATGCTCCAAGCCTGTGTGATCGACTTTGGGAAGGCATGGGATACTCATTTACCCCTGGTCGAATTTTCCTACAACAATAGTTATCACACGAGCATAAAGACTGCTCCATTTGAGGCCCTCTATGGTCGGAAGTGCAGATCCCCTCTGTGCTGGGCTGAGGTGGGTGACAGCCAGCTAGCTAAAGGATGAGTTCCTGACAGCACTCTCACAGGTCCGGAGATCATTCGAGAAACGACAGAGAAGATCGTTCAGATTCGTGAACGATTGAAAGCCTATAGAGACCGTCAGAAAAGCTATGCAAACAAACGAAGGAAACCTTTCGAATTCCAGGTGGGAAACCGCGTTCTTTTGAAAGTCTCACCCTGGAAGGGCTTGATACGCTTCGGAAAGCGTGGGAAGCTCAATCCAAGATACATAGGGCCTTTCGAGATTCTCGCTAGAATCGGCCCAGTAGCTTACAAACTCAGCCTACCCCGCGAACTTAGCAACATACATTCTACTTTCCATGTATCAAACTTGAAAAAGTGTCTATCCGACGAGACTCTTGTAATCCTACTCGACGAGATCGAGATCAACAAGAGCCTCAACTTCATGGAAGAACCGGTAGAGATCATGGACCGAGAGGTCAAGCGAACGAAGCAAAGCCGTATCCCAATAGTAAAGGTTCGCTGGAAAGCCAAGCGAGGACCTGAATTCACTTGGGAGCGCGAGGATCAAATGAAACTGAAATATCCTCATCTTTTCGCTTAGTTATTTGTAACTATTTATTGCTTAAACTCTAATTTCGGGATGAAATTCTCTCTAACGGGGGGATGATGTGACAACCCGAAATTTCTATCTTGTACGCTTATTCAAATCTATCAAAGTTAGACTCGTTTTGCTATCTTTTAGCACTCTTTAGGGTCTATTTGAATGTTCTAAACCTAGTACAATCAAGGTAAGATCCTAGAAATGGGATAACTCGACGCATATCAAGCAAATACGGGCCAAACACTCCAACATATGGAGTGTGCGGCCGCACACTTGAGTGTACGGCCACACACAGGTGTGTGCGGCCGCACACCCATCCCAGCCACACACTCCCACCTATATATTCAACACTTGGACATTTTGAGCACTTTTCCCACTTCTTCAAGGCTAGAACTCGAAATCCTCTCAAGTATCATCCAACTTTTCACTACAATCTTCAAACAAGTAAGTGATTCATCCCTTGATTTGCTATTACATGACCTTAACTAGCCTTCTGAAAGACCCTCACTTTCATAATATTAAAACAGTTGTTACTCCAAAACATGCTACATGCATATTCACAAATAATATTTTACATTGATAATTTATTTACAAACGATTGGATACAAACCGACTAAGTTTAAGTTTATTACAAAACTACCCAGGATATTGTATATTTTATACATACTAAAACTTAAA